>NC_046298.1:20546844-21148629 GCF_004115265.2 Rhinolophus ferrumequinum | reverse complement strand
AGGTGGGCCACAGAAATATCCATTTTAAAATACGCTCCCCAAGTGATTCTCCTGCATATCAGACCATGAAGTTCGTCACAATTATATAGTGACATATACGATCAGTGTGTAGCAAAATCTCATTGTGGTTTTAAATTGCATTCCCCTGATGGCTAATGATGTCAAATATCTTTTCATGTGCTTATCTGCCATTTGTGTATTCTCTTTGGTGAAATGCCTGTTCGTGCTTTTTGCACATTTTTTAAGTAGATCGTTTGTTTGTTTTTATTGTTGAGTTTTGAGATATTCCAGAGTTTATATATTCCAGAGACTAGTCCTTTGTAAGCTATTATATTACGCCAGAAATTATATTGGATTTTTTTATTCCCTTCCTCCAGCCAGACTATCTTCCTTCCCCCAACCCCCATCTGCAACCCATTCTTATCTGATGAACCCAGAACAAATGGCCCTGCCCCTGAAGGAGTGTGTTACTTGAGCTACTAAATAGGAATTCCTCTAACTCCTTTTTCTGCTGTTCTCCCACAGCCCACCGTCTATATGCCAACAGCAGCACTTAACACGTTCTCTCCTTCTTAGCTTTTTATATCTGTCTCCATAACTTGTATTCTCCAGAACTGAAACAAAAAATATATAATTTTGGCACAAGGCTAGTGCTCAAAATCTTGTAAAGCATGTATCTAACAATGGTTGCCGGTTCTAAACCCGCCTCGCTTACCTTTAGACAAGACTGTGGTGCTCTCTGCAGGTGCGTCATCCTGTGCCTCCAGGCTCCAAGGCAAATCCCCTTCCTCCAGAAGTGAGATCAGGGAAAGTCTATAAACCAGGTATCCTGAAAAGGGGGAAGAAAACAGTGCTGGGGGAGTCTCATATTACAGGGAAGCCCAAAGAGGTTTTTGATCAAGAGGAAACTGAGCAACTGTGACCTCTCCCTAAAAGGTCAGTGAGATCCGGGGAGACACATGAAAGCACAGGGAAGGAATGATGGAAGTCTTCTTAGATGACTAGGTGAGTTGAAGAAAGGCATGAATTTCAAAAGAAGATACTTCTTTCCGACTGTGCGCTGCGCAGAGCCCCTTATGGTGGAAAGTGTTCTCACCAGAATAGCCAGACCTACATTAGACCCAAACAAGCTCAGGCTTCTCTCTCCCTCCCTCCTTCCCTGCCAGACCCCCTCTGGGGCTCATGGATTAGGAGTGTTTGCCCCTGAAAATAAGCAGAAGGTTATGAGATTCATACCGTGACCCATTCCTACCCGTCCTAGGAGTCGGAGTCCCAAAGGCAAAGTGGCCTTACCCAGGGAGGTCACGTTTCCATAATTCATCAGTATCACTATCCTTGTACAGGGCCCTCTGTGCAGAAGAAAGGCCAGCCCATTTTGTCTGGGTGAAGTACATAGTCACGTCCTCAAAGGTCACTATCTCCTAAAACAAGAGCTTCCTGCTGCCCCAGAGCCTGTCCTCTGGTTACGAGCCAGAGTGTGGGTCACAGGTGACAGTGTGAGGGTTTGGGGAGGGGGGGCATCCTGTGACGGGAGGACACTGAATGAAGAGAGTGCAAAAGGACATGGACGTGAGTTCTATGAATGCCTGTACCTACAACCATCAAATCAGAAACGCACTATTAGAGCAGCTTCTACTTGCACACAAGGTTTTTCTATTACAAAAGCCAATGTCACATTATAGAAAAACTGGAACAGGGAATGTTGTTCATGAATTCACCTTCCTGAAACAAACCCTCTTCATTTCTGCATATGCCCTTCACCCTTCAGACTCTCCATGAACAGATGATTGACCTCTGACTGCACCTCTCACTGGTGACATCTCAGGACCTACCTACTGCCTGCCCCCACTTCATTAACAAGGGCCTGCCCTATCCATCCTGCTTCCACACTGGAACTGAGCCCTGCTATGCTCCCATGCCCGCCTGCTCTACCCCAATCCCCACACCCACCTACCGAGAACAGAGTCATGGCAAATGGGCCTCTGTCTCCCAAAACACTCATGTGATACCTGAACCCTGTATGCCACCCACCCCTCCACCCCAACAAAGGGGGGTGTGCTGCCTCTGCTTGAGCCCCTCCAGCAGAAGGAACTCTGCTGTCTGAAAGCCTACTCAACTCCAGACAGTCTTCCTGGGAGAAGGTGTTTCCTGATGTTAATGGCTGCTCCGTGGCTCTTTGGCTGTCTTCCTTTACACCTCTCAGAGAATCTGTCCTTTGCCAAGCCCAACTCTCCCTTCCCAGACAGCACCGCGATCTGATCCCTCTCATCTCCGTGCTGCCTTCCCTGTGTGGTGATGATCCTCCCATCTCTTCACTCCAAGGTCTCACATGGTTCTGGCACCATCACATGGCTGCCCCACACGCCCTCACGACCTTCATGCCAGTTATGTACCTGACGTGTCTGAGCTACAGTCCAATTCTGAACTCATCTCCCTCCCAAAATTGGCTCCTTGGCTCCTTCTAACTCATATGAACTGCTCAATACAAGGAGAAATAAATGTAAGTGCTCAATCCTCATGTTGTCTCTTATTTTGATCCCGTCTCAGTAGCACCACTTTCAGTCTGGTCACCTGTGCGAAATCCGAGAATCATTCTTGACTATCCCCCCAGTCACTGCTCAGTTAGGAGAAGCAATCAGTATTTAAGTCCTGCCAAGTTTAACTCCTGAATATTTCTTGGATCTGACTCCTACTCATCATCATTAGTTACCATATAACTCAAAGTCCTCAGCAACTGTACTTTGGGTCATTGCAAGAGTCCCTAACTCCACGTTTATCCTCCACGTCCATCTTCTATCCAGCACATAGAATGATCTGCATGAAATGTCAACGTGACTTCAACTCTGTGGGTTAAAGCACTTGGATGGCTCACCATCAACAAACTTAAATCCAAGATCCTGAGCCTCGGGTCTATAGGCAACAAATGTCAGATGACAGGAAGGCCCACGACAGGAGACAAAGGAAATAGCTGGGAGGCTCTACTGACAGTGTGTCAGGAGAGGGGAGACAAAATCAGGAGAGCCATCAAAGAAGGGACAAATGGGTGCCAGGCAGGAACAACAGGACTTGGATTGAATGGACAAGGTGACAAGGGAGAATAAAGAGTCAATAATGACTCAGAAATCTAAAAACAGGTCACAGAAATGAAGTGCTTCTTGAAATCTCCCCTGGAAGTTACAACAAATTGAACAGCTATAATTCAACAAAAGATTCCCTGCGCAACCCACAGGCACATCTCACAAGATCTGCGTATAGAATGGCCTGAAGGTGGGCAAATCAGGCGAGCAGGGGAGGAGGGAAGGGGAAGTGCAGAGACCTGGGATGCAGGCCGCAGGATGCAGACGGAGCTCACTGCAGTCCTGGGAAAGGGAAGAATTCAGGCTGCAGGTGAACCCTCTGTGGCCCGCAGTCCTGCCTGAGGGATCAGCATATAACATGGCTGAACCCAGTACTCAAAGCAGAGACCTCAGAGCAAAGACTAGATACAGAAGGGTGAGAATGGTGGTTTATGCTCTCACCACCAGGCCGAAAACAGAAAACAAAGACACGGAGCCTGGCCACCTTCCCCCCACCCTCCCAGAGCTCCCCCTACTCCCACCCTCCCAGTGTTAGAAGAGGGCTCCAGAAGAAACAGTAGCAGTGTCAGATTAAAGAACAGAATACCTACAGCTGTGAGAACTGTAGGGATAGTCCCGCAGCCACAGACTCATGCCAGTTATGTACCTGACGTGTCTGAGCTACAGTCCAATTATGAACTCATCTCCCTTCCTAAATTGGCTCCTTGGCTCTTTCTAACTCATATGAACTGTTCAGTACAAGGAGAAACTAATTCCGGTGAAGGGAAGGAACTTTATGGGCAAAACAGCCATGGGCTGGCAGTCGCCACTGCTCAGAGCCACAAACACACCAGCCACCTCTCACAGCCCACTCCTTTCTGGAAGGATCCCTGCGGGGGAAAGCAGAGCAACTGAGAAACATAGGCTCTGCATCAGGCTACAGGGGCAGCATTGGGATTTCAGAGGCTCAGAACTCTATTACTTTCCACATCCTCCCATGGAGGCGGCGCACTGAAACCCAGGCGACCTGCTCACAGAGGAGAAGCCCACCTTCCAGGGAACCCCCCATTGCGTGAGAAGCCGGAACAGTGCAAGAGAAAATAAAATGCTGTAGTGTGAGAGAAAAAAAAAAGGCTGCAGCGGGACAGAAAATAAAACATTCCAGCAACACCTACCGGAAAGCCAAAGAAAGACCTCTTTATATCAACCTGCTGCAGAACCCACTCCTGCAGATGCCCAGGAAGAGAAATAATAATTCATTAATTGCCATGAATAACCAAGGTAACACGGCAGCTCAGAGAGAAAAGGAAAACGCTCTAGAAAATGTCAAAAACCTTAAAGACATGGAAATCTGTGAATTAAATGACAGAGAATTCAAGAGTGCAGTTCTGAAAAAACTCAACATGATGCAAGAAAACACAGATAGGCAGTTTACTGAACTCAGAAACACAACCAAAGAACAGAATGAACATTTTATCGAAGAGATTTAAATTTAATAAAAAGAACCAAATAGATAGCCTGGAGATGAAAAACTCAATAAAAGAAACGAAGAATGAAACAGCCAGCTTAGGTAATAGAGCTGACCAGATGGAGCCAAAAATTAGTGATATTGAAGATAGAAATCTAGAAATGACACAGATGGAAGAGAGAGACTTGAGAGTTAAAACAAATGAAAGAACTCTACAAAAACTTTCTGACCCCATCAGAAAGAGCGACATAAGAATAACGAGTATACCAAAAGGAGAAGAAAGGGAGAAGGGAACAGAGAGTATATTCAAATACTTGACAAGAACTTCCCAAACTTGTGGACAGAACTGGATCCTCAAATCCAAGAAGCAAATAGAACACCTAATTACCTCAATCCCAACAGGTCTTCTCCAAGGCACATTGTACTGAAGCTTTCAAAAATTAATTAACAAAGAAAGAATTCTCAAGGCAGCCAGGGAAAAGAAGACAGTAACCTACAAAGGAAAGCCCATTAGATTATCATCAGATTTTTCAGCAGAAACTCTATAAGCAAGGAGGGAGTGGAATCAAATATTCAAACTATTGAAAGAGAGAAATTATGAACCAAGAATAACATGTTCAGCAAAGATATCCTTAGATATGAAGGAGGAATAAAGACCTTTCCAGACATACAGAAGCTGAGGGAATTTTCTAACACATGACCTGCATTACAGGAAATACTGAAGGAGGCTATTTGACCTGAAACAAAAAAATCAAAAGAATACAAAACCATGAGCAGTATTATAAACAGATAGACAGAAGCAGGAAATGGCAATCCCTACACAAAATAGGGCAGTATACACTTAAACGTTAACATAAAGGGTAAAGAAGAAAAAAAAAATTTTTAAAAAGGAAAAGAAGAAAAAGACAACGTGCTACTGCAACACAGAAATCAACTCACAGCATAAGTACGGATAACTTGTGACAACAAAAACATAAAAGAGGAGACAGTAAAAGTCTGAACCTGCAAAAGGGAATAGAGATAAGAACCTTGCTGAAGAAAAAGGACTATTGTATATATGAAACTCTCTTTTACATAAACTTAATAGTAACCACTCGAAAAAAATAAAAATAAAAGTCCAGAACTGAGATATATAACATAAAAAAAGAAGAAACAGAAGGAAAAATCATAGAATACCACCACACCAAAATAACACACAGCAACAAAAAGGCAAAGAAACAATGGAGACACTGAGCCACCAGAAAACAAAAGATAGAATGATAGGAAATCCTCATATATCAAAATCACCCTAAATGTAAATGGACTGAACTCACCGATAAAAAGGCACAGAGTAGCAGATTGGATCAAAAAATAAAACCCAACCAAATGCTGCCTCCAAGAGATGCATCTATTGGGACATAAAACTACCCTCAGCAAATTTAAGAAGACTGAAATCAGACCAAGCATATTATTCTCTGATCACAAGACTTTAAAATGAATATCAACTGCAAAAAAAAGCAGAAAAAACCACAAATATGTGGAGATTAAACAACATGTTTTTAAAGGACGACTAGGTCAAAATTAAACAACATATTTTTAAAGGATGACTAGGTCAAAGAAGAAATAAGAGGAGAGCTCCAAAGATACATAGAAACAAATGAGAATGAAAGGACATCCTATCAAAATTATTGGGATGTTGTGAAAGCAGTAATAAGAGGGAAGTTCTCCCTCACCTGGGCATGAACTGTATTGCTGCCATCTGACTGATGAAGTCAACTGAGGCACAAGTGACTCGCTCAACCCCACAATGCCACTGAGGGCTGATGGAAAATCTAATTAAAATTAAATTTCCTGTCATCTAGTACCAAATTTCATATTGCAACATGCTGCCTCCCTTAACCGTAAGAACTGACTCTTGAGAAAGACATTTATGTGCCTTCCAGGACCAGCTCTTTCCCTCATTGATCCTGAACCCCCAAATTCCACTCTTTTTGGAGGATAAGTGGTACAGGCCCCCTTTCTTCCTGTCTTCCTCCTGCCGGCCCTCTGGCCCCTCTGCCTAAGAACCTTGTGACTTTGCTGGTCTTGACCACTCCTACTGAATACTGGATGTCCACATCACCAGCCCAAGCCCTCATTCTCACAGATCCCTCTGTGGAGGGAGCTACTGAACGTGGGGACCCACTAGCTCAGCAGAAATGCTCACAGTGCAGGAGGCTGTCCTGCTTCCTCGGACTCTCTCCAGCCATCGCTTCCTGGGCCCTGGAGTCTCCGACTGCTCAGTCGTCACCATCAGCTCTCTCTCCTCAGCATCCAGTACACTGGGGGGTGGGGATGGGGTGGGGTGGGGTGGAGGTGCGGTGGGATTAACAGGGGCCTTCCTGCTGCTTTGGCTCTAATACTTTTGCCAGAGTCACCCCTTCTCATCCCCCATTTCCTTCAAATCAGATCTTTCGAAGGCTGACCCGAGGGATTCATGGCTCACCTGGTACCAGGCTTTCGGGGTTATGGCTGCCATCACCTGGACTTCCTCTCAGCGAAGAACAGGGGCTGAAGGAAGAAGCAAACAGAACCAACAGTGAGCCCAGCCCAGTCAATGACTTTTCTTTAAACCTACAAACCTGTATTAGCTGCTAATAACAGCTGACATTCACTGAACGCTTGCAATGTGCCAGCTTCCGAGTCCAGCACTTTACGTTCATTATAATACTAGGAGATACGTAATATTACTGTCCTCATTTTACCAAAACAAGAAATGTGAGACTTAGAAAGTTTAATTATCTTAGGCCACAAGATCTGTATTCACAACCACAAGGTAGTGCTTTGTCTCCTGGGCAAAATACAGTAGGGCAAAAATATATATAAACAAAAGCACATGAAAAAACACATCCAGAAATAAGCTTAATAAAAAACAAGTCAAATTTGTATAAAGAAAATGATAAAATATTACTGAGAAAGATAAATGAAAAGGCAAAACTTGTTCCTGGATGGAAATAATCAATACAGTCTTAATTTTTTTGTAAATGTTGACTTTTCTCCAAATGAACCTACAAATTTGATAATAACTTTGTTTTATTAAGAACTTGTACATGCTCAGCACTATGCTAAATGCTTTGTATATATCTTCTCATTTAGTCCTCACAACATTCCTTTAAATGAGATCTAAGTTTTCGGTCCCACGCCACCCCCCACCCCCATATGCATGAGTAATCAGAAGCGAAGATTAAGAGACTATCAAATTCACATGAAGAACAGATGGTCAAACTTGGATTTCAAGCCAAGTTTGCCAGATTTCAAAACCATACTCATTAATAGTTAACCAATATTACTTTCAAGGAAATTATGAAACTAATTTATTTAGAAACCTGATAAAGTGATTCCAAAATTGATATGGAAGAATAGTCAAAATAACCATGAAAATTTAAATAAAAAGGGAAAATAAGAAAAAACTTGTAATATCAGATGCTAAATGTATAACAAAGCAGACTGGTACAAGAACAGACCACTAAAATGATACAACAGAATCTAAAACCCAGGAAAGACTGAAGTATCAAGTACATGATAAAGATGGCATTCCAAATCAGTGGGGGAAAAGGCACGAATTATTCAATGAATGACACTGGGACAATCAGTTAACTTTTTGAGGAGAAAATATATAATTAGATTCTTTGTCTCCATACACTGAAATAAATTACATATACACTGGAATTTTGAGGGTAAAAACAAAACTAAAGAAAATGAAGGTGAATAAGTCTCCATCCCAGGGTCCAGAGACATCTAGCAAGAGCAGTGCCAGCACAGTGGTGAGGCCACAAGCCAGACAACAAAGAAGCAAGGAGAAAACTCTTAAAATGATAAACTACTTTTAAACATGATTAAGGAAAACTTCAAAGGCAAACTGGGAAACTAAATCTATATAACATGTGCAAAAAATAGTTAATATCCTAAATCCTTACAAAATCAATAAGAAAAAAGCTAAACACCCTAGGAGAAAATGTTACTAACAGGTAATTCACCAATAAATGGCCACTAAACACAATAAATTGCAATTTTTCTATCAAATTGGGAACGTTCTTTAAAAAACGGATAATTCTTGATACTGGAGAAAGTGTAGGGAAGCATACACTCCCAGTATCTGCTGGTAGGAGTGTACATCGTTACATCTTTTCCTAAGGACAAATACCTACTTTAAAATATTCCTAGCTATCCTGTTAAATTTAAAATGCCAAGTTCAGTCACGTATGATTTGCTCTCATTTAGAAAACTTACTAGTGGTTACCTCTGGAGAATGAACCTGAGGATCCATAGGGAAAGGGAGATTTATTTTTTTACCATACAATCTTAGGTGATTCTTTTTCTTACCATATACATGTAGTACTGTTTAAATTTGTTTAAGTAGTTAAATTTTAACACCAATTTTTAAAAATTCCAACTTGAGGCATCTGAGATGTGCCCAAGATTTCGGCTTATTAGCATTCATTGTAATTACAGCTGAGCACTGAACAACTCGGGGGTTAGGGATGCCAACTCCCGTGCAGTCAAAAATCCATGTATGACTTTTGACTTCCCCCAAAACTTAAGTTGTAGTTCAGTATCCACAGAGGATTGGTTCCAGGACCCCTGCGAATACCAAAATTCACAGATGCTCAAGTCCCCTATATAAACATAGATAACCATATACCGTTGGCCCTCTGAAGCCTCAAATTGCAGATGGAAAACAGTACAGGTATTTATTGAAAAAAATCCATGTATAAGTGGACTCATGCAGTTCAAACCCATGTTGTTCAAGAGTCAACTGTACTTCCAATATGAAAAAGACACAAACTTAAATAGCCAACAATTTGGTACAATAAGAAAAACATAAGGCAGCCATTAAAAATCACATGGAATGTTTCACAACATGGGAAAATATTTAAATGCAGTAAGTGAAAAATGATTCTAAAACTACTTATATTTCATCTTTTGATTGTACAAAAAATCTTATGTGTACTTATATCTACAAAACCACTCAATGGATATAAATTAAAAACATGGTATTGGAGTGGCCAGATGGCTCAGTTGGTTAGAGCGGGAGCCCTGAACAACAGGGTTGCCGGTTCAATTCCCACATGGGCCCTCCACAACTAGATTGTGAGCTTTGCCCTCCACAACTAGATTGAAGGACAACAATGGAGTTGATGGGCCCTGGAGAAACACACTGTTCCCCAATATTCCACAGTAAAATTTATAAAAAAAATAAAAACATGGTATTTATCTCTGCATGGTGGTCTTATTGATGATTTTCAGTTTTTCTTTGTGCCATTTTGATCATTTCCCTAATTTTCTCACTAGAAATACTATATTACTACTTTTCGAATTAGAATAAATGTCACAGTGCATGTATTAATTGGCTGAATCCTAGCACTTGCTATTCCCCTGCCTCTCTAATACCAGTAGCCTTTCCCAACTTGCCCCTTCTCTAACTGGTTAACTCCTTTTCACCCTTCAGATCTCAATTTGAAAGTCTAAATTAAGTCAGATCTGCTTTGTATATATTGTTTCCTTGTAACAGGTATCTCACACTGTAATTACAAAAATATTTGCATTTTCAGTCAGTATTTATTGAGATACCGTATACTCTGTGTAGGACAATATCTACAAAACCACTCAATGGATATAAATCTATCCACATGGTTGGCACTAACGATTCAAACACTGACGGGAAAATTTTTTCCTGTAACTTGCTCTAAAATACGTGTGAAGTTACAACTGTGTTAAGTGCTCGGAAAGAGGTATGTGGTGATCTGAAAATCTCTGAAGAGGTAAATTGTGCTATAGAAACCAGGGGGGAGTGCCCTAGCCGAGAAACAAGAAATGGCATTAACGAGGCCAAAGGGGGCCGAAGGAAGCACAAGTTTTAGAAGTACAAGGCCAAGGAGCCTGTAGCACAAACAAGAGGAGTGTGCTGCAAAACCCAGGGTGAAGAAGCTGCAAGACGCCGGGCCACGCGGGGCCTGCGAACGTTCAGAATCACGGGTCTTCTGCCCCAGAACAATGGGGTTATTCTGAGCAGGGGCAGAGGTCTGCTCAGGCTTCATTAATATCGACCTTCCCATTACGGAAAGTTCCCTGTGTCTCATTCACAGTCGCATCCCCCGAACCTGGAATGACACACTTAGCAGGCGCTCCACAGGGTAACGGAATAAACTGTGGCCTGTCGGTCACCCGGGGACACATCTTCTACCGGCGGCCCACAACCTCAGTCCCCAATTTCCCAAAGCGGCCGCCGCGGCAGAGTAAAGTCCGGAGAAGGGCGGGATTGCCCCAAAGACCACCTCGCTCTCCCGGGCCCCGCGCCGCCGCCCGACTCCCTCTCAGGTCGGCCTGCCACAGGCCCACGCAATCCACGACACCGCCCGCCTGGGACGCGGAACCGCAGCCTCTCCTCCCCGCACACACCTGGGGCGGCGGGCGGGCGGCGCTCCGGATAAGCGTCACCCCCGGCGCCGCTGGCGGGGACCCGTGCTTCCGCTCTCCAGGACGCCGGTGCTGGTCCGGGTTTCTTTCCCTTCCCCCTGGGCCGGCCCCTGGGAGGAGGAGGATGCCTTCTCTCCGAGGGGCCTACGGTGGCACTGCCGTTCCAACTTCTCAGGGGGCGGAGGAAGCCAAAGGCCAACCCGGATGAGCGCTAGCATTTGGGGAATTCTCTATTTGCCTGCACTCAGGCTGGCTCTGCTCGTTGGATTGGGTCAGATTTCGTTGTAGATCAATCAATCAACTTGTAACTGCAGTGTGAAGAATGAATTTAAGTTGGGCGAGAGAGCAATTAGGAGGCTATTAAAAGGTCCAGTCACAATCATGAAGAGTTGCATCAAGGCCGTACTGTTATAACTGTGCCACAAGCTGCTCTATAAGGAGAAACAGCTGTAACTATAGATAAGTACATCTTATGCGAACTGCGTATACATAGTCAGCCTTCTGGACGGTACCTCTAGAAATTTATCTTTAGATATTCTTAATTTCCCATTACACATAATTAGCATCCAAACTGCCTCCCAAATTGCCAGTGTTAATTGTCTCAATGCCCTTAGCTTGACAAAGAACAAAATGTTTGGAGATATGCCTTGTTTTCAAGGTCACTCCATTATTCCAATGAGGAAACTAAATCCTAGAAAACTGAGACATGCTGGAGATATCAGTGACGTAGAAGACTTGTTGGCCACCTTTGCACTATGACCCTGACTTCTATCTCTGTTATAACCTCATCTGAGTCCCTGAGGTCCTTAACGTATCTGGGGGTTCTGCAAACACTTCCAGTCCCGCTTTTCTATTGACAGTTAAATAACAGGCCCTGTTATATAATTCAGTTCAAATTCAAGTAGGTAGGAGAAATACAAAGGGGATTTAGACTCTAGGCACAATTTTTTTTCTACCTGGCTTTTTGCTCTGGGTACAGCCAGAAGGTCTCTTCTGGGGGGCTTCTGGCTGGACAGAGCTTCCATGGAGGGATTGTAGCACTCTAGCTTACAGGGAAGGGCAGGTAACCTCCTCATGTTCTTGGAGGCTCAGAAGACCAGTTGATGAGAAAGTTGATAAAATACAACAGACACAGACTATAGCACAGTTTGACAGAGGTGGAAAATATAAAAGAGAGGTTATGAAACATGAAGAGTGAAATGAGAATATCCAATATACGGCTAATAGCAATCCAAAGGAAGAGAAGAGTAAGTATGAGAACAAGTGATAACAATACATTGCTTGTGAGAGTGTGCATATACAAACACTTTGAAAAGCAACTGGGCAATATCACATAAAACTGAAAATGCACTATCCTATCATCCTGTAGGTTATATTCTTATAACCTAATAAACTCTTGTACATGTGCACAAGGAGTCAGTTTGTATAAATAAAGAATTGTAAGCCCCAAAACTTTGATTCAGTTATAGTTAAAACTTGTTAATACCATAAGTCACAAGTAAAATGGTATTTAATGAGAAACTGTAAAACCTTGAAAGCTCAACACAGAGGCAGCCTGGTTCGGAGGCCCCAGCTGTAATCTGGAAGGCAGTTTCTTCATGACTACTTGCAGAAACCATAGCTCCTTTCATGGTACAGGCTCCCAATGTAGAAAGAAGGCTCTTCCACACTGGTTATGCTCATAAGGTGTGAATTCTCTGATACTGAATTCTCTTCCCAGTGTGAATTCTCTGAAACTGAAGATAGTCAGAATTACAGCCCAAACCACCCCCACATTCCACATACAAATAAGGTTTATCCCCATTATGGTTTCTTTGACAACTGACTAGGTTTTCACTGACATTGAAAGCTTCCCTACATTCATTACATTTATGGATTCTTTGATGTCCAATATTGTAAGAACCATACTTGAAATTTTTTCCACACTATATTTGAAGGGTTTCTTGCTAGTGTGACTTTAATGCCGGATTAGTTTTGCACTCACATTAAAGGCTTTCCTACATTCCTTACATTGAGATACCTTCAAATCTCTAATATGGACTTTCTGGTCTTTGGAGTTAAATCCAAAGGTTTTCTCACACACTACATATTTGAAGGGTCTCACCCCAGTGTGTATTCTTTGGTGTTGAATCAGTTTTGAGTTAACACTGAGGCCTTTCCCACACATAGTATATTCATAAGACCTTCCTTGAGTGGAAATGCTCTAAAATTGATATTCGCACATTGATTAAAATAATCTCTCCCCTGGAGACTGTCTCATCATCCCCACACCTATTGGAAAAAAAACTTTTATTCCCCTCATACTCCCCACCATGGATATTTCCCATTGTCTCTTCTAGAAAGGTAATTCTGTGCGGCCAGTTGGCCCAGTGGTTAGAGTGTGGTGCTCATAACACCAAGGACGCTGGTTCAAGTCCCACATGGGCCAGTGAGTTGCGCCCTCCACAGCTAGATTGGAGACAGCAACTTGATTTGGAGCTGAGCTGTACCCCCCACAAATAGACTGGGGCGGGGGGGAAAGAAAGGTAATTCTTTGGAAAATGTCTCTTTGGAGTTTACCAGATACATAATCTCTTCCTTTGATATATCTTTTGATGTTATGAATTTATTTGCAGTCTTGGTTACATCATCTATATTAAGAAATGGAAAGCAAAATTGCACTTAAGAATTGCTCCTGAAAAGGCAACAGGATCATAAAATCATAGGACTATTAAATATCATTGATCCAATCACCTCAGCTAACCAACGACAAGCAGATGCCGGCGCCCTCCCTCCATCTTGACCCCAAGCAGTACTGGGCGCACAGGATGTAGAATGAATCATAAACAAGAGAAAATCAAGATTTAGGGAATTTTAATAAGGCCACAGCAATCATATTCTAGAATGGGGGGGTGGGAAAGTGGGGAATGAAAAATCTTCAAACACTTGAGGAGCCAGACCTTGTCCTGAATATTAAATAAGCACTCCTCAGCGTCAGCTACTTTTGCACAACACAATGGTGACATCTAGTGTTAGCAGGATAAATCTCAGCTAGCTCTGCAATTTACTTGAAATTCAGAGAAACAGGGACTTGTTGTTTCCCCTCCTCTCGGGATTCTCACCTCAGCTTCCTGAAGGGCCAAGAAATTTTTTGTTTTTCCAATTTCTAATTTGCCTTTTAAACATTTCTTAACAATTGTTCCTTTACTTTTCACATTATTGAAATAAAATTGATGTTCAATAAACTGGACTTTTTAAACTGAAATATAGTAGTATATAACATTGTGTAAATTTAAGGTATATAACACATTAATTTCATACCTTTATATATTGTAATATGACTGACATTGTGAAAATAATTAGTACTTATATCATGTTACATAATTATCATTTCTTTTTACTAGTTGGAATAATTAAGCTCTAGTCTCTTAGCAAATTTGATGATTGTAATACAAAATTGTTGTCTATGTTCACTGCACTGTACATAGGTCTCTAGGATTTATTTATTACTGGACACAAGTTTGTACCCTGAAACAACATCTGCCCTATCCACCCATCCAAACTGGACATTTTTTGAGTGTACAATTTGGTGAGTTTTGACCAGCAGAGAACAAAATAGATAAAAATCTCTGTCCTCTTAGAGCTTGCATTCTTAGTGGCCAAAATTACATCACATACCTACTCTCAACAGCAGACGAATCTGGAAGGCAAGAATTTAGCCTTCTGGCTTCCATAGTAGAAAGAGGATGGAAAGGGTGTGCTGGGAGCCAAACTAGAGTTCCTGCCACAATGGGACTGAGGGGCATACTCAAAATGTGTAAATTCTTATGTACACGAGTTAGGTTTAAAATGTGTTTCAGAAGTATTGATATACCTATTTCTTAAGCCAGACCTATTTATTATTGTTAGTATTATTATTAACTTAGCTGTCTTATTTGATGACATGTAAATAGATCCCCTAGCACAAGACCCTGGCCCACAGAGAGCCTCCAGTCCATGGTAGGTATTATCTTGGCACCAGTAAGATACACCCGGTGGGTCCTTGAGTGTTACTTAGACCTTTCATTAGTTCAGGTCCCTTTCATTAGCTTGCTGGAAAGCATCTAAGTTACAGGCTCAGCTGGCTTTGCCTAGCCTCTCAAGATGTTCACAGCCTCTTTGTTTTCCAAAGTCCACTTGATAGAAACAGATGCTTACTAGATAGGATGAGTGGAACTGCTTGCTCATCTGGCCCCGAATAGATCCATTCTTACTGAATCAATAGTAAATCACAGTTTAAAAAAACCCACTCCAAAATTCCCGGGACTTTCCACCAGGATACACTTCCCAAAGGAAACTCCATCAGAGCACTGGTTCTCAAACTTGGCTGCACATTGGAATCACCTGGGAAGATTTTTTAAAAATATGATGCCTGGATTCTGCCCCCTAGAGCAGTGATTCTCAGTTGGGTAATTTGCTCCTCCCACCAGGAAACACTTGGCAATGTCTTTTGGTTATTGCAACTGGCATTTACTGGGTTGAGCCCAGGGATGGTGCTAAACATCCCACAATGCACAGGAAAGCCCTTTCCCCCCCACCCCCAGCAAAGAATTATCTAGTCCTAAATGTCAATAGGACCAAGGTTGAGAAACACTGTTCAAGATTCAACTCTGTAATGGTAGGTACAGGTTCAACCTGGGCATGGGAGTTTTAAAACCTTCCCAGGTGGTTCTAATATGCAGCAACATTTGAGAGAGGGAAAGCTAGAGACCTGTTGCTGGAGAATACTTCAATGTGTGGCTCAATTCCTTTCAACCCTGGTCCATTGACTTTGACGTGGAAATTTTCCATATCTTCTCATTTGACGGTGAGTTGGCTTGGAGGCTGAAGGTGGTTGGAAGGAGGACGAGTTAGTTGCTTCTGTGAGGAAACCTCACTTTTCCACAAAATGCTGGAATGGACATCTCCACAAATCTAAGTTTTGTTGCTTAGTATGTACCTTACTTATGAATTGGCCTCCCTGGTATAGCTCAGGAGGATCACGAACTACAGGTAAGCAATCACATCCCAGGGAACAGTCCACTAGGAGTTATACATGGAGAAGTAACTCCTTTGCAAGCGAACCCCTGTGGCTGCTCTGGAGGATGACAGCTTCTTCTTTTGAGGGACCTCCAGGAAGGGCCACTGCAGCTGCACAGCTGCATGGGGCACTACTCACACAGAACAGACTGTGAATGGTGTTCCCTGGCTCCATCGCTCCAAAAATGAGTTTCTACATTCACCAGATTGCCTCCTTTTAAATCAGATACTTAAATATTCTTGCCAGATGATAACATTCAACTAGCTCTCTATTTATTCTGGTATTTATTTACATCCCCGTCAGCCAGCCACTGGCCTGTTCCAGCACTGGGGAGCCTGCCCCCAGCAGTGCATACTCAGGGCGCCTCGGCCCTCCCACATCTAGCCTGATGGTCTGCAGAGTGACTGCTGTATTCTTTTTTGAGGACCCAAACTCCTGTATCAGAACACAGGGCCACAGGAGCGACCTTAGCAAGTATTAAGGGCCACGGCCACTGTGGTAAACGCTTTCTGTGCTAGTGTGGAGCCAGCCTGTCCCTGTATTTTGGAAATGTTTTCAGGTTGTAATGATGTAAAGCATAGGTAAGTTTTATTTATTTTATCAATTCAATGCTAGAGAAAGTCTTTACCATCAAAAACGAATTTCCAAAGTCAAAATACTGAGCCCTCAGTTCTACACCCTCTGCGTGTTAAACGCCCCCTTTTTTAATGAATACTCCAGTTTCTTAATCTGACCGTTGCTCCAAATACAACAGCCCAAACCACATTGCCATGACAGTCCCGTGTTCCTTTATCTTCCCATCTCGATTCCTCTTTCCTACTGATCCTCAGGCCCCCGCTAACCCCCTCCTGACAGTCACCATTATGGTGAGCTAGGCCTGATCCAGCCAGTTTCTCCTTGGTATTTCCAATCAGGCCAGCCCACATCCTTGTTCATGGAGCAGCCACTGGCAGCTTCGATGTTCTATTTCTGACCCTGTTGGAAGGAAGCAGGCGGGGGGGTGGGGGTGGCTTGTGGGACAGTGTTTATAACGTCTACAGCCATGTACAGTCGTGTCCCAGGCCTTCACATTCACTCACCCTCACTCACTGCCTCACCCAGAGCAACTTCCGGTCCTGCAAGCTCCATTCATGTTAAGTATCCTACACAGGTGTACTATTTTTTTATCTTTTATACCATATTTTTACTATACCTTTTCTATGTTTAGATATGTTTAGATGCATAAATACTTACCATTGTGTTACAGTTGCTTACAATATTCAGTACAGTAACATGCTGTACAGGTTTGTAGCCTAGGAGCAATGGGCTATACCATGTAGGTGTGTAGTTAAGCTACACCATCTAGGTTTGTGCATATATCAATATCATGTGTTTAGCTTTTGAAAATAATTAAATACAATGTTGTATAAAAATCAGAATTTACTAACTTTGCTTGACATCATAATTGAACTTTTCCCATGAAAGAGAGAGGTATATATTACACGATTTGGTCCAGCTCTTGCAATATTAAACATTTTATAAGAGAAAATAAGATGAAGATTGACCGCTGTTGGAATAAATATTTCATGGTATGTTTTGATAAAACTACATTAATTAATTACCATGTTGATTAATGAACAGAAAATCTGAAAGAAATTCTATAAAACTTTGTTTGCAAGTTTATCCAATATATCTTGAATAACTTGTCAGTTCCAGAACACATTCAAGTTTCCTTAAAAAGAATCAGCATAATTAACTTGCACGCTTTTGTAGGTGCTACTTTTCTTTCCACAAAAGACGTGTCTTGGGTAAGTATTGAATAGAACATAATGAATGGAATGGTTTACCTTAAATATGGAGGGTGGAAGGCATTTTGAGGATTTGATGTTTGCTTTGCTTTCATGGTTTGTTGCCAGGAGCAAAGCTTTCTTCAACAATAAACTAGAGATGGAAGAGGTGAAGTCATTTCTACCTCACTATCCCTGCCACAATCTCTGGATTCAGAATATCCCAATGCAGGCCAATTCCTCCCAATAATAATAAATAATAATAAAATGTACGAAACAATGGTAGACAAATGCTAGGCAGTTCTCCCCCCACCCTTTGATTAATTATTAAAGCAGCTTTCTAGAAATCCATAATTCAAAGTGTCCCTTTGTTTGGTGCTCCAGTGGCTTTCCTGGAGCAGTTCAGGGCAGGTGAAGAGTGTGCATTCCTTTGTAAAGAAAGAGAAAGGGAGATTATGAAAGGGGCTTCAGGAAGGAGAACCAACCTGAGCAAGCAGGCCTGCTGTCAGAGACCAAACATGAAGCTGAGGAGCTAGAAATGGATTCCCTTAGAACTATCCGTGCCACTGTTCCTACCTAAAGACCACTGACCGCTGACCTCTGGCTTTGAGGATATTTCCTTGGACTGGGAAAAGAGAGATACAGAAGGCTCGACCACTGACTTGCTTTGGAACATAGGGCACATTCTACAGCCTTATTGTTCCAATCTGGAAAGGGGAACCAATATCTTAGTTTTCTGTTTCCTTCCCATGGTATTTTTAGAATTAAGCATGAGGAACAGTTAATACTACTTAGGTTTTGAAGAGGACTTTTAACTTTCCAAAAGACTTTGTTGTCTGGGTCCTGTGTTTCCCTCCTAACTGTCCCTCAAAATCCAGTTTTACCCTTGTGTGACAAATGTGACTCACAGAGACCAAGGGAAAGACTTGCAAAAGATCTCACAGCAAGTAAGTGACCTGGGAATAGCACCTTTCCCCAGATGCATCAGCATGGGAAAATACAGAGAAAACAGTGAAAGCAGAGCACAAAGAAATCAACAATTAAATTAAAAACCAACAAATGAACAAAAAGTATATGTTTATCTAGTATATATAATATATCCAGTATATAGTATATCTAAATTTAAATAGTACAACAAGATTTTTAAAATATCATTTTATTAAAGTACAAGAGGCCAATTAATATTCTTAGTCTATCCCACCAAACTATGACTCAATTAACTGAAGGGGGAGCGGGGAACCTGAAGCTTCCAAAGGCATTTTCATCCTAAAATTCACTTGTTCTTCACTGTCCAGTGACCTGTGACATATTTCCTACTTCTGTAACCATCCAGCAAGGTCATCTTCCACTACACAGAGCTGAACAGCCAAACAAGGAAGTTCTTAAAAATAATTACACTTCAGGAAAGATTTTTTTTTCTTCATTTGAACCAAAATTTTTGTTTATTTTTTGATGAGTAACACAAAAGGAATTACAACAGATTAAGTTTCCCTTCCAGCCTTATTCTCCTGCCACCCTATTCCTTTCCCCAGAAGGAATCAATGAGAAAGAATTTAAAACATGAAATCTGTTGTAATCCTATTGCTGCGGGCAACACTAAACAACCCTTTGGGATAATCTGTAGTCCAGGAAGTGTTTGGGTATTGTAAGACCTTTGTTACAAAAGAGTATAGAAAGTTGGAAGCAAGGTCTACTCAAGGGTCAAGGTAAAAACTGGTATACATCACATAAGCATAAAAGATGATGAAGGACAAAGGCATGAAAATAATGAGTCTAGGAGTTATGTGTGAGTCCAAGATAGGAATGGGATTTTCCAGAAGTCCACAGAGCAGTTCATATAAGAATACATCCGGGTAACCAAGACCTATTCAACAATATAGAACTGAGGCACAGAGTTGGGCCCCGAGACTGCGCCTCTTTTATGAACTAACCTAGAGATTGAATAATGATCTTAAGACCCTGCACTCCCAAGTTATATATAATCAAAACTGCTTGGCTGGCCCGGTGGTTCAGGCGGTTGGAGCTCCGTGCTCCCAACTCTGAAGGCTGCCGGTTCGAATCCCACATGGGCCAGTGGGCTCTCAACCACAAGGTTGCCAGTTCAACTCTTCGAGTCCCGCAAGGGATGGTGGGCTCCGCTCCCTGCAACTAAGATTGAACAGGGCACCTTGAGCTGAGCTGCCTCCCGGATGGCTCAGTTGGTTGGAGCACAGGCTCTCAACCACAAGGCTGCCAGTTCGATTCCTTGGCTCCCGCAAGGGATGGTGGGCAGTGCCCCCTGCAACTAAGATTGAACACGGCACCTTAGGCTGAGCTGCCGCTGAGCTCCCGGATGGCTCAGTTGGTTGGAGCGCATCCTCTCAACCACAAGGTTGCCCCTTTGACTCCCGCAAGGGATGGTGGTCTGTGCCCCCTGCAACTAGCAACGGCAACTGGACCTGGAGCTGAGCTGTGCCCTCCACAACTAAGATTGAAAGGAAAACAACTTGACTTGGAAAAAAGTCCTGGAAGCACACACCTGTTCCCCAATAAAGTCATGTTCCCCTTCCCCAATAAAAAATCTTTAAAAAAAAACAAACTGCTTTATGAGCAGAGAACCCTTACATTTTAGAGTTGGGAAGAAACTTAAATATTATCTTATACGTCTATTCTCAAACAATTTAGTCTCAGGACCCTGTAATATTCTTAAAGATATTGAGGACCCCAAAGAGTTTTTGTTTATATGGGCTTTGTCTATTGATATTTACCATATTAAAAATTAACATTGATACATTTTAAAAATGTTTATTAACTTATTTAAAAATAACAATAAGCACATTACATGTTAACTTAAATAACATGTTTTTATGAAAAATATGTTTTCCAAAACAAAAAAATTAAGTGAAAAGATTGACATTGTTTTACATTTTTGAAAATATCTTTAGTGTTTGGCTTAATAGGAGACAGTTGGATTCTCATCTCTGCTTCTGCATTCACATAGCATGTAGCCTCGAGAACACAACTGTATACACACACACACACACGAGCAGTTTTGAGCATCTAGACCTCCTGAAGGGTCTTGGGGACTCCAGCGGTTCCTGGACCAATAGTTTGAGAACTATTGAGCTACTGTAACCTGGGATTGTCCTTTCCTGTAATGACACTCCCTAGCAATGTGGCCTTTGGCAAGTTACTTAACCTCTCTAGGCTTCAGTTTCCTTAGCTGTAAAGTGGGACCAATAATAGGAGGTCCCTTTTATGACGATGTGGATTCCTACAAATGATGTATCCTCACAGTCATTTAAGTACTTGTACTCGTACGGTGAGGTGATCGCTATGAAGAGTTAACACCAGTTCTTGGCCCACTCAAATGATGGCGCTTCCTACTACTGTTGTTAATATTTGTTAACTACATACCAAGCATTATGCCAGGCATATCAAAGTGAGAAAGATGGCCTGAGGGCCGTATCTAAGTGAGTAGACTGAGTTCCTTAACAGTAGGGGAGATAAGATAAATACATACCAATAGAACAAAATAGATTCTGTGTCAAGAATGATACAAAAGAGGGAAAGGTCACATTCATTCATTCTGTCAAAAAATATTAATCAGTTGCCTTCTGTGTTCCAGGAGCAATAGCCAGGAGAAGGCCTATGGAGTGGAGCCAAGTGAGCGAGAGGGAGGGTGGCCGAAGGTGAGACGGTACAAAGAGATTGGGTGGCCCATGGACACACCGTGTAGACCTTTGTAGGTCAATGTGATTGGGGATGGAAGGAAACGTTTTATGAGAAAGTGGCATGTGAGTTAGAACTTGAGAAGAGTTAGGATTTGGGAATAGAGTTGATGTAAACATTCTTTTATTCACTCCCTCAACAAACATTTGATATTTCTGCCAACTGTGCTCCATGTTGCATGAACTAAGAATCCCTACTTTCAAAGAAGATATTTTTGCATTTAATTGTGTTTATTACATAAGAAATGCATGCTCACTTAAAAAACATAACTAGAACCTACAGGTGAGCAAAAATGAGAAAATAGGAACCATCCATAATCACCTACCCAAAGAGCACCAATTCAAGGCCAGGATTAGGGTAAGTGAGGCCATTTGCCTCAGGTAAGTAATATTTTCATGTAATATTAAAAATAAAAAAGAGGCGGGGGGAAAGGCTGGTTAGCTCAGTTGGTTAGAGCGCGAGCTCTCAACAAAGTTGTCGGTTCAATTCCCACATGGGATGGTGGGCTGTGCTCTCCCCTCCCCGCCAGCAACTAAAGATTGAAAACAGCAACTGGATTTGGAGCTGAGCTGTGCCCTCCACAACTAGATTGAAGGACAACGACTTGACTTGGAGCTGATGGGTCCTGGAAAAAACACACTGTTACCTAATAAAATTAAAACAAAACAAAACAAAACAAAACTATTGCAAAAAACCCAGAATGACACAATACCTAAATTTTTAAAAAGGCAGGATCTAACCCTGCCCTTGCCCCACTCAGCCTCACTTACCTCACCCTAATCCTGGCCCTGACTATGATTGGCTATTCTCTATATGACACCGACACCCCCCACTTCCTACCAGATTAATTCTCTGTCCTACTCTGGGGCCTGGGAGGCTGATCCTTGAGGACACTACCAATGGGCTTCTTTGCCTTCTGGCTTCCAGGCGGGTTCAGCCAACAGGAGGCACCTATTGGAAACCAGAGGGTGGGAGGAGAGAGGTTAGGGTGTTTCTTTCTCCACTCCCTCTCTTCTCATCACCTAAGTTCTGGCAGTGGCTGCTTCTTCCACAACTACAGCTCCTGTTCAGAGGCTCCTTTCCCACACCTTTCAGCTTTCACAGAGCTCCCCTCCCCCTTCATGCCTAGGGGTGCTACTGCCAGACCTTGGGTACCTCACATTTTCTTGTTGAGTCCCTTAATACTGCCCATAAATTGTCCCTTTCAAATGAATTCCCCTCTAAATTCCAATTTAGGGTGCCTTCTGTTTCTTCTGGGAACCTTGATTATTACAACCACTGTCAACATTTTGGGTCTAAGTTTGCACTTTTTAGAAAAAGAAATGGTGGTTAATTTCAAAGCTCCATAAAGATGCCAGTATTATGTGTTGTATGTGATTATATTACATGTTTAGGAAAACTGTCCCTATCCTAGCTTAAAAAATCCTATCTGTGGAGATACGCTAGAGAAAAATACAAGCAAAACTCATTTATGCTTTTTCTCTTTTTGCTCCTTCCTCTGCTCCAGGCAACTGGTTAGCCCTGCTTCACTCTCTTCTCCCAAGTAAAACTCTCTATTCCACCAATTTCTAGGGTAGGGCCTGAGGCTTGGGGTGACTTAACTGAGATGGTCCCTCAATGAAATGCAGGGGGTACTGGGGATGGAGGGCAGGACCGGGCAGTTACCTGTGTCACCTGGGAAAGTATCTGGAAGGAGAGCCTAAAGCTGGAGCAGCTGGGCCACCTGGGCCCCTCTTTGTTACAGATTTGAGGAATTCAAGGGGGCAATAGCACACCCGTCCACCCTCAACCTCCCCTAACTGCCCCCGTCCACTCCCTGAATCATGCCTGCTCCCTCCCTGGTTCTGAGGACGGTTGTGGGTGAAGCTTCAGGACTCAGTTTCCCCAAGACCTACCTGCTGGGTTCAACCCTAAGCCAGTGGGACCAGTGGTTTTGTCCACATGGAGTTAAAAGAAGCTGGAAGAGCCAGACAGCCAGTGTAGACGTCCTCCTCGCCCCTAAATAAATTGTGCTCACCACCTGAGTGACTACATATTTGAAAAGTTGGAAGGAACATTCACCGTGTAAAAGGAAACAAACCCCGGGACCCAGAGGAAAAAGCCCCTTCGCTCCCCACTCCACCATCACTCTGCTGCTTCCTGGGGACCTGGAGACCGAGGGCGCAGGAGACGTGACAGTGATGGCAGATCTCCTCGGTGGAAGAAAACAAAATTCCTGGGTGGAGGAAATGTGAGAAAATAAAGACAAAGCCAAGAAAAGTGAGTGTCTACGTTGGAAATGCAGCAAGGAGGAAAAAGCCACCATGCTCTCAGGTCACTGGCTCAGCACATACCGCAGAAGTCCACGTAGGAGCCCCTGAAGTGCTCACCATTAAAGGGGCTGCACTGACATTTCCTTGATGGCTACATGGGGCTGTGAAACCATTTTAAAGAAGAAAAAAAAAAAGAATCTGTGGGGATGGTTTCAGGTGTTGCCCCTTAACCTGTTGCTTGGACTGTTTGTTAGAAGAGTTTAGAATTTTCCTTTTTGTCTTTAAATTCTCTCCCCTTGGATTTGACAACATTAATGCTGGGGACACAAAAGGGAAGATCCTCAAGACCCCTATAGTTCAACAGAGAAAGTAAGTAAAGGAATGTGCACAATTACAGGAGTTTGTACAACCCAGAGAATGCTCTTTGCTATGGGGTGTGGGGAGTAGGAGAGAGAATTGAGCATGGGGATGAAGAAAGTTGCACAGACAAGGCATGTCTGAACAGGGTTTAGCAGATTGAATAGTAGTTTGTAAAGTGGAATGGGAATAAGGTGGAGAAAAGGACATTCTAGAGAACACAGGTACAGAGAAATGGAGTACGAAAAGACAGGCTTCTATAACTAACATGACATACAATTTTAGATAAGATATTTATCCTTCCTGACTGCAAGTTCCACTTGAATAAAAACAAATAGTGACATCCACATAGCAAATACAATTAGTGGATTATGAAACACCTTTCAAGGATAAAATGATACCCTCATATCCGGAAGGTAAATGCTACAACAACTCAGGTGAGATGTACTCTTAGAAAAGGCATTTAGAACAGTTTATCCCAATGTTGATTCTGGTTTTGGCTACATGGAGTCTCATTCATTCTTCTTTCTGACCTCTACCCCTGACTATAATTAGTTTTTCACAGAACTGTACCAGCAGGAGGTGGGGAGCGAGGGGGAATAATTCATGGACTCTCAGTAGAAAACAGGTTAAATAACTGTCAGAAAGAGAATAGCAAAACTTATAATCTCAAAATATTTCCTTGGTCATTTGCATGCAGCATAAATATAGAATTTAATAACACATGATTTAAAAATAAATGGTGGGGCGTGGGATGGCTGGTTAACTCAGTTGGTTAGAGTACGGTGCTCATAACACCAACGTTGCCAGTTCGATCCCCACATGGGCCATTGTGAGCTGCGCCCTCCACAACTAGATTGAAACAACTACTTGACTTGGAGCTGATGGGTCCTGGAAAAACACATTTAAAAAAAATTTAAAAATGAAAATAAACGGGAACATCATCTGCATAATAGTATTTTGGTATTAAATTATTTGATATGACTATTAAACATGTTTCTGCAAAAACCATCCCACACCATTCTGCTAGAATCTAGCAGCTAAGATTGACCCAACATTTCATTATGTCATTCCCTTGCTCAAAAGTTGTAACATTCCCACTGAGTAAAAGTTAATGTTAAAAATGCTCCTAACCTTATATTCAAAGATTTCTATAACCGGGCTCCATCCTGCCTCACCATGCCCAGTCTTTTTTGTGTTTTGTTTTGTTTTAGATATAATTAACATATAACATATTAGTTACTCCCAGCAGTTTCTACTATGTCTCTGCAGAAACCCTCTTCTTTGGCAAAACCAGTTTGCTCAGTATCCCCAAACTGCCATACCACGTGATCGCTGACCTTTTCTAATGATATTCTTACATTCCCACCCCCATACCTGACTAGGCTACAGGGTATATTTTCCTTTGCAGACACCTAGTGGAAATTCTCTTTTTTAATGTTAATACAAATAATGTTATTTTTTTAAAAGCAATGCAAGTTTCTTGGCATTATTTAGGAAATTTTGGTAATAACAATGGTTTGGTATTGCATACTGAAGATAATAGTAAGAATATCGAGACTGAGTCATACCCACTTATTTACATTCTGCCCTTCAAAGTGTTCTTATAGGATTTGGATTATCTTCAAACTGAGCTATACGACATAATAAAATATGAAATCGAGTGCCCAATGTTTAAGAAATGACCGCTGTACTTGAAATAGAAAGCTCTTTAATCTATGATGAGAATTTACTTTATATACTGTAGCTTCACATATCTTGTTGAACCAGGTTTTCTGTGGGTGTGTTCATTTGATTACAGTGTTTAGTTTTGAGGAATTTTACACCTGTTGTGCTCAAAGCAGTTAAGTTCCTTTTAAAGATTAAACAAAGGTTCATTCATTCCTTTCACAAGCTTTCACTGAGCACCTTCTATGTGCAGGCACTGTGCTTGGTGCTAGATATACACAGATAAAAGGTGGCTCCCCAACATTAGTTGGGGAGACAGGACTAAGGCTGTGACAGAGCCATGCCCTAGGGACTCTGTACCAATTATCTAATGCCAGAGTAACACTGAGTAACAACCAACCATGTAATTTCAATGTAAAACAACAATAACTGTTAATTGCTTGTGCATCTAGGGTGGTTGCTGATTTTGGTTGGATACCCTGCGTGTCTGGGGTTAGCTGCTGTTGGCTGATCTAGGACAGCTTCACTGTGATGATTCAACTGTTTCCTGTGTCTCTCATCCGCATGGCAGTGGCCTAGACACAAGAAAAAGAACACGCTTACCTGCACAAGTGATTTTTATGCCTCTGCTTAAAAACATCCAATTGGTCAAAGCAAGTTGCATGGCTGAGACCAGAATCAGACGTATGGCACAGGGCATGGACACAGACACGACAGAACTGGGGTACTCACTGCAATTTATCACAGACCTGGGGCACCTAACTCAGCCTAACTCATGCTGACTTGAGCTGAACCTTGAAAGAGAGGATAATAGTTAGCTAGATCATACAGGAGGGAAGGTGCTTTTATCAGATCAACCCACATGAGCTAGGAAGAACGTGGGAGATTGTAAGTACTTCTGCCTCTTTGCCTCACAGGATGTAGATACCCTTCACCTATACCTTTTCCCCTTTTTCTGTCTGGAATTTAGATGTGAGTCCTAGAAATGCAGCAGCCTTTGTATGACCGTGAGGCAACAGATTGAGGTTCTACAGAAAGATGGCACCTAACAGCATCATTGAGTCACTGCAACAGCTCCAACCGACTACCTCTAGTCTTCTTGTCATGAGTCAGCACCCAGGAACGCCTGTAAAATCCCCTGCCCTGCAGTGTTTCAGGCTTCACCATTACCTCCCTTTTCCTCCTTCAGTCGAAACTTTTGTTCCTTCAGTCAAGCTGACTCCAAAAGCTTTCCATCATTAGCAGAGGAGTTGATACTGTTTATCTCCAGGATGAAGTTTCTCAATCTCTAGAGTTTCAAGGGATCTGGGTAGGACCACCCTCTGCCTTGGTCTCCACATCATCATCGCTAAGAGGAAAGAGGGGGCACCTCGGATTCTCCTGGCAAGTCCTCCACAACTCCCCTTCCTCTAGTATTCAGTTTGGCCGCCACTATCTGCCTTGAGACCAGTTATCGGTTATCATGAATCCCTTTATCCTGGTTTATGCCAGTCATACAAGAAGCCCAGGATCCGAGGTCGTGCCTTATCCTTTGCATTTCATCCCCAATGGCTCTGTACATCCCCTTTTCTGTCCCCAATTCCCACCCTCCCCCACCTCCTGAAACCCCCAGGAAGTCATTGTTGGCATCGGCAAAAACTCGTTTTTTTCAAAGGCTGAATTTTCTTTTTTCACCTTCTTGCTCTAAAGGAAACCTGGGCCTCCTTCGAGGACACCGCTTCCTCAGCCGCCCTCTCAAGAGGTGGCTGTTTGTTTCCCACAGCCCACTGGTGCCTCACTGTTCTTTCCAGACCATTCTGCCTCCCTTCTTCCTAAAACTGCCCAGCTTTGATTCTGACGTTAACCAGACTATGCTACGCTCATTGAAGTCATATCATTATCACTCTCCAACCCTGCTCCTACTTGGTATTACTACTGAGGATCCTTCCAAAATGCTGATTTCTCAAATCCTTGACCAAAACACCTGTCTTCCTCCTTAGCTCAGTGATTCCCCTCATGTCCTTGTTTCGCCTCTTAGCCAACTTAGATTCCATGGCCTGTGATTTCAGTCACTTTTTTGAATATACCCTTCATTCCCTTTCCCCTCTCTTACTTCAATGTACTCTTCTGACAGAACACAGGCCTTAACGGAATCTAACTCCCCACCACCTATGCCAGCACAAGTCAGCCTCTGGACATGGCTGGAGAACTCACACATCTATACTAACTGATCTCACTTCAAGTTTATGACCACTCACCCTGAAAAGGCTGTGATGTCACTCATCAATCCTACTTACCTTACACTGCAATCACTAACCGCCCCCCCATAGTGGGCCATTCCATACCTTCTCCGCTCTCTTCAAACTTTCCATAACTGCTTCGCCATCCTCAGACTCAGAGAACAACATTATCTCCTAGTTCACTCAGAAAATAAGAACAATAAGAGAATGTCCACAAAGTCCCAGAATATCATCTCCCCACCTACCTGCATCTGTGCTCATATATTCTGCCTTCTCTCCTCTTAATAAGAATGAATTGTATGTACTCCCAATTTGGGCCAACTCCTTCGCTTGTGTACACCTGATTCCATCACTCCAACCATTCCCTCTATCTGCTGGATCATTTCCATCAGCAAATAAACAAGCTGGTGTTTCTCCCATCTAAACAACAAAAAACAAAAACCTGTCACTTCACCTTACTTCCCCTTCCAACATAATCTCATTTTTCCTCCCCTGTAAACAGTGAGAGTTGGCTATTTTCCTGATCTCCAATTCCTTTCCTCCCATCAGATGCTTATAACTCTACAGAATGTCTTCTTGTCAAGGTCATTAATGACATCGATGTTGTTTTATCAATGGTGAATATACAGTCCCTATCCTTAATCTTTCTGAAACTTTTAACACCACCGATTACATTCTCCTTGAAACATTTTCTTCTGTTGGTTTCCAGGACACAACACTCACCTTATTTTCCTCCTAACTTGCTAGTAACTCATTCTTGGTTTCCTCTGTCTTCTTCTCTATCCAGCCTCCTGTCTACATACCACTCTACGAGTATGTTGATGACTCTCAAATGTGTTATCTCCAGCCTGGACCTTTCCTCTGAACTCTAGACTTATATATCCAACTACCTGCTCAACACTCCCATTGGGATGCCCAATAGGCATCTTGAACTTAATACACCCAAATTCAAACTTGGGATTTCCACTCCCAGACCTAATTTGCTGGTGATTCCTTGAGGATTCTCAGCCAAACCCAATTTTTCCCATTTTTGAAAATGACAACAATACCCTTGAGTCAGCCTTGACTCCTCTCTTACTCTCCTCCCCACATCTCATCCATCAGTGAATTATTTGACTCTACCTTTAAAATATATGTTTTAATAAGTATTTCAGAGTCCAGTACGCCCACTTCCACTATCGTGATCCAAGCCACTGGTCTCCTGCCTCGCCTCCTCGCTGATCTCCCAGCTTCTGTCCTTGACCCTCTTATGGTTTATTCTCCTCACTGTATCCTAAATAATCCTTTTAGAATACCAGTCATTCCTAAACTCACACCCTCCAGAAGCTTCCATTTCACCCAAAGTAGGAGTCAAATTCCCACCAATAAGCACTACCGCATCCCTACACAATTTGTCCCAACTTGCCCATTGTTAACTCTCAGCTTCCTTTTTTCCTACTCCCCCACCCCTCCACTCACTCTGACCAATCACATTGCTTTCCTTATGATTCCTGGCCTATCCCCTCTGCACCTACGGTTGGTTCCCTTGCCTGGAGTGGTCTTTCCTCAGATATTTTTTTGGTTTCTGTCTCCCTCACCTCCTTCAGGTCCTCCCCAAAATGTTATTTTCCTTGACCCTCTATGAACAATTTTAAATAGACGATTTAGGGGAAGTAACCTTTTTCCCACCCTCAGTCACAATCTCTATTTTTCCTTTTCCTTATTTTTCTTCATTGCATTTACCACAATCTGATATGCCACAAGTTTTATTGATGTGTTTGTCCCCCATCCAATAGAAATACAAACTCCCCAAAGGCAGAGAATTGTTTGTTTTGTTCACTGATGTTGTCAGGACCCAGAGCAGAGCCTGGTATGTAATAGGCACTCAACAAATATTTTTGGAATTTACTGCACGGAGGTTATGATAGGGTACAGAGACACCAACTCTTAAAAGGTGCTTCCTGGCATGCCAAGGAGTTTTCACCTTGTCTAAAATGAGCTCCATTGCAACGTTTCCAACAGAGAAGTATCAGGGATTAGAGCCATACAATGCAGATCCCTCTAGCTACAGCGTGCAGCAAAGACTAGAGGGGGTAGGATTGAAGCTAAGAAAGAGTTGAGTTGTTGGCAGAAATTCAAGCAAGAAATATTGAGAGCCTCAGCAAACACAGTGGCTGTGGACATAAAGAGAAGGGGAGCAAACTTGACACGTAGGGGTAGAATAGACACATTTTGGTGATCAATGCAACACATGGAGTTACAGCCCATCAGAGGACACGCTTTGATCCTCCCCAGATTGCATCATGGGTCACCTCCAGTCTCTGGAGAGCTCTGAAAACCTAGATGTAGAATTCTCAGATCACGTTCTGGCCCAAATCCAGATAAGGCAATGTCAAGTTCCTGAACCACCAAAGACACACAAGATTGGGCTTTATAAGAAAGTCCTGGCTCTTTACTCCCCAGTTTTCTCATCCTCTCTGCCCTGTAAAGGGGCCTCAAGAAAGCAAGAATCAAGGAGAACCTGAAAACCATGTTCACCTTTTCCCTCATCCTAATTGAATTTATTCTCCCACTGTTGAAACAAACACTTCTAATGTGGAGTTAAGGGCCATCGTATTGCCAGGGTCTCTACCCAGGAATCTATCCCTAAGGTGCAACTCAAGGAAGCAGCTTCTGTAAGGGTGGAATTCAGGGAATCAATAATGCAGTTAAGACTTAGCTGGTTTGCAGTTTGACTCACTGTCATGCGGGGTGTCAGGCAGGGCGGCATGAGGGGTCTCTGGTCCCACTTCCCACACAAGAACGCAGGATATGGCTAGGCCAAAAAGGAACACCCACGGAGCCATAGGTAGGGAAGTCATACCACTATGGTCTCACTGGAGGCTGGGTTTACACGACGTGCGACCTGCTGTCCACTTTGCTGCCAACCGACCGACTCTTCTCCACTCTCCTCCACTCTCCTTCAGTCTCCTCCTCTCTCCTCCTCTCTCCTCCTCTTTCCTCGACTTCCCTCCATAGCTGCAGCAGTTATATTAGTGGCCAATGGCTCAATGGTTACAGCTGACGGCCAACGAGCCACAGCTGATGGCCATCTACTACCTGAGCCAGCACCTTTCCACATGAGGCCGAGAGCCTGGAAACTGCTTTCTGGGGCTCTGTCTCCACATTCACTGCATAGCTTGCTTTCTAGCCACCTGCAATTAGACTTTGTTTGCAGTTTGATCCATCCTGATATTCATCTGTTTTCTCTTTGTTTCTCCCCTCACTGATTAACTGAAGAACTGTTTGTTCCCTTTCTTAAGGCTACCCTTGTTAATTAACAACATACTAACCTGAAAAGAGCAATTTCTTAACCCTCAGGTGTCGGGACATGGAAATCCAATTTACAACTCCCAGGCAGTATTTACTGGTGACGCATTAAAGTCCCAGGCTGCTGTGGCCGAGTCCGAGTCCAGAATCCAGAGATAGCATAGTCTTCAAACAGACCAGACCCTAAGAAGGATATCAGCCCTCAAACCTGCCTGATCGACTCCCCCTTTCCTATGTAAGAGAAAGCTAACCTGCAGTTAGGTGCAGCTGTATATCAGAGACAATTGTCTTTACATCATGTTTTGAGGAGCACCTCAAGTACATGCAGACTTTTGTTAGGATTCTTATCTTGGGATCCCTTGAAACTGGGTAGGATTTTGTGTTTGCATGAGGAGCAAATATGCATTTTTCTAGAGAGAAGGTCTTTATCTTTTCCTCAGATTTTCTGAGATGCAGAAAGAGACTGGATCTGTACACCCTCCACTGCACTTTCCACTATGGTAGCATCAGCCACATTTCAAGCGTTCAATGGACATATGTGGTAGTGGCTACTGAATTAGACAGTGTGATACCTAAGAGGTCCTCATCACAGAAAGTTCTCTTGGACAATGCTGCCTTAAAGAAATGGTGTTTTCTCTGTGAAATTTCCACGAGAAAGCTTCGGTATCGGACACCAGCATTCCAATTTCTTCCCAGTACTGTGGAATACTGTAGACCTGAGAAGCCCAATCTCTGAACCTGCCGACCATCACCAGATGCTAGTGACCAGAGCAGATGGCAGGTGATGTGAATTATTTAGGATCTGTGGTGTACTGGAGTGACCTCATATTTGGGAAGGCTTCAGAAGAGCACGAAGAGAACATTGGAAAGGGCTGGGTTAAAACCCCGTGTTCATCAGCAATTGATAAAGATGTCATTTTTCTCTTTTTCTTTTCACATGAGGTTAGTAGACTCCCTCATCTGCAGGTCTGCAAGGGCTGGAGATTACATGGTGAGGCAGGGAATTTGCTTGTATGAGTGTTCAATTTCTATTCCTATAACTGTAGAAAGCCTTCTGCCCTGCATGTTGACTATTCTCAGGAGCACAGAGAAAGGGAACAGACCTCCCTAGGTAGCATTGCCTAGTAAGTAAGCCTGGGCCTTGATCTCAAACATGGGGCTGAGTCCAGACTTTGCACTACAAGCTGTATAACTGTGGATACGTTCTCCAAGCCTCTATTCTATCATCTGGATGATATGGAATTCACCTCTGAAGGCCATGGCAAAGACTGAATACGATAACCCAACTAGGTGTGAAGTGCAGTACCTGGCTTGTAGCAAGCCCTGAACGAACAGTAGCTATAATTGTCTTCTTTCATAGTTTTCCGACTCCATAATTCTTACTGGGAATGCCCTCTGTTTTGGATACACTGGGGTTTTGATTACTATGAATACCTATTTCTTAAAGACTGCTTCCAGCCTGGCCTTTCCAAAAGTTCATCCTATCTGATTTATCAGTCACAAACTAAAGGAGCTAAGATCTGTGGTATTACATGTAAGAAAGGCGGTGGGGCAGCTAATTGTACCGAGGATTGTGTTAGGTGCTTTGTTAGTCATTCAGATCACAGTGTCATATGTAATAGGGAAAAACTGGAAACAATCTAAATGTCTGGCAATAGAGCACTAGAATTTTGGCATATGGTAAATCCTTTCAAAATATTTGTTGACATGGGTAAATGCTTATGACACAGAGTAAAGTGAAAAAAATCAGATCCAAACACGCCCATGTCCCAGCATCCCTAGAGACACTTGTGTAAATGTGTGCCAGGAGACAAGTCAAGAAGGTTCAGTCCATCAACAACTCAAATAAATGTCCATTAACAACATCATGGACAATCATGGTATATTCACGCATGGAATATTACACAGTAATAAAAACCAAAACAAAAACCCCTATGATTATATGCAACAACGTGATGAATCTTACAAGGATCACGGGAAGTAAAAAAAAGCAAAGCTCTAAAGAAGGCATGTGGTATGATTCTCCGTATATAAAGGTCAAACTGGGGAAATTATAATTGTATTGCTTAAGGTGATAAACTGTAAGGAAGAGCAAGGAACTACTTACCATGGAAGTGGTCACGTCTGAGTAATGACAGTGGGGAGAGGTTGTAGGAGGGAAGGGATACTGAGGCAGCTTTGACGATGTTCTGTTTTTTTGTTTTTAAGTGGTAGCGCTTTCATATTATTAGATAAATTGTATCTCTATACCCTAATTTTAATTGCATAATTTAAAATGTTTTAAAATGAAATAAAGACCAAGGGAAAGCAGGTACAAACCTATATTTTCCCGTGTGATCGCAATTATATAGATTTCTGCATGAGTAGGGAAAAAAGATGAACAGTGGTTTTCTCTGGGCAGCAAAATGCAAAGGGATTTATATTGTTTTCCTTATACATTTTGTATTTTTCAAATTTTTTATACTTAACAAGTATTACTTCTGTAATAAGAATAAAAGCAGAAACACCAACTGCCTAGCTCTGGCTCTTCAATTTACATCTCTGCATGGAGTCATTTTGAGAAAGAGAAATGTCTCTTCTCCCTGCCCAAGAGAAATAAGGAGGGCAGGCCACACAACTGAAATCAATAGGCACCACCACAGGTCTGGTCATTTATGCTACTGACAAGGCCTTTCGGGGGCTCAACTGAAGGAAACCAGCAAAGACACTTTCTAGATTATCCCAGAATTCAGGCTCTCTCTTTCAAGGCCTGAAAAATAAGCCAGCAGCTGAGTAAGAAGAAAGAGGTATTATTATAATTCAATAATAACTACCACTTTTTAACTCCTGATTGTTGTTATTATTGAATTATAGTAATACCTCTTTCTTCTTACTCAGCTGCCTTAAAGAAATGGTGTTTTCTCTGCAAAGCTGCTAATATCAAGGCTTCCTGGGAGTGAATGCTTTCTCAACCTCATCTTGGAAGGTGGGTCATTTTTTTTGGCAGAAGGTAGAGGGCAGTGGAATTTTCTCTGAGAAGGGGTGGTTATGCAAAATGTGAGGAGGAGGAGGAGGAAGCCAAGAGGGCAGTTGGTGAGTCAGAGGAGAAAGCTGCACCGCTTGGCCAGCAGTGAACCTCTCTCAAGCAGTGGGGAAGCCTAAGCCATTCACAAGGTAAGAAGAGCTTTCTCTGTGTATCTCTCCAAAGCAGGGCCATTATCCCAGGGCTGCTGGAGCGGAGTATCAGGTAACCTCAGGAAGCTAAGTTGGGGATTTCAATGACAATGGCAATAGCCAAGGTAGAGGAAGGTAGTGGGGGGGGGGGGGTGCTCCATCAGCGTAACCTGGAGAATCTTCCTGAAAAAGCGTGAGCTGGCTCTCAGTCCGTCCCCCATCCCCACAGCGCTCCTGCTCTAAATGGGTCCGAAAGAGCTTAGAATGCCAGTAGGGGGCTGTTCTCATAGTTTGTAGACAGTCCTCTGATGCATCTAACTTGTTCAAACCCTGGCTTTGAATCGCTTCTCGGCCTTTTGGCTAAGATCAAGTATAAATCCTCGCTTTGGAGCTCATATCTCTGTAGGTCCTGCAGCTTCTCTGCTTGGGTGCTGGCGTGGCAGACCAGAGATGCAGGGAGCTGCAAGTTGTCTCTAGCTCAGGAGAAGCGTAATGTGATCATTGAACACTCTGGGGCCTGGGACCCAAAAGACCTGGGTTCTGATTCAGGCAGGGCTGTTTTCACCACTGACCCAATTAATTAAAGTTCAGTTTACTTATTCTGTAAGAAGTGGGGGTGTGGATCGTCACTGTCCTAATACAGTCACGTAGATGATACTGCAGGCTCGGATCTAGATCACTGAACACTCAAGCGAGTCTCACAATAAAGCGAGTTGTAATCTTTTTGCTGGGGGAGGTCTTGCCTTCAATTTGTAAGAAACGCAGCACCAAGTGCAATAAAATGAGGTACGTCTGTATATCTAGTTGGATTGTTGTCATGACTATGATTAAAAGGGCTTTCAAGGTTGTAGAGTGCCTTTCAGATGTAAAGATTAAGTGATGAGGCCAGTACATGGGCCAGAGTAGAAGAGACCTCTATCTTGTACAGCTTTGGACAAGACTGGAACTTCTAACTGGAATTGAAATACTTCTGGGCCGGCCCGATGGCTCAGGTGGTTGGAGCAACGTGCCCCTAATGCCGAGGTCGCCTGGAGGTCAGCGTGAGTTGCCATGGGTTGCTGTGTGCTGCCGTGGACTACCGTGCGTTGCCATGAGTGGCCCGTGGCGAGCGTGTGTGGCTGGCAGCCAGTGTGAGTGGCTGGCAGCCAGCATGAGCTGCTGTGAGCTGCTGTGAGCGGCCTACCGACGGCCTCAGCCGGGGTGAGCACAAGGCTCCTAATACCAGCATGGGCCAGGGAGCTGTGTCCTCCACAAATAGACTCAGAAACAACGGCTTGAACTGGAGTAGGGGAGGGGGGAGGCAGAAAAAGAGGGGGGAAGAAATACTTTTATTTGTGCAAAATAACAATATCTTGTCCCACCTTCTTAACCCAGGTCAATGAGGGCACTTCAAACAGTAAAAAATACCCTACAAATGTTTGTTCATTCAGTCATTCATTCAACAAATGTTTCACGAGCACCTATTATGTGCCAGGCGCTGTCACTGGTACTAGAGACACAGTAATGGCAAGGACCCAGGTCCCATCCTCCTGGTGCTTTCAGTCTAGTTTTTCATATACACATGCCTTGCCTAGCTGCTTATCTCCACAGATTTCTGGGGCCTACAGCTATATGTGTGTGTTGGTTTTCTCAACCCAGCTCTGTTCTCTGTTTGTGCAAATATCTTCTGCCACCTATAATTCCTGGTTGGGGAGGTATACACTGGGGGATCTAAGTTAGGAATGCATCGGTGGCTGCAATCCAGGGCTCTTAAACTGATGTCTGTCTGGGTTTCATCCTCAGAATTCTTCATTTTGTTTCTGAAAGGTTCCAGGGTACCAATTTGGGGGGCATCTATAATTTAGCCCTCTGTCATCAGGCTGCTGGATGAGGTCGCCCATCTGGTGCCTCATGGGCCCCATGCCTGACACAGATGCCTCCCCTTTGGTGATGTTTTTCAAGATCCTAAAGTTCTCATGCATCTTCAACACTGGACTGTCCTTTGTGTGCAAAGATGATACCACCTGCCCATCACGGGGGCAACAGGGTTTTTAATTATTTTGAGGGATGGTGATGATGGGATGTTCCGAGGGCTTTTTCCTTCTTTTTTTTCTTTTTCTAACTGAACTGGTGAGAGCAAGGACAATCATCTAAGTAGTCTGTTGCCCTGCAGTGGGGCTTTTATTTCTTATTAATAAATGTTTCTTAAAATAATGTTCATTTTTCCCCTGGTTTTAATTAATACATGCTTAGTGTATAAACTATTTTTGTTTTTTTGGAGTGAGGTTAAGTGTGCCACGTTGCGTCAAAACTATGTCCTGACTTTATTAGTATCTCGCAATTGAGACAGTATTGGTTCTGTGCTCAATACTCAATGGAATCACCTAAATTTTAGTAACTGATACTAGAGTGACATCCACGTGAATTTTAGAAAAGGACAAGTTTCAGTTTCTGATGGATCTCAGTAAGTTACCTGCTTTCTAACAATGGCTGTGCCTCTTCGCATATTCAAGTATTTATCTATTTAGTCAACAAGTATTTAATGAGCCTTAACTAACGCTCATTAAGTTTTATGTACCTATAAACAAGACATATAGCCTTTACCCTTGAGTTACAGTGGCCGGTGTACGAGACATTCACCTACAGCTGTTTACTACAGAGTGAGAGCAGGATGCTACACAATAGAAAGTTTGGGGAACAACTAAATGTTAGAGGACAGGAAATAACATTCAGGGAGAAAGCAGACGGGTGGGCAGAGTCTTGAGGGAGGAGAGGTCTTGCAAACGTCTCAGGGCTTCTGAATAACAGGGCAAGTTGGGAAGAACTGAAAGTAAAGTCTGGCGCCGAAGGTACCAGAAAGGAGAGGACTGACAGGAGACCAAAGATTAGATCACAAAGGACCCTCGGTATAAGACTTGGGGATCTGGGGAACTTGGTTTTGTTTTTTTAATAGTGATAAGAATAGGGCAATACTAGGAAAGTTCTGGGAAATGCTGTCAATTTTACTTTAAAATCTGGTGTTTCTGTATTTTATGTATTCAATAAAACTTCATGTTTCAAAAAAAAACAAAAAAACAAGACTTGGGGACTTCAACTTAATCCTGTATGTGTTGGAAAGTGTGGGGGAGGAAAAATAATATTTCCTCCTAACTTTTTAAATTCTTCTGACTGGACTAATAATCAAATTAACACGAGACAGACTAACAGGAGAAAACGACCAAATTTATTACATACGTACACATGGGGGTAGTTAAGACACATCTGTCATCTTGAGCTAAGGAGATGGGGATCTGAGACTTCGCAGGGCATGAAGGCAACTCAAATGGAGATGAAAGGCAAATGTTTGGTAAATAAATGTTTGCTGGGCCATCTTTAACAATGGGACACAGAGAGGACCTTGACTATACTTAGTTTATATCAACTATAGTTATCAGTGACACAGGCTCCCTTTGTGGAGCAGGTCCTCTATTAAATTCTTTAAGTTGGTTAGGGGGATAGGCCAAAGGTTCTTTCTGAGTCTTCTGTTTCTTAAAAATAACCAGCTTAAAATAATCAATATCCCCAAATGCATATTTTGGGGTGGCAAACTCTGCTTCCCCTCAAAAGTTATTGGAGGATTTTAGGGGGGGAATGATAGACTTGTGCTTTAAAAAGATAGTTTTTGGCAGCAGTGGATGATGGAAAGAGCTGAGAGACAGAAGAGAGAGGCTACTTACTATCAAAACCAGGCTAGAGATGAACAGATTTGGGGTTCCGGCAACAGGAAGGATGGGATTCAAGCATGCAATTAAAGCCACAAAAGAACACTCAGGAAGGTGGACGAGGGACTCCGAGATGGAATCATGTCACAGACTTCTCACAAATGCTTGTCAACTCTAAGAACTACAGAGGAGGTCAGTGTAGGCCAGCTGGAGAGAAGTGGTGATTAGATTAGAGGAGATTGCCATAAAAAGCTTCAGTTTCCTTTTCTTCAGGGAGCCACAAGACCTTGCTTCTCCCAGGGTCTCAAGAGTGTCCACCTCTACCACTGATTATAGTCTCTGCAGAGATGAGCTTTGCCCAAGACACTCCTTAAAGAGTTCCTTAGCTGTCTGGTCAGCCCTGCCATGGCTTGTCTAGATCCAGGAGATGTCTGGACCCCAGTGACAAGAGATGGGACTCACTTTACAAAAGCATACTTTCTTTCTAGCCAGGGAAAGTGCCCATGGAAAGAAAAAGCAGAGGAAGAAGTCAGAGGGTTTCCACGGGAATTCCTGAGAACCGTGGAAAACTAAGGACAAGTGGGGACAGAGTTAGAAGGCCTGATTCCAGCTCTGGGAGAGAACAGGCATGAGGCCAGGAGCTACTGGCAGTCCAGGAGGGCTCAGGACACTGAGTTGGCTCAAAGCCTGCATAGGGGAGGGAGTCAGTAACCCTGAAAGGTCTACTTTCCTAATCTCTAAGAAATGTTAGCTTTTCCTTGAGTTGTTCATAGGCCCACTTATAAAATCCTATCCCAGTTTCCTCATAATTGTGCACAGGTCAAGTTCTCTTTAGTTTCCTCTCTCTTTTGCTCCATCGTTTCCTATCTTTGTTCCAAACTTTTCCGCATACTCATATTGCCTTTGGGAGAAGATCTCTTGCTAAAGTCCCTCTTCAGTCTTTGGGGTGGGGAAATTTTTGGGCCATTGTCAATAATGGACTAGTTTCTAATCATTTCCTTTTGGGCTCAAGGTTAAAATAACTAGGAGCATCACTTAGCTGTTCCTGCTCTAACCTTCAGGGCCAAGACAGGAATTAATTTTCATTGACATTTCCCTGGCACATAGCAAAGCATTTTCTGGCCACCAAGGAGAGATGATCCACACTGGATCCTTGTGGCACATATGGAGGAAATGCATTGTTGTAATGAATGGGAGAGAGAGGTTGCGGTGCCATTGCCACACAAGGTTTGGCTTGGGTCATTACATGCTTCCCAGAAGATTCAGGGGACTTCCAAGGGAAGCACATGAACCCACAGAATGCTCTCCCTCTTCAGGAAGCAAGCTATAAACTCCAAAAGCCACTTCTGTGGCTGCCCAATTCCTCCTCTAAAATCCACTCCCTAGACTCTCTGGATGACCAGTATGAAGGCTATCTGAGCAAGAGTTATCAAAGGTACAGATATGCGTACTCTTGGACTCAGCCATTCCACTTCTGGGAATTTAGCTTATATCTTACATGTTTAATGATGTGTGAACGTAAAGGTCATTATTCAAAGTTTTTGAAATGGCAAAAGACTAAAAATAACCCAAGAACCCATCAATGACGAAACTGGTTAAACAAACTGTGCTACATCCACACAATAGAATTCTATGTATGTAGTGCTAAAAAGGAATGAGGAAATACTTTATGTACGGCCACGGAAATCTCTCCAAGATATATTGTTATGCTAAAAGAAACAAGGTGCGGCACAGTGTGAAGAAACAGCTACTGTTTGTATTATAAAGCGGGGGGGAAAAGTGAAGAGTATCTGTACATTTGAATTTTCTTGTGTGTGCGTAAAGCAACTGACAGGACACAGGAACAATGAACCCCGTTGCTATCTGGGGGCAAGTTGAGAAACGGGCAGGTGGCAAACAGGTAGTGGAAGTAGACTTTTCACTGATAGTGATGAAAAAACACCAGCTAATAAGTAAATACTAGCTGTTAGTAAATAGAGAAAAGGTTACTGAATCAGCAGCTGATAAAATTTTTAAGTGTTCTTTCCCCCAGGACAATAATGTAGACCCCTTTAAAAAGTATGCTGTTGCCCCTGTTTACAAATAGCTCTAGAAGTTTTCTAATTTATGACTACAATCCTCCTCTACAGACCCAGCTGACTGTCACGGGATTTCCCACTGCTTATTATTCCATCTGTTAGGGAGCTGGAGTGCGCCAGGCTAGGCTGCCGGCTGGCAAGTCCTCCTCTTACTTCCTTTCTGTATGCAGAATCTTCCTTTAAATTCTGCGTCTGTGGATTCAATGTCCATAATAATGATATTTTTAAAAACAATTTGAACCATGTAACTGTTACCTATTGAAAAACTGGCGATAACACACCTATCACCAGGAAAACAGCAAACCCTACATCCAGCTCCAGTTACTACCTAGAAATATATTTTCTCTTCTTTATTAAAGCTTGAAGGAAGAATTTCTGGAGTATACAGTGATACACAAATTAGCTACTATTAATATTTTACACTTCGTGAACTAGCTCTTCTATCTCTTAATGGTTATTTATGCCAGGAAGTCACCCAGAAAGACCCAGAGTCATCTTAGCCCATAAAGAGGGTTCACATCTCTGTGGGAATAATACTCTAGCATGGCACTGGGAACCATGGTCTTTTTGCACAAATGCCCTGATTGTGATGGGAGTAAGTCAGGATTGCCACCAGTCTATATGAGCTTCAGTGTGAATTACAAAGTGCAATTCATTTCTCTAGATGTTTAACATTAACAACCAGCAAATCATCCCAGTATACTTATTCTGTTGGAACAACATACTTGACTGTCACCTACCAGAACATATTTTTATAATAAATATCTTCAATTCTTGACGAGATGGCATTCCTAGGGTTATGCAGTGCACAACCTGCACAACCATACTGTGCAGTCCCGCGGAGGTTGTGTCCAGTGGTCAAGTATTACCCCAAGCAGCAGCACGGTGGCTAACAGGCCACAAGCACCACTACTGCAGCTCTTAGGTGGGCTTGCCATACTTTATAGAGTTGGCTGTTACGGAGACAACAATTCAACCGAAATAGTTTCAGATAATTCATTATCTGCACATATGTGAAGTCAGCATTGGGGCAGTTCCTCATGTTTCTAGTCCCACCCAAAGAGACCAAATCAGAAGGGACTAGATGATACTGAGGAGATGACTCCAAACTAAAGCCAAGCAGCTTTATCGACTGTAGCCATGACGTTCAGGGGATCAAAAGTCCAGGGCTTAACTGAAAGGAAGGAAGATGATGAGAAATGACCTTGTGGCAATCTCAAGATGGGGGCTGGTTGGGTGATGGCCTTATGGCAGTTCCTCACAAGCCAGCTTATCTTCCTTAGTTTGAGAAGGAATCACAGGGCTCTCAGCTGACACTTGGGTCACACCGCAGCTGAGCTTTGCCTAGTGGCCTGTGTGAACACATGCATGTCACCAGGGTGCCAGGGTGGAGCTGTTCCCCTGCATTGATAACGTACGATATTTCCTCAGATATTTTTTGGTAGTTCAATGGACAAGAAAGACCAGGAGGGAGGAAATCAAGAGCCTAAAATCAATAGAACTTATTGACACAGCAGCTACGAGGGACAGGAACTGCCAAGAAGGATTTGTGCACTTGGTCACAAGAAGGCTCCAGCACTCTACGTTGCGCCTTGGTGGGGTGAGGGACATGGTGGCTTTGGCTAGAAAGCGGATGGAAGGCAGACACCAAAACAACAGCCTAACACAGCCCTTGTGCTTATTCCTTAAAGGTCTTCCACTTCAGCACGATGACACTGCCCAAAAAAGTGAGGCCACTGCTGTTGTTCCTGGTTTCCCAGATGGCCCTCTTAGCTCTAGTCATCCATCTATACAGCCACAACCTCAACTCCCTGTGTAGGAGGGAGGAGCCCAAGCCCATGCACGTGCTGGTCCTGTCTTCCTGGCGCTCTGGCTCTTCTTTCGTGGGGCAGCTTTTCGGGCAGCACCCAGATGTCTTCTATCTGATGGAGCCTGCCTGGCACATCTGGATGACCTTCTCTCAAAGCACCCCCTGGAGGCTGCACATGGCAGTGCGGGATCTGATCCGGGCCATCTTTCTGTGTGACATGAGCGTCTTTGATGCCTACATGAAACCTGGTCCCAGAACACAGTCCAGCCTCTTCCAGTGGGACAGCAGCAGGGCCCTGTGCACCCCGCCTGCCTGCAACGTCTTCCCGCGGGGTACGATCACATCCCAGGCTCACTGCAAGCTCCTGTGCAGTAAGCAGCCCTTTGAGGTGGTGGGAAGGGCCTGCCGCAACTACAGCCACGTGGTGCTCAAGGAGGTGCGTTTCTTCAACCTGCAGGTGCTCTATCCACTGCTGACGGATCCCTCCCTTAATCTGCACATCGTGCACCTGGTCCGGGACCCCCGGGCGGTGTTCCGTTCCCGAGAACGCACCAAGAAAGAGCTCATGATTGACAGTCGAATTGTGATGGGGCAGGAGGGGCAGAAACTCACGAAGGAGGAGCAACCCTACTATGTGATGCAGGCCATCTGCCACAGCCAGCTGGAGATCCACAAGGCTGTGCAGTCCTTGCCTAGCGCCCTGAGGCGGCGCTACCTGCTCATGCGCTATGAGGACCTGGTCCGAGACCCCCTGGCCCAAACCGCCCGAATGTACGAATACGCAGGGTTGAAATTCTTGCCCCAGCTCCAGACCTGGGTGCACAACATCACTCGAGGCAAGGGCATGGGTAGTCATGCCTTCCATACAAATTCCAGGAATGCCCTCAACGTCTCTCAAGCCTGGCGCTGGTCCTTGCCTTACGAAAATGTGTCTCACCTGCAGAGAATCTGCCGTCAGACCATGAATTTGCTGGGCTACCGCCTCGTCACATCTGAGCCAGAGCAGAGAAACTTGTCGCTGGATCTTCTGTCTACCAGGACCCTCTTCCAGCAATTCTACAGAGAGGGTTGAGGGGGCTCTGTCCCCACAGGGCACCACATTAACTGAAGGCCATGTCTGAGCCTTAATTATGTCTCTGTCGGTATACACGTGAGCACAAGTTGTGCCCACACAGTCTCAAATGGAGAACGCTTTGTGTCTCCACTCATGTCTAGAAAAGAGACTCAGTAATCTGATGTGAGCAGCACACTTCACCACTGAAGGTGGAGCACGGTGTCTCTTCTCTTCTCGGCCTTCCTATCTATGTGTACCGTGGAGGCTCTGTGGCCAGGGGCCCTGTTTGGCACCACGCAGTATCAGTGGAGTAAATCCATGAACTTCTCTTTCCACACCTTGCCCAGTGGGAAAGGGAAGAGACAGGAAAAACCAGGGAAATGGGTCTTCCAGCAAAGAGCCCACCAGTACTTTCCACGGGGATGTAAACTCTAAGCCCTCAGAGCTCCCAGTGGATTCAAAAAGGGAATGGGGAACAGGGTTGGATGTTTGCCCGTGAGTTTGACCATTACAGCTATCCATTATCACAAATACAAAACCAAATCTCTGTACAACACAGCACGTTCTGAAGTTCATGGAATGGCTGGGCCCGATTTGGATGTCATTTCCCCTCAGTGCTTTCCTCACACACAGAGGATTTTGACCTGTGAAGCTGCCATCTCTTAACATTAAAATTCCAAAATAAGAATCTGTTTGAAGTGTCCCCTTTTATGCTTTTTTTTTTTTTTACACTTTTGCTATTACCTATCACTCACACATAGAAAACATGCCAAGACAATGTGTTTGGTGTCAGATGACAAACTTTGCCCTCTTAAGAATTTGTAGAAAGTAGACAACCAGCAACTAGGCCCTTTGTCTCTTGTGCGAGGCCTAAGTTGTAATAATACTATATGCATCACTCCAGGGTCTGGGCAGTGTTCTTTTAATCTGATCCCTCAGCCAGAGGACTTCAGTATGACTGGTGCTGTTTAGCTCTTCCTGGTCCCCTCTCCTACCAAGAAATGTTGTGCATCAGAACCATTAGTTAAAAATGCATTTTGCTAGGACCTACTTCAGATTTGCTGGAATTGGAAACTCCCAGGACGGGGGATGGGATTCTGTACATACAGCAGCGACCGTGGTGACTCTTCCATGGCCAGCCTGGCAGTAAGTACACCCTGCACTGGGCAGCAACACTCTTGGCCTTCTTACTCCAAACAGGTGGCTTTTCAGGGCCTGCCGAGTATCTACACCACTTACTCCTGACATTGATTGGTGCCGTCCTCAGGCTGGAAGGAATAGGAAGGAGATTTATATCTGTCTGGAGCCCCACAGACCTCTCAGTCCTAATTTTTCAAATCTTTTACTTTGTCCAAACCTAAGAAATACCATTATTTCATCTTTCCTTTTGTTCCTACGCCCTAACATCCAAACCCAAGCCACTCCTCAAGAGCCTAGGCTCTCCCAGGCATATGCTTCTTGCTTCTACAAACATAAGACAGTATAGCATAAAATCATGCTACACAACCTCTTTAAAAAAGCTGACCAGGTGTTGAGTGAGAGTTAGTCTCCCTATGGAACAGTCTCCGGTCGATGCACTCAGGTGGCTGGCACTGGAATTCAATGATGAGTGGCAGTACACCAATTATGGGATATGGGGAGTTTGGGGAGCTAGGAAACTGCGACGAATGTGGAAGATGGTGTTCTGCTAAACATCCTTTCTAATTTGGAGACGTCTGTTCCATCTCCAAACCCCAGCAACAGAAAGCCATCTGTTCGCCTCCTCAACCTATTTTGCTGCAAGGGGTCTGACGATGTTTAAACACAGATGAGGGATGAATTTGATCTAAATTTCTCAGGGCTAGTATTCAGGTTTGGGGAACAAGCTCTCTCAAGTCTAGAGCGAACATAATTGCCTGAAATGCCTCATTACACGACAGGAACTGATGTTTTTACCAAAAAAAAAAAAAAAAAATACGGGGCAACTGCCCTGAGCCTCCACTTTGGGGAGAGAAATGAGTCAAAATTTTAAGTAATTTTTTGGAGGGTGAGAAAGGGATAGTTTTGAAACAAAGGGGCTTTGACTGTAATTTAACTGTGTTACCATGTGGCTTCATTTTCTACATAATGAGAGCAATTGCTACATTTTTAATAAATTTTAATTAAAACTATTCTTTTCAACTTATGAATAGTTGCCAGCTAGTTACAGAGAGACAGGGGAAAGTAGAATCAACTTCTGACTACTTTTGTGCAAAAGTCTGCCATTCTATTGTCTGTAACATGTTTCTCAAAAACAGTTTATAATTTACCATGTGATTTAAACCCAAGCTAAATATAAATTAATTTCACTGACTGTGTATATTATCATGACTTCTATTAAATTACTTTCACAGACCAGCAAAGCCAAATTAAAAACGAATATATGTGCGTGACAAAGGCCAGGTAACAATAAATCTGTGGTAGGCATTCGTTGGAGATCCCAGTACCCTGGCATTTCTGTCGAGGGCTATGCCACTCTTCTGCATAAATGTTCCTGGTCATTCGAAGAAAGGTTAGTTTTTAAATGCAGTATTGAGGAAAAAGTAATTATGAATAACCAGAGTGAAGAGATTTGAATATAGCATTTCAGTTAAAGGGTTTCTTCATTCATTCCATACGTTTAATGGACATCTATTATACGCCAAGGAATGTGCTAGGTGCTGTGGATACAGCAGTAAACAGCAGGCAAAGCCCCTCCTGACATGCAGCTTATATTGTAGTCTGTTGGGGGGTGGAGGAACAAACAATAAATGATGGTAAGTACTATGAGGAAGACTAAAGCAGGATAAGGAGCTAGAGAGTGAAGGAGGGTGCTGTTTTAAAGACGGTGTTAAGGGACATCTTCACTGAAAAGCGCTATTTGAGCAGAGAGCCTCGTGAAGCAGAGATCTGGGGCAAAGTGCCCCAGGACACGTCAGTGTCAATGTGGACAGAATCAATAGTGTCTAGTGAGAACCTGTTATGTGCTTGGTACTATGCTGAGTGTTTTGAAAAATAAACAAGTACAGATGTTACAGGAAGAACAGTATGACAGATAGGTCATGTGCTCATGGGTTCCGGAACCACACCATCTAGGAGACTCTGCTATTACTACGTAGTTGAGTGACTTGAGGCAAGTCCCTTAACATCTCCATGACTCAGTTCCCTCAGCTGTAGGGCGGGGAGAATAGTAGCAATACGGAACGTGCTCAGCAAGCTTCCAGCACATAAGCGAGCACTCACTAAGTGTTAGCTGTGAATGTCATGCTAACAACAGGTCTTGGCTCTCAAGGAGTGTCTTCCATCATATCTTCTCAAGGAGTGTCTTCCATCATTTCTAGCAAACAGCCTCCATAAGGTGATGCTTCACAGCAGATTACAAGCCCTTTCTGGCATTGTACCGATACAATTAGGAGATGGATCACTTTCTGATCTTCTAGTTTCTCCCCATCAGTAGTCCTCAACTGGAGGCAATTTTGCCCCTCCCACAAGGGACATGTGGCAATGTCTGGGGACATTTTTGGTTGTCACAACTTGGGGCGGGGACTGGCATTTAGTGGGGGAGAGGCCTGGGCTGCTGCTAAACCTACTATAATGCATAGGAAAGCTCTCTATCCCACAAAGAATTTCCTGGTCCAAAATGTCAAAGCTGCAGCTGTGGAGAAACCCTACTCTACGTTAGTAGGATAAATAAGATAAATAAGGATGAAGAGCTGATGATTCAAATAGATTTCTCTTCCATCCTCACTCAGTCACATTCAACCTCACTCAAATGGCACACGACCAGGCCACATGTCCTGTTTGGGGAGATACTCGGGCTCTTTTGGTCCCTACTGAAGTCATTTCAAAGGGCTGGTGGAATAGATGTTATAAAAATACAGAGCAGCACCACAGGAGTTTGACGAGAGGAAGTGAGTGCAGCCCGGCTTCCCAGGACCAATCACTCACTGGCCAGTCTGCACCTTAACTGCTCTTGGCTTACGTCCACCCTAATTCAGTCAGCTGGGTCAGGAAAGAAAAGAATTTACGTGGTAAAACGTGGTCATTTGAGGGCCTTGGAGAAGATGGGCAGGACAAATGAAGCCACATGCAGACGGTGTGATAGAAACATTCGCTGTCTGACACATCTGGGGACAGAAGAACCGTTCATGGATGTCACAAAGTTCCACAGGCACCGCAGGGTGTAGACCAGTGTTCCTCAACCTCTTTTTCATTATCACCCTTCACCCTCAACAAGCCTTTGCAGACATTTTTTTCCTAATTGTCCCCCACCATGAAATGTTAACCACAAATATACTGCATATCTGTTTTTGTGCTGTGGCCCTTTGGAGGGTCACCAAACCGCTGTAATATCTAAGATTTTTTTGTCCCCCAGAAAGACTTTTTACTCTGTTGGAAGCACTACCACCTCCACTGAGAATGCAGGATTTAGACCAGTGTCCCTAGTATTTTTTTTAGCTCCCTTCCCAGCTTCTCTCTTTTTTCCTCAATATATCTATTCGTTTGTTACCCAGCCCCCTCCCAAGCTATGTTCCTTCCTCTCACCGATAACAGTTGTAACTTGCTCAACAATAATTCAATGTAATTCTGTAAAACAACACACATGAGAGCAATCTGTAGACTGTAAAGACCTATGAAAACATTGGTTATTATAGTAGTAAAATAAAACACAAGTAACTCCGGTTGCCACCCTCCCCACCAGCCCTGATCCTAACCATCTGGCATGGTCATTGGCCCTGTTTTCCTTGCCAGTTTTCAAGGTGGCTTCTTATGGTTCTAGAAGAACAATAAGGAAGCCAGTTTATTGTTTGTTTTTTAAAGTTTATAGCAAGAATTGATAACAAGTGGATAGCACCTGAAGCTGCTATTCATAAAGAATGAGGTACATTGCAGAAAGGGTTAGTTATTGCTCTACCCTAAATCGATGTGGATTTAAATGGCTAACTACAGATAACGTAGAGGTGTTGAATGAAATGAATAAAGGCTCCTGTCCTTTTATGTAAGGGTAAAGTGAATGGAGGGAACTCCTGATGATCTAATCCATCATAAACCAAACTGTGAGAACTTAACAGAGACAACACATGAAACATACATAGAGCACTCTGGATGCAAATATGCTTGAAAAAGTTGACCACAGTAAATTTAACTGGGTTTTCAAATGTAAAACCCTCAGAATTTCAAATATGTTCACGTGCATATGAAGAATAGAAGAGAGTATATAGTGGTTCTCCCAAACTTCTTTGACCAAGGAAGTTTTTGTTGTTGTTGATGTTTTTTTCCGCTCAATATACCTGTTAACATCTGTCAGGAGAATGTTTTGAGAAATGCCGAACTGTGTTCAACAATCACAACTCTGGTGGCCCCAACACTCTGGTTTCTCTTTGCCTTCTCCCAAGCCCAAGCAGGCAAATGCTGAATGGAGAAACTCATACACGAGGGCAGCTTAGCTCACGAGGAATTCATGATTACCGACGTCAATTTATGATCACTTCAACACTCACCTGCAACCCTTTGCCCCTCTCCACAAGAACTTTCCCCACCCATCTTCTGACCACATGCCTTCTCTTCCTTCCCAGACAAAAGAAAAGCCATCAGATACGGACTTCTCACCTCTTTGAGGCAAGCACCTAAACCTCCCTTAGCTTTCTGAACTTCCTTCTTAGACTGTGTTACAATATATAATACACGTTGTTCTATCTTCTGCTTAAGGTCAGTCCTTCCTCCGTCAGAGTTTCGGATTTCATGTCCCTCTCACTTTTTCAAAAACTACACACATTTTTGTTATTCACTCCCTCTTCAGAACTCAACTTCTGTTCAATGGACTCCTCTTTAGTTTTTTAACTTAATTCTCTTCCTTCTTGAAAAAAACTCCCTCATTCTCATATCTTGATTTGACTATTAGCCTCCCTCTCTTCACCTTCACCACCAAACTACTCTAATTTGCCTATATTCATTGGATTTATTTTCTCACCACTCCCTCCTCAACCCACTCCAATCTGGATTTCACCCACTTCTTTAAACAGCTCTAACAATGACAAATAAATTTCATGTTGCTCACTCAATGGGCATTTGCCAATTATCGTTTCACCTGAACTCTCAGCAACAATTGACTTTATCGAGCACTTCATACTCGAAAACCTTCCTGGTTTTGCTCCTACCTCTTTGGCCGCTTCTCAGTTTTTTGTAAAATTACTCTCTTCTATCTAGCTGTTAAATATTGGAGTTAAGGCACGGCATAGATCCTCCTCTTTTTCCATGGTACATTTTCTCTCTAGATTGTCTCATCCATGTCTATGATTTTAAAAAATAACTATATGTAGATGGTACACAAATGTACGGGATCTGATAATTAAGTTTGCAAACTCATCCTAGAAAAAGTGCTGCATATACCTCATAGCTGAATATCACCACGGTCACCTTCGAAGTATTCCCCTTGGGAAGCTATGCACCGATGCCAGAGCCTAGTCCACCCTTCAAAGCAATTTTGGAATCCTTTTTCTGGAATGGCCATCACAACTGTCGTTGTATTACCCTTGATGTCCTGTGTGTCATCAAAATATCTTCCTTTCAATCTTTCCTTTATCTTCAGCTAAAGAAAGAAGTCATTGGGGGTCAGATCAGGTGAGTAGGGAGGGTGTTCCAATACAGTGATTTGTTTACTGGCTAAAAACTCCCTCACAGACATCGTCGTGCTGCAAGAGCCATGAACTGTTGGCGAAAAGCTCAGGTCATTTAACTTTTTCACACATCCTTTTCAGCATTTCCAAATAGTAAACTTGGTTAACTGTTTGTCCAGTTGGTACAAATTCATAATGAATAATCCCTCTGATATCAAAAAAGGTTAGCAACATCGTTGCAACAAGTTCGTGAACTTAAATGGTCAGATCTCATATATATCTCTGATGTATAACTTCTCTGAGCTCCAGGTCTATAAATCCAATCACTGATTTGACATAGCTTGAACATCTCAAAAAATACCTCAGACTCAACATGTCCAAATACTGCATTCATGATTTTCCCTCCTCTTCTCTAGACCATGCTAAACATCTTCATTCTTCCTGGGTCTCTTTCTCACCTTTCCAACCTGTTGCCAAATCACCTTGACTTCTTTTACCAATCAATCACCAACAGCTGTGGATTCTACCTTATCAATATTTCTAAAGTTCATCTACTTCTCTTTTTTCTCCAAGTTTCACACCACCACCACCCCCGTCAAATTTGTCCATGCCACCATCATCTCGTTCCTGAACCAGTGACTGGTCTTCCTGCCTCCACGCTACCCACTTCAATCCAGTATCAACACTGTATTAAAAATGTAGAATGTCCAAATTTCTTCATTTGGTTTAGAAAGACTTTCATGATCTGGCCCTTGTATCCGTCTCTTAGAACTCCCTCTTAGTCTCTACTTCCCCCCGTCCATCTCAAATTTATAGTTTTATCAGTGTACTACGTACACATCTGGATCTTAGATCATGCTATTTCTCCCACCTAGAATACCTTATTTTGTCCCACCCCAAATTCTCAGTCTTCTTTTTTCAATTCCTCAGTTCTCAACTAAAACATCTCATCTGGAAGTTGTTCCTGGTTTTACCCTTAAGCCTCCGCTAAATGCCACTTGTACAGGCTTTCTACTATCATGACATTTATCACCCTCCAATTTATGTGTCCTTTGAACTCTCTGAGGGCAGACACTGTCTAACCAATGCCTAGCACAGTTCCTAGCACATAGTAGGCACTCAACAGATATTTGTTTAATGAATAAAACTTGACCGCACCTGCATTATTTATAAAGGGCTCATTCTTTATGTAATACTTAAATGAAAGGCTAATCATAGAACCTTCTATTCTGAGAAACACAGTGACATGTTTAAAGATTCAGATAAGAAAGAACTGACATTTAAAAGTTTCCTGTTTGAGAGAAAGAAGGGAAGTTGAATCTTAAAAGCCAACAGCTCAGAAGTGCTGGGTCAAGTGGGTGGTAGGTTGTGGGGGATAAATCAGATTCCAAAATTAAATTGGCTTGTATTTCTAGTAGTGATATTACCGTGGCAAGAGAAGCTGCAAATTATACTGGTTTTCTGAGAAGTTGCACGTGTTCGTAGGGTACCACCTATGAATTAATGGATTGCCACCTGGAAGCATTTGGCAAATACCTGCTCACTGATTGCCCTCCAACTGGTTTTCAGCCAAATTTCCAAGCAGAAAGTTTCTGGCTTGTTTTTTATTGCCTCTCCACCATCATATTGGCAAAGAATTGTTGAAGGAATGGCTTGGGGGACTAGAGTCATCTTTGATTCTTTTCTTTCACCTTCCACATCCTATTGATCAGCAAATCCTGCTTGACTTCCAAACTATACCAGGTCAGACCACCTCTCACCATCTCCACTGCTACAGTGTCCATCCAAACCAGCCTCGTACATCCCCTGAACTGCTCCCAGAGCTCCTAACTGGCCTCTTGTCTCTTTGTGCCCTGTCCTCATAGTTCATCTTCCAGTTACTAACTACAATGATCTAGCTAAAGGGTAAATTAGATGTCAGTTCTCTGCCTAAATTCCTCCAGTACATAGCCCAGAGAATGGATAAACACACTGGTAAATTCATACCATCAATACTATTTAGCAATAAAAAGGAATGAACACTGACGCCTACAACATGGATGCCTCTCAAAAGCATTAGGATAAGTGGAAAAAGCTGTACATGAAAGAGTGTATACAGTATGGCTTCTTTTATGTACAGTTCTAGAACAGGAAAGATTAATATGGTGGGGGAAAAGTCCTAACAGCGGTTGCCTTTGGGGGATGGGTATGGTGATGATGGACTGGAGGAAACGCGAGGGAACTTTGTGGGGTGATGGAAATGTTTCATATCCTGATAGGAGTATGGGTTGCATAAGTGCATGAATTTCTCAGAACTCAGTGACTGTATACTTAAGGTTTATGTATTTCCTGGGGCGGCCGGTTAGCTCAGTTGGTTAGAGTGTGGTGCTCTTAACAACAAGGTTGCCGGTTCGATCCCCACATGGGCCACTGTGAGCTGCACCCTCCACAACTAGATTGAAACAACTACTTGACTTTGAGCTGATGGGTCCTGGAAAAACACACTTAAAATAAATAAAAGTTTGAAAAAAAAATACAAATTTATTTGAAAAAAAAAGATTTATGTATTTCATCGAATGTAAATTTTACCTCAAAAGAAAAAAACTGAAAACAAACATCGAATTGTACTTTGTAAGTTATATAAATGTCTAACCAGTATGCTATACACCTGAAACTAATATAATATTGAATGTCAACTGTAATTGGAAAATACATTGAATTCTAGTTAGTGAAACAAACTCTGGAGAATTTAGAAGTTACTGAGGTCTACAGCTTACATTGCAACATATCCCAAACTATATCAGAGTGAATGATGGATAGATATGTAATAAAACAACTATAACAAAATGTTAATGGTAGAATCTCGGCAAGGAGAATACGGGTATTCACTGTGAAAATCTTTCAATTTTGCTGTTTAAATTTTTTTCATACTAAAATTATGAGGGAAATAAAATCCTCTAAGGAGACCACACTTCTGGAATGGCAGTGTGAGGAGCTGATCTGACACTCTCCCCACTGAAAGAACATTTAACCAGTGAAAATCATGAAAAACAACTATTTAAAGTCTCTGGATATTGTCTTAAGAATACACAGCAAGTGTATACTCTTGGTTCGCCACAAAATATTTATTCAAGAAAATTTAGTAAATCTTGATAAGAACACTAAGAGTCTGTGGCATTTGAGCCACTACCTGATCCCATCTCCTCCCAACTCTGTGACAGAAGCTCTAGTCCAAGAAGGGTGGCCAAGAACATAGGGTTCCCTCTCCCCTCAGCTCCTAGTTTAGGACTGCAGTTTACCCCAGGAGGGGCAGGTGGCCAGCATATCAGCTCTTTTCCAACCAGAAAACCAGAGGACTGGACTGGGACTCCCTTCCAAAACCCAGTTCCCACTTGTGCAGCACAAGCTTTACTTAGGCACAGAAAGCTGAGAATATTGGGTCCCAGTGACCTCCACCTCAGCTTATGCATAGGTTCCATGCCAGGAAGGGCAAGCTGAAAAGACTAGGGGCTGCCATCCACATCCAGTGCCCAACTTATGCAACAAGGCAAGTGTGTCACGTCAGAAGAAATGGACTACAGCCCCTGCTCCCTTCCCAACTCTTATGCAGTGACACAGAGATTCTGTCCACGGGGAGAAGAGTCCATAAGAACAGGGAACTCAGTAGCTCTCCCTAAGAGGACATACTTTATTTGGGAGGCAATGCAAAGAAGTTAAACTAGTAGCAACAAACAAAATGGTAGACCAGCTAGAAGTTTAACAAAGTGAGCCAGGGAAAGAGACAGCTAAGGAGAGCCCTTCTGGGCTCACAGGAAGCCTCAAAGACTGTCCCTATAAAGGGGCATGACTTTAGTTGGATCTGACTGTGGATAAATTTAGTCAAAAACAACACAGTAATCAGCTAGCAATTACTGGAGGCTAACAGCTGTGTATGTAACCAATAAAGTCAGACCATCCAGAAGCTTCACAGGGAAATGAGGAGAAAAGACAGATAGAGAGCTGCTAAAAAGACGAATCCCTGGGTGTCAGACAGCCTGTGTACGTGGTCAAGGCTTCACTCTTTGAGGAGCGTCATCCGAGACTGTACATTGCGGGAAATAGATTTCCCTAAACTAGTCCAGCTAAGTCACTGAAGAAATAAACGAGCAAGCAAGCCCCAGGTCAGAGAGGGGTCAATATCCAGAAATGCCACAATATATTATTGAAATGTCCAATTTTCAACAAAAATTAGGAGACATGCAAAGAGACAGGAAAGTGTGACCCATATACGAGAAGGAGGAGGAAAAAGCAGGCAATAGAAACTGCCTATTGTAAATATGTTCAAAGAACAAAAGGACACTATGTTTAAAGAATTGAAGAAAACTTACCACAAAGCTACAGTAATTGACTAACCACAATGTGGCACTGGTGTAATGACAGAAAAATAGATCAGTAGAATAGAATAGACAACTCTAAAATAAACCCTTGCATACATGGTCAAATAATCTTTGACAAGGGTGCAAAGACCACTAAATGGGGAAAGACTAGTCTTTTCAACAAATGGTGCTGAGACAATTAGATATCCATATGAATTAGATATCACATAAAAACAATGAAATCAGACCACCACCTCACATCCTATACAAAAATTAACTCAAATGAATCATAGGCATCAGCTAAGAGCTAAGACTATGAAATCCTTAGAAGAAAACATAGCGGTAAATCTTCATGAGCTTTGGTTAGACAATGGTTTCTTACTTGTAGGTATGACACCAAAAGCATAAGCAATTAAAGAAAAAAAGAGGTAAGTTGGACTTAATCAAAATTAACAAGTTAGGGGCTTCAAAGGAAACCATAAAGAAAGTGAAGACAATCCATAGAATGGGAGAAAATATTTGCAAATCATATATTTGATACGGGACTTGTATCTGGAAAATATGAAGAACTATTACCCTTCAACATTAAAAAAGATAACCCAATTTAAAAATGGGCAAGGGTACCAATAGACATTTCTCCAAAGAAGATATACAAATGGCCAAAATGCAGATGAAAAGATGCTCAAAATCCTTAGTCATAAGGGAAATATAAACCAAAACTATAATGAGATTAATGAGATACCCACTAAGATGGCTGAAGTAAAAAAGACAGATAATAAATGTTTGGCAGCTCCTCAGAAGGTTAAACAGAGTTACCATACGACTTAGTAATTCCACTCCTAGGCATATGCCTAAGAAAAATGGAAACATATACCCACACTAAAACTTGTACATGAATGTTCATGGCAACATTATTCATAGTAGCCAAAAAGTGGAAACAACCCAAACGTTCATCAACTGATAAATGGATAAACAAAAATAGTATATTTATACAGTGTAATATTATTCGGCCATGAGAAGGAATGAAGCCCTGAAACATGCTACAACATGGATGGACCTTGAAAACATTATGCTAAGTGAAAAAAAACAACCACAAAAGGCCACATACTATGGACTGTATTTATACCAACTACCCAGAATAGGCAAATTCATACAAGGAGAAAAGAGATTAGTGATTGCCTAGGACTGGGAGTAAGAGTAGGCTGTGGAGGTAGAAAGTGAATGCTAATAGGTATAGAATTTCTTTTGGGGGGTGATGAAAATGTTCTAAAATTGATGGTGGCGATGGTTGCACAATTCTGAATATACTCAAAACCACTGAATTGTACACTTTAAGTGGGTGAACTGTTAAGGCAAACAAACAAAACAGAAACCTCCAGCGGTTTCCCAACCCACACACAGCCCTTTTCTTCTCATTCAGTCTCCTCTATTCATGTTTTCTCTTCTTTCAACTTCCTGGCCTTTGCACTTTGCAGTTGAAATGGGTGGGATATGTTAGGGTTTTCATGTCTCTTTCTTATGGTTGTTGGTGCAATCTTATTTTGGTAGCTGTTGAAACAGTTGTTTTGAGAGCTATCTTTGTAAGCCCTGTTAGTCATTGAATGCTAGTTCAAGTTCAGGGGAAGGAGAGATAGAAAGGGGAGAAAACAAGAAAGGAGAGGAGAGAGGAGGAGGAAGAATGGTGAAGATTGAAAGATGGAAAACCAGGGTCTGTTTTAATGCTTTTGAAAGTCTTTATAACACTTTTCAGTACCTGAAATTGTCATAGTTATTTGTTTTCATGTTTACTTTCTGTCTCCCCTACTATTAGAATGTTTCTGTCTTGTTTGTCCCCATAGTAGATGCTCAATAAATATGTGGTGGCTGACTGACCAAATTCTACACCAACATGATAAATCTAAGAAGAAAGCCTGAGCAAATTGTTTGAAACTTTCTAAGCACTCCTCCTGTCTCTCATGACTACAAATAACCTCTCCATCACCTAGTCTAGTCTCCATCACCTGGATGCTTACTAAAATGACAAATTCTTGGGACACACCTCCATAGACTGGTCCATCTGTGCTTTTAACTACACATGTGCCTGCCTAGAGAACAAATATTAAAAAAAAGGTAAAAAAAAAAAAAAAAAAGTCTGTGTGACAGTCTGGGTAGTGCTTCCGTGCATCAAACTAGGTTTGTTGATTACATAGGAGAAATCAGAACAAACCTATAGCAACTTTTCAGGGGTTTCAAGTTGTTAATTCAAGCTTGCTTTTCTCCTTCCCAGATGGAGGGATGGAGTCACTGTGCACAGCAACAGCTAGAGGCTGGACTCAAAGACTTACAGAATTTAAGTGCTGTTTCCTTCTTATCATCTGTATCCAAATGACCAGGATTTCACCTTCTATGAACACTTTGCTAATCAAAGCATTCTCTGCAGAACAACATAGTCAGTCTTACCTAGAAGCTTGTTGGGAATGCAGAATTTCAGACCCCATTCCAGAGTCTTGGACCCGGAATTTGCAATTTCACACACCACCAGGTGATCTGTGTGCAGTTTGAGTACTGAAACAATTTCTGGACATACTAAACCAGTAACTACTATCTCCAACAACGTGCATTTACCTGCCAAACTGGACCGATAGAATAAGGAGAATTTGTAAGTGAAATGTTTTCCAAAACGGCCCTGTGGGTTAGGAAAAAGGGGCCCAAAGGATAAAACTCAAAAGCAATTCCAAAGCCTTGAATATGGTTTGGTTTTTAGATAACACTAAGACATTATTTTAAACTGTTAGGTGGTATAAATAAATAAATAGTCCCTATCTGTTAATGATGTATCACACTAAAGTACTTACCGATGAATTTATATGCTGTCTTAGATTTACTTTAAAATGCACCAGAACAAAAGAGAGTGAGGAGAGAAACAAATTGGCGAAATGGTGATCAGTTTTGGAACTGAGTGGTGAATACAATGAGATTTATTATACTGCTCTCTCTACTTGTGTGTATGTTTGACAGTTTCATAATAATTTTTTTTTTTTTTAAATAGTCTCAAGGTAATGATTACCAGTCTCACCAAGAGGCACTTGTGGTGGGAAAGTGTAGTCAGGAGTGTTGTGTATTTGCTCCGAAGTGAAGGTTGAAGGGGAACAGGCAAGAAGTAAAGTTTATGGACCAGACCCCTTGGGTACATTCCTTCCCTTAATGTCCCCATCATAGCTCAGGGAGGTTACCCACATCTTAACCAAGTGATTGAATTTAGCATCACCAATCATGGGATGAACTGGTATTGTATGCCTCCTGGTGGAATGCATGGGGAACTACACATGTCACGGCTGTGGTCCTCTTGCAGAAAATACTTAACCTGAATCTAATTAGGAGGCAGCAGTCAAATGCTGCCTGTGGAGCATTCTAGCAGACAGCCGGCCTGAACTCTTCAAAACTGTCACTATCAGGAAAGGCAAAAAAAAATTAAAAGTCAGGTGTACTGTTTTAAATTAAAGAAGACTAAAGAGACATGACATCTAAATGGAATGGGTAAACTTTGATTGGATCTAGATTCAAAAAAAGAAAGGCTGGGGGAAGCCGAATGGCTCAGCTGGTTAGAGCACAAGCTCTCAACAACAGGGTTGCTGGTTCAATTCCTACTTGGGATGGTGGGCTGAGCCCCCTGCACCTAAAGATTGAAAACAGCAACTGGACTTGAAGCTGAGCTGCGCCCTCCACAACTAGACTGAAGGACAACGACTTGGAGCTGATGGGTCCTGGAAAAACACACTGTTCTCCAATAAAAAAAAAAAAAAAAATTTTAAAGAAAAGAAAAAGGAAACAAGTTTTTAAAAAAATGCCGAAAAAAGACACTGTGGGGACAATTAGAAGCTTTGAAAATGGACAGTGTACTAGATATTTTTGAAAAATATTAAATGTATTGGGTGTGACTTTAAAAAAAACGGTATGCAATAAGTGGTAACCCTATTTTAGAGAATGGGAAACTGGGGTTCAGAGACATAGAAGGTCTTGTCCAAGAATACACAGCTGGTAAATGGCAGAGCCAAAACGGCCCATATCTCCCTGCCTCCAGAGCACAAACTTTTGGCTGGTGGATGCTTCTTCCTCTGCAGCAGCCCCAGGAAGTAAGACATAGGACTATGGTCTACAGTGTGTCTAAGGGATGGTAGTGGCTAAAGAGGCACCATTCACTGTTGCCATGGCACCAGCAGTCCATCATTTATTCAAAATGAATTGCTGGGTGACAGGGATAAGCCAAAACCAGCAGTCCCTGAGACTCAAATTGTTCATAGCCTAGTAAAGGAGACAGATGTTAATCAATGTTGGAACCACTCAAAAGGAATGTATGAAAACAAAAGGAGATACGAGCAATGACGAAAAGGAAAGTGACCAAAGCAGAGGGTCGGAAGAAGACTTCCGTAAGCTGTGCTTTGGAGAATGAATAGAAGTTAATGATACAGACAGAGAAAGAATGTGAGCAAAAAGCCTATGGCAAGAGAAAGCATGACCTTAGCGTAGGGAAGCCCCAGGAGCGAGCAGGCGCGTGGCGCAGTGAGAATGGAGGAAAGCAGGTAGCACCAGACCATGCAGGACCTTGAAAGCCATGCTAGAGACTTTGTTCGTTGTTCAAAGCAAGGGAAAGTTATGAACGGGTTTAAGCAGGTGATAAAATCAGGTTTCAAGTTAGAAACCAGTTCAGCTGCAATGCTGAGAGGATGGCTGAGCAGAATAAATGTGGTTAGACCAGTTAAGAGATGGTGGCAGCCAAAGGTAATTTGGTTTAGAGCGAGCAGTGGAGATGCAAAGGGCAGACCTAAGGGATAGCTTGGAGGACTGGCTATGGGGAAATGAGGAAAAGGGGATGTTGAAGATGACTTTTAGGTTTCCAGCTTGTGCATTGGGATGGAGATGCCATTCCCTGAGAGAGGGAACACTGGAAGAAGGCCAGATCTGGAAAGATAGATGAGTGAGCGCTTGGAAATGAAGAACTGGTGGTGCTTTTGAGAACTCCAAGTGGAGGTAGGAGAAAGCAGTTGAATGTGCAAGTCTGAAGTTCAGAAGAGAAGTCTAGACTAGAGAAGTACATATGGGACTCAGCAACCTATGGTCACTGGAGCTTGAATGAGATGGTCTCAGAAAGGGAGGATTCAGCCAATGGAAACCTCTGGGATTCGACGGTTCTTAAAAAGAAGGCAAGAGGGGAAGGGACTACTGGAAGGGAACAGTGGACGGGCTGAGTGAGGATCCTGAGAGACGAGCGGTGGGCTAGGGGAGAGCTTAGTGTCATTCTAGAAGCACTGCATTGCCTTCCTGCCGGCAGTGGCGTCCTCCTCACCGGGGTTAGAGAATGGCTCCTGCACTTCTCCACCTGGCAGGCTCTGTCACTCACCGGCCAGGCAAGCCTCTTCTGGCAGCCTGCATGTCTGCTGCCACTGCTTCATGGGAAAGTTGCTCTACCCATGGGCTTCTCTCCTGGTGTTCCCCAAAATTATACTTCAATTGATTTATTAAGCAGTTAACTTTGTTATTAAGCAATCCCTTAGCGATGGGCAAAATTATGGTATAACCATACCATGGGATACTATGTAGCAGAAGGGAGAGAGAGACAGAGAGAAATTTCTCTGTGTGCACATATGGAAAGCCCCCCAATTCCTAATATATGTATATTTAAAGGAAAAAGCAAAGTACAAAACTGTAATTCCATGCTATCTTTTGTATTGAAGGGGGACTATAACTGTATATTTAAATTTGCTTGTATATGCCTACACGAGAAACCATAGAAGGATACATCAGACTAAACACAGAGACCCCACAGGGGATAAGGCAGGTGGAATTGGGGAGATGAGGAACAGTATGAAAGGAGGACTTTTACTATATGACTGTACTTAAAATTTTCTGAACCTTGTGAATATATCACCTATTCAAAAAACTATATTTCATCCATTGATGGACATTTGAGTTGTTTCCATCTTTTGGCTATTATAAACAGTGCTTCCAAGAAAATTCATGTACAAGTTTTTGTTTGGACTACTGTTTTTAATTATTTTGGATATTAACCTAGAAGTACAATTGTTAGTAATTCTACGTTTATCTTTTTGCTTAAAGAGATCAACAAACTGTTTTCCACAACAGCTGTACCATTTACACAACCACCACCAATATAGGAGGGTTCCTATTTCTCCATATCATTGCCGCCATTTAGTATTTTATAGTTTGTTTAGTTTTTTATTATAGCCATCTTAATGAATGTGTAGTGTTATCTCATTGTAGTTTTGATTTCCATTTCTTTATTGACCCATGATGTCAAACATCTTTTTATGAGCTTGTTGGCCATTGCATATCTTTTTTGGAGAAATGTCTATTCAAGCATGTACAATTTTTAATTCTGTCACTGATGATGTATTTTAGAACAAAGCAATTAAGTTTTATATTACTATTTTTGAATAAAACCTTCTCTTATTATTGAAGAAAATTAAAATTTTCAAAATAGTATCTCATGTTAGTTAAGGTAGTGAGTGGTAGCTGCTACAACAAATACCCAGTGTTTGATGGCTCACACACAGTTGAAATTTCTTTCCTGCTCAAATAAAGCCCAACATGTTCAGTAAATAACTCTTTTCCAAACTAATGCAGGTGCTCAGGCTCATTCCCTGATGTGGCTCCGCCATTTTCAACTCAAGGCTTCTAAAGAGGTGCTGGTCCAGCATTTGTGAAAGGATTGTCAAAGCAACGCTGAGGGCCCAGTGAGGCTGGAGACCATGTATTCAGAGCACCAATTTACCTGATTTTTATTTTAAGTACAGACATGGAGAAGGTTCAGGGTTAGATTAACCTCACAGGCAGACTTTGCATGGTAGATGCTACAGAAAAATAAGGATGCTGAGTAGTTGAGTGGCTGGTAAGAACGTGGGTGAATATTGCGCCATGGGTAGACACTGGAAAGAAATAGATGAGCAACAATGCAAGGGAGTTCATGAATTTAGAGGGAAAGTGTGGAGAGATTAGTCAGCGAAATAAATGTCGAGGATCAAGGTGTAAATTTGTCAGAGTTGAAGGCCAGCAGGTTGTGGTGAGTAAATAATTCACAGGGTTTAAGATCCTAAAATAGTCTAATTCGGTATGATGATAAAGAACGGAGGTGTGGCTGTGGGAGTGGGTGGCCATAATAGGGTAGGATTTATATTTCCTTCACGTTTGAGATAGGCAAGAGGCCTTGATATTGGTCATTGGGTGCTGGGCAGGTCAGAAATATTGACATTTCCCACATGTAAAGGCCTTAGGTAAACAAAGGAGAGTGCACAAAAAAGGATATGAAGTAATATAGCCTATATTTTAAAGGAAGATAGTTATTGCATGACTGAGAGAGTAACAATCCTGAAAGGACAATGAGTTAGGGTCTGCACTACATGAAAAAAGCAATCTGAATTGGCTGTAAGGGTGGCAGTGTCTTTGGTGGAATAGCCAAGTCACAGTTAAGGCAAAGAACTGAAGGAACTATTCTAAAGAATTTGGGAATGGCAAGGAATTGTCTCTGCCATGCAACAAGGATTACAGAGGGAAAGTATGGAAGCTACACAAAGTATGGGAATTTCTATAGCAATAGCACAAACTAGATAACGTGAACCTGTTTGGACTTCAAAACACCTACATATGCTGGTTCAAATCTAGGAAATATATTTGCAGATTCAAGATAAACTTGCAAGAGAGCAAGGGAATCTCCCAAGGAACACAAATAAAGAGGGGACTGAAAACTGGAATAGTCAGGGTGTATTTATGTTGGTACTGTCTCAGTAACCAAGACGTTTGGATTTTACTAAGAGAGAAGGCCTTTGGCTCACGTAAGACAAGAAGTTCAAATTAAGACTGCATGGACCCTCCAAATGAAAGGGTGAATGAAAGGATGGATTAAAAAGAAATCTTCCTCGGTCTGGTCTCTGGGAAGGAAAAAAACTCTCCCGTGAGAATTTGTAACCATAAGCACTCCTTCACATAGGTTTGGTGTTCAAATGTATTCTACCTAACTGGTCTGGGACCCCACATGGAGAAATTCACATGAAAAGAGGCCCTAGCCCAGTTTTTAATGCTGGATGAGAAGGGGAGAATGGGTATTGGGGAATAGAGAAATATGATCAATAAAATACATTCAAGCATAAAAAAAAAGATTATATTAACATAAAATTGGGGGATAATAATGGAATAGAAATACAAGATGAAGAGGGAAAAGGAATAATGTGAAATTTCCAATATCTCCCCTGTTGAAAACACATGCGCTAGAGCTAAACTCCATTTAATGGATGTCTGGAATATACAGGAACAAATTAAATGACACCACAGGGAAGCAAACAAACACATCCAGAATATGGGACATTTCATAGGACAAATGTTTCTGCAATAAATCAATGGCATGAAAAGATTAAGAGAGATTTAAGAGACATAAAACTAAATGTAACACTTGAACTTTGCTTGAATCCTAATCCAAATGAACCAACTATAAAAAGACATCTTGGAGACAATTGAAGAGCTCTGATTATTTGATGGATGTGGCATTATGATTAAGAAATTATGTTTTTAAAGATGCATAGTGAGATGTATGAGGGGAAATGACGAATGCCTAGGATTTGCTTTATAATCCTTCTACAAAGAAAACAAAGAAAAGGAGGAAAGAAGAAATACGGCAAAATCTTGACAATGGGTTATGGGTACATGGGTGTCACTTACACTATTGTCTGTACTCATATATTTAAATTATTCAGTCAGAATTCAAAATTACTTTATAATTTTTATAAATAAAAATTCAAAGAACACTAATGTAGCATACAATCTAATTCTGCTATTTATAGAAATAGCACAAGTGTTTTTATAGGAATTTCTTATTCTTCCCAGTATGGAAGCCCAGCTGATGCTTTGCCCTGCTTCCATTATAAAATATCAGAATCAGGAAAAATAAGAACTTTGTACCCTGCGATGAACCAACAATGATGAGGTCACCTTATCTAGTTCTAATCCCCAAGAAAAATTTAAAATCTAATGCCTACAAGTGTGGACTCCTAACAAAAAATGGTGTTATCACTGACTTTTAGAATGCTAATATTGACATAATGTCACAATCTTTGTGGAGATGGTTAATATGAGAAAACGTTACTGTTTTCCACCATGAACAGATGAATGAAACTGGTAATTTTATGGGTTTCTTACCTTTCTTTTAAAAACTTGAAATTCCTTTAAATGCCAAACAAATATGTGAATTGGTCTTTCTGAAGTCTGACTCTTTTGCATCTTTAAATAAAGAAAAACAGCACTATTAATATAGAATTCACACACCATACGATTCACCCATTTAAGTGTACCATTCAATGGTTTTTAGTATATTCACAGTTGTGTAACCATCCACACAATCACTTTTAGAATACTTTCAGCAGCCCAAAAAGAAACCTTGTACCTGTAAGCAGTCATTCTCTATCTCCCACCCCACATACACTAATCTATTTTCTGTCTTTATGAATTTACCTATTCTGGACATTTAATATAAATGGAATCACACAAAATACAATCTTTTTGATTGGCTCCTTTCACTTAGCACAGTTTTCAACATTCACCCATGTTGTAGCATGCATCAGTACTTCATTCCTTTTTGCTGTCAAATAATATTCCATGGTATGGCTAAATCACATTTTATTTATCCATTCAGCAGCTGATGGACATTTAGGTTATTTCCATCTTTTGGTTATTATGAATAATGTTGCTATAGACGTTCTTGTAAAAAATTTAAGTGGACATAAGTCTCCATTTCTCGTTTCCTTTTCTGTAGTAGAATTGATGGGTCACATGGTAACTATATATTTAAGCTTTTGAGAAACTGCCAAATTGTCTTCCATGGTGGCTGAACCATTTGGCATCCCTACCTGCAGTGTATGAGCATTCCGATTCTACACATCCTGGCCAACGCTTGTTATTGCTTTGGGATTTTTTTTTGTTGTTGTTGTTGTTTTATAGCCATTGTAATGGGTGCGATCCCACTGTTTTTGATTTGCATTTTCTTAATGGCTAATGATGTTGAACACCTTTTCAAGTGCTTATTGACCACTTCCTTGCACCTCTTTGAAAGTAAACTTTCTGAATGCCTTTGTCTCTGAGTCTTCCTTCTACACTAGTAATATCTTCAGTTAATCTTAGTATCTCTTAGAGGTCACTTACCAAGAAGGTAAAAAGATATGGCAATACATGGTCTTTGCATTTTCTCATTCATTCATTCATTCATCAAATATGGACTGAGTGCCTATTATGTGCCAGAAGCTGTTCTGGGCACTGAGCATGTAGAAGAAAATAAAACAGACGAAAAATTACTTGCCCTCATAAAGCTTACATTTTCATGGCTTAAAATATTTTTCCAGTTTTACTGAGATATAATTGACATACAGCACTGTATAAGTTTAAGATGCACAGCATAAGGATTTGACTTAAATATATTGTGAAATGATTACCCCAATAAGTTTAGTTAACATCCATCATCTCATACAAATACAAAAAAAAAAGCTTTTTTTCCCTTGAGATGATCATATTCTTTTTGTTATTCATTTTGTTATTGTGGTGTATCACATTGATTGATGTTTCATAAGTTGAACCATTCTGGCATTCCAGAAATAAATCCCACTTAAAATCATGGTGTATAATCCTTTTAATATGCTCTTGAATTCGGATTCCTAGTACCACGCTCAACTTCTGTGTATTGTTCCAAATTTAGCATATATGCTGCCAAAGGAAAAATTCCCAGTGGCTTTATTTTTTAATGGGGCATAATATACTTTAAATTTCATAATACACTTTGAATTTGTTATCAATGAGTAAATGTCTCAAGGAGCAAGAATTGTTTTCCATGCTTGAAACATTAATACAAAATTAAGACACATTTGCTACTTCTGATTGTTTTCTTTGCAGAATTGGCATCACCACCTCCTATATAACATTCCTCAGTTGACTGTCAGAGAGTGGCTGCTTCTTTGGAACGGGCTGTGCAACAATTTGACCCACAGGGAGCATCCAGATTTGTGGGTGCAATTATATCATATGAAATTTGTTTGTAAATACACCCAAGTTGTTTAAAATAAATAAATAATAAGAGTATGAGTAAGATGTACCAGGAATTCAGTTCTTCTCCAACAGATTCAATAATTCAACCCTTAGGGTACTTAAAACGTAGCCCCTTCTGGGTAGTAATGTGCCGAGTGTGTGGAGCATAGCGATGGATTCTTCTGGCTGAGAGAGATCCAAACATATATGCCAGACACTTGAGACCGGGAAGGATACGATTCTTTGGGGAGAAGTTCCAGGGACCATACTTTTGGAAACTGACGACAGCTACTGGGAATTTCTGCTTGTTTCACACATCATCGGACTCAATGAGACTGGCCCAGAGCTGGGCAAAGGTTAAAGGTGTTTACAATACCTAGGGATTTCCTGTTGACTTCCTGGGAGCCTCTCGCTGGATGTGAGGCACAAAGGAGGAAGAGAATCTCTCAACAGGGCGCGGGTCGCCGAGTGACGCCGGAGGAGGGAACAAAATCCAACCCCATTACTGAGAAAAGCCGCAGCGGGTTCAGGGTAACAACCCTCGCCCCCCCTCGGGTTCTGCGCCTGCGCCCTGAGCGGCGCCTCGTTGCCTTGGGACAACGCCTGCGCCCTCAGCAGTCCGGGGCCCGCTCGGGCATCGCGTCTGCGTAGTCGTGTTTCTCCCCAAGGCTTGGAATTGACGGCTGCTGGAGACAAGGGTGGGCCCCTTTGTTGCACCACGTGTGTGGTATTGGTCAGTAATCAGTAGGCGGTACTCCAGGGTAGAAAGAAAGGTGAATTCACAGGTTCCGACCTTTTTACGCGTTTTTTGTTTTGTTTTTTAATCCTGGGACCCACATACGCCATTCTTTGTCCTGTCTTCTCTGTTATCCACGAAGCAGCTGGAAGTTGACCCTCAGGGAATTTTAAGTTTGTTTGGAAGCAGCCAGGATGTAATGGACATCTCAGAAATGTCATTCCTCCTTGGACTTCCATAGGAAGCTGAATTATAAAGTTGAATAACAGCTACTTTGAAGAAAGGAAAGAAAAAGGGAAAAATTCACACACACACACGTTTACATATACACAGAATAACGGAAGAATGAACCTGCAATTAACTGCGATTACCTCAGAGAAGAAGAGCATGAGTGGCTGGCTGAAGGATGGGCCATGAAGAGTGGGTTTAGGGGCGGGGCAGAGGGGGAGAGTTGCATCATTTGGAATTTGTCCAGTTAGCGTGTATTATTTTTTAAGTGTCTGAATGTTTGACTCCTTTATGCAAGTGAAGACACCAAGGAAATTTGGAAATTTAAGAACTCTGCGTAGAATTCATTAATGCTTGATAGAGTTATATGAGTTGTGACCATTAAGTTCATGAACTTGTTGCAATGATGTTGCTAACCTTTCTTGATATCAAAAGGATTATTCATTATGAATTTGTACCAACTGGACAAACAATTAACCAAGTTTACTATTTGGAAGTGCTGAAAAGGCTGCATGAAAAAGTTCAACGGGGCCGGCCCGGTGGCTCAGGCGGTTAGAGCTCCATGCTCCTAACTCAGAAGGCTGCCGGTTAGATTCCCACATGAGCCAGTGCGCTCTCAACTACAAGGTTGCCAGTTGGATTCCTTGAGTCCGCAAGGGATGGTGGGCTCCGCCCCCTGCAACTAAGATTGAACACGGCACCTTGAGCTGAGCTGCCGCTGAGCTCCTAGATGGCACAGTTGGCTGGAGTGTGTCCTCTCAACCACAAGGTTGCCGGTTCGACTCCCACCAAGAAATGGTGGGCTGTGCCCCCTGCAACTAGAAAGGGCAACTGGACCTGGAGCTGAGCTGCGCCTTCCACAACTAAGACTGAAAGGGACAACAACTTGAAGTTGAATGGCACCCTCCACAACTAACATTGAAGGACAACAACTTGACTTGGAAAAAAGTCCTGGAAGTACACACTGTTACCCAATAAAGTCCTGTTCCCCTTCCCCCCCCCCAAAAAAAAAAAAGTTAGACAACCTGAACTTTTTGCCAACAATTCATCACAATAATGCACCAGCTCACACAGCATTGTCTGTGAGGGAGTTTTTTTGCCAGTGAACAAATAACTGTATTGGAACACCCTCCTTACTCACCTGATCTGGCCCTCAATGACTTCTTTCTTTACCCGAAAATAAAGGCAATATTGAAAGGAAGACATTTTGATGACATTCAGGACATCAAGGGTAATACGATGACAGCTATTATGGTCATTCCAAAAAAGAGTTCCAAAATTGCTTAGAAGGGTGGACTAGGCACTGGCATCAGTGCATAGATTCCCAAGGGGAGTACTTCGAAGGTGACCATGGTGATATTCAGCGATGAGGCGTGTAGCACTTTTTCTAGGATGAGTTCACTAACTTAATTGTCTGACCTCGTATGTATGTTTGAAGATAAAAGGTCTTGTGTAAACCAAGTCTTCCTGTTTACTTCTGGACAGAGATCTGTGGGGATGGGGGTGCGAAGGTTTTCATGGTACAGGAAAAGAGGAGCCAGGCAATTTTTGAAAATCAGCAGTGATACTATACAGGAAACAAATTTTTAGTCTTTGTATATCCCTTTTGGATTTGCTGAAAGGTAAATTTAGTGTGAGCTCACTGAAAGGGGACATTTGATGTTTATTTTTGTAAAGGAAATTAACGGGGTGTGAGTGGCAGGGTTGAGACCTGAAGTTCCTCTTCCAGATAAGGAAAACTCCCCTTAGTGAGGAATCTCCAGACTGATTATGGTATATTTCTGCCATGCAAGATAACTTCAGACTCCCTCCTTTAAGGGAAGTAGTAAGGAAAATACATACTAGGCAACTGTGTAAGACGATTTGTAGATAAAAAGCTTATACTGACAGAAGACCCTGTACACCTCTTATTCCCTGGGTCAACTGAACCAGTTCACCTTCATTCCACAGTGAGTGGTTAGTAGATTTAGACAAATGTAAGAATTTGGGACCAGAGTTGGGGATCCAAAATTTTTAAGTGTAAAGTATAGGCTAGAGATTTATAATGTTACTTCTTAGTTTGCTTTGTTTGTAAGTAGGAAGCTAGAAGTTGAGCTCCCAAATAAGATATTTTAGGAATAGTGTTTCTTAAGTAATTCCAAACATAAGTACATCTACAAAGAAGTAAATGAAACCTAGTGGGAAGTTGAGCTCCCAAATAAGATATTTTAGGAATAGTGTTTCTTAAGTAATTCCAAACATCAGTACATCTACAAAGAAGTAAATGAAACCTAGTGGGAAGTTGAGCTCCCAAATAAGATATTTTAGGAATAGTGTTTCTTAAGTAATTCCAAACATCAGTACATCTACAAAGAAGTAAATGAAACCTAGTGGGTAAGGTATCAATCAGATTGAGCAATGAGCAGCACCTGGGGATAGACATTCCCCACAGCTGAGGAAAAACACATCACAGAAGAGCATACTTAGTAAAATTTATTTTTTAAAAAAAAGAAAAACAATAATTTATGCCTTTGGCAAAACAAAGGATCTTATCAATATAAATGTTTCTTAGAAAACATATGAAAAGATAATATAAAATATATATATCAATAATAACATTACAGCAAAAGTAATAATGATTCTATAACAATGACAAGTGAGAATATTTGTGGCCCTTACAGAGCAGTGTTTCTGGAAGGTCCTATAAATTCTCCTTTTTTTAGTTACATTTTAAGATAGCTTGATACACCATATCTAAACTTAGAAAGACAATCAATTAAAGGATATTTATTTGCATCACAAAATAATTCTTCACCAAAAAATAAAAATCAACTACAGGATTTTTATAAGGGATCCTTCAAATTAACAAATTTTCCTATGCATTTAGAATATAATTAACCAAATACATGTGTCCCCAACTTCTTTCATTATAGCTTGGTTGCATACAGTGAGGTATACCTGGAAGTGAGGCAGTAGCAGAGTCGGGTTTCAGATCTGGCTAGAGAGTGTGTGTCCTTATAGTATGAGGACATGGTTGGGAGCACAAGTTCTCTCAATCTTTTGTTTCTCTCATCCTGAGCTCTTAATTTTCTTGTCTCAACTGTCTCTTTTTCTGGTAAACTTTGTTCACCTGGTACTCTCAGGCAAACAGAAAGGAGGAAGTCATCTGGGAGGGGTACAAATTAATGAATTAGTAAGTCACTCCCACAGAGCAGAGTGAGAGGAAAATCCAGGATTCAGAGTGTGTCAAAGAATTACCTTGACCTTGTTCTCAATTGTTCCCCTGACATGATCTAAGCTCAGCATTATGGACTTGGCTGGGGAAAAGCAGGGACAATTGTGAACCCTCGCTATGTTTCTGAGGCCGCTCTCCCAGGAGGGGCGCCTGAAGCCTTGAGGAGCAGCAGGGTGCAGGCCAGCCCTCCTGGCGCATGGACTCAGGCCTATTTGTCGCACTCCTCCTGACTCCCCTCAGCACAGTGGTAGTGCTTCTCACAGAACTCCTGGATCCGGCTGCAGGCCTCCAGCATCATCACTTCGGGGACTGTGATGACCACTCGGAAGAAATTCGGGTACTCGAAGCACTGCAAAAATAAGTGCCTGTTATTCTCAGAGCAACTGTATCTGGTACTGGACCACCCGAAAATGGCCAGGGCCCTCCTCAGCAGGAAGCAGTGACACCATTTACTCAGGGCTATCAATTCTCTTAGTTCCAGTACCGGGGTGCTAAGGTAGTAACTGAGTTAAGTCATTTTAAAAGGGACTCGTGTGACAAGCTTGATTTCCCCACACCTAGAAGGTCCGGCCACACTTTTTCTGCCTGGTACAGAATGGCATAATGAGGAGGAGAAACAAATTTTAATTAAAGGCCATGAGACACGTCAGTTTGAATCCTATCAAATAAGAACACACTTTGTTGGGGGAGAAAAAGGCTAAAGAAAGACCAGCTGTGGGACAGCTTCTGAGACTCTTGAAACTGTTGAGAATGTCCTGAGAGGGATGTAAGAACTCACCGTTGCCGGGAGGCAGTGGACAGATTGCTCGGCAACTAACCGTTCCGTGAACTCCACATCATTCTCAAATTCTGGGAAATGTTCCATCTCAATTTCAACCTATACCAGTAAGAGAGAGAGGCAAACTTATCAGAAGGAGGAAAAACAGGTCAACTCCCTATGCCAGAAACTGAAGTAAGGACTGCTATAAAAACGATCTTGGAACTCTACAACTAAAAATTAATTTGATAAATAAGTACTAGCCCTTACGGAATTTTTCGTAGGGAAGAAAGAAAATATTTATATTAATATTTTAGTTTATTGAAAGTTTCCTTTCTGGATTCTGATAAATAAAAGTTGGAAATAGAATGCCAGTGTTTCTCAAAAAAGGCACTATTACCATGTTTCCCCAAAAATAAGACCTACCCAGACAATCAGCTCTAATGAGTCTTTTGGAGCAAAAATTAATATAAGACCTTGTCTTATTTTACTACAATATAAGACCGGGTCTTTATAATATAATATAATATAATATAATATAATATAATATAATATAATATAATACCAGGTCTTATATTAATTTTTGCTCCAAAAGACGCATTGGAGATGATTGTCCGGCTAGGTCTTATTTTCAGGGTAACATGGTAGCATTTGGGCCTTGATTCATGGAACTATCCCACCCATTGCAAGATATTTAGCATGCTTGGCCCATAAAATGCCAACAGCACTCTCCCCACCCTCCACTTTACCCCCAGTTATTCTGAAATAAACAAAATTCCCATACATTCACAAATACCCTAAGGGAACCAGTATCATTCCCACTTGAGAACTACAATGGTGAAAGCCTCTTATTTGCGTCTTAATTCTTCCCTGTGTGTACATATAAAATGAGTCCCTGTATTAAGGAATTAATTCATTTTAAGAGTGTTTGTTTGTTAACACTAAGCTTACATCATGTCAGCAGAACACTTCAGAACAAGGTCAAGGTAATTCTTTAACTGACTGGCTCAGGAGCCTAGCTCTTTGTGAGCCCTGCAGTCTAGCTTTCCTTTGCCTTATCGGAAGTGCCTGCCCCACATTCTTACCATGAGGTACATGGCCCCAGACGGGCGGACTGGCCGGAGTCCAGGGATGGCAGCCAATGCCCCATAGCACAGATCCGCATTGGACTACAAGAGGAGGCAGAGACATCAAGGATTAAAAGTTAACTAAAAGTAAAAAACAAGTTATTAAAAGGAGAGCCTACGTCAAAGGTGGGGAACCTAAGTTTTCCCTACTGGCATAAGGAATGAACCTGCCACATAAAGCTTTTGGCCAGGAGCAGAGTGAACTGCCAGAAGTTAGAAAAATGTATGGGTGGATACTGCACTAATGCCACCTCCTGATTTGGAAGCACCATCATGGAACATTGTTCCAGAAGTGAGGAGCCATTATTCTTAATTCCACTGGTGGCGTTCCCTGAATCCCCAAGTGGAAAGCCACAGGCTGCGCTTACCTTGAGGAAGCTTAGAGTGTTGTGGTAGAACTCTTGAGGGGTGCGATGCAGGATGCTTTTCAGAGCTCCCTGGACAATGGTGCAGGGTCCCAGGATCCGCTGACTCAGCTTTACCAGTCCATCTCGGATCTAAAAGCCCCCCAGCAAACACATTATTTAGCCTCCATTAAGCATCCGGCTTTGGGAACTGTTGTTCTGACCATTCTTTCTATCAGTTTTTAAATCTCTGGAAAAGTGGCAGTGCCTAGTGGCATTCTTAGACCCTGCGTATGTAGGCTAGCTCTGCTCCGCACCTGCTGTGTGATTCTCGGCAAATTATACACCTTTCTCTGTACCTCAGTTTTCTCAGCTATAAAATGGAGATAATAATGATACTGGCCCCAGGTGGTTGTTGGGAGGATTAAATTAAAATAATGTATATAAAGCACTGGCACATTGTATGCCTACAAACACTATTATGTGTATTACTGATATTGTTTCCTTTTTTTGTGGTCCTAACATTGGAAGTTCTTCACAGAGCCAGGTGGAGGAAAACGGAGTTTTCAGAGGAAGTAATACCATCTTTATCTAGCATCTTTCTAGGCACCCAGAATGACAGGGCCAAGACGAAAGATGGGAAAAGAAAACACCTCCTAACCACGGTGCACGTGAAATAAATAGCTATCCCAAATTAGACATACCACATTGCTCTCACCTCATTGCCAAAAATATCTTTTCGGTCATGGATGAGGATCCAGCCCAATCTCCAGCCGGGAACCAGCCAGCGCTTGGCCAGCCCTCCACAGGAAAGGATGGGGACGTTGCTGCTGAGGGTGGCCAGAGGCTCAAATTTGGAATCTGAAAACACCTGAGGAGAAGAGGAGCTTGCTGTAGTTGTCTTCTTGCTTACTGTCTTCCAAATCCCAGGCCTCCTACCCTTTTCCTCATATCCTCAAAGTTAGGGGCCCATCCCTACACTGAAGCATAAGTGGGATCCCAAGAGGCTTCAAGGGGGACTATCCAAAGACATTTAACCTGTGTCTGGTCTGGATTAAAGGGAGCCTAAAATGAGGAAACTGACCCTAGCCCTGTAACACGTACAACCCCTTGAAGCCAGCTCTAGAGAGTGTACGACTATACTCTGGTTTCTTTTCAAATTGTATAAATCTTTCGCCTTTTACTAAAGATTTTCTGTGGAGAATGTACGACTGCCTTGGAGTTATAAATTTAAAAATAAAATATGGGTCCACAATCACTTATTTGAAATCCCTGGGCCAAATATGTTGCAGAATTATTTGGATTTTAGAAAGGTTACGTAGCACATGGACCACATATTATATAACACCCCCAGAGCTCTCTGGGACACCACTCCTAATCAAGCAGATTACCGTTTCTGCCCCTTCCCCTACACTCTTAGAAAGATCCGTAAGTGAGAAAAATAGAAATCTACATATATCTTTGTATCAGGCCAAGTCAGGTATTGCCACTGAGTGAATTCCAAAAATCTTCAGATTTTCATAGCTTTTTGGATTTCAGAAACTGGCTGAGTAGCTGTACAGCCATACAGTTGTGAAGAATGCAGGGATATTGACTTGCTGTCCTGAGATGATCAGGAGTCGCTTCTGATTATTTAGATGCCACCTCTAAAGGTCCCATGAAATAATTTGGAATTGAGATTATTGCAGTGAGATGTCCTGCCCAAGACTCACCATGTCTCCATAGATCTCATCAGCTAAGATGGGGACACACTGCCTTGCAGCCACTGAAAACAAGAGAAACATGCTGAAATCATTTTTAACGTGAATTGCCTTTGCACTTAACATTCACCTGGGCTTACTGTACTTTGCATTTCATGTTTTTGGGGTTTGTCTTCCTCTTTAAGAACTCTAAATTCTAATTATACTCTTCCAGGGTATAAGGCCTTAATGAACTAGATATTTCAAACCCTCTCTTCTGCCTGATGGGAGTGATGAAGAGGCAAGTATTTCCTCTTTGTCTTATTCTTTGAAGCAAGTCTTACCATTCTAGTGGCACACTATTCACTAGAGACCCCAGTGGAGATTCCCCACCTCCATTCTAAGTTTGGAACTTAGTGACGGACTCTTCTCATTCCAGAAAACGGTTAAAGGATTCCATCCCCATCTCTTCCCCTGTCAAGTGAAGTCTGCTGGACTTACCGGCCAGAATCTTCTGGAGATGATTTTTACTAAACACTGACCCACAGGGATTTGATGGGTTGTTGACAATGAGACAAGCTGTCTTTTCATCAATCAGAGATTCTAATTGTTTCAGGTCAATTTCCCAAGACTTCTCTGGCTGGGGAGGAAGAAACGGTGAAACTAAGATGATTCTGAAAAATTTAGATGGACTACTTCCTTAATTCAACAGTGTAATGTAAATAATAAAATTTGTTTGTGGTCTTGACCACCCATTCCAAATCCTTCTCTGCTAAGATAATCCTCATGTATTTTTAAGAAGTAGTAATTGAGCACTTGTATCTAAAATTAAAAAGTCATTTACCAATAAGTTGTAGAGTTTAACCTCAATCCCCATAGATTCAGCCAAAGTCCTATATAGAGAAAAGCCGGGTCTTGGAACTAGGATGTTTTGCCCTGGGTTGGCCAACACAGCTAAACAAAGTTCAATAGCCTGACTGCAGCCACTTGTCAGAATGACATCCTGTGAAGGAAAAAAAAAGATTCATTTTATTAGGAGTTCCAACAGCAATAGGAGAAAAGAGATTATCAGATGAGTGAGAGGGAGCAAAAATAAACTTACTTTTATGAGTTCTAACTAAAGTAGTAGGGACTATACTAAGCCAAAAATAAAAGAAATTAATGTATTTCTATATATCAATATCTAAAAGTTGTTGAAAATATTAGCCACGTAAGAGAAATAAACAATCACTTAAACAAAGGATAAGTCAGCTGTGATGCAGCCAACTTCCATGAGGGATCATTATCACCTTGGGTTTTTTGCCTGGTTGTTTATTTACTTTTGACCTAGAGATTTGAAGCCTGACTCTTCTCTGAAATACGGACGAAGGGCACCTCTTATGTTAAGAAATATCGACCGCACACAGCAGACAAGAGAGGCGAAGGTAGCATTTAAATTTGGCACTGCTGTCAATTCACTATGTCACGGTACCTCTATCTTCCTCTCTGAGTGACCTCAAGGTGAATGAGGGAAGCTATAAATTTTTAAAAGACCCTATTGATAAAATAAAAACAATGAATTATTCGGTGTTTATGAATTATTGTTTTCCAATGATCTTTTGCAGAGAATCAAATATAGGGTGACCTCTGAGTTCTTTGAGCCTCCTTAAGACAGACACCATATAAGCTGAATGCCCACATCATCATCTTACTGTAATGACATGAAATATAATTACTGATGGGTAGCCTCACTATCCAGGAAGTCCTCAAATTGCGACAGGGAAGTTAGCCTCAGCTTTTGTTCTTCGTGAAACCCTTATTCCTTGTAGGACAGAAATAAGGAAAAGGGTATTGTTTGCCCAGTATTGCTTTTGAGCTGGTACCTTGTCTAAGGCTCACCTTAGCCTCCAGGGGTGCCTCAGGACAGTGGTAATAAGAAGCAATCTCTTCCCGACTGGATAGGTAACCTGAAAGAAAGGAGCAGAAGGAGGAAGCTGGAAGTTTTCATCCCACAACTGACAGCTAGGCTATAGAGTCACAGGGCTTCCAGCTTCCTTTAGTCCCTGCTCAGAGCACATATTATTCAGATTAGCTCTCAGCTGCTGTCAATAAAGGAGATTAACTTTACATTGGATAATTTTATAATAAGCACAAATGTATAAATAATAACAAAAGAAGAGCTCCCCAAACTATAAAACACTGCGCCACCTTGGTTCCTGGGATTCTGTGTTTATTCTCCATAAAATACAGAATTTAGATTATTCCCAAATCCCTTCCAGGAACCATATCTTTGAAAAGTTGTAATCAATGAATTTAGTGCATTGGGTCCATTTTAAGGTTTTCATATTAAATACCTATTAGTGTTTTGTTACAAATTTTTCTTTCTAAATTCAAATGTTGGCTTACAAATTTGAAGGATACATAGTTTCATGCAAATGATCATTTTTGCAAAACTGCTCTTCAAAAACATTGTCTTTAGTTAGCAAGGCCAGAGGCAATATTTCATGATGTCTGTTAACTTAATAGGTAGAGGAGTCTCTTGAAGTTATGTGAATCAGCACTTCCTGAATTACTAATAAGGAAGAGTCGTTCCCTAAATATACAGTGGATTGTCTGTGTTTGCTTTGGCATGAGTGTTATTTATTTTTTTAATATTTAAGAGACTTGATTTTGGTTTTTCAGGTTAAATCAATTCTCTAATACTTTGGTTGTAAAAGCCATCATAAACTTTTTTTATAACCTAACTTTTAGTCTTACTGCTTTTATTTTTGTTGTATGAGACTTTATAAAATGTAAATAATCAACCTAAAAATCATGTCCCTGATAACCTCTTTGAAGTGTTTTTAAAATTCTATTTTAGCATGAAACCGAATTTTTATTCTGCATTAAGAATATGTTTTCATGTACACCTATGCACAAGAGAAAAATGTGCAACACTAAAACAAAATCAAGGAATCACTTATTTTACCAAAATGTTTAGGGAAGAAATGTTTACCAGATGGAGAAAGTTAAACCTAAATAAGAATAATTTCTTTCTGTCAGAAACAGCCTTCTATCCTTCAATTAAAGAGCCCATTCTTTGTTGGTGATGGTGGTGGTTTTTTTTCCTCTTTAATTTGGAACAAGTACAGTTTCACTGTGAGCAGAGATCAGGACCATAATTAAGATAAGCCTTGAATACACAGAGAAGGATAAATAAAGACAAAGAACTATTTACATAGGGTAATATGTAAATTAATTTAGGACCTAGAGGACTCAGTAAACAAGCAGCGGCAGCCCAATTCAAGGCCTTCATTTGATAATTAGTAACGATAGGATAGGAGCATTAATTTAGAAATAAGTAGGTGATGGGAGCTTAAAAGGCAGATGTGGGTATGCCAAAGAAGTTGGACCTTAAATCTTTTGTTTAAGCATCCTAAGACACCTTTCCTCAAATCCAAATGGCCATTTTATCTTAGCCTCTCCTTAGGAACTACACATCAGGAAAGCAAGGAGAATTGCTAGAAATTTATTCCTCTTGGAAGAGCATTCAAGATTTAGAAGCCACCAGACAGTCTCAGGAGGAGCTTACCAATGGAAGGAGCATAGCCATTATACTTTCCGGAGTCCAGGGCATCTTTCATTGCTTGGGTAACTTCCGGGTCTGTAGGCAGGTTTCCAAACACAGTAGGGTCCCCTTTTCATGGGAGAAATTAGGAAAGAAAAAGAAAAGAAGAGCCATCCAGATGTTAGTCTTCCACATCCAGTGCTCAGACTCATCCTCTACTCCCATCTTTTCCAACCAGCCCGTGAGGATGTGGGTGAGGGGTACAATGACCGCCCCAGTCCAGTGTCCCCAACTCACCAATTGACAGAGCAATCATGGTTTTGTCTGGGTTTGGCTTCACCTTCATGTTGTCCACGATGGTCCGGATGGGATTGAAAGTATTGTTGGCCATGTCCGAGGGCCTCACAGACCACCTGGCCTTCCTGCCTTTCCCTTTTTCCTGCTTGGAGTTTTTCCCACCGATGTTAACATGAACATCCAGAACGGAGGGGAGGTTGCTGTTGCCGTTCATCTGGATCATGTACGGGTCCATCACTAACAGAGTCTGTGGGGAAAAGAAGGAAGTTCCTGTGACACAAAGAACAGAGCACCATCCCGAATAGCTATTCTTGGACCTAAACATCGGAGTGATTTCATGGACGCCTCTTTCCAAACTTTTTTCTTTGTTTTGCTGCTTTCGCATGTAAAGTAGCTTTGTTAAGAATGAGGGGAGTTTTAAGACTTTTTGCTGAGATGGAAAATGAAGCAAGAACCCATTCTATAGTGTTAGTAGGGAGCATTCTGTTGAATACTTATTTACTATGATATTTGCCAAGTTCAACCCTAAAATCACATAAAAGTTTAACCGTGCTCTCAGTGAAACTGAGGGGAAATGACATGAAAATTATTAAACAATCAAAACATATATGTTTTCTCTTTCCCATGCAAGAGAAATCCAAGAAAGACTGTCCCTAACACTTCAACAGACTGTAAATTGCCTTCTGCAAACAAGAACCGGGAAAAATCATTCCATGTTGTTAGAAATTTAGTGTTAATATTATCGTTTGTAAAAAATAAAGCCCTATCCCATAAGCATCTTTCTGCCCTGTGGGTAAAGAAGTCAATACACCCCCAGTCCAAAGAATAAAAGCATACATCCCAATCCCTACCACCATATTAGCTGAGGCTTGAGATTTTACCTTCCAAGTAAAGGAGAAGGAACCTCAAAGATGCCAAACAAGAAAGCTGTCGTAGTTCTTCTTTGACAAGTGACAATGAACTCAGATGCAATTCCTGACTCCTGAAATAGTCTGCACAAATGGGCGTTGGGCCTAAAACTTTTGTGCTATTGGTTGGAATTAGAATTGGGCAGCCAACCCTCTTCTTTCCTCCCCTCTCACTTTTTGCTTCTTCTCACTCCTAACCCCACCCCCATTGGCCAAATCAGGAATTTGTCCTCACCTCAAACATCTGGAATTCTCTGTGTTAACTCTTTCTGGGCACTTTGTGAGATGTTGGAGAGGACTGTCAGAGGGGTAATTAGGATTACAGTTGGTAATTTTTATTATTTTTTTCATCACAAAACAACCTATTAAAATTTTAACAGTCCAGAAATGTGCGAGGTAAAAAGTGGGAGTCCTTCCTTGCACTTTGCTGTCTGTATACTCCATTCTCACTCTCAGGGGTAAGCAGTGGTAATAATTTGGGCTTTCTACCCATTCACCAAGATAGACGAAAGGTAGGTAGGTAGATAGGTAGGTAGATACATAGATATATAATAATAGATAGATAGCTAGATAGATACTTAGATGATTGATAAAAATAGATAGAAGATAGCTACATACATACATACATACATATAAATTTTCAAAACACAGATGGGATCATACTCTACAACTTGTTCCACAACATGTTTATTTACTTCCTACACCTTGGACTCCTTTCCCTGTCAGTCCCCAAATTTCTAGTCCAGTCAGAACAAACTGGGCAGCTAAAAGTAAATTAAGGCCCACTCAACAAATATCTTAAAAGTACAGGGTCTTGTAGGTAACGAAAACCTGTGCAATTTTATCCTTACACTGTTAATTTTCCTTCATTTACCTGCTATGGAGTTACTCGTAAGCTATCAGGTGAGATCTACACAAACAACATCGCTAAGTAAGCATAGCAGAGATCTCAGCATTCCCGTGAGCCTACAAAAAAAATGCTACCCATTCAAGGGTTAAGAGAAACCTTGGTGACCCGTGGCACAGATCCTATTTGTTTATTTATTGGGAGAGGAAGAGTTGTTACATAAATTCTTTCTTCTCCATCTACTTTTTGTGATTTGAGTCTCCAATGGGATTGAATAACCTTTTGTTTTTCTGGACCTTTCGTCTCTTAGGGCTTTGAAGAATTTATATAATTCATTCTCTTCCCCATTCCTGTCAAGCATTTACTACCTCATCTTACCAGTGGAGCGGCAGAAGCACTAGGCAAGGGCAAGAGGCCAGCCAGGGCAAAGGGAGTTTAGTCCTGAAGCTGGAGCCCTGAGCCCTGAGCTAGATAATCAGGGCAGCTCTGTTTCAAAAGGCAAATACACAGCCCTGTCTCTACAACATCCAAAGACACAGAAAAGGAAAGTCTTAAGTCAACTCTGCCATTTGGCACCCTATGGCAGGAGGCAAGTGGCTTGTTTGTTTTAGTAAATGCAGTTAAACATTCTATAGGTAAGAGTATACTTCACAGGATGGACAGGGTTTCCCTGTGTGTAGTAGCCAAAGGAGTGAGAACATGGTATTGTTTCCAAAGCACGTAGATTTTGTCGAGAGAAGACCATCCTTTTCGAAATGCTTTTATTCCACCACCCTCCATTTTAAATATAACACATGTGTGCGGAGAAAATCAGAAAAAAATTAAAAAGCTTTTATAACCCCACCACCACTCTTAACACATTAGTCTTATTTTCCCCCCATAAAGTTGGGATCTTGTTCTTTAATGTATTTTTTAAAGTGAGATAAAATTCACATAACAAAAAATTCACCATTTTCGAAGGGGAAGATTCAGGGGTTTTCAGTACACTCACAATGTTGTGCGGCCATCACCACTATCGAATTCCAAAACATTTTCATATAAGTAGCCTCTCCCCACTCCCGCTCAGCCTCCAGCACCACAATCTACTTTCTATCTCTATGGATTTACCTATTCCTGACATTTCATATAGATTCATACACTACATGGCCTTGTGTACCTGACTTCTGTCACCTAGCAAAGGTTTTCAAGGTTCATCCAAGTTGTGCTTGTATCAGTACTTCATTCCTTTTTATGGCTGATTAATATTCCACTGTAGAGATACGCCGCATTTGCTTACCCATTCACCAGCTGGGTGGTGTACACTTTTTGGCTATTACAAATGACGCTGTTATTGACATTTGTATACAAGTTTTTGTGTGACTATATATTTCAAGTCACTTGGATAGTTTTGCTTTGTGAATTTTAAAATTAGACCATGAATATTTCCTTAAGATAAATTTTTTCTATACACTGATTTACTGCATTGAAGAGAATAAACATTTTTCTTTTACTTTTAGTTTTTTAGTAATTAAAGTATAATATAGCCTCATATAATAAATTGAAATATAGGTGTTTATAAACTAAACCCTGAATACCTTCTTTTCTCAAAATCCCACTCCACAGAGAGTCACTTTAGCCATTTCTTGTGTATCTTTCCAAGTGTTTCTCTATGTCTATACAATACTTATATAGTTTAAACACTCACACACACACACACACACACACACACACACACACACACACTTGTTCTACAGCTGCATTGTCCCTTATTATAGCCACAGTCATAAGTGGCTATTGAATCCTTGAAATGTGGTTTGTCTCAATTTGTAGTTTGTCTCAATTGAGATATATGTTGGTGTAAAACACACATTCGGTTTTGAAGACATATAAAAATAATGTAAAACATTTTATCAATTATTTTATGTTGATTACATATTTAAATAAAATTCTGGATATATTGGGTGAAATAAAGTATATTATTAAACTTAAGTTCACCTATTTCTATTTAAGTATGGAATAGGTGAACTTAAAATATCTGTACTAGAAAATTTAAAATTACTCTGGTTTGTATTCTGTTTCTATTGGACAATGCTGTTCTATAGCTTACTTTTTAAAAAAATCTTAAAAATATGTTCTGTGGACATTCTTTCCATTTTTACACACTAAGCTCAACTTCATTCCTTTTAATGGCCGTGTTTGTTTAACCATGCTTCTCCTTTGGACATGGACAACTTCCAATTTTTTTTTCTATTACAAATAAAGCATATTGAACACAATTGTTATTTATGATTGGACATTTTTATAAGTATCCTGTAATTTGTGGGATAATTTCCTAGAAGTAGAATCACATTTCAAATACTGACAGACCTGCCAAATTGATCAACGGATAGGCTATAAGGAAGAAGAAACATACAAATATGTCTGATTTTGACAACCTCTGGGAGTTCAGATTACCTGTCAAGACAACATATCCAACTTGAGGGGTAACATGGGAATCAGCTGAGTGTTTCGCAGGGGTTCTCTAGGTGGACAGAATCTCAGAGGTTAAGATCCTTCTTGATATTGGACTTAGCAAGAGTTTAGTGAAGCAAATGGAATTTTATTGTAGAAGCTATTGTGATTGATTTCTGCCACTCAAGGTTGAGACTTTCAAAGATCCCACCTACACATGAGACTCAAGTTCAATTCTCCCACACACCCACACAGGCTTGGAACCCTGTCCCCACCTGGACATTAAAACAGGAGTCACAGCTTGTTCAAATAATCCAGGGCAGCAGTGGGGTCAGCTCACCTTTGTCTCTGGTTTTCGGCTCCTTATTGTTTGGCTCCCAGGACATTCCCTTTGTATGTTTGGAGCTGAGGCATTTTGTTATGTTTTATCCAATATTTCTAAATATTTTGGTAACTGAAGATTTTCCAGGTCATCCTGACCTCAATATTGTCAGAAATGAAAGTCTCTCTCCTTGTTTACTTGAAATGAAATGTCACCGTTACCTTAGACTAAATTCCTGAATTTTCCTGAACCTTTTATGGAACATTCTATTCTAGAATGAAGATTTTTACAGTTCTTGATACGCATTGCCAGCTTGCTTTCAAAAAGGCCAATAACCCTCCTGTCAGTAATTGTTTGCAAATGCTGGGAATGATTTTCTGAAAAAAAATATCTTTGCCAAATTGATTGACAGGAAAGAAAATGGTATTCAAGTATTGCTGTTATTTCTATTCCTTTTATTTTAGCGAGGGTGCTCACTTTTCATCTATTTATTCGTTCCTCATGATTTGTGAATTACTTGTTCACATCCCTCACCTGTCTTGAAGGGGACTCTTTTTTTTTTTTTTTTTTTTAAGTGAGACCTGGGCCTACAAAGTGACTACAGGGCAGGCACCAAAACAGCTGCTCTGAGATCACCGGCCCAGCCTCCTCTGTCTCAACCCAGCTGGCTCAGACTCAGGTTTACAGATCAAAGAACAGCCAGTAGCACAGGACTGTGGGGGGTGGTCTGCAAATAGAGCAGCTGACGCAGAATGTGGAGAGCCCAGGGAGTGTGAAGGGGCTGTGTTCAGCCTCATTCGGCAGCCGACAACTGAACCTAGGTCAGAAGGAAAAACAGACGCAGCTCACAGGTTAGGTAATACCCCTCTTCCGTAGCTCGTGTTTTCTCTCAACAGAGAGCTGAGTATGGGTGGAATGGGGAACAAATGAGAGGACCCTGCTCTACTTAAGAAGCCTTATTGCCACCTGGTAAACTCATCAGGGCAGTCAATGCTCAAAAAACTGTAGAAATAGTCACAAAAAGCAACACCAACCAGCCAAAGTTAAGATTTTCGTTTAAAAGTCAAAGAACACCTTTCATTGAATTTTTTCTTATATAAAAAACTATTGTGGTTGCCATAGAAAAGTATCTTCTTATCGTGGCAAAACAATACATAACATTAAATTTACTATGTTTAAGCGTACAGTTCAGGAGTATTACATACACTCACATTGCTGTGCAACAGATCTCAAGAACTTTTCCATCTTGCAGAACTGAGACTCTATAACTGGTAGACACTAATTCTCCCTCTCCCTTCTCCCCAGCTCTTGGTAACCACCGTTCCACTTTCTGACAGAAAACTATTTTTTAAATAGTCCCACCACCCAGAGATAACCGCTGTTAACCATTTTCCCGGCAATTAACATTTTGAAATATATTTTTTTCTAGGTGTACATCCATAGGCTCTATATATCAAAATTTCCTATTCTGTCTCATTTTACATGATATTATGAACATTTTCCTACGACTATAAAACTTTTGCAGCCTCGCTTTTTAATTACCTAAAACCCTGGGCCCTCCATTTTTATACACCTGTTTCCCACACCTTTTCTTTCTCTACACATGCAAAGTGGCATAACAGCTCACACTCACTGGGCAACTATCCCCTACCAACCACTGTTTGACACACTCTGCCTGAATCATCTCATAATCCTCACATCCATCCTAGGAGTAGGGCCTGTTTCATTCATGCTCACCTTACAGGTGCAAACAGGTCACACAGGTAATGAGTGGTGAGTTGGAGTTCCGGTCTCGCCATATAGTCCCAGATTCCACTACGTAACTCTGCCTCTCTTTAGAGGATAAAGTGAGTTGAAAACTAGTCCTTTCTTCAATGGGAAGGAAGGAAGGGAGGAAGGGAGGAAGGGAGAAAGGGAGGAAGGAAGGAAGGAAGGAAGGAAGGAAGGAAGGAAGGAAGGAAGGAAGGAAGGAAGGAAGGAAGAAAAGAAAAACATGAAGAGAGAGCCACCTGGGGATAACTTTAAGGAATTAATTATGTGGATTGAGCATGGACTATTCACCTGCCTTTACTGCTTATTTCCTTATTGGTTACTTTGTGACTGCTCATCCTGAACCATTACCAAGGATCTCTCATCAATTGGGTTCAGATGTTTTAATTCCCCTAGTGGACTCTAAGCTCCCTGAGGATGTACAAGGGGGGAGCGCATCGCTTATACTGTGTTTCCCCGAAAACAAGACCTAGCCAGACCATCAGCTCTAATGCGTCTTTTGGAGCAAAAATTAATATGACCCGGTATTATATTATATTATATTATATTATATTATATTATATTATATTATATTATATTATATTATATTATATTATATTATACCTGGTATTATATTATACCCGGTCTTATATTAAAATAAGACCTTATATTAATTTTTGCTCCAAAAGATGTATTAGAGCTGATGGTCCAGCTAGGTCTTACTTTCGGGCAAACATGCTACTGTACTTCTCTGTGTCCTCTGGCACAGCGCCTTATACAATCTATGTTTAATACTTACTCGCCAGTTGGCAATAAATAGTACATAAGTGAAAGGGCAGAAGAAATGGTAGGTGAGGGAAAATCAAAGCCTTTGAGTAGGTAGAGAAGGTGGGGTAAGGAATTTAGGAGGGATTAGGAGGCTAGATTGGATTTTGATCACTTATAATGCCATCTTAATTCATAGAGAGAGCTTTGTGGTTTGTTCCCATTCATTATCTCAAATAATTTTTACACAAATAAACAAAAACCTCACAAACCTAGGAGATAGACACAGAGACGGCTGTCAGAACAGAGGGGTGAAACTGATTGAGCTTTTAAAGTTTTAACTTTTTAAGCTTTTTATTATAGAATAGTTTTAGATTTATAGAAAAGTTGCAAAAATAGCACAGCTAGTTCCCACATACCCCAACCCAGTTTTTCCCTGTTTTTAACATCTATTCATTTTCAGTCATGACTAAAAAATAAACATTGGTCCATTAATATTAACTAAATTCCGCATTTTATTTGGATATCCCCAGTGTGTCCACTAACCCTTTTTCTGTTCCAGGATCCTATCCAGATAGCATTACATTTAGTGGTGATGTCTCCTGAAGCTAATCTGATCTGAGATAGTTTCCTCTGACCTATGACAGTTTCTCAGACTTTCCTGATTTTTCACGACCTTGGCAGTTTTGACATATAGCGTTCCTCACTTTGTGTTCCGTCTGATGTTTTTCTCACGGTTAGAAGATAAGACCAGTTGAGCTATTTAATGTAACGGTCATTTGCTTCACGTCGAGGCTCTAAAGGTTAAAACAGAAACAAAACTTTCATCTGTTTGCTTATTGAAGTGCCTGCTGGCCACTTCTTGCATGGACTGTGGCAAATAATACCATCCTGTTTGTTTTGTGCTTTGCATAACCATTGAAACCACGCCCTACTGCAGTCATTCTTTAGTCAGCACTTAGTATTCCCTCATTTGTAGATGGCTAAAACCTCAATCCCCCTCCAATTCTTAGCATTCATCAAGAGTGTCATTTGTACTTACACGGGGAGCCACCAAACAAATAAGCCTCGATTCTTGGGAAATAATGCTGGGTTCTTGCCATTCTGATGTTCAGAATAATCTAGAGTCTAAACCATGCTCCAATCCTTCAGTCTATTTCTAGACCACAATTTTTCATTATTTGTGTAATAATGTATGTTGATTGTTTTTAAAAATTGAGATATAATTCATATACCATAGAATTCATCTTTTCCAAGTGTACAGTTCACTGGTTTTTAGTATATTCACGAGGTTGTACCATCATCACCATTGTCTAATTCCAGAACATTTTCACCACTCCAAAAAGCAACCCTGTACCTATTAGCAGTCACTTCCCACTCCCCACCACCACACCTTGCCCCTGGAAACCACTAATCTACTTTTTATCTCTATGGATTTGCCTATTTTGGACAGTTCCTCTAAACGAAAGAATACTACATGTGGTCTTTTGTCTGACTTCTTTCACTTAGCGTAATGTCCCCAAGTTTCAACCATGCTGTAGCATGTATTGTCACTTCATTCCTTGCATGGCTGACTAATATTTCATTGTATGAATATAGCACACTTTGTTTATCCGTTAATCAGCTGAAGGGACATTGAGGTTATTCCTTAGTTGACTGTGTTTTGATGGCTGTTCAATACCTGCTCATTGGCTCAGCTCCTGGTGTCATACTTTGTTTTCCTAATTCTCAATCCTCATCCATGTTTTATCTCCAAAAAAATATAGCCAAACAGCAGCTACTGTTGAAAACAAACACATAAAAAACATCAAATACCATCTCAATAGAAATCATGGTTGATTTTCCTACCATAGCCAATCAATAATTGATTCACATATATTTACTGAGTACTTATTATATGTTTAAGCACTGTTCGAAATTCTACAGATATAAAGTTCAAGAAGATAGATACAGACCCTGCTGTCAGGGAACTTAAGTCTAGTGACAAAGACAGACCTTAAGCTAATCATTATACAAATAGATATTGAAATTACTATAGAATAAGGGCCACAGAGGAGAAGTACAGGAAGAATAGTCCGAGTGAGGATAGAGGTTGAAGGACCCTTCCCTGAAGATGTTGCATTTAAGTTGAGTTGGAAAGATAAGGATTTGGCCACAAGGAAGGGAGAGAGATTCCAAACTGTGAAAAGAGCACGCTAAAATCCTTGATGGGTTAGGGGCTTGAGAGAAAGTAATGGGACACTACGAATAAGAGGAGAGTAGGAAACAATGAGGCTAGAGAAGGACAGAGGGGTCTGGCCAGCTGGTGCTTACGGATAAGGTGATCAGTAGATGGCTTAAACTGTTTTCCAAAGCACCAGGGCATTTAGAAATCCTTCAAGCTGCTCAAAATTAGGCAATTTTTCTTTCAGTCCTATGAGGAGCAATTCTGCTCCTGAACCTGTTCTTGCCCACAGGTAACACATCCTAGATATTTTCTCATCCACTGGTATGCTGGATATCTTTCCTTTGCATCTTCAGATCCACTCTTTGCCCTTTCCCATTCTTCTCTGTGCCCCAGGAGGTTTACCTGCATAGAACCCATCAATGAGATCCTTTGGCCATTGTGAGTCACTAGCAGGAAATTTGAAGTTGGGGAGGCAGAGGGGAAGGTGTACAAGGTTGAGTAATTAATCCTCTTGCTTCCTCGGGTTGGGTGGCATTTCTGAAAATCATAGCTACTATCAGGAGGCCATCTGCACACAGCTATTCTCTAGGTTCTTGTCATCACTTTTTCCCTTTGCTCTTTCAGGCCTCAGTGGGGACAGCTCCCCTGTGGGTTTCTCTAATCCCTGCTCACACCTTTTATGGCAGAAGTTAGTCCCCCCAAATGACTGTAACAATACTCCCATTCCACATGCTTTTCAACAATGTGGCTTTGCCACTTCTCCATGGAGAGGTGGATTCTATTTCTCCACCCATTTGAATCTGGACATATCCTGTGATTGCTTTGACCAACGGAAGTTGGGGAAAATGCACTATGCCATTTCTGGGCATAGTCCTTAACTGGTCTACTAGCTTCTGCTTCTTGCTCTTGGGACCCTGAGCCTCCGTGAAGAAATCCAGGTTACTCTGCTAGAGAGAGAAGACACCTAGGGAAGTACTGAGGTGCCAGGCAGGTAGGTAAGGAAGCCTTCTTGGATGCCCAGCCCATCTGAGCCTTCAGATCATACCAGACCAAAATAACTATGACTGCATGAGAAATCCCAAGCAAGATCCACCCAACTATTCCCCGTCAACCCTCAGAACTACAAGAGATCCAAAGTAAACTATTTTGTGCCAGGACATCTTTGCATATGGTTCCTTTGCTAAATTCTCATCAAATTGCCTAGTTTGTATGCACAATCTGTTTCCTGTGGGACATATTAACCACAACCAAACGTGTCTGGCAATAAAAATCCCACTCTAACTTCTAACCTGGATCACAGAATCCTGTGCATGATGGGTATTGTAATATCCTGGAAAGCTATCCGCTTGAAGTCATCCTGCATAAATGGGTCTCTATCTGTCCTATTTTAAACACAGGACTTTTCACAAGTCGCTTTCAAGAACAGATGTAGCAGAACAGGTCATTCTTCTGAATGTGAATTATTCAGATTCTCAAGAAAGCATCGATTTTTTTCTTTTCCAGGCCAAACAAATTGGGTTTTTATAGCTTCCTCCAAGGCCCCATAATTGGTCAACCCTTACATTTTATTCCTTGTCTTTCTTGGAAAGAGGTCACAAGTGGGGGTGCCCAAAATGGAGCTCAGAGTCTCTTATAAAGGTCTAACTACTTCTGTAAGTAAGAGAAGGATATATAGGTATAGCTATAATGTATATACAAAAAGAGAAAGAGAGAGAGAGGGGGATTCTCTACCCATCAAGCCTGATTTCTGAGCAGCCAACTAAAGGGATAATTTAATCATAGAAGTAAAATGAATTACATAAACTCTCTCTCTCTCTCTCACTGAATTTTTGGGACCCCAGAACTTAGGAGACCCATCCTTTAGCTTTTTACTCAGGCCTATATTTTCCCTCTGCAGTGAAAGCTCTGAGCCACAGGACAGGACTTTCCATGAAGAAGAGCATCTCCGGGTGGCACAACACAAATGTAAGCATCCCCTGCCCTGCGCCTCAGTGGGTGACACAGGGTCTTCCTTCCAACAAGGCAGGTGCTGAGCATGGCTTCTGTGCTGCAGAAAGTCCTGGGTAGATTTCCATGGGTTTGCAGTTCTAAAGAACTCTCTCAGCCAAGAAACATCGAATGTTCCAAAGGTTGAGGGTTTGCAGCCGCCATTCCCCAATGAGGCCTCAAGGTCACCCCCTTCAATATTCTGCCTGGAAACAAGTGCCAGCGGTGATGCAACTCAACGAACTTTATCCAGATTCAGTGCTGGGATCTATGGAAGGAAAAGGACCACTGATGGGGGCCAAACCACGGTGAATTACCCAAGTCTGGGAACACAAGTTCTCTGAAAGCCGTGGGCAAAACAATGATGAAACGCAATGGGGTCTCTAGTGTTTGATCAGAGGGCCAAGGGGTACACAACTCTGTCAGTGGGAGAACCAGGGGCGAGAGAATGAAAAAGAATGAGACAAGAGAGTAGGATTCAGGTTTGAATCAAGTCAAACCGGGAGAGGTGGGGCATTGTGCCTCCTTGTCACTTAAAGCTCTCCCACAGCAAGAGTTCTGCAACCAAGTTTCATTAATAAACTCATTGAGCAGGGATGTATGAGCCAGGCTTTGTTCCAAGTGCTGGAGATACAGCAGTGAAGGAAACAAACCAAACCTCTACCTTCATGGAACTGACATTCCTATGAGGAAGAAAAGCGATGAACAAAGAAACATAGGTTAGGAGGCATCAATGGCATAAAGAAAAATAAAGCCGGGTGTAGGATTAGAAGGGGTGGCATTTTGTGTATCACTGGAATGGTCCCCCAGACAGTGACATTTAATGGGAGACGGGAATGAAGGGAGAGAATGAGTCCTATGGATCACTGGAAGAACGAGCATTCCAGGCAGAAGGGACAACAAAATCAAAGGCCTCAGCGGGGGATGTTACTTGGCACGTCCAGGGTTTAGCCAGGCAAGTCGGCTGAAGTGAAGAGAGAGGGTGGCAGGAGATGGAGTAAGAGAGAAAGAGCTCAAGTCTTGCTACCAAGGGGACTAAATAGGACTATTGGTTTAACACAGGAAAGTTTGTTTCACAGCCCAGACTGGCGTCTAGTCCCAATCTTCCATCTACGGACACTCTCGGACATGAAGGGGTATGAGAGTGTATCTGCGGCGACATTGACCCCCCCACCACTCAGAACTGAAATAAAACCAACAAAAGTCATATGCTGCTGGTGGTAGATCAGCAGGCTAATTTCACTCTGCAACAGCTGGGCGCAGACCAGAGGGTCAAACAGAGACGCAGATAAAAATTAAGAGGCTGTCCTTCTGGTTGAGTCTGTACAGAACTGGGGCTTTGGTGGGGAGGCCCCTGCAGCTGCCCCCAGGAAGCCACCCCTCAGGGATTTTACACACACCCTGCCCCATTTTGCACCAGGGCCTTCGAATCCAGCTGTTCCCTTGGCCCTCCTCTGAGAGCCCTGCAGAGAAATGCTTTGAGGGAACAATGATTCCAGTGGTTAAGGCTGGAGGACCCTGATCAGTTTTATAAGAGAAATTTAAAAGCTATTAATTTATTTTGAAATATTTTCCTCTTGTTCTAAAAATTATTTCTAGAACAGTTGACTGCTGCATTATGAGACCTCTCTGAAGCAAGTGTAACGGGGTGGATTCGGAAGTCATCACAGCACAGAAGGACGTCATCTGGGCCGATGAGATTGAATCCCACCTGAGAGCTAGGGCTGGGCTTCTCCCACCCAAGCTCAGGAAGCCGCCCTCTTTCTTCCTCCCCGTTCCCTACCCCAGGTACTGGGCACACCTTCTGAATCCAGGGCTTAGTAAGTGCTCCTGGCAGTTAAAGACCTGGTCTTCCAAGTTCAGTCTCCATGTGGGAAAGGAAGTCTTCTGCAGGAGGGGTAGAGAAAGGCAAGGAGAGACATAAATCCCGGCTCCTGTCCACCTTCCACTCTTAACTCCCGCCGTAGGTCAGGCTGGTTTGCTTTTTTTCCTCTTTGCAATCCATTGTCTATGCATAAAGTATCCATTGCCTATGGATAATCCATTGCCTATGGATAAAGTCAAACCTTCATTTGACTTGCCAAAAGTCTTTTTCCTTTCTCTCCTAAAGCAAAGAGGATCAAAAGCTCTGGCTTTCACAGCTATTATCTCTAAACGGACTTTGAGAATCCTGTTTGGAAGTCAGAAGCTGAGCATAGATTCTTTCTCTTCTGTAACAGTCTTAGTGTTCCCTGTGAGATGGGCACCTCTGAGTGAATGACAGAGGAAGGTCACAGATGAGGGAAAAGGAAAATTACCTCAATGCCCCTTCATATTTGATGATCCATTAAACCAAGTGCATTTATTAGTGAGGCTAGTGGCCACTTCTTGACAGTACCATAAAGAACAGCATTCTCTGATGTTCTCCTTCAAAATAAGTCCTCTGGACTGAAAAATTACTTTCTTACAAAGTTGCAGATATACTCACCATAAAACCCTAAGACGAAACATCCCACTCCTAGGAAAATAAAAACTTATGTTTATATAACAACCTGTATGTTAATGTTTATAGTGGCTTTATTCATAATTGTCAAAAATGGGAACCAGCCTAAATGTCCTTCAATTCGTGAATGAATAAACACATTGTGGTATATTCATATAATGGAATACTACTCAGCAATAAAAAGGAATGAACTACCAATATAAACATCAACATGAAATGAATCTCAAATGCATTAGGCTAAATGAAAGAAGCCAGATTCAAAAGGCTACATATAGTATAATTTCATCAATAGGAAATTCTAGAAAAGGCAGAATTACAAGGCTGGGGGTAGGGGAAGAGATGGCCACATATGGGAATTTTGGAGGATGAAGGAACTGTTTCATATATTGATTGTGGTGCTGGTTATATAACTATGCATTTGACAAAGACTGCAGAACTGTACATCAAAAAAGAGTGCATTTTACAGTTTCTAAATTATACCTTAATTTTTAAAAAGGAAGAATAACAGGTTACCTCCAAAAAAAAGAAAAAAATCAAACCCAAAACACCTGTATTGAGAAGGATGCCACATAACCTCAGTCCCATATCTTATCCTCCAAAGTAGTTCTGCAGAAACTAGTGGGATGATATCACCTGGAGAGCGGTCTGTTGCTCCTTGCAGGAAGTGGATGTGTCCTTTGTGAACAAAACATACTCGATATCAGAGGGACACTGGCTTGGAGTGGTTTTGCCATTAAGAGTCTCCTGCTTGGGGTACATTTGCAAGCAGCATGGAACAGACCCAAATTAGAGGACACAAAATCCCTGTCCTTATCGCCGTTGCTTTGTAACTAGTGAATCTCAGCTGGACTGCTTGCCCCTGGAGCCTTTTCTCCCTGTTTCATAACCAGAGAGATCTCAAACTTCACACTCCTCCTCCAAACCTGCAGCTGGCTTCCCATTGTATTTGGAAGAAAATCTAAACTTCTCCCAAGGTCCCGCATGACCTGGCTTACACCAACTGCATGCAAGTCATATCCTACCACACTCCTCCCCCTCTCCACACTTGGCCACGCCGAACTTTTGGGTCCTGGAACAAGCCAAGCACATCCCCACTTGAAGACCATTGCCACAGCTGGATTTGGTCACAGTTCCACCATTTTCTAACTGTGCACATTAGGCAAATGACTTAGTTCTTGTGCCTCAGTTTCATCATTGGTAAAACATGGGAATAATAATAGTACCAACTTGATAGGGTTGTAGTGAGATTTGGTAAATTAACACACATAAAGCATTTAAAACAATGCTGGGCACGTTATCAATGTTTGATAAATGTTAGCTGTTATTGCTGGTCCGGGAAGCTCTTGTTTTTTGTACTCTGTGGTCTTGTAATCCAGAACTGTTTGCATGTGTGAGTGTTCCTACTGAGTAAAATATCTTACAAAAAAACTGTCCAATCAAGTCATTATTTCTTGATAAACAGAGTGGCTTCAAGTACACTAATAATATTTTTTTGCTAAACCTTTATTTGGGGATAATATTAGATATACAGAAAAGTTGTAAATATAGTATAAAGATTTTCCATACACCCTTCACTCAGCTTCTGCTAATGTTAATATCTTATATAACTGTAGTACAATTATCAAAACTAAGAAATGAACATTGGTTCAGCACTTAATTATATAACAGATTTCATCACTTTTTCCACAAATGTCCTCTTTTGGTTCCAAGAACTTATCCAGGATACTACATTGCATTTAGCACTAATAAGGTTTTTAAATTATGATTTTATTAAAAATTGTGGCCTTTGACTTCTAAAATATGTGACTATAAAATAAACATAGGGGTATACCATATTTAAGTTGAAGCCTTCCCTACCCTCCTCCCTGCCCTTCTCCCCCATATCACTGATTGTAGCTAACATGCTCTCAGATTACATCAAGTCTAAAATGCCAGAGATCAAAACACATATTATCATTTTATGTACAAAAGAAAACAGTGTGAACAATTATAATTATAAAATGCTATCAGTTGTATGATGCATCCCAATTTCTGAGATAGTGACACATGAAAAAAAATGTGTCTTAAAATGTATAAAATATGGTATGCATTTTTACAGGTTCTATTTTATTTTTCTATTTGCCTCATTAGAATGTTGATTCCATGAGGGCAGCATTTTTGTCTGTTTTGTTCCATGATGTATCTCTGGAACAAAATGAGCCTAGCATATAGTAGATGCTCAGAAAAATATTTGTTGAATGAACAAACAAATAGTAATATAATACTAGCTAATATTTACTGAGCATTTGTGTCAGGTACTATTCAAAGTTCTTTACTTGCAGTAACTCTTCTAATTGTGTTGATATTTTACCAGAATGGGAATTTATTAAAATTAGCAACAACTCAGAGAGTAATATTTTTCAACACCTACCCTAAACCAGCACATAAAATTAAGCAAATGAAAGAAGAAAAAGAATGGCTAATAGCACCTTAATAATGAACTGATAATTAATAATAATAATTTTGTTCAGCAACAGATATTGATCAAGTATCTATATTTTTGGCACTTTTGCAAGTTCTAAATACAAATGTTAACACATGTAATTCTCACAAAACAACATGAAGTAGGTATTATTATAAACACTGCGTTACAAATGAGGAAACCCAGGAAGAGAAAGGTTAAGACACTTGCCCAAGATCATACAGCTACTAAATGGCAGTCAAAACTCAGGCTTAGGCAGCCAACTCTAGCATCTGCATTCTTACCCATCAGGCTACACTACCTCATAGTCCCTAAAACATCCTGTACCGAGTTGATGATACTTACGTGATAGTTAAGAAATCAATAAAGCAATACAAATCATTAACTTTTGTGACCAAAGTGGCCCCCTCCCTCCAGGTTAATTAGCCATTTAGTTTTCTGGCCTACGATTATTAAGTGGCAAGAGCCAATGTGTTCTGCTTGGCTTTTGTTCTATTGACATTTATTGAGTGCCCTTGATGTGACAAGCGCTGTGGTAGACGCCTGGGATAGACAGATAAGACACAGGCTAGTAAACCAATGGTTTCCACTGTGAAGGTCTGTAGGAGGTACAGCATGAGCCCAGAAGAAGACAGGGGACTTTGTTGATCCTTAAGCGGAAACTCAAGGAGGAGTCAATTTGCTAAGTGAAAGAGCAAAGGAAGGATGGACTTAATTGCCCTGCAAACGTTTTGTCCTCCAGACTTGAGGCTAGGTGGATTCGTGGCCCTCTGTTGACAAAATGGTTTTCAGGCCCCTGAAACAAGAAATCAGTTCCAGCTCCCTATCTCTGCTAGAGCAAATATTGAGAAATGTCAGACTCAATGATTTCAGCATTGCACCTTATTGCATATGCCGCAGAATGGATCTATTCTCCCGCCCCCAACCCCCACAATAAGAACCAGGGGGCTGTGTCAGAGCTAAATCTTGGTAAATGAGTGGCGGGAATAACTAAGGGCTGCCCGGGGATGCAGAGAGTGAGGGAAGAACTAAAAAAGAGTGGCTGGAGATTGATCCTACAAACTTTCCTTATACAAGGGCACGGGGCATGTGGAAATGGGTGACAGAATATTGCCTGACGTCAGACCCATAATCAATAACTACAAGGCATGTGAATGCCAGCTGTTCTGGGAACCCTTCTTTTCTTTTAAAAAATAGTTAAATAATAGTTATAAGTATACACACATATGCTTATATCAGTGTTTTCTCAAGAGATTTCATATATGATCAATCTATCAAAGTGACCAATAAATTTGCTTACAAAAGTTACTGATTTTTACAGCTCTGTTGACTTTTCAGCTACCATGTCAGCAAGCCCTAACATGAAAATTATTAACTGTAAGAGTATGTGTAGTTTTGTAAGACACTATTAGGTTGGTGCAAAAGTAATTGCGGTTTGAAAGGTTAAAAATAATTGCAAAAACTGCAATTACTTTTGCACCTACCTAATACCAAACTGTCTTCCAAAGTGGTTATACCATTTTGCACGCCCACTAGCAACGAATGAGATTCTTGTTGTTCCCCAACCCTATCAGCATTTGGTGTTGTCAGTTTTCTGGATTTTGGCCATTCCAATAGGTAGTGGTATCTCCTTGTTGTTTTAATTTGAATTTCCCTGATGACGTATGATATGGAGCATCTTTTCATATGCTTATTTACCACTATATCTTCTTTGGTGAGGTGTCTATTAAGATCTTTGGCCCATTTTATAATTGAGTTGTTTGTTTTTTTATTGTTGAGTTTTGAGAGTTCCTTGTAGGTTTTTGGGTAACAATCCTTTATCACATGTGTTTTTTTGCAAATATTTTCTCCCAGTCTGTAGCTTATCTTCTCATGCTCTTGATAGTGTCTTTCACAGAGCAGAAGTTTTTAATTCTAATTAGGTCCAGCTCTGCATTATTTCTTTCATGAATCATGTCTTTGGTGTCGTACCTAAAAAGTCATCACCATAGGTCATCTAGGTTTTCTCCTATGTTATCTACTAGGAGTTTTACAGTTTTGCACTTTACATTTAGGTCTGTTATCCATTTTGAGTTAAGTTTTGTGAAAGGTGTAAGGTTTGCATCTAGATTCATTTGTGTATGCGTACGGATGCCCAATTTGTTGAAAAGACTATATTTATCCATTATACTGTTTTTGCTCCATTGTCATAGATCAGTTGACTATAGTTGTGTGGTTCTGTTTCTGAGCTCTCTACTCTGTTCCATTGAACTGTTTGTCTATTTTTTCACTGATACCACAACCGCTTGATTTCTGTGGCTTTATAGTAAGTCTTACAATTGGGTAGTGTCATTCCTCCAACTTTGTTGTCCTTCAATATTGTGTTGTCTATTCTAGATCCTTTGCCTCTCCATATACATTTTAGAACCAGTTTGTCAATATCCACAAAATAACTTACTAGTATTTTGTTTGGGATTTCATTGAATCTACAGATCAACTTGGGAAGAACTGAGAATTTGACAATATTAACTCTTCCTATCCATGAACATGGAATATCTCTCCGTTTATGTAGTTTTCCTCATATAGACCTTGTGCATGTGTTGCTAGATTTATACCTGTTTCAATTTTTGGAGCACTAATATAAATGGTATTATGTTTTTAATTTCAAATTCCATTTGTTCATTGCTGGTATAAAGCATAGCAGTTGATTTTTGTATATTAACCTTATATCCTGCAACCTTGCCGTAATTATTAGTTCCGGAGTTTTGGGTTGATTCTTTTGGATTTTCTACATGAATTACGATGTCATCTGAAAAGAAAATTATCATGTTATCTCTGAACAAAGACATTTTTATTTCTTCCTTCCCAATCTGTATACATTTTATTTCCGTTCCTTCTCTTATTACATTAGCTAGAATCTCCAGTATGATATGAAAAGAAGCAGTGAGAGGGGACATCCTTGCATTGTTCCTAATTTTAGTGGGAAAGCTTCAAGTTTCTCACCATTATGTATGAAGTAAACTGTAGGGAGTTTTTGTAGATACTCTTAAGCTGAGGAAGTTCATCCCTATTCCTAGCTTACTGAAAGTTTTTATCATGTATAGGTGCTGGAATTTCTCAAACGCTTTTCCTGCATCTATTGATATGATCATGTGGTGCTTCCTCTTTAGCCTGTTGATGTGATGAATTACATTAATTGATTTTCAAATGTTGCACCAGCCTTGCATACCTGGGATAAATCCCACTTGGTCATGGTATATAATTCTTTTTACACATTGTTGGATCTGATTTGCTAATATTTTGTTGAAGATTTTTGCATCTACGTTCATGACAGACATTGGTCTGTAGTCTTCTTATAATATCTTTGTCAGGTATTAGAGTAATGCTGGCCTCATAGAATGAGTTAGGAAGTATTCCCTCAGCTTCTATCTTCTGAAAAAGATTAGTGAGTATAATTGGTATAACTGGTATAATTTTCTTCCTTAAATGTTTGGCAGAATTCACCAGTGAACCCATCAGGTCTTGGGTGCTTTCTTTTTTGGAAGGTTATTAAATGTTGAGTTGATTTCTTTAGTAGATATAGGCCTATTCAGATTATGTGTCTATTCTTGTATGAGTTTTAGTTGGTTGTGTCTTTTAAGGAATCGGTCTGTTTCACCTAGATTATCAAATTTGTGGGCATAGAGTTGTTCATAGTATTACTTCATTATCCTTTTAAAATCCATGGAATCTGTAGTGATGCCCCTTTTTAATTTCTGATAATAATAGTATGTGTCCTCTATCTTTTTTTCTTACTTATCCTAAAGTTAGATCAATTTGACTTATCTTTTCAAAGAACTAGCTTTGGGTTTTGCTGATGTTACCTATTGATTTCCTGTTTTAAATTTCATTGATTTCTGCTCTAATTTTTATTTCTTTTCTTCTACTTACTTTCGATTTAATTTGCTCTTCTTTGTCTAGTTTCCTAAGGTGGAAAGTTAGTTAATTGATTTAGGTAGTGCTTCTTTCCTAATACATGTATTCATGGCTATAAATTTCTCTAAGCACTGCTTTCACTTCATCCACCTATTTTGATAAGTTGTGTTCTTATTTTAATTTAGTTCAAAATATTTCTTAATTTCTCTTGAGATTTCTTCTCTAACTCATGTATTACTTATAAGTGTTTTGTTTAATTTCCAAGTATTTTCAGATTTTCCAGCTATGTTTCTGTTATTAACATATCAAGTTTAATTCCATTGTCATCTGAGAACAGACAGTGCGTGATTTTTATTCTTTTAAATTTCTTAAGGGGTGTATTTTATGGCCCCAAACATGGTCTATCTTGGTGAATGTTCCACATGAGCTTGAGCAGAGTATGTACTCTATTGTTGGATAATGTAGTTTATAGATGTTCATTATATTCCTAATCTTTTCCTTTGTACATAAGCATCAATACAATCTCTGTGTGTGATATAATTTGTGTAAGGTTCCCCTGAATATACAGATATCATATGCATAGATATAATCTGATGGTATGCTTTATTTACCAAGTTTTTTTTTTCTTTTTTCTTTTAATTTATTGGGGTGAATTTACCAAGTTTTTTAATCACACATTTTCATATTTCACCTTAACCTGCATACTCATGACTTTAATAATCCACAACACTGACATATGCTTGGAAGACTTTAGCTCTACCTGAGTATACTACCATCTACCAAAATGAGGTAGGAGGAGGAAACCAGAATGACCAAAGAGACTCCAAACACTAAGGAGATCATTAATTTCCCAAGATTCTATGATGCCTTAAGGTCATACAAAGGGGAGTGTTCTAGTTTCCTAGGACTATAACACAAAGTACTAAATCCTGGGTGGTTTAAACAATAGAAATGTATTGTCTTACAGTTCTGGAGGCTCGAAGTCTGAGATCAAGGTGTCAGCAGGGTTGGTTCTTTCTGGAGGCTCTGAGGGAGAATCTGTTTCATGCCTCTCTCCTAGCTTCTGGTGGTTTGCTGGAAATTTTTGGTATTCCTTGTCTTGTAGAAGCATCATCTTGATCTCTGTCTTCATCTCCATATGCCACTGTCCCTCTGTGCATGACATGTCCAATTTCCCCTTTTAATAAGGACACAAGTCATATTGGATTAGAGACCCACTCTACTTCAGTAACTTAACTAATTATATGTGCAAATAATTATTTCCAAAAAGAGTCACATTCTGTGGTACTGGGGGCTAGGACTTCAACATTTGAACTTTGAAGGGACGTAATTCAATCCCTAACAAGGAACAAACAGCAGTATTGCTGTGACAATATAAAAAGATATAAAAGAATTTTTAAGTTAGTCTGTCAACAATGTGTTGCTGACCTTGAGCAAACTGGGTCTGTTTCTTCATCTGCAAAATAAGGGAGGTCCTACAGATATCAAAGTTTCTCTTGTTATTCTCAAAATAGCACTGCTATGAGAAGACTTAAAACCATTTTTTAAGTTCGATTTTGCATTTTAAACAAAACTTCAACTCAAAAGAGAGCCCTCTTGGGAGGCCTGAGGGATGATGAGGCCCAGGACAGAAGGGGCAGGGTCCCTGGGACTGTTTGCTGGAAGGGTTGCCCTTACACACTGTCACAGGACCCCTGCGTTCGGGCTGTGGTCATTCCCAAGCTTTTCTGGGGTTGCCACAAGTTAGGGTTGTTTACTTGATTTCCTGATACCACCTATTACCTTCCACCTCCCTGCAGTTTCCCTCTCCCCGCCCCCCCCCCAGCCCAGAGGAATTGCCAAACATGGACCTTACTTTTAAAAGTTAATGAGGTCTTACAAATTTCATCATACCCTATGATAATCCTATCCCCTCTGTCAGGATAGTAAACAGAAGAAGATGGCCACTGGGCACAGGGATAGCTGGAGGACAGAATACTTGGAACCACCCAAAGGCCCGTTTTTAGGAAATTATAAATTATTTCATTTTCAACACCACCTTACACTATTTTAAAGCACCTTTCACAATAGTAAGTATATAGGATTGAATGTCACAGTTACTGGAAGAAACGATAAAACAATAACATTATTTGGAATAAGGGGTGGTAGATTTATGGATGATTTTAATTTCTTCTCTACACTTTTCTCTATTTTTAAATATTTGTACTATAAGTACTGCTAATAATCCAAAATAGTAACTTTAAAAGATGAAGATTATTACTTTATTTAACAAATGTTTATTGAGCACTTACTACATGCCAGTCATGTCATAACAATAAAAACACCAGGTCCTGTAGAGCTTCCATTATAGGGAAGGGTGACATTTTTAGGCACAGACCATTTGTCCTTCTGTGAAAGTTTACTTTGAGCAGATTTTTTGGGCAGATGATGTGGAGGGGGAGATTGCAGCCTGCTGGGGTAACATGTACCTCAAAGAAGGAAACAATGCTGATTGGAGAGGTTTGGAGGTAGTGAGTAGCACACGCCATCTGTGTCTAGATTTTACTGGAAGCTAGATCTTGGAGTCAGAGCTCCACCCTCTCTGGTCCAAGGCCGCCTCTTGCACGTAACTACCCTCTCTGGGACATTGTGAAACTTAAGTTGGGAATCACCACATGCAGGTACTGGTCAAAGTGGGGCCAAGAACAGGACAGGGCACGCTGCTGACATCAGTGTGAGGAAAGCTACACAGGCCTGATGTGGGAGAGCTCCCTCACTACAAAAGTTTTAAGCCTCCCTCGCTATAGAAATTTTAAGTCTCCTTTTCTCTAGTTTCTTAGCTCCTTAGCCCCTGGCTTTGATTAGTCTTCTAATCAGTTTCTGAATCCTCGACTAAAGATTGCTCCTAGCCTGAATCACAGAATGTCTCTCAGATAATGTCGTGCGGGGCGGCCTGCGGGGCCTCTGGTCCCGTTCCCCACACAAGAACGCAGGATATGGCTAGGCCAAAAAGGAACACCCACGGAGCCATAGGTAGGGGAGTCATACCGCTATATCCAGTCTCACTGGAGGCTGGATCCACACGACATGTGACCTGCTGTCTGCTTTCTGCCAACCGACCAACTCTCTCCTTGACTTCCTCCACGCCCCTCGACTCCCCACCCAGCACCGCCGCGGCAGCTATATCAGGGGCCAATTGTCTAACTGGCTACCGCTGATGGCCAACTAGCCACAACCGATGGCCATCTACTACCCGAGTCAGTACCCCCCCACGTGAGGCCGAGAGCCTGGAAACTGCCCTCTGGGGCTCTGTCCCCACAGATAACTACTTAAAAGCCTGTGACTTCCCAACATCCCCCAAGCCATTCCAGACCCTCCAGGCCAGTAATCATTGTCCAACCCATTCTAGGCCCTGGCTCTTGGACAACTAATGCCACTTAAATGACTGGTTGAATGGTCACAGGCTCTACAGAACTAATGGATTTAATAATTAAAATCTATTTTTCCTCATTTAGCAGCCTTGGGGATACAGAGGCTACCCTAACAAGAATGCCAGTCCCAACTAAAGAAGCCAACATGGTCTTCCAGGCGGATCTTGAGACCCCTCATCTGAGATCAGATAGGGTGAGAGTTCCCTGAATCCCCCCATAGGTAGGGACAGCTCTACATCCCTGCCCAACAGGAGACAGATACAGAAGAACAGACCTCCTGTCCCTCAACTTTCCATAGAAATTTTATGGGGATCACGTCTCTCGAGGGGAAAACAAGGCAGGCAGTTAGAGATAGGCTTCAGGGCTCTGGGTCTCTGCATTCCTGCATAACCCATAGTATTCAACTGCCTAAAAGACCTCCCCTCTCTGTCCAAAACCAATTGGTTTCAAAACCAATTGGTTTCATTGTAAACCAATGGGTACAAGATACCCAACTAGATTAAACCAGCCACGCACACCTGCCCAGTTAAAAAAGATGAGGTAATAGCCTTTTGTCAATCACGGGTGTCAATCAAGTGGTCCCTTGCCCAGAAAAGAATAGCCCATTCTAGAAAAAAAAAAAGATAAAAATTCCAAGTTTTCGCCAGTCAGGCCCTTTTTTTTTTCAGCCCAGGCCCTTGGCCCTTCGGGCCTTTTTGCCTTTTGAGCCTCTTCCTTTGTTCCAGCTTGAGCTCCTGGACTTTTTTGCCTTTGAGCCCCTTCTTTAGCTCCTGATAATGCCACCTTGGACCCTTGAGCCATTCTTTACTGCTCTGACTGTTCCTATGTCCTTGAAGTGTACTACTCTCTTCTAATAAACTGCTTTTTCACTACTTTATCTCGGTGTCTCGTTCCAGTCTTTGCTCGAGATGCCAAGAACCTGGATACTGCACCGACAAGGGCCCACTCTCCGGTAACAGGCCCACGCCCATCCGCTGATGCAGGCGCCGGTCCTCAGGAGAGCAGCGGGCTCTCTCTCAGTCCCATTTCAAGGCAACGTGCTAGACATGTACTAAGATGAAAAAGGCTGGAGGAGACTGTTTTTTTCTTATCATACATGTCCTAAAGTTTAGGGAACTGCTGGGTTTTGCTGGCACCTCACAACTTCTCTGGGTGCTATAACAGAAACTATAACGATGGTAAGTGGGGACTAGGAAGTACAGGAAGCCCTGCAGAGGCCTGGAATAGACGGCCCCAGTGACTCCTGCCTCCTGGTATGCAACCCCTGTGTGGTCCTTCCGCATTCAATAAGGGCTGACTTGTGTGACCTGGAGAATACTGCAGTAGTGATAGCATGTGACTGCCAAGGCAAAGGTCAAAAAATGCACTGCAACTTCCACCTTGGTCCTTTGGATCTCTTGCTCTGGGAAAAGCCAGTTGCCATGTTGTGAGGACACCCACGTAGCCCTGTGGAGAGGAGCTCCACGTGAAGAGAAACTGAGGCCGCCTGACAACAAGAGCAGCAACTTGCTTATCACGTGCGTGAATGACCTTTGGAGCAGACAGATCCTCCAGCCCCATTAAAGCCTACCTAACTGGAGCCCTCCAAAATCTTGGCTGCAACCTCATGGGAGAAACACTTAACTACCCAGTCCAGCCACACCTGAAGTTTTGACCCACAGTGTGGTAAACAGAATGCCCCTCCAAAGATGTCCGCGTCACCTTATATAGCAAATGGTGACTTTGCAGATATGATTGAGGATCTTAAATTAAGGGAATTATCCTGGATTATCTGGGTGAGCGCCGTCCCTTGGGTTTGAACTCTAACGTGCCTGGGTTCTAAAGTCTTTGCAACCTTTGGAAATGGTGAATGCTGTAGGAGAGATAATTCCTAAGTATGCAAGTATACAGCTTACACCACAAGGAGTCCCGCTGGGATTTGAGGATTGGGCCTGCCTTTGACAAATTTTCTTTCCTCTAGAGAAATGGGTGCTTGTGGATGAGGTATAGAAACTGTTTTTTGTTTTGCTTTTGCAGAGTGTTAAGAAAAATTATTCAACATTTGGAAATAAGGCAAAAGATAACTGCACGTCTTCAAGGTCATATGGAGCATTGTCTAACAGGCACCCCCCAAAATTATTGATTCTCTAGGGGTAGCATGCTTTTGTTTGATTTATTACTTGCTCTTGATTCGAGCTCAGGCTTTTTAAAGTTGGATGCTCTTTTAGACTGGTCAACTGCAAATGCTTTTTGTAAACTAAAGATGAAAAAATTTATCTAGTAGAAAGAGTAAACTTCAGAGTTTATAGTTTATTGCCTTGTAGGTTGGGTGACCAACTATTTTCATTTGCCTGGGACTGAGAAGTTACCTAGGACATGGGACTTGTAGTGCTAAAACGAGGAACATCCGGGACAAATGTGGGCAGTTGGTCACCCTATCTACAAGATATTAGCCAGTTTTGGAACTAACTTGGTCATCTTCTTTCAACATTCTGTTTTTCATTGGCCAGAAATACTTTGCTCTCTTCCATATGCCTCTGAACCAGTTTTCTTATACTACTGTTCTGTCATTAATGAACTAAATAAATTTTTGAGACCAACTCAGTTTATATTTGTATGACTCATGGTTTTTAACTGTTTTAAATGAGTGCTTTGACAAGAGAAGAGGTTTCTCTGATGAGGTGGGTAGCAAGGAGGTACTTCTGGGAGAGTAGGCCCTGAGAATTTATACTGGAGTAGCTATTTGTATTTTTCATCCCTTTATTGATCCCCTTTCTCTTGAGCTTATAGATATGCTTCAGTTTCTTCCTTCTAGAAAAACAGCCTACTTTCCTCCTAGCAATGGCCCTGTCTCATACTATTCTCATCCAAGAGTGAAATCTGGTTTCTTCCTAAGCAACTCTCTCATGATCTAGCCAAGGTCACTGCTACCATCCAAATACAACTGACACTCTCTTGAATTTACTTAACTTTAAAAAAAAAAAAAATGTTTACAGCTATTAATAATTGACCTTTGTTGAGCACCAGACGTTCTGTGCGTATTTGTCTTTCATTGAGCATCTGATATTCAGTGACCATGTTCTCAGCTCTTGGCACTACTTGTTGGTCATTCTTGTTTATGGAACTATAACTTCTTTAATACCGCTCAAATCCTTCTCCTCTTCATCCCCAATGCCAAGCTCTTGGCTTAAGCCAACTCTCCTTCCAAACATCCTGAAATGTTATTTCCATAACAAATTTTACTGAGGTACTTCCCTGATTAAAAGATATCTCTGGTGGTTACGCATGGACTGTAATCACAAGCCTAGCGTGCACACCAATATACAAATATTGCTTTATAAATTATATCTGTGTACCCTTTACCAATATATTGCTTCCCTTATAAACCAGGTACAGAAAAAGAAATCCCCAAAGACATAACATTGACAAATTAAATAGTTCTATCCCCCGGGCCCCTACACTGCAGTGGAGGTTGTGTGCACTTACATGAAGACCACAGACCCACAGCAATAAGTCCAAGTATACGAGGTGTGATCAAACAATATGGTGAATGTTTAAATTAAAAAAAAAAATGGTTACAGTAAAAGACGCATTGCCATTAATCAAAATACACTCCCTCGCTTCAAACACACTTATCCCATCGTTTTTGCCCCTTTCTGAAGCAGTTCTGGACGTCCTCTTTCGTGAGTGTCTTTAGTTGCATTGTTGTGGCTGCTTCGATGTCCTGAATCATTTTGACTTTGGTGAAGAGCCTGAAGTTGCGCTGTGCCAGATCTGGTGAGTAAGGAGGATGAGGACACACCGTAATGTTTTTATGCGATAGAAACTGCCGTATACCAGCAGCGATGAGTGACACGGAGCATTGTCATGTGGAGGATGATATATGGCACCCTTTTAAACACACTTTCTCTCAACTGTAACACACATTCAACTGACTGCACCGAAGAAGTTGAAACTTGTTACACACTGTTACTGAGGTTCGACGCGGCGCTTCCCGTATTGAAGATCCCTGCCTTTCCGTTGGATGGCACTTGGCAGCAGCATTCACCATATATTGTAATCACAGTGGAAAGGCTCCGTGTCACACATGGCTTCTGGTACGGCAATTTCTGTCAAATAACATTACGGTGTGTCCTTATCTACCTTATTCACTGGATCTGTCACCAGATCTAGCTCTTCCCCAAACTCAAAATGATTCAGGACATCGAGGCAGCCACGACAGCGCAACTAAAGACACTCACGAAAGAGGGCTTCTAGAACTGCTTCAGAAAGTGGCAAGAACGAGGGGATAAGTGTGTTCGAAGCGAGGGGAGGTATTTTGAGGGGAATTAATGGCAATGTGTCTTTTACTGTAATGTACATATTTTTTTAATTTAAACTTTCATCGTATGTTTTGATCACACCTTGTATATAAGGCTGATATTCACGGCTTCTTATGATCTGGCCCCTGCCTACCTTTTGTCTCTTTTCCCTTTACTTCCTTCCCTTGCTCCTACTGCTCTGGTCCAAATGGAAGGATTTGAACTTGAAGCTCCCAAACCTGCCTGCTTTTGATTTGCTGCCCTTCCTACCCTACCTTGGCTACACAAGCGCCAAGCCCCCCCCACACCGTCTTATTTATTCCCCAAAGTGGTTCTCAAGCACTCCTGCCTCCGTATCCCATCTACACACCTGCACATCTTTTTCTTAGCGATAATTCACAACATCTACCTCTCTGCCTCTCTCATTAAACTATGAGCTCTGTAAGGGAGTGTCTTACTCACTTAGGCGTCCACAGTGCCTGAGAAACAATAACAAGGACAATAATAACAGCTAATCTGTTTATAGTATTAATAATACACCAGCTACTGCTTCAAGTGTTTTATACGTTTACTTTATTTAATCCTATGAGATGGGTACAATTCTCCCTATTTTGCATACGAGGACACTGGGACACAGAGAGGATGAGGAACTTCCCAAGGTCACTTATGTAGTATGCCAAGTTCAGGAAATACGAACTAAACTGAACTGCAAGCTCTCTATCACACCTCTCATGCGGGAAGTACAGTCACACAGGCCCAGGAGGGCAAAGAAATACTTAGGCTAAGGATAGGCGTGTTGTGAGTCTCCCCATCCTGAGCCTGCACTGCCCCCTACTGACCAGCTCTGCCCTTGCTGCAGGCTTAACTGGGTCAGAAGTCCCTTCTGCTACCTGAGCTCGAGTCGGGGGTCTGACAACAAGCTCAGGACACCTGAAGGGGAAAGAGAGCCAGAAGATCACAGGGGGAATATGCATGGATTTCCCCTTGATACACACACCCGAAGGACCACCTGCCTGATTGAGATACCTGAATGAAACCCCTCAGAGTCAGAACAGAACTGGAAAGTAAACCTTCTGTTCCCAAATGCCATAGACTGCACACAAAACCAATAGAAATGTTTGCTTTTAAAGAAAAATGTTAGGTAAGTACTTGGACTATTCTTACATTAGGCTCTCCTTTAGGAGGGAAAATGGAATATTACTTATATTAACAGATTGGTTCTCAAATGTAGTGCCTCATGGAACTATTCAAACACACAGATGCTCAGTCTCCACTCAAAGCTGCTAAGTCAGAACCACCATTGCGTACTATTTCTACTCAGGGTTATCCTCAGGCTACATTTCCCCAAACCCCAAAATCTCTAAGATGATTTAGCATCCCATTTTTCCAGTTTAAACAAAGGCAACATCTTCCCATTTGTGCATTAGTAGAAAACTGCTATTTTACAACTCTGTAAACTGTAGGTAATTGAGAGCAATGCAAAAAACTTCTTGTTTGTAGACATGCAAATTTGATCCTATCTGGCAGCATCTCCTTCTTTGGAAGAAATCAGTTTTGCTTCCTTTGTACATTCATTTCATTATTCTGATCTACAATGGGTCTGTTCTTTGGATTCTCTCTTGAATCTGTTGTAACATCTGCCTGATTCCCTCAGGGGTTTTTAAGTTAAAAAAATCTTTAGCATGTGTTCATTTTAGATCTGAATGAGAGTAATGATTTAACCTTTTGTGGAAAATTATCTTTAATACACCAATGGCACTTGGTGTATTACACTTGTCTTTTCTCCACACTTTGCCATCTGCTACTTGTACTCTTTGCTTTGGTTGAACACTCAGGGCTTCCTCAGAAAGGAGCTCCTGCCCTTGTAACCTTCCAGATGTGTAATATGTAAGGGTTCCTGGAGGAATAGTGGAATGACCAAAAAATGTTACATTTTTAACTAAGGCAAAAGAGAGGTCTAACCTTCTCTTCTACAAAAACTAAAAGAGTATAAACTAAACTAAAATTAAATACACCCATTGGGCTTTTATTGGGCTCTAACTCCCAACTGCCTTATTGATTTGTTTACTTATGCCTTTCTTACTTGTGTACTTGATTGATTTATTAAAATTACACGCTAGGATTATTTTATTGTTAATGCACCTTATGCCATCTGGCACCTTGTGCTACGGAAAATACATATAAGGTCCCGGTCATCTTCCTGAGTACACAGATTCATTTATAAGAATTAATGTTATTTATTTAACAATTAGTTATTGAGCACCTACGTGTGCCATGCATAATGGCAAACAATTGTCCCAGGGAACTGACAGGCTAGAGAGAGGGATAGACAACACAAATAAACATATAATTTCAAAGTTTGAGACCAACGGATGAGAATGCATGTTTTGAACCAACAAGATGTGAGCAGAACTGAAGTGTGCAGCTTGTGGGTCTCACTCTTAAGGAAACGAGGAGAGTGCTTCCTGGTCCCCAATTTTTTTCCTTCCTGTGGGCTGGAATGTAGGCACAGTGGCGAGGCATCTGGGACCTTGCAGATGAGGGTGACACCTGGTAGGTGGCAGAACAACAACCTAGAAGGAGCCTGGAATTCCAAAACTTCGCAGAGAGCAGAGCCACCCAACTTTTCCAGGAGAAAAATAACTTTCTATAACGTTTGTTTCAGGTATTGTTATGTTGGGTCTCTGGCCTGTCCAGCCCATCTTATAACCTAACTATGACAAACCTCAAAGGAACAGGGGATGACTCTGAATATGGAAGTTAACAGAATGTTCGTATATGGGGCTCAGGAATGAACATGCTCCACTTGAGGGAGCATCAAAGAAAGTGAGATCTTCAGGGAAGAGGCAGGTTAGGCCAGGGGTCAAAGCAGTTCAGGGAGAAGGTGAAGCCACAAAAACTGATGAGCATATCAGGATATTTCTCCCGATGTCAAAGGCACACAGGAGGCAGCTTGAAGTGACTTCCACTGGCTAAATTTGGGTAATTTTTAAATATATATATATATATATATATATATATATATATATATATATATATATATATATAAACACTAATGCATTATTGAGACAGTAGGGGAAATTTGGATATGGAGTGTATGTTTGACAATAATATTACATCAATGCCAAATTTCTGGACTGTGATCATTGTAACGTGGGTATTTAGGAGAATGTTCTTTGGAGATACATGTGGAAGTATGTATTTAGGGGGGAGAATCATGGGAGTATCTGGAACTTACACTCGAATGTTTCATCAAAAAAAGTTTATAGCTATATAGAGTGAACAAATGTGGCAAAATTTTAACAGTGTATCAAGGTAAAGATATAAAACAAAACTAAAACAAATGAAACAAAAAGGTGAGCTGGTGGGGGCGGGGGGTGTTTATTCAAAAACAGGGTTCCAGAGGCCCAGAGGGACAGTCTGGGAGAGGAAGGACTTGGCCACCTCACAAAGCATCCTCTGTGTCTGCTTGGTCACCAGGTGTCCCCTACAGCCCTAGTTGTCCCAGGCTCAGAATGGGCTTTGCTCAACTAAATGCTTGTGGAAGGTCTTAGGATTTGTCCCCATCTTCTCCACTCTGGGAAGGAAGGCTGGTGGACTCATAGCAGTGCTGCTGCGGGATGAGGGTTGCTGTCTGGGCAGATAGGCCTGGTGACCCCACCCTCCTGGGTTTCCTCCTTCCTCACTTCTTAATCCTCTTGCATTTTATCTCTAAAAATTAGATTTCCGTGGTCTCTGCCCAAGGCACCTTCTCAAGGCTCACTCCCTTCCTCCTTAGGTGAGTCCCTTCACTCCTATGGAGTATCTCCAGGCCTGTCCACCCCACCTTGCCCCCCCACACACACACACACAACCACTCCAGACTCATTCATATATCCAGTTGCAGTTGGACATCTACACTTAAATGAATTACAGCCATCTCAAATTAACATGTCAAAAATGGAAATCTCCAATTTTCCCCACACTTGGTTTTCTGCAGTATTTCCATCTCAGTAAACAGTGCCTCCATGCACCCAGTCACTTCTCTCTTCCCCTCCGTCCCCCACATCCAATCCATCCTGTAAGTTCTTCCTCCAGACTACACCCTGCATCTGTCCACTTCTCACCATCAACTTGGCCACCATCACCCCTCACCTCGATTGTTCCAGTAGCTTCCTAACCTATCTCTTGCCTCTACCCTTGGCCTTCTGAAGTCTATCCTCCTCACAGAAGCCAGAGTAATCTTTTAAGACATAAATCAGAGCAAGTCACTCTCCTGGCTTTCAATACTTCAATGTTTTTCCATTACTCTTAGAATGAAAATGCACTCTTCACCGTGGAGACCCTACACCATCTACCTGCTCCATCTCTCAGCCTCATTTCATCCCCACTCATTCCACTTGCAGCAACCTTCTTGTCCAGCTCGCTGCATTACTAGGCATCTCTCTTTCTTGAACATTCTCTCAGCTACACCAAGGCTGCCTCCTTCTCATCCAGGACTCAATTCAAATGTCCCCTTTCCAGATCTATATAACCTACCCTCCCTGCTAAATTTTAGCTACTGTCTCCTGTCTTTATTGCCAGTTCTTCTGCTCCCACCCCACCACCACCACCACCACACACACACACACACACACACACACACACACACACACACGACCAGAAGCATCAATCATACCAATAGAGTGCACCACTGTCTCCAGTGCCTACTAGGCTGGTTGCTCACACATGTTTGTTGAAAGAATTAATTTAGATGACAATTTTATGTTTTTAAATATTACTTGGCCAAATAAAAAGCTGCCAATTCTGTGTGGTCCGTCATTTAAAAATAAGTCTCCAGGGACTAGATGAACTGGCCCCCTATAACACAGTTGTTCTAAGGAGAGCAGGAGAGGGCGGGAAGGAGAGAGGAGCAGTGTTTGGATGGGTAGCTGGCTGAGTGGATGCCTGAGTGAGCGAGGGGATGGGTACATTCTGGGAAAGCAAACCCAAGATGCTGAGGATATTAAGAGCTCGCTTCCCTAAGCCGCTCACCTTGAGGGTCACGAAGGGGCAGCCGGGGCGCGGTGGGTGGAGGGTCCTCGGGTCCCGCCGGTGTGGAGCAGAAGACTCCACTAGCTCCCCACTCAACACTCGCACCCTCCCGCGGGTTCCCCGGATGGCGAACAGCTGCAACTCCTGCCGGCGCGCGCACTCAGGTCCACACTCTCGGGCCCGCCGAGGGGCTAGTGCGCGTGCGCGCAGGTGAGCGTCCTGTCCTGTCCCGCCCCGCCGCGCCCCGCCCCGCCCCCGGGCTTGGCCACCTGCCGGGGAAACTTGTGGTGGATTGTTGCCCTCGGGTTGCGCCAGGGCGGGGACACGGAATCGGGCCATGGAACTTACGTCGGGGACTCGCGAGCCCCGGGTCCGGCCGAGAGAGCGGGACCTAGACCGGCACCCCCGCCCGGACCGAGACCGCCACCCGGAGCGACAGCGGGATCGAGCCGAGGACCGGCGCAGGGAGAGAAACGGGGGCGAGCGGAGGGACGGGGACCGGGACAGGGGGCGGGACCGAGACCCCCGCCTGGACAGACACAGGTTCGGGGACCATCGCCCTGGTGAACAAAGAGTTTGGGAAAAATCCCGCCAAAGCCGGACGCGGGACGGACCTCAGCGGCCGACCAGGGACGCAGCCCCGCCCACCTGGCCCGCACCTTGGGAAACCCCGGAGCCGCCGCCCCACAGGAAGGAGGTCTTCGGGCACCGTGGACCAGAAAGGTGAGGTGGGGCTGCTGAGGCCCCTGCGACCTCGGCACCGATGAACTCGGGGTCCGAGGCCAGCCTGCGCTGCTCTGGCGCCCCCAGACCACTTGTCCTAAGAAGCCGGTTTAAAGGAAGACAGTGCATTCCTCCCTTTTGCGCTCTTAGAGGTGACCTGGGAGGGAAGGAAAACCTTATGGTCCCCCCTCATCTTGACCAGAACTCGATTAACGAAGCAGAAACCACCCGTTAGCAGTGGAAGGGACGGGGGACCAGGTAAGGAGGAAGAGAGGACTTCAGGACCGGCAAGGGAAAAGATGAGCAGGAGATTCGGTAGGTGGGGTTAAGCTGAGGCTCCTCCCTGACCCCCAACCACGTGGTCACTGGACGGCCCTTAGGGTTTCAGACCCTTATGTTCCAAAACCAGCCTTTCTTAAAGTCCTTTCCCTGGAGGCCAGGGCCTAATGAAGTCAGCCCAGTGACGGTTTAATAATTTAATGTGTAACCCCTTACAGGGGTATGCATATATATGTATTAATATATTTCAAAAACAGCTCGGAGAAAGCTGCACTTTTAACTAACTCCCCGCGGAAGGGCAGAGATTTCCGTCCCTCCACCCCGCCTTTGTCTGTGAGGTCTTTCTAGGCCTCACTCAAATCCCATGATTGTTTCAGACCCCACCATCCTGAATGAGCAAACTTTGCCATCCCTGCCCTGTAGAACACGGAGAGTTCCCACGAGGCCTTGTGAAGTGCAAGCATCGTGGCGTTCCGGGAGACTGAGCTGGGAGAGGGTGGGGATGGAAGGGAGGACAGGAGGCGGTCCTAGACGTCACACCCCCTCCTAGGGAACTGGTCTGTTTTCCATCGAAAGTTCCATCCAACTCCACAACTACTGCTGAATGTGTGCCAGTCCAACAAGGAGACTGACAGGACCTGGAGTAATGGCTTCCTTCTGGGTTTTGACACCTGCTCAGGCTCCTCTCTGCTGTGGGATTTGTGGGTTTAAGCCCAGTCTCTCTCCCTGTTGTGTCCACACAGCGGGAAAGCTATTATCCTGAGTTTATATTACATTATCTAAAACCAACTAGCCAAACTATGACCAAAGGTGTGTCCAGAAACAGTCACAGGCACTAGCGATTGTTTCCCTGATTAAAGCCACATCACATTCCAGCTGCATGATTGGGGATAATACAGAGCTGCATTTTTAGCTTGCTTTGTAAACCAGTGTCCTCGTCCCCAGCCTGGGCATCACAGTCTTGTGAGTGCAAACTAGTTGTGAAGTGGCTGGATCCATGCTGAACTGAGAAGCTCACGAAAGCAGTTCCCAGCTACCTAGTTAGATAGCTCCCATAGGCTGACAAACCATCAAAAGCAGTGCTCAGAATTAACAGCGATAAGTAATGGGAGTAGTTAGAGGAGTTGGGCCAAGTGTTTGGATGCCCTGTGGGGTCACTAAACCAGCTAATTCCTGGAGTATGAAACACTACGGCAAATTTTGTTTCTGTTCTGCACATTCTTTGATGACGGGGCCCAACATCAGGGGTCCAGAATTCTAATACTGAACAAGCAATTGAATTTGAGGTCCCCTAATGGCCATGTATGTTTTTGGTTATAGTGAATTCACTTCAGGAAGATATCTGCCCTCAAACGCCAGGCCTGGACGTGAGGAAGTGGAATATTACCAGTCAGAGGCTGAAGGACTCCTGGAATGCCACAAATGCCGATACTTGTGCACTGGCAGAGGTGAGCCATTTTGGAGGCAGTTTGGCCATTTACTGTCGCTGGTGGTTCTGAAAGGGGTCTAAGCTAGTGAAGCAAAAATTCAAACAGAATTAGATTCCTAGCATTTTTGTTTCCATGGCTACATGAGTTTTTTGTTTTCTAAAAAAAAGTAGAAGTGTCTAAAAGGTGCAGCTAGATTTCCTGTGCTTCTCCTCTAAGGTTCCCGGAGGTCTGAGTTAGAGATGGAAGTCACCTGGAGGGGCAGCTGGGTTGTATCTCACGACAGGAGATCTGATGCCTCCATCATGGCTTTTAAACTTTATTGACCGATACCCACAGTAAGAAATACATTTTACATTCAGACCAAGTTCACACACACACACACACACACACACACACACACACGTCATGAAACAATACTTAACCCTATTACATACAAAATGCACGGATTAATTTCTATTTTGTTTCTTTAAAAATAAACAAGAACCAAAACCCACACTTACTGTAACCCAGAGTTTGCAAAACACAACTAATATCATGTGCCAAATGTAGTTTCCCAAAGTTCCCATCCTAGCACCAGTCCCGGCCTTGCCAGCAATGGAGAAAATCTGGTTTGTCAGGATGATCCCTTGTGGCTCATGTGAATGGGTGAGAAATTTTCCTAGGCTGTTTATGACTAAGCAGGGAAAACTACTCAGCCTAAGGGAGAGAAATCATGGAACTTATACCGGAAAATGTATTTTAAGATGATTACAATGATATACCTGATTATGGGATTATATGGAACTTTCTTTAAAAAGCTATAGGCAATCCTGGTACAAGAATCCTCACTTCAGTTTACATACGTTGGCACAACCTCATTGCTTTTAATTCTGTAAACAACTCCTGAGCCTCAGAAAGATATATAGTAAGTTACCCAAAGTCACACAGCTATTAAGTGAAAGAGCTGTGACCCTAAGGCCTGAAATGGTTTACTTGCTTGACCTTTCTTCTTTTCTCGATGATATAAATAATAGGAATAAGCCAGAGGCTAGTTAACAGGTTTGGTTTTTCTATAGAGGTATGTGTTCTTTTGTGGTTGATTTACCCAGAGGAGAGGGCAGACCTTGAGGCTCCTGACCAAAGCACACCTTGATTTACCTTTGATTGCTTCTGGCTGTTTGGCTTTGGGCCTAGAGGTTGGGTTTCTGAGTCAAGATAGTGAAAGGATGGACTCAGCAGCCAGAAGCTAATGAGGGCTTATAAAGATCGCTGGACGGGCAGAGACCCATATAAATACACAATACGGTGTTGTATTGAGAGAAATAGCCATTGAACGCCAGGAACTTTTCTCAAGCAGGAAATGCGTCCCTGGATAAAGGTCATCTGAAGATTATTCAGCCTCATCATAGAGTACATCTTTTATGACTTCTTTTCCTTGTTGGTGAAATCATCATGTCCTCCTCCAGCAAACTGGCACAAGTGGGAGGCAGCTGTGGCTCTCTCCAGCTTCTGGGGGAGACCCTGAAGTTTGGGCTATGTGAGTCACCCTAACTTAGGAAGTTCAGTGGAACACAGAACACTGACGGAAAGAGCGGCCCCCAAATCCACTTTTACAGGCAAGACCCCTCACAGAGACTAAAGTCATCAGGTGCTGAGGATAAAGATGAGATAAAAAGCACGTGTAAGTGTCACATGACATAGCAGATCACCAGGAATCCCGCGTGAGGGATCAGTAAGGAGTTACGTGTTCCCTGGGAAGAAGGTACATTTCCTGCTCCCCTCCTGCCTTCTCTGATTTGCATTTGGAGCAGCTTCTTTCTCTTTTGTTCTTTCCCTCTCCCTTTAGACACTTAGTGCTTACCTCATGATGGAGAAGATCATAGGAGAGCTAGGCCATGTAACAAGGAAGATGTAAACATCAATCAATCATGATGATGTTTGCATTCAGCTTGTAGCCTTACTTGCAAACCATCTTTAAGTTTAATTTCATTTTCTCCCAAGAAAGTTTAATCCCTGGAGTCAGTGGTGCTTGTCTCTCACTCAGAGCCTAGAGATTTAGGTTTCGAGATGGCTTCCCACAGCCAATGGCATTGACTTGTGATAACGCTGGAAGGTTCAGGGTTTTCCCCCCACCAATTTATATTCTCAATCCCCACTTTTTGGTACTTATTTCATACATTAACCCAGTATTTATCTGGACTAAGCTCACGCCAAGATTTTAAATCACAGTTGACTTTAAGAGTGTTAACTCATTAACGGAGCTGAAGGATTCAACCTGGTCAAAGGAAGGAATGACCAAAAATGAACTACTGCTTCTTAGGAAAGAGAGGGGCTTATCAGAGACCCAGATGCCTTCAAAGGGTGAGGAAGGCTTGGAGAGCCTCTGAGCCTTTATTTTTAAAAAAGATATCCCTGGACATTCCTCCCTGGTTCTTTTCTGATTCTATTAAACCTAAAACAGGAATAGGAGCTTGTGTCCGCCCCACACTCTATTAAGAAATAGATAGCATATATTTGCCCCCATGTAGCAAAACATTAGGAAAAGCCTAAATGTCATTTACATTGGAATTATTTAAAATTATTGTGGTATTCATTACATCCTTTAAAATTATTAAGGAGATTTATTTTTGGTGAGATAGAAAAAATATTCACATGATATTCTTAAGTGAAAAAATAAGTTATCTAAATAGGAGCCTGTTCTTAACTAAACAAGCAAATAATCAATAGCAAAAATTATGGCAGAAAAGTGCAGAAGAAAAAAATAATGGTAATTTTTTTTTAATTGGTTGGATTTCAGATAAATTTTACATTATATATTTTTGTTAGATCTACATTTTTATAAGTATGTGAAATTTTTATAATTAAAGAAAACAATAATACTATTTGCATTTTGGGGGAAAATTGTACAGGGTAAATACTTGAGAATGCATATCATTTCAATTAGAGAATGTGTAGCTGTAACACAGTGTCATTTGTAGACCAGATGGACCTGGGCGCAAAATCTAGTTCTCTGAAAGCAAGGGAGATGCTAACCCCTGATCAGAGTCAGCTAACTCACTAGAACCCTTCCAGCATGCACAATTCCCAGTTCAGAAGCACGCAGCTTTAAATTATGCTGAGAAAAAGAAGCCACACACAAAAGAGTACATAATTGTATGATTCCATTTACCTGAAATTCTAGAAAAGACAAACCTAATTGCTAATGGCAGAAAGCAGGTCAGTGGTTGTCTGAGGAGGAAGGTGAGGGATTGATCGCAAAGGTCAACTTTCTAGGGAACTTTCTGGGCAGATGAAATGGTCTACATCTTGTTTGTGATTGATTATATGGCAAAACTCAAGCTGTATGCTTAATGTAGTCATTTTGTTGTGTATAAGTTATATCTCAATAAAGCTGATTTTAAGGAAAACAGCCAGCTTTGCTTGAAGAGCTGGAGATCTTTCCTTGTCCAAGATAAAGAAGCCGGGGGCCCTGAAAGAATCCAGCTCTGGGAAAAATATAATGACCCAGACGTGCTCTTTAGGGAAATTAAAGAAAACGGTATACTTTAAAATCTGCTTATTGAGTTAAAGTCTAAGAACAATGAAACCAATTATATTTCTCTAATTATGTAAGCCTGATGGGTTTAATTAACTTAATCTTTCCTATTTCTAATGTGCACCACGGTTAACATTTGATGTATAACTTCCACGCTGTTTTCTAACTTCATTATATATTTTTTAAGTTCTATATTATAATTTCCTTCAAACTTGGAGAAGTCTCCTCTTTCAAACTGAAGATAGCCACAAAAATAGATGTAAAGAGAAGTATTTTTCAGTCGTTCTGGCAGGGAAGGGTTAGGGCAGAGAATGTGGTTGCCTTCCATATAGGATTCCTTTCTGCCCGCTCACTGGCCGGATTTCTCCCACCATCCTCCTGCACCTGACCTGGGAGTTACTTTTTTCAGTCCAAAGTATCTCTGACATCATTTCTGGAAGACCATAGTTCCCTGCTACCATCTAATGCAGCTTTGGCGGCTCAGGCCTTGGGGGGATGCAGTATAAAAAGCCAGCTGTGGTTTGAGCTGCCACAGGGAAGGTAAGCCTCATGGTACAAGTCTCCAAGTACGAAATCGCATCTCTCAAAATGGTAACGCGCCCTTCTTTTGCAGCCTGCTGCCAAATGCTGGAGGTTCTCCTGAACTTGCTGATCCTGGCCTGCAGCTCTGTATCTTACAGTTCCACAGGGGGCTACACAGGCATCACCAGCTTGGGGGGCATTTACTATTACCAGTTCGGAGGGGCTTACAGTGGTTTCGATGGTGCTGATGGGGAGAAAGCGCAGCAGCTGGATATCCAGTTCTACCAGCTAAAGCTGCCCACGGTCACGGCGGCAATGGCCTACAGTGGAGCCCTCATGGCCTTCTGCTGCCTCGTCATCGGCATGGGCGTCCTGCGGGTCCCGTGGCATTGCCCCCTGTGGCTGCTGGTTGAAGGCTTGCTGGACATGCTCATTGCCGGGGCGTACGTGCCAGCTCTGTACTTCTACTTCCATTCCCTGTCCGCCGCCTACGCCTCGCCTGTGTGCAAGGAGAGAGAGGCACTGTACCAGAGCAAAGGCTACCACGGCTTCAGCTGCAATTTCCACGGGGGAGATATAGGAGCTGGCATCTTTGCTGCCCTGGGCATTGGGGTCTTTGCCCTGGGGGCCGTGCTGGCCATCAGGGGTTACCGAAAGGTCAGGAAGCTGAAAGAGAAGCCTGCAGAAATGTTAGCATTTTAGGCTTTTGAAAATGTTCTGCCAAATGTAAGTGATAGAAATTACTCTGAACCGTTTTCTTTCATGGAAGACGTTGTGGAACTTGCCAATGCTTGAAAAGTATCAGGCCAACTTTGGTATCCTGGATGTGGCTCTGGGTTACACGAAGTGTCGTTCTCTGATGTCATAAGCCTGGTTCTGGAGTCCTGTTGACTAACCAAAATTGAAAAAAAAAAAAAAAGCTGGAGCCCAGGACCCACAAGGAAAAGGCATGTGCTGCAGCAAGGTGTACTTCTTGATTAAATAAAGGGAGATAACCAAGTGAATTTGAAGAACCTTATCTTCAAAGTTCATGAGAAACCACATAGACATGAGACAGCATTTCAGCCTGAACTTTTCTAAACACAGCTGTCTTAAGCAGATTAGCCCTGAATTTTTTCCACACTGAGCCCTGTGGTCCTTCACTTCCTTCATGCTGTGGATGGAGCGGGTGGGGCTGCTGGGGACACTACTCCTGTACAATTTAAGTTGGAGGTAGGCGTGGGCTGAGGAAAGAGGAGTCAGATTCATTTGCTGTGTTTCAAAGAAGCTATTCTAACAAGCCCCTTACAATGGCCTTCAAAGCTCAATAAATGTTTTGTACCTCTTGTAAATGTACCATTGTCCAAGAATAAAACTCGGCATCTGGAATTCAGGATCCATCCAGAATAAAAGAATGTAAAATCTTTCCCAACAGAAGAATGCTACTTTTGGCCAACTTCATGGGTTCTTATTGCATGTTAAATTATGGACATTACAGTATATTCTTGTTACAAGTGAATATGTTCTTTATGTGGGTCTAATAAAAATCCAAAGAAAGATTTTATTTTGGAGATGATGGTTCTCTTTACATTTGTAATATTATTCCCTTAAATACAGGCAACATTTGAAAGGTGAGTTCCATTTGGGTTTAGAAAAGGAAATTAGTATGTATATGTGCTTGTATATGATTAGAAAATTTCTTGAAGAATACCTAAGGCATTAACAATTTTTGCTTCTGGAGAGGAGTTTTTTTATTTTTCATTTCATGAATGGCTTAACTGCACATATATTAGTTTTGTTTCAGATAAAAAATTTTACTTGCTCTCATCAGTTTTTTCAAATTTGCAGTGCAAACGTAGAAGTGGATATATAATTAAGCAGAGTATTAAATGATCAGTCACAAAGGCAGCCTCACTGAGAAAGACACTACAACAAAAATCTCGCATCTGTTTCAGATTCTTTACTTCCCTCTACAGAGCCCTCTGCTGTTTTTCCAGTGATTTGTGCCATCTCACCAGAGAGAAACTGTTACTCTGGTAGTCACCCTATTTCTTTTCTCTTGATGTATTCTCATTCTGCACAACCAGGATGCTTGGAAAGCGTGTTTGATCTTGATAGCTAAGCCAGGTCAGGCTGGCTGGTATTGTAATAATATTCAGTGGCCATTGAATATGCCACTGAACAGAGCCGGTATCATTGGACCCGGCAACAGACAATTGACTGTTGCAATCAGTGGGATAGTTGATAAGATCTAGATTTATTCCATTTCATCCTAACAGATATGTGCTGCATGGGTTATACCTTCACTGTTTTAACAGACTCTGTCCCAGAGGAAATATTCAGGTTGCCACATCTTGTAGTAGTACGGTATTCCTGTTTCCCTTCAGGGGGTGAGATATTAACATGTGTTCAGAATGAAAACCAAGGCAGAGAAAGGTGTTGGGAAGAGGGATTCCCACCCCATGAATTGGAATGATGTCTGGATCAATTCACTCACTCTGCTATAGGGAGAGAGTGGCCAGTAGCTTACAGTGCCTGGGTGGAGAGTGGGCAGTTCTGATCTGATGTTATTTTCAGATTTAAATGAAAAGAATGTAGCTTCTCAACTGTCAGAGCCCTTGACTGCTGTGTCCCGTGGACCTCCTAGGAATTCGTGTGGGCCCAGCAGGAGATAGGATCAGCGAGCCCAATAGCTGTTGTACGTTAGAGATACTGGTCTTTAGCCACCTAGTTTATAAACGCCGTGGTCTGCCTAGTGTATTCGAGGGTTTTCCTGATATCTGGGAAATCACGCTTTTCATAAATTGATCCTATTTCTTAAATTTCTCACTAAGCCCCTTCCATTTTATAAACGTTACTGAGTGGCATTGCCATCGCTTGTATAACATTTTATGATTTTCCAAGTATTTCCATGTCCTTGCTTTCATTTGGGCTCACCACAGCCCTGTGGGACAACATAAGCAGACATTATCTTCATTTGTCAGATGAAGTGTCGGAGGCTTAGAGCCAATGACTTGGGCAAGGTCACAAGGCATTAAAGAACAGGGATGTGAACCTGGCCCTCCCACGCTAGGTTCATATGCTTTTCTCTTAGTTCTACTTCTGAACCCTGAGAAAATGACAGGAGACCTTCTCGCAGAAGTACGCCTCAAAGAAGCGGGGGCCCCTGTCACTTACAAATGAAGGTTGACCTTGGACAAGAAGACATTCATCTCCATTCACCTACTGACTCCCACCATCTCATGACACTTGTGGGTTCCTAAAACTTGTGAGAAACCCTCAAGTGGACAGCCCAGGTGTCCATCTGTAGGATCCTGGTTGAATAGACTGGTTAATTCACACAGTGGAGTTGGCGGCCACACAACAAGACTATGGCCACTGCAGGAGCTGACCTGAAAACATCTCTAGGAAGAGTAAATAAGAAAGGCAAGACGCGCAACAGTGTATGTGGTATGCTTCCTTGTGAAAAATGCCAGGATGAAATGCAGATTTCAGTGCTTTTATTTGCATACAGGAACGCTGTAAGTCATATTAGAACATCATGAAAGTGGCTTGGTGGACAGGGACATGAGTGATGTTTCTCAGTTTATACCTTTTTATGTCATTGTGATTTTAAAAAACTTTAAATTTTGAAATAAATATTTATAAAACATGGCAAAAATAGTAGAGAGACCCTGTGTCCCCTTAACCCAGTTTTCTCCAATGGTAATCTCTCACATCACTATAGTATAATATCACAACCAGGAAATTGACAGTCTGAAAAGCTTAGATTTCACCAGTTTTAGCTGCCCTCATGTCTGTGGGTGTAGTCCCATGTAGTTTGATCACGCGTAGATTCATGGGACCACCACCACCACCAAGTACAGAATGGTGCCATCGTCAGGTATCCCTCTGAGCTGCCCCTATGTAGTCACACTCACCCTTGCCCCTCCCCCACTCCCACTCGTCCCCAACCACCACAGATCTGTCTCCATCTCTATCATTTGTCATTTTGAGACTATTACATAAATGGAATCATACAGTATGTAACTTTTTGAGATTGGCTCCCCCCCCATCATAATTCCTTAAGATCCACCCAAGTTATTGCATGTATCAATAGTTCATTCCTTTTTATTGCCGAGTATTCTTTGGTATGAATGTACCAGATTGTTTAACCATTTGCCCATGGAAGGGCATTTGGGTTGTTTCTACTTGACTATTACAAATAAAGCCACTGTGAACATTTATATACATGTTTTTGTGTAGACCTAAGTGTTCATTTCTTTGGGATAAGTGCTCAGGAGTAGTTGCAAGATCACAGGGTAAGTGTATCTTTAGTTTTTAAAGAAACTGCCAGAAAGTTTTCCAGAATGACATTTTGACTTTTCTATGAATATTGCACAACTAAGGATGTTAATGTTGAATCTGACTATAAAATCAGCTCACCAGTATTTCTCTAGTCTGACTTAGAGACTTTTCCTGGGTGAGTGATATTAGTGTTAAATCCCGAATCTCTCTCCTCCTAGGTGTGGTACAGATAGTGGAGGTGATACTGAATGGGATGGTTCTCATGTGTATCGTGGCGTCCTACTTTGTCCTTGCTGGATTCAGTGCCAGCTTTACCAGCGGCGGCGGCTTTGGGAACAACTATTACTCACCATTTGAGGGCACTGAGCTGGAGCAGGTTCGGCAGCTGGACCAGCAGTACACGGTCCTCCGGGCACCCCTGATATACGGCGGTGTGGCTGTTTCTCTGGGGCTGGGTGTCCTCACCATGGGTGTTTTACTCCAAGGAGCCAAGAGTCTAAGCAAACTGCCAAGGAAGTGGCTCCTCTTGGAGGCTGCCTTCAGCCTCCTGGCAGCAGTGGGCTACTGCATAGGCATTGGCGTTTACCTCCACGTAGCCTTGCGGATCAATGCCACGGACACTTGCAAAACAAGACAGAGGCTCTATGCCCGCAAAGGTCTCACCTGGATGAACTGCCAGCTTGCAGGCACTGATGGAGCAGCAGCCACCTTTGCTTGTCTTCTGGTGATAATGTATGGCGCCAGCGTGGTGCTGGCCCTACGGAGCTACCATGAACAGAAGCACTACAAAGACAGCCAAGCACAGCACAGAAATTACAGTGAGGCACCGGAGTATCTATGGTCTGGAACACTCTGAGACTTTCTACTGGAAGCTAAATGTCAACCCACCTGCCTTACTTCTATCCAAAAAAAAAGGTCCTTTAAAATCGCACATTTGATAACTGGGGTTTTCACATACTTGATTTTATAAATGCTCTTCTTGGTTACAGCGCAAAGCTAGATGGTCATCTCATTTTTCTATCAATTAAGTCTTTGTTGGCTGATCGTTTGAAAAAAACATCTCCACCGTTGCTACAAAGAACATACATTTGAATATAATCTTATGGTATGGCTCTTACCAAATGGTAAGGTGATGGTTATGGCTAAGTAGCCACAGAAATTCTGAAAGTTGAGAACTACATTTCAGGGGTAGCAGGCCCAGTTATAGTAGAAATGTCTTACCTGTGTTAACTATTTAAAGTCACCAAAAGAAATATGCCATTGCCCCTCATATTTGGCCCGTGGGAATGATTTTAAAGCAGTTGTGTGATTGAATTCTAAACAATTCCATTCTGACCGTCTCCTAGAAGGAAACTATTCTGCCCACAGGACAGTGTACCGTGACTGCCTGGATCCCAAGGAGCCTTCTTCCAGTAGAGATGGTGAGGCTGGATTTCTCATACATGAAGAGAGACGCTGTTAGCATGCATGTTCCTCCTCAGGATGCCTGCGTTAGGGCTGAGAAAATGTTTTAGGTTTTTTATTTGCCCGCATTCCAAGTTAGTTTCTTTTTTGTTCCAAGTCATTCATTTGGAATTCACTTTCCTGACATAGTTTGTTTCTTAAGTATGAAGCTTCCAAGTAGTGAGAAATGAAATTTATAAACTCTTAAACGTGTAATCACATTTCAACTATCTCAAAGATAAAACACTTAATTTTACTAGATGATAAAGGCTTATAGGAGGCTTCTTCATTGCTGCAGTCCGTTGAGTGACAGTGCCTTACAGAGAAGGCCTTCAAAGGTAGATTGGAATCTCTCATGACCCTGAATTGTTTTCATAATGTAACAGATCATTAATACTGAATCTTAAAAATAAAGTTCGTTCAATAATTTTAATCCAAAGTTTTACAGCTGTTCTTGTATTTTACAACTTATCTCAGGTTTTCAGTTTGTCAGGTGCAACTAGAAATACATTATAAAGTATAGGTTTTTTCCTAATTGTCTTGTTTTTAATAGCTAATTCTTTTTTTCATAGCATTGTTTTATGTTTCTATTAAATGAGATTAAACTATTAATAAATTCAAACCAAGTTTCTAGTAACTTCTAACAGCAATTTTGACATCTCAGATTCTCTAATCTATACAATAACAAATCAGCAAACATAAGCCTGTTTCAACATAAACCAAAAACTCTTTAAAAAAAATTAAGTCAACATTTTTCTCTAACTTGGCCATTTTTACCACTGCGTGTTTGCTAACTCTTCCCCCTCTCCCTCACCCCATGCCTCAACTTCTCCCTGTACCTTTCCTCACTCCTCTGAAATCTTTTCAATAGCTAATTCTTACAGACCCTATCCAAAGCAAATGATCAAAACTGAACCTTGTACATAAATGGGAAATTATCTGGATTGTACTTTTACAAAAAGTAAAGCTTGGAGGAAAACAATCAACTAGAAATCTACACTGCTAGGTTAAAATACCAACACTTGTGCCACAGACAGACACTTCCACTCTTATCCCCCTCCCCCCAGTTTTCACTGAGTGGTATACAAGTTTAACAGCAGTAAAAATCAACCCATTTTCCTGCCCCCCCAAAACTAACTCCCCTACACACTATTCTAACCTAGCACTTATTCCCTTTAACATGTCCCTAATAGATCTTTGCCCATGTCTGCGTTGTGCTTGATAAGACTTCAGCCTGTGTGACCCCTCTGTTGTGCCCAGGCCCAGCTACAATACTGTCCCCAAGATTCAGCAACTCTCAAGTGGAGCCTAATGATCACTGACCGTAATCTCAGCACTCCACATCTGCAGTTTCCAACCTCGTCTTATTTCCTACCTCTTGTTGGGGAAGCAGGTCAAGATTTATTACTCACATTTTACAGATGAGACAAACGCTCAAGGTTAAGTGGCTTACCCAAAAGCTTACGTTTCGTTGACTGCTGTGTCAGGTCCACTACTGAGCTAAGGAAGCATGTTCGCATCATTTCACTTAAGCTCACAACTTGAGATACTAGTATTATTTCCACTTAACAATCGAGAAGGAAAATAACCTGAGTCTTGGGGAGGTTAACTTGCCTAAAGTCTAATCTTCTAAGTAGCAGAGGTAAAACGAGGACCCAATGACTCACAGACTGGAATGTACCGTGACTAAATGTACTCTTGTGGCCTTTCGTGTACCAGGGAATTAACATGGCGTACTAGAGAACACACTCGGAGAATTTCACTTCTGCCCCCCGGAATAGGGAGGTGTGTGTCTCAAGGAAATGAAGTATTAAAGTAGCTGGTGGCCTTGAGCCCAGTGCATTAAGGTGCTTAATGAACAGTTGGTGAACCAAGTTTTCAAAATATTCGTTTTACTAGATGCGAAGGAAACCTGAAAAATGATTCCAACGTGACCTTTACTTGGAGTGAGAGGCAGCTAATCTTGCTTGGAAGTCTGGAGGTTTGGGAGACAACCAACGTGGGGATTGGAGGGGAACACTTTAGAGGCTTACCTATTATATTTTGTGGGCCAAAACCCACCATGTCTGAAGTTCTAATACCAAAGCCATTACATTATGAAAACATAGTGGCCAGATTATCCACTTAGCTCCTCTGTTGTCGTCAGCTCTATGGTATGTTTAAGAGGAGCTGTAGATTGTTTATAATTGAGTTTTCTGTAGTCAGCTAATAACCTGCATGTAAATAAGGACCATGTTTCCTGTCTGGGATTTTTAAAAAACATATAAACCAAGTCAGAGTATAATGTTTCTCAACATAAAAAATCTTTATTGCTATTTCATCTTCAAAGGTGATCAAAAATATTTATTCTGCCCTTAACTCATAACTTCATAGAGTGTCATGGAATGTGGTTTCATTTGTTTATCTTCCCCTAAAGCAAGAAAAAGCAGAAAAATACTAACGGTGATTTTGGTTATGAAACTAATTCTACATACAAGTTAGAGAAAATTACAGTTTCATGCTAAAATAAAGTATAAAATAAAATAACAGGTATTCCATTTTAAAACAAAGCCATGAAAAAGATATTCCATTTTATTTTATTTATTATTATTGTTATTTATTACAAACAATAGATTTGCTGCAACATGCTCTGGCTCATATTATTGAATTAAAAAATTTAACACATTTCAAAAATATCAAAAATACACTATAATGAGTCTTAGGACTACAATACGACAATGATTGCACAAAACTGTTAAGATATGAACTCACTGTTTGGATGACATCCACTGGCAACAGTGAGAGAAAACCCTATAGCATCTGGGAGAAGTGCATGAAATTTAGAATACAAGGAGCTTATGTGTGATTGAATGATCACCAAATGAGGGAAACAGCAGGATTTACTGTAGCTGCTTTTCTCAGTCTAGGAAGTGCTTACCCAACTATGGGGCAAAAGTCACTAACTGAAGAGAAAGATTAACTTGCCTCCATGACTGGGGGAGTCTGCAAGGCCCCACCCAGCAAGAAGTAAAAAGTGACACAAGACAGTTCTATAGTGATGCTGCAGACATCACTGAATGGCTTAGAGACTAATTATTTAATAATTGGTATTTATCGATAACAGCCAAGTGCTCCGTTATGGAGGTCTCTTCATTAATTATGGAGTCGATAGAGAAGGTGAGCCTGTGGCTTCCAAGTACCTGTTTTCACTGAAGGTCTACAATGGAAAGAGCATCATTTGATATTCAGTAGATCAGCCAAACCTAACTAACTGGCTCCATCTCCTGAAAAATAGCACTCGCTACAATTATAATAGCACCCAATGATTACCAAGCTGCTCATGTTGGTTCTTCTATACACCAGGAAAATGAATTCATCAACTTATTGCACACGTATACTCTACAGTAGTGTAATAAAGCTTTCACTTATATTAGGAGTGGTCATTCAATGACTATGGTAGCACTGTTGCTTTATGATATACCAACATTCAAAATTTCAAATATATTCCCAATCCATTTGGATAAAAATAATACCATGGCTGCCAAGACTCATGTAGTTTTCTTTCTTCTATGGAACTGCTGAACTGCACCCATAAGCAGGCGAGAGATTCTTTCAGAAATTCTTAAACTTTTCTGTTGAATGGGAGGTACACAGAGACCTGAGAATCATGCAGAGGCCAGAATCTCTGGGCTAGAGATCAATGGTACTCTGCCCACTGGGGAACACATCCTCTGGGTAAAGTCCTAGGAAGTAGGTTACATTCACCTGGAGACAGATTACTGGCTTTCACCACCTGACAGTCTAATCAAATCACACAAATGACCTCATAGGTCAAAAGATTCTGTATATTTTTGGTAATGGGCTATGGCCTTTTAACCCTCTGTTTTAATACAGAGCAATTATAGAGGAAAATAAATTAAAGGAAGTTACAAGAAAATAATTAGTTTGGGTATAGCCTATATTAAAGGTTTGCAATACAACCTCGTGTTTCCTGAAAATCTACCACATAGAAGAACATTTGGAATTTTAGAGTTCCTTTGACTGAAAAATAAATACATTTACTTTTGGTAAAGTAATTTCAGAACTGGGTTTTGTGGCGGTCCAATAAGTAGGATGGGTAACAAAGAGAAGAAGAGGGTTCACAGATTTTTTAAGAGACAATTTTTAAGAGACTATACTATTAAAGTGGTATATTCCCAAAACAACTTTCTTTTCTAGACAACATCACTATTCTGTAACTGAAATTTTCTGCTGTCTGGGTGGAAAGACGTTTTACATCACCCATCAATATTATCTTGGGTGTTTCCTTCATTTTCATTTTTCCTTTCATTTCCCCGTATAAAAATAAGGCAACACACTATTGTTCCCATCTTTCTAACAGCACCTAAAACTTTCTTGAACCACTATGTTCCCCACTTCAAATCAAGACCTGAGTTCTAAAATTTTGCAGTAGCTGACCAGTAGTATGACACAGGGAAGTCAAGTGTTCCTGGCAATTTGGAAACTCAAATTCGGATTCTTGAGGGGTTGAACACTAGACAGCCATTGGAGTGGTATAGAATCCTCCCAGAGTATACTCCACTGAAACATGCACATGGGATGGGGCCTTTGAAAAGATGAAGATACATAACCATTTGTGGACAGATCATATGGTTTTCTACTATTGCTTTAAAAAATGTCTATTACATTGTTTTGTACACCTGAAACTAATAAATAAAAAAATTAAATTAAAATTAAAAAAACTTCAAAAAACCCCTAAATATGTATATATCAACCCCATCTTTAACATTTTGTTTCTCATGAAACAAATTAAAAATGGTCCCACTCTATTTTCTTTTTAATTGTGAAAATATTCTAGAAATTCAAAGCACATTCCCCACTGGGTAAAATCAAGCAATATCAAAATTTGTAGGAATAAATAGGAACTCATTTTCCTAAGTAAATCTTCTAATGGAAAAGGCAACAGAACAGAAATATGGAGGGAACTACATTTTGCTAGGGTTACATGGAATGTGCAAAAAATACAGTAAACCAGGTTTTCTGTAAGCTTAGGACTTTTCTCAATTAAGTCTTTCTTATATTAGTAATTGAGCCCAGTACTCTGAAACCATGTGAGGTGGATAAGCAGTTTTCAGAAGAGTACTCTGTTAAACATTACAGAGGTGAACTCACTCGTGACATTTTAGAGAACCATCCCTCGGTTCTAGAGAAGGAACCTGTCTAAATGTGAGCTCCACCCACCCTTCTGTTCTCATTCAGCCTCAGTCTGTTCAGGGTCATCGGAACTCAAGGTTACTTGGACATGAGCAGCATCAGCCTTGGCCCTACATACTAGGAGACTGAGCCACCTCCATCACGTTATGCAAAGAGGCCAACCCCCAAATGCCTCCCTTGTGATCCGTTGGGAAATTCCTAGCAGGTGTCACATTTGTCAAGGAGTTATAGTCTCTTTTTGTGATTTGGGGGGAAGTAGTCTTAGTCCTCACTCCTTTTCCATCTTCATCCCCAAAAGAAGATCCTACTCTCCCAAGGAGTTTTCAGTCTGACATGCACCTGTTCAATCGATTTCCCAGGGCCCTTCCTAGTACCCACAGAAGGCTCCAACACACGATGATCATGCTGCCTGTGGACAAAGGTGCTGGGCTGCCTCTAAAGAGATTGGCTCGAGTGCAGATTCAAAAATAAAAACTTCACAGTCAATGAAAAGTGCTCTCATTACATTACATACATAAATTATCTATTTGATTGGTTCTACATTTCCAATAAACATCATTTCGATAGGCTGTTTTCTCGTAGAGAAGAATGAAAAGCCATGTGACGAGTCACATCACATCCCATCAGTTAGGTTGAGATATAAGGTGATTTCTCTGTCACAGAGATCCATCAGCAGCAATCAGTAAAAGGAATCATCTTCAGTTATTTCCTCCACAGAAATAGTCCCTTTCCTGCCCAGGCAGGCAAATTCTCAAAAATTATCCTAGGAGAGAAAGGGTTAATGGCAGGTGGTAGGACTGATACAGACAGAGAACATCTGCTTTCTTCCCAGTAACTCCGGGAATTCCAATGCAGGTCAAATGTGAAGCTTAACACTGATGGTGTTGACTAGCTTAACCAGAGCGAGCCCCTGATAGCTCTCACCATTTTTGGCTCCGAGTTCTTCCTCCCTCATCTATGGTTTAGAAATGCAGAGGGAAAATGCCTCTGGGAGGGTCCCCCACCTCGACACTACACAGCCTTCCCTCATGCGGAGACCCTGGGGGAGGATTACAGTGCTGTGTCAAACTCCTCTGGGAGCTCGGTCCGATCCTCTTCATTGGGCTCAGGCTCAGGCCTGTTTTCCTGGTGTTGCTTCATTTGCTCCCTGACTTCTTCTTCTAGGTCACGAGGTACAACAAACTGATCCTCTGGCTCCAGCTGAGTGGGGGCAGCAAAATAGCCAGTTTTCTTCTTGGGTGCTTCTGTGGCCACTTCAATAAGGTTCAGGCTATCTTCTAGGGGTACAATAGAGCCATTGGAGAGTTTCTTTCCATAAAGACAGGAAGTGGAGGGAGACTTCTGTAACTCCATCTTGTCCTTGTTCAATGGCAGAAGTATCCCACTATTCACACTGTTCTGTCTTCGGATCCTAAAAAATAATCCTCTCACATGTTCCTCAGGACATGGGGCGGGGAAATTCTCCGTGAGAGTGGGCGAGTTCTCAAGATCCCTTCCCCTACAGCAGTGGATATCTACTTCTACTTCTACCTTGCTGCCATTTGTTATGACCCCTTCAACGGGCTGGTCATCGTCACTGTCCAGGCCATTGTCAGACTGGTTACTTGAGAAAGTCGCACAAGAAGGCTGGCGCTGAAAAACCCCCGAGGTGGGTGTTGGATGGAGGCTGCAGCGCCTCTCTGGCCGTGGAAGCAAGCCAGCATCCAGACCAACAGTGTTATGTTCATCAGAAGCAGTGGATCCCACCTCACTGCTCACCTCTGAAGTGGACATCTCGCTGCTGAACTCAGAGGCAATACCACTACTGGAGGAAGGAGTGGTTGGCTTGGGGGGGTCCTTGATGGTGGAGGTTGAAGCAAATCCCACAGGACCTGGGAGGCTGAGCCCATTCATCTCACAAGTGCAGCCTTCCTCACCAATGTTCAAATAAACCACCATCGCCCCCACATTGTCCTGACAACCATAGCTCTGGGCTAATGTGCACAGCTTCTTGGCAGCTGCTAATGGGTCTTGCACATGGCGTACTGCGTTCACAGCTTCTGTATATGACAAGTGTTCCCACAATGCTTTGTTTCCCAGAATCAGCAACTCATCTTGAATGGTAAGTGGAGTGGATGATATGTGGGGCTTGGGGAGGATCCAAGGGTAGAGGTATGTACAGCCCAGCATCCGGGTACAACAGGTTACCCCATTCACTTTGTTATCCTAGAGGCAGCAGAATGCAAATTTTGAGAAACATGCAACAGTGACGTGTAGTTTATATATTTCTAGATCATAATGCTTAGGGCTCTATAATAAAACAGAATTGAAATGTTATACGATTTTTTCTAGCATCTGCATAATTTTAAGTAGACTTACAAAAATAAATGTATAGAATTTTAAAATGACAAAATATCATATGGTTATTATACCACATAGCTCAGAAACTGAAGTTAAAACCAATTAAAATTAAGTGCTTAAAAGGTACCTCCATCTCAAAAGGTATTTGCTTTAACATAAAGTACAGCCCTCATCATGTCCTTAAATAGAGAAACACCTGTTAGAAAAAAATAAGCAGAACTGTCACAAATTCTTCATCACTAGTATTCTCAGAGAGGCCAAACCTCAGATGGGTCGCTAAAAGTGATTTCTCATTTAAATAAAGGCAGAATTGGGACTGAAGAGATTCTGGAAAATATTAAATGGCTAAGACAATCTTTGTAGCTAAATCATTAACTAATCATTAACTGAAGTCTGTAGCATAATTGACCTACTCTGTAAGGATTGTACTAAGAATGAGTAGCGGATCAAGTCACATCTGATGTAATTCTAAACTTAGAGGACAAGGAATAACCCTAGTTATAGGTTGGGAATGTTCATCTGTCAGAATACTTTATACTAACTTCTTTTCAAGATAAAACCAACAAAATCTCTCTCTAATGCCATCAATATATTTATTTCATTGTTGCAGTTATTCTCTGAGTAAAAATCCTGGCTCTCTCATTTACAAGAATTCGTCACAAACTCTGAATTTTATTTTCCTCAGCTATAAAATGGAAATAAAGGCACTTCTCTCATGGGGGTTATTGTGAAGGTTAAATAAAATAATGAAATTACAGTGCTTGGCAAATAAGCAAACAATAAATGTCTGTGGCTAAAATAACATTTATAAAAATATTTCCTACCTGTCTAGGACTCCCCTCTACCTCCTGAAGAAAAATCGAAACATTATCTAAATTCTATAAAAATAGACTAAAGAAATAAAAAGTTACCTTTTTTAAAACTTTCATTTGTTTTGACTGAAAGACTTTCCTAAGACTAATGCCTCATAATCTCAGAATCTTCATAGTATCAACCACATTATAATGATGCTTTTTTTTGGTTTTATGCTTCCTTGGATAAAATCTAATATGGACAGTCCTTATACAGAATTCTGACAGGACAGCCCAGAAATGGACCCACACGAATACGGTCCACAGATCTTTGGCAAAGGAGCAAAGGCGAAATGCTGCTGGAACAACTGGACATTCACATGCCAAAAGGAGAAAAAGAAATCTAGACACGGAGCTTGCACCTTTCACACAAATTAATTAAAAATAGATCAAATATAAAACATGAAACTTCTGGAAGATAACACACAAGAAAATCTAGGTGACCTTGCGTTTGGCAATGAGTTTTTAGATACACCACCAAAAGCATGACCCATGAAAGAAAAAAATTAAGTGGGACTTCATTAAAACTAAAAACTTCTGCTCTGCAAAAGACACTATTAAAAGAATGATGGGGTGGCCAGTTAGCTCAGTTGGTTAGAGCAGCTCAGTTGGTTAAAGCAGCTCAGTTGGTTAGAGCAGCTCAGTTGGTTAGAGCAGCTCAGTTGGTTAGAGCGCGGTGCTCTTAACAACAAGGTTGCCAGTTGGATCCCTGCATGGGCCACTGTGAGCTGCGCCCTCCACAACTAGACTGAAACAACTACTTGACTTGGAGCTGATGGGTCCTGGAAAAACACACATAAAATTGAAAAAAAAAAAAAAAAAAAAAAAAGAATGAAAAGACCAGCCACAGACTAGGAGAAAATATTTATAAAATATCTGATAAGGACTTGTTCCCGAAATTCACAAAGAACTCTTCAAACTCAACCATAAACAAACAATTCAATTAAAAACGAGCAAAAGATCTGAATTCTGCTTTGCAGTAAACAATGTTCACATGTAATTGCTAAAGTCTCTTTGAAAGCAAAACTGTTATGCTAATTTCTAAATCAGGAGGAAAGCTATAGAATAGTAGACACTGATGTGGTTATTGTAAAAAAAACAAACGACGACAAAAAACCCACCAGAGCATATTAAGCTATTTATAATACAAACAGAAAACATATTTGGAAAAGTTTGCATTTCAGAAGAGGGATGTCAAACTATAGAACTTTTTTCCTTCTGTTTGGAGATTAACCAAAGAGGGGACATCTATATTCAATTTCCATGCTAGCTGTACATCTAAAGAATCACAAATGAGGATTTTTTTTTTCCTAATTAATTTGCTTTTTGTTTTTGCAAGTCATTAAATGCTCATTAGATTTCCTTCTAGTACCATTATCTGGCTTGGATACAATTTACAAGGTTTTATAGGAAGAAAATGGACCTACACTGCCTCTGTGCAGAACACACTCACTACACTTGGGGAGTAGAAGTGACTGGTGGAGAGCGAGATTCACCTCTGTTATGATGGCTTTTTGGTCCTTCACCCTTTGAGCCTCCTCCGCGTCCTGTTCCAGGCTGAAGACTTTAGAGAGGGGCACTGGTTTCCCACCTCGGCACAGGACTGCTTGACAAGTGCCAACATTGGCCACAGTCAAGCTAAAACTACTTGCTGCATCGGCAGTGTCAGGGCGGATGTAACAAAGGAGAGCAGAGGAGCCCAGCTTCTGACCAGCCATGCCTAATTTCCTGTTTCGAAAGAAAATGAAGACATGGTACTAGTTTTAGAAGAAAGTGGTAGTCCTCCACATCTGTATTTTCCTTTTTTCCTGTCATGTGACTGTGAACCAGCCTCACCCTCAAGGTGATGGTGAAGAGAGCTCTGCCTTCCACTCTAAGCTAACTGAGAAAAGGAATTTTACATAAAGGGTGGGGTAGGGGAGACCCTGAAAGTACATCTTTTCTGCTCCTTCTGCTTGTGTCTTATTATAGACTACAATGGCCTAATTCAGTGGTTTCAACTTTATAGAGCATCAGAATCACCTAGAGGGCTTGTTAAAAAACAGATTGCTGGGCCTTCTGGGGGTAGCCCAGAGTTTCTGATTCAGTTGTAAGGGGCCGGCCCAATAATCTGCATTTCTAACAAGTTTCCAGTGATGCTGAGGCTCTTGGTCCTAGAACAACACACTGAGAACCACTCACTTAAGTTATAAGTTCCCTGGAGGAAGGACCATAATTTTCCTTGTATTTCTCTCATACACATGGCATCCATCCCCCAGCATTTGGTACACGACGGTAAGTAGAGCAGATACTATCAAAAAGATCTTGTTTCAAATTCCAGCTCTGCTATTTACTGGCTGTAGATCCTCAACAAGTTATTTTTCTGAGAAATTTTTCTGATAAAATACCCACTTCTTTGGCTTAATTTGAAAATTAAAGATATAGTATGAGAAATGCTTGGTATAATGCGCAGCTCTTGGGAGGTACTTCATAAACTGAGTTCTCTTTCCCAAACCCTTTATTTTGCGAAGTTCCTAGCTCAATTCTATTACTGAAAAAATAGACTCCTTTCCCATCGTCTTTGGTTTGTGTTGTAATGAGAGATAAAAACAGCTCGGGATCCAGGCTGTTCCATTTCAACCTTGATTATTCAAGTTTACAACCTCTCAGTTGTGCATATCCTGATGTGCAAGATGCTCTATTAGTTACTAAAATTTTCAATAATTTGGTTATATAGTGTTTTTGCCCTTAAGTGGCTTAGAAGATTGGTTGGTAAATCCCAGTGAGTATTCTAAATACATGAATCTGATCAGTGCTTAACCTTTTGTAGGTCACTGATTCTGGAGAATTTTATAAACACTTTTCCATCTTCCTTCCCCCAAATGTACAAATGCATATATACACACAAAACCTTCTGCACATGATTTCTGGGCTTTGCAGATCCTCAAGAGCCTTTGGCTTCAATAGAAAAAACACAGATGATCTTTAAAAGAACCCAAGTCCCCACATTCCACACTGATATAGAGAGAACAGTCATAGCAGAAGGAGCAAGATCTCACCTTGATCCTGTACCTATAATTTAGATCCTGACCTTCTGGCTCAGTGAGATTTATTTTCCAAAAGTAGAACCGAGTTAGGGATTATTCAACCCACCTGCTTACCTGTGAGATACCAAGAAGGTGTTAGCCATGAAAACTGTGTCATGAGTTGACTGCTGTACCTCTTCCAAAAGAACATCTGCCATGGTACACTGGAGTAGGCGAGGGAGCTCCTCATTTCGGTCCCCGTCAAACACGCCATACACAGCTCCCACCCCCTCTGCAAAGTTATCCACAGCTAGAGCTGATACACACAGCCTACCACAGAAACAGGAAAATGACAAACACCAAAGAAAGTTATTGGTAAAAGCATTATTCTCTGGGGAACCTTCTTTAGAAAGGCTGGATCTAATCAAGTGTGGAGAAGAACAGTAGTAAATCTTAATCTACACATGCAAAAAAGTGTTAGACAAGATAATTAAGCAACATTTGAAAGAGTTGATATCATAAGATATGAGGGAATTCAGCCACATTCATGGGCAATGAATTAGCTTTGCAATTTTACCAAAGGCTGGAAAGATTAAATATTTTTTCTTAGTAGTGATTAAGGCCTAGTATTGTTAAATGCCTTCAGTTAAAGACCCCCAGGATCACACCTGTGGTTGAAAAGTTGAGTGTGTTATGCCTGCAGCAAGGGAGACGGCCATGGAACTCTGGGATGTATAGGTAAGTGGGTGTTGCAAAAACATGGTATAGGATATGGGCTTTGGTTTGGTCATTTTGGGGAAGGTCTAAAGAAGAGGGAGATCATACTAGATTGGGTGCTGTCAGAAAGCAGGGCCATTCTGTAGCTGGGTATCTCAATAAATCGTATCTATAGGAAAAGATTAGTATGAGGATAAAGCTGTAGTTGGTACAAAAAGTAGCAGTCACCTATTTTAGCCAGGAAAGAGAGCTTTCAGTATTTTGTGACCCGTGCATTCATCTTATTTTTGTCTCACTAGATCATGGTCTCAGAGAGATATTATCTGATGTTGACATTCTGATTTGTTTATGTCCAACAGGAGAACCTGGCCTGGATTTCAGCACCAGATCAGTTCCCAGATGTCAGGAGCTGCCTTTTTTCTTTCTCAGTCTCCATGGCCAAGATACTCACTTATTTCTCTGCCCTGCCATCTCAGCCAGTCCATGGCTCCAGAAGGTTGATGTAACTGTAGAATCAGTGGTTGGCAAAGGTTTCTGATCAATTTTCAGGGTTGTGATATGGCTGTAGAAAGTGGAAAATGGAAAGATTAAACCATACATCCTTCTGTATTTTACAAAAACCATCCCAACAATAATATGTTTTTATAAAATAATCTGTTGACAGAGCAAGATTCATTTTCAGAGACTGACTGGAAGTAGTGTGCTGGCCCACTGATGAAGGAAGAGAGAAAAAGGAGAGGGGTAGGAGGAAGAAATAGGGGCCAAATATTGTTACAACTGATACCATTCATTTCAATGAAAACTAAGCACAACAAAGATTTCTATGTTTTGGCCAATTGTCTACTTATTTTAAATATTTTGATACAATGAAGTCTTGGTACAATGAGTGAGCCTACATTGTCTCTTAGATGTTGTAATGTAATGTGATCTGTGCTACCTAAAATATCTATGCCTGCCACATAAAGATACTCCGTGGGTGGGTGAGCAGTAGTCATGATGCTGAGTTCTAATATAAATGGGCTGACCACTGGATAGAACATCTATCCACAAATGAATCAAAGAACAGAACCAAGGGCTTTATGGCTTCCTTCATTCTATTCCTTTAAATAATTGAAATCTCCACAGTCCTTATGAAGACCCACACAGGGCTGGTGGGACTAAGAGCACATAGGGATTCAATTTCAAAATTTTTCTTACCTAAATGTGTCCAGTGTCTTATGTTCCAGAACAAGATTTGTATTTCCAGTCAGGTCAAGGTCTTGTAAGGTAGCAGGCAGAGCCTCTGGAATGAGGATTTCTGTCAAGTCATTGCAACTTAGGTCTACAAACTGAGGGGAAAATGGAGAAATCAAAAGAAAATACACCATAGGTAGTTAATTCTTAACTCCCTAATGCTCACTTTCCTATTATACCTTCCAAAGGAACTTAGTTTGTTCCCAGGATCAACTACATATATTGTGATCTCAAACTGCCACTTCCTTCTTCCTTATGAGAAGGGATCAACCTCATTCACATTCCTACCATGTCCCCTTGTTGGGACATCATTCCACCACATAAAGTACCTGGATCTGAGGCAACTGCAGTATTTCTGGGAAAATGCTGATGTTGTTGGAGTGTGCGACAAGGGTGTGCAGCCTTTTGCAGTTCGCTATGGTTGTGGGGATGGTTTTAAGCTTGTTGCCACTTAGGTTCAATTCCTCCAGTTGCTCCAATTTATTTAGTTTGCTGAAAAAGAAAGACCAGAATACCACACTGCACCCAAAATGAGCCAAGCAAGTTTTCTAGCAGCCAGAGTACTGAGGCGCCTGGTTCACTGCCAGGTGACAAATCATAATGAAATGATCAGACACCGGCGAAGGGAAGGGCTCACCAAGGTGACTGCTCCTGCTGAATCATGTGTGTACATATACAGATATAATTTCATTCAAATTATACCAAACATCATTTCCCTATTTTCTTAGTTTTTGAAAACATGATTTTTAATGACTTTCATGATGTAGATGGATTTTTATGGTATCAAAAGTTTTTTTTATCAAATGTATTTTGGAAGATATTTATTGCTCCAATGACGCTGTTTAAAACTTTGACCACATTAAATGTCTCCTTACAGGTATAGCCTGGCTTTATCTCTTCCTCCAGGAAGGCCAACCCCATCCACAGGATCTGTGCAGTACAGCCAGCTACTTTTGCGTATCTTTAGCATCTTGCATTTATTACACTGCACTGCAATTGTGCATATACTTACTTGTCTGTTTCCCCAATTGGACTGTAAGTTCCTTGAGAACAGATACTGTAACTTAATCATCACTGTTTACCCAGTATTTACTCAGGTACTTGGCCCCAGTAGGCATTCAATATATACAGTTGACCCTTGAACAAAATGGGTTTGAACTGTGCAGGTCCACTTACACACAGACCATTTTTTTCAATAAATATAGTTGGTCCTTTCTATCCACAGGTTTCACATCCACAGATTCAACCAATGGTGGATTAAAGACAGTATTTTTGTATTCCCTACCTCAGTTTCCCAATCGCAGATCACTTTTCGATCCACAGTTGGTTGAATCCACATATGTAAAGGGCCGAATGTGGAGTCAGAAGTTACATATGGATTTTCAATTGCATGGGGATTGGCACCCCAACCTCCACGTTGTTCAAGGGTCAACTGCATGTAATGAATAAATTAATGGACTCAACAGTTTTTTATAAAAGAGTGTTGACAAGAGAATAGAAAAAACTGTCTTCAGAATTTCTTTATCTTATAAGCCTGTACCTTTGTAGATTGAAAATTCTCAGATCATTCATTAATAAGTAATTAGAACTAAGAATTAAACAATTTTGACTACAACTTCTCATTACTGATACTTAACAACTAGGTACAAACAGATTTTCCCATTAAACTAGTGGAATCACAGCTTCAGTAAGTCACTCAACATACAGCAAGAGAACCCAGTAAGATAGCTACACTGCAGTTTGACAAAAGCAGAATTCATGTTATTTGTCTGAAATGACCAGTATGCATTCACTTACCTTGCAGGAAAAGTCTGTAGCTGGTTGTTTGCTAGATGCAAGATTCGCAGGTGTGGGTGCCCAACCAGGACGGGCACACACTGATCAGTCAGGAGGTTGTTGGTCAGATAGAGCAGCTGCAGGGCACTCAGACTCTCCTCCCCTGCGCAAGCAGATGGCAAAGACTCCAGACTATTGGCGGATGCATTCAAGTATCTGAGACTGACAGAACACACACAAGTCATCATTTCCTTCATGGTTATCTGTAGCTTTCTTACGTAGAAACTATTATGCCATCTCAGGAGGGAACACTGCCATTCCATGCTCTCAATCTCATGACAAAAGTCATTTCCTCCAAGTAGTTTTCTCTAAATTGATTCTAAACAAGCAGAGTTCCTTTTACTCAACTCATGCAAGCCAAAGAGAGAGGAAAAAAATACAGGCTTGGTTGTGGTCCTGGGCTTTTGTAGTGGCCTGATTCTACCCTGACTTCATCTTTTAGTGACTGTATCTCCCCTGAAAGAGTGCTGTTTTGAGTATCATGTTCACAAACAACTGTGAAGACACCCTCCAGAAAAATTTGTGTCTGATTTCGACAGTACCACATTTATTCAGCCAAAGCCATTACAATCCCCTAAGAGTGGACCTGTAGGCTGTTTCCAACTATTTGCTACTACAGACATTGTAATGACCACCTTTGTGTCCTTGTCCAAGTATTTCTTTATGCTACATTCCCAGAAGCAGAATTTGTGGGGTCAAAGGATATACGTACCTTTAAGATTTACACACACACACACACACACAGATATAGATGGCCAAACTGAGTTCCAGAAAGGCCATACCAAATTATACCTAGATATATGCATGTATAATTTAATTGTACATAAGGATATAAGAATGCCAAAGGTGTGTTCACACCTTTGTCAACACTGAGTACCATAATTCATTTTAATCTCTGCCAATCTAACAGGTAAAATACCATGCCACGATTTTAAAAATCTGCTTAGCATGGTGTTTGGTATTCATAGAGAGCATGCTCAATAAAAGGCAGCTACTATTATTAGATATGTTGTGTGTTCTTAAGTCTTCTCCATTTTGTGTGATCTACATGCCTAATTCGCTTTTAAGCTGTTGAGGGTACTGTGTGTCTGTGTCTTTGTATGTCCTAGAAGTGCTCTGTGAAGACTTAGTATTAAAAAAGTATCACTGACAGTTTGCTACAGTTGCTAAATAACTTACTTTCCACAGATTCTAAGGTTGTAAACTAATTTTATTCAGACTGTCATTAGAACCAAATGCAGTATTATGCATTACTAACAAATACTTGTTAATTAACAAATGTTACTGCATTAAGACTCCATATAATCTTTCCAAAAAGAAAACCTCCTTTAAACATTTTTTACAATTTCCAAAGATTTTATTTCTAGGAAAATTCAACCAGGTGTATTATACATTAAGAGAAGTATACGCTGACAAAGAACGCGACACACACTGGCGTGCTAAATGCTTTTTGTATGTTTTCTTTAGTCTTATGTTAAATCACTACTGCTTATCTCTGTTTTTTCCATTTCTAAATTGAAGACAACAGGGCCTTATCCATACTGCAGAAGAGAAGTGGTTTAAAATGAAAACTAGTTTTCATTTTAAGGTGATGTACGTATGAGATAAACCTGATTGGGTATTAAAATATGAAGACATTATTAATCTATTATTAATTTAAATGAGAAAGTAAATAACACCTTTTGGAACAATGTTACTTTTAAATGCAGTTTTCAAAGGAGGTAGTAAAAAAGTGCTGCAAATAGAGAATGAAACTTAATGATAGCTTGATAAAGCTAGAAGCAAAAAGTAAAATAACTTTAGTGGTATGTCCTTTTCTCCTAATGCAAAAGCTGAAAATTAACAAGGAAGCTGTATCATAATGCTGTAATTTCTCTTGAAAGGTCATAATTGAATTCGTTTTCTGAGATGAAAGTCTGAACCTTCCCCAGCTGTTGGAAATTGTTTACAACACTAAAACTTCTTAAGTATTTGATGGTTATTTCAACTTTGAGTTGAAGATTACTGCTTCATAAAACAGTGTCATGTTTTATTTCACAGAAATTGTAAATAAGTCTCCACCCATAGCTAGACTATGAGGGAAACATTGTAAATATAGTTCCAAAGGTCACTCACATGACAAGTCAGTGTAGTTTGTTTAGGCAATGATTCTGCTCTTCCAAATAAAATGTACGGTACTTACTTTAAGGCCTTGGAGAAGAGGGTATCCGGCAGCCTGGTTAGTAGGTTATGCTGAATATCCAACACCTCAAGAGGGATGTGCTCCACCAGCACTGGAAGGTTTTGCACGTGATTGTGTCCCAACATCAGTTTTCTAAGACTCAAGCTACTAAGAATTCTGGGTGGGTGGGTGGGGGGAACAGTACAAAGAAACAAACAAAAAACTTCCTTAAATGTGAAGCTTAACACTGATGGTGGTGACTAGCTTATCCAGAGCAAGACCCTGATACATGCATACAAACATATGTACTGCTGCATACATACATAAATAATGCATTAACACACACTGACCTCACAGGAATCTCTGTCAGAAGATTATAGCTCATGTCTAATATTTCTAGCTTCTTTGCTTCACAGGCCCAGTCAGGGACACACTCCAGCAGGTTTCTGTAGAAAATAATGAAAAGTCTTCATTTAAAATGATGAGTGGAACTCATTTCACTCTCTGTAATATATCTGTTAACTGGCCCCTGAGACGCTTGAGGGCAGCAGCACTAACCCCAAGGCATTCTTAGTACACTACCTGGAATACAGTAGGTGCTCAAAGAATGTTGATAGAAAAGGTGGACAGAGATAAGCATTGACATGTATAATAATGGATCAATTATGCTATATGCTCAAAGAAGATACAAAGGCTTTCAGGAGTAGGAAAGCACACATGTGGTGGATGACTGAGGGAGAGATGAGGAAAGACTTAATGGAAGTGGCATTTTAAACAAACCTTTGAAGGAGAGTAGGATTTCCACAAGTAATGACTGCAGAAGAAGAAAAGCAAATTCTGGGGAAAATGTACAGAATGAATAAGGAAGTAGAGACAAAAGATAACTAGTGGTGCAGGGAGCTTCAATCATTTAGAATGAGCTCAAATATTTAGTAGAGCACTGGGCAGACATTTAGTAAAAGAATTTTATTTTCAGATGTTGTTTAGCTTCTCTAGGTCTCAAAGTATTTACTGATTGACTGATATGATGAGGCAGAATGAAAAAAGAGAGAAATGCAGATACTGCTATAATGGCTTAGTAAAGGAAACGACTTGGCCTGAAATGCATCAAGGCAAGGTCCCTAAGAAATAACACCTGGGTTAGAATTTGAAAAATGTTGTACAATGACTTGAGTTAAGGGGAACATTCCAAGAAAGAGGTGAAAACATGAGGTGGAGCACAGAGGCAAGAAAAGAAATGGCATGATATACATGGAAATAATCATAAGCAGCTTGGTAATGCTGGAGCAACAAATATGGATCAGAGAGTGGTAAGAAACATACCTGGAGAGACCTAAATCATATCTAGACTTTATCCTGCAGGTATAGGGGCATCACTGAAGGGTTTGTAAGCAGTGGGGAGGCTGTCAGTTTTGCACTTTGAATAGTTCACTCTGCGGATACATGGGGGTCTGGTTGAGGTGGTTATATTAGTAAAAGGACGAATAATCAGGAAGCTGTTACAGAATTCCAGACAAGAAATGACATGGGACTAAATGAGTGGCAATGCACATGGAGGGGACGGGAGGAAAGAGACTCCAGAAATACACAGGAGGCAAATATCAAAACTACTTGGAAATGGATTAGACATGGGAGTAGAGCAGAGGAAGAATCAAAAATGACTTTCAGGTTTCTAGCCTAGATGACTAGGGAGAAAATCAGATCCAGAGAAAATACTGATAAGCGCCAAATGAGGTAGGAAATTGTGAATTTATAGTGGTGTCCATCTGGATATGAATGTCTTATGCTAATGCCAAAAAGCTAAAATAGTCACAAGACATCAAATTAAAATGAGGTGAAGGGGTGGATAATGAGTTTAATTTTGCACATATTTAAGGCACTTGGAGAAGTGCAGGTCTAAATGTCTTAATATGAAACTGGACACTTGGGTCTGAGGCTGAAAGAAGAGAATCTGGGCTAACCATCTGGGTGACCATGACACTGAAGTGTAGCTGAAATCATTGGAGTAAATGAGATCATGTCAAATGAGAAGTATAGTGGGCCAAGGACAGACCCTGGAATAAGCAACCTATAAAGAGCTAGCTAACGAAGAGGAGTACGCAAGAGACAGAGGGAATGGTCAAAGTGGCCTGAAAAAAGTCCGATCGTGTTAATCAGCTGAGGAAATAGCATGTTTGAAGAAAATACACCATAAACAGTGACAATATAGAAAAATTCCATAAGAGAAGGTCTAAAGCAAGATGTAGTGTGATAAGCAAATGGGAACTGAGAAAACTGAGCCAACAAATGCAAATAATTCTCGAGAAATTTGGACAAAAAGGGGATGAGAAGGATTAGATAGTAGCTGGAGGAGCTGCAAGACAAAAGGAACTTTTTTTGTTTGCTAAAGACAGAAGAGACATGATTGGGTGTATGGACTGAGAAAAAGGAAGACACTGACCACACAAGAGGGGAGGAGGAGGGTGATTAACAGAGCAGTGGGAGTGGAGTGGACAGGACCAAAGAAACGGATGGCTGGACTGGCCCTGAACAGAGGAAAGAAGCTGAGAATGGATATGAATTTTTATTAATTTAAGCAAAGTGGTAGGAAGCTCCGGGACATCACCCAAGATGGCCCCTATTTTCTCAGTCAAGTAGGAAGCTACGCTCTAGAGTAGAGGAGATAAGGGACAGTGCAGTTGAGGGAAGCTGAGCCATTTGGAACAGATGCCCAGGCCACAGCAAGGAGCTGACAAGAGAAAAGGCCAATAAGCTCCAGGTAGGGGTGGAAAACAGGAATTTATAGTGGTGTCCATATGATTTTCTTCAGCAAGGATCAAACTCAGCAGAGAAGGTAAACCTTAGTATTGATCCATGTTGGGATTTTATTAGGAAGATACGAGGTGTAATCAAGATATACAGTGAAGGCCGAAATTAAAAAAAAAATTGTTACAGTATAAAACACATTGCCATTAATCCCCCTCAAAATACTCCCCCTCTCTTTGAACACACTTACTTCATTCATTGTGAAGCAGTTCTGGAAGTCCTCTTTTGTGTCTTTAGTTATGCTGTCGTGGCTGCCTCAATGTCCTGAATCGATTCGAATTGTTTACCTTTCATGGTCATTTTGACTTTGGGGAAAAGCCAGAAGTCACACAGTACCAGATCCAGTGAATAAGGTGGATGAGGACATACCGTAATGGTTCGATTTGACAGAAATTGCCATACCAGAAGCGATGTGTGACACGGAGCCTTTCCGTTGCGATCACAAAATATGGTGAATGCTGCTGCCAAGTGCCATCCAATGGAAAGGGAGGGATCTTTAATACGGGAAGCAGCGCTTTGAACCATAGTAACAGTGTGTGACAAGTTTCAACTTGTTTGGTGTAGTGAGTTGAATGTGAGTTATGGTTGAGAGAAGGTGTGTTTTAAAGTGTGCCATAAATCATCCTCCATCATGACAATGCTCTGTGTCACACACTGCTTCTGGTATACAGCAATTTCTGTCAAATAAAAACATGTGTGTCCTCATCCAACGTATTCACCAGATCTGGCACTGTGTTGACTTCTGGCTCTTTCCCCAAGTCAAAATGATTCAGGATTTTGAGGTAGCCACAAGAGTGCAACAAAAGACACTCACGAAAGAGGACTTCCAGAACTGCTTCAGAAAGTGGCAAGAACAATGAGATAAGAGTGTTCAAAGAGAGGGGGAGTATTTTGAGGAGTGTTACTGGCAATGTGTCTTACACTGTAATAAATTTTTTATTTATACATTCACCATATTGTTTTATCACACCTCATATGATTGAAATGCATGGAAGGGAATCTAGAACAATAGCTTAATAATAATAATGACAATAAAGTAACAGCAACAAAAAGAAACCTGGCTATAACAGCTAATATCATGAGACTATTTTATGCCAGGCACTGCACTACATATTTTGCATTTATCATCTCATTTAAACTTTACAACCCTGACCATATAGGACCCTGCCCACTACCCTGTGTACCTGTTTCTAGCACTCCATACTCACAGCACTTACGATGCTGCCTGTAACTGCTTGTTTGTCAAACACTACACTAGATTGTAAAATGCAACCACTGAATCCTGAATGCCTAACATGTTAAAAAATGAAGTAAAGAAAGCAAACCTCATTTATGTTTATTCTTGACCACCACCAGAAATAATAAAATCCTAAATATAATCAATATCTCTCTGAAGATCAGATCAACATGGGTTACAAGAGTATCAAAAGAGTAATAAAAATTTAAAAATAAACCACTATCTAAAAACCAATAATTATCTGATTCCAACTGGCAAAAAGGAAATCACTGCCATGATTCATTTCATCCTAAAGCCATAGACTTTAAGAAAGAGTAATTCATAGGCACCTTTCTGTTTCAAGAGGACCCTTTCTTTAACTAGAGAGTATGGCCATTAAACTTATTCTTCTAGTCATCCTTTTGCCCTTCTCTAGGTTATCCAAATATTTCAATATATTTAGATTTCTGGTACCTCAAAGCCACCAAATTAACCACCTATATCTCTTAAATATTAAAAATCAAACAAGCACTACACTCACCTGGAAAGTTCTAGAGAAGTGAGAAGACTGGGTACTGGATAGACATTCACTGTCGTCAGCCCTAATCAAAAAACACACAGGTGTTAGTGACATTCTCTAAAGAAGGAAGTAACAGAGTAAATAAGGGAAAAGTGGCTTAGTGAAATCATCAGAGAGAAGACTGATGTCATCTACTGAGATGAACTAAAGATAAAAACCAATAGGTAACTCACGTTAACTGCTTGATCCCAATTTGAAAACCAAATACAGCAATTGACGGATCTCGTGTACTGCACTGGATTCATACTAGATCAGGTAGTTGTTAAATACTAACAGTAACTATTTATTTTTAAAAAATTAGTAGTTGGATTTTTACTGGCAATACTTTTAAACTTTTAATTAAAGTAAAACATAAATATCGAAAAGGGCAATAATCTTAAGTGTACAGATCAACACATTTTTACAAACAGAACACTGTTGTAACCAGTGCCCAGACCAAGAACAGAACGTTACTAGCTTTCCAGAAGCTTCCCCTCATCTACCCTTCCAGTCACTGCTCCACAAGGGCAATACCGTCCTGACTCCCGAAACTACAGACTACTTTTGCTCACTGACATAAATATACACATACAGTATGTAAAGTTTTTGATCTGGCTTCGCTCACTCCACATTGTACTTGTGAGATTTGCTCATATTATTGCATAGGGTTGTAGTTCATTCATTCTCACAGCTATATAAAACTTTTTATGTGACTATACCACAATCTATTAACCCATTTTAGAGTTAGGGCATTTAAGTCTTTTCCAGTTGGGGTTACTATGGATAGTGCGTATTTCTAGGAACATTTTCATCCATGTCTTTTGTGGCCTAATATGCATTTATATTGAGGTAAGTTTGGGAGAGGAACAGAGGAGTACAGGAGGTACAAATGCTCTTTAGTAGATACTACTTTAGTATCTGCTTTGGTAGATACTACTGAACAGTTTTCCAAAGTGGCTGTACCAATTTACACGCCCAACAGCTGACACTGGTATTTTCCATCTTTTTCATTCTAGTTATTCTGGTAGGTGTGTAGTGGTGTCACACTAGGGTTTCAATTTGCACATCACTGATGACTAGTGAAGTTGACTGCCTTTTCATATATTTGCTAATCATTTTGATAACTTCTTTTGTGAAGCTGAGATCTTTACTTTTGAGGCATCCAAACTGTAAGTGTTGATATGAATTCTTCCAGGTTGTGGAATTTAAGGATTCCATAAACAGAGTAGCTAACTTCACACAAGCTCCCTTTAGTTCAGTACTATGATAGAATCTTGGTTACCAAGAAAAACTGCATGTATGTCAATGAGGTCTTTTCCAATGGGGCCAGTCATTCAGATGCTTTAAATACATTAAGAATAGAGAATGGGACTGATAATAAATATTTCCATGGCAGAAGACCTATTACCATCTCACAATATGTATAAACAGCACAAGCCAACACTTATCAGCTTTGACACTACTCTGACCTACGCAATTAATCTAAGCTACAATTTGAAGCTTCTGTAACATGATTAAAGGAAATCACAAGAGTAATCCCTAACTTTTATCCTAATAATGTATTTTAAAGATACAGAAAAATAAAGAGAATAAAATAATGAACACTCTTTCACCCATCACCTAGCTTTTAACAAATCTTCACATTCTGCCTTATGTGTATACTTCAGACTTTTTAAAATTAGAATTAAAACTGCACATACCAAGAGGTAAACATCATTCTGAATATGATTTTTTATTATTCCCATGGATTCTTTCATAGTGTTATGGCATACTTATAGCTACAAAAACATTTTGTATTTTAAAATTTGATATAACTATAACAGCATACATATAATTATGCACTTTCTATTTTGCTCAAAAATGTTTCGGAGACTTATCCGTATTAACACACAAAGCTTCAGTACATTGATTTCCATTGCTGTGTAATATTCTACTGTATAAAAATATCACGGTTTAGCTTACCCACTTTCCTATTAATGGTTATATTTTTTATTTTTTTCACTATAACTATAACAAACAGTGCTGTGATAAACATTCTTGTACTCATTTCCTTCTGCACATGAGTCTTTGGGAGATAGTTCAAGCAAGAGAACTGCTAGAATATGGGCTATGTGCGTCTTTGACTTCTCTAACACTGTTATATTGCTCTCCAAGGTGGTTTTACCAACTGGCCCTCTCACTGGCAGTGTATAAGATTTGCTGCTTCTCCATATCTTCAATAGCACTTAGCATTTTTCTATTTGATGAGTATAAACTTGTAATATCTAAATTTGCATTTCTTTGACAGTGAAACTGATAATCTTTTCCTTCTATAAACACAGAAAAAGAAATCATAACCTCTTTGGTAAAGAACTCTCCATAAAGAGAATGGCCTCCACAAATATGAGGCCTTTTACATTGAAAAATATTCCTGGAGCAAATCACTACTGAAAAGGAGGCTTCTCATTCTAGAACTGAGGCAGTACAAGGTTTTAGATTAGAAATTGGCAAAGGGCTAAATATTTAGTAAATATTTGGCACTTAGTGAAGCTCAAAGTATTTTGAGATGTCTTTTAATGCATATTTCAACCACTTTAGTATTGACAGCAAACTTAAAAGATAAAGCTAGGTCTCAATGGACCTCAAACTTCACTTTGCAGAGTGGCTGAGGAACATCACAAATGCAATTACTCTTAGAAAGCTCTGACGAGAGCTATAAGAAAAAAACAGGAGGCTGGATAGAGAACTCACTGTTTGAATTGGCGTACAGAGTTCGAAGGGAGAAGCCACTGAGTGTCAGCTCCCTCAGTTGGTTCCGCTCACAATGTAGCTGCTCCAAGCTACATAAGGAGCTAAGATCTAAGTCAGTCAGTTGATTGTCCCGCAAATCCATGTGAGTGATGTATTTATTTCCTTCCAGATTTTCAATAACCATGGTTTTCAAATGGTTCATCCTTAATATTCAGAAATAAGGAAACCATTAGTAATAAATTCTACTAAATGTGCTTACCAAAAGAAAAACAGCAGCGGTATGATCCCATTCTCTCTTTCCTAAACAACTTAAGAATTTCACTACTTGCCTCACTTTGCAAGGTACTAATAATCAGATAGCTGTACCCTGAGTTCTTTGTTTATAAATTGTTAGACAATTCAGAGTGGCAAATACATTAACAAATTATATATAAAGAGAAAGGAAAAAGGGACCACACCCACAAAGTTAAAAACTTACATCCAAATACCTAATAAAGTTGGGTAGGGACGAAAGACCAGGACAAAGGAACAAGATGAACATAATGTTCTCGGTGAGTGAGTAGCAAAGCAGTCATGGAGCTCCATGCCAAGAGCAAGAGGAAGCAGCCATACTTCTTCCCATTGTTCTGCCTACTCTGTCTAGCAATCACATTATACTAATTAATGAAGAGGTAAATAATCTGTTTCTATATGGAATAGTTCAGGGGCAAATTATTAATACAGAAAATGGCTTCTTGGTTTTCTGCTATACAAGTATATGATTTAATGTACACTGGCCTGTTCTCATTTTCCTGTATTTCAATAAATTTTTCTGTTACTATATCTTTACAAGGGACATCAATGGCTTAGCGTAAATGATAGAACATTTACATATATGTCTTTACCAGCATCCCTTAGGAAAAGATGGTAACTAAAAAATAAAACTCTTATAAAAACTATTAGTAGTAAAACCTTTAACATTTCAATTAATACAATGGTTATCAAGAAGAAATCCAATGTTTCAATAGAAAAACGGTCAAGTTTATGGACAAACTACCAATAAGCACATAAAAAAGAAGCTCAACTTCACTCATAAGTAAATAAATTGATTAAAACAATGAAATACTATTTTCTTCCTACTATACTGACAATAAGGAAAAATTCTGCTAAAATCCAACATTGATAAGGATACAAGGAAATGGGAATTCTCACAAAATGTAGCTGGGAGGTTAAGTCAGAACAACCATTGTCAAAGGCAATTTGAAAAATCATGTGGTACCCCTATACCTCATTTATAATCTCTCTACTATTGAGTAGAGAAAGATGAAGCTTTACTACAGCTTTAAAAATATATACTGTTTTAAAAGACTAATGTTTTACAGAAGACTTTACGAGGAGAAAATTTAAAGGTCCATCAGAGGTCACGCTAAAGAAAATATGGTAACGAATGAACTTACCTTAAATCTACATGTTTGATATGGCTCATCCTATTCAGCAACCCGAGGTTTAGGACTTCTAGTTGATTTCCTGCCATAACCACTTTATCTAACATACTGAGTTTCTCATAAACCTCAGGAATTTGACTAAAGTTGTTGAAGGAAATTCCCAGGGAGGAAAGCTGTTGCAGATTTCCCAGTTCTTCAGGCAAAGTAGTCAGAAAATTGCCATCAAGACAGAGAGTTTGAAGACTGTAAGAAGAAAACAAAACAAGTCTACTTTATGAAAGGTTTTAATTGGAATGGCTAGAATTAGAATTATGGATTCTAATTTATGTTACTAATTTATTAGGAATTCAATAAATGATAAAACATCTTAAGTCTATCTATAGAGACTTATTAATAAGTCTGTATATTGGACATGGATAGTCCTGCCAACATCAAAAATAGTTAGAGCCTCTGCTGTTGAAACTGAGGGACTAGTCACTGCTGTAGGCAAGTAACTGCTACTGACTAGAATCATCATAATTACAGGATTTATTTCACTGCAAGAGCCCATGGCACTACCCTCATTCCAAATGCCAAACAAGTTCCATATTCTGTAAGGCAAAAGATGAATCTAGTAAAAGTCAGATACTTACTTTAGTAGATTGCCAATCTGACTTGGCAGGTCGTGAAATCCATTACAGGAAAGGTTTAGCTCAGTCAGGGTAGAAATCTCGCATAACAATACAGGAAACAACCCAAGTTTATTATGGGACAAGTTCAGGCCCTTCAGCTGAGAAAATCTAAAAAGCAAACACACAAATTATAATATTGAATGAAAAAGCAATCTGTTTTAAATGTCCATCATAGAGTATGTTCCACAAATATTTATTGAGCATTGGCTACATGCCAAACATTGTGTACAGCAGATACGCAGATGACTAACACTCAGTCCATGCTATCAAGGAAACTGGGTCTAGTGAGATGGGAGTTCTTCTCTTTTACCCTTTAAGAGGCAGAAAATCTTGAAGCTAAGCTTATGCTGGTACAATTATTTTGTATCAAGTCATATTGATATGCTTGAAATCTTTTCCTTTATTAAATTTCTACATGCAATATACAAAAGCCTTGCAGCAATTAATCAATTCATGGACACAGGAATAGCTAACAAATATGCAGCTCAAATCCCATTATAAGCAACGTTTTTCATATTTGAAATTACGTTGGCTCAAATGTGACTTGAAATGAATGGACCACTTAGAGCTTAAAAATATGTATGTAATATGGACTTTTACTGTAATATGATCTGACATACATTTTTAATAATTTCTAGTGCTTCTATTTTGTTCATACAAGTAAATGTATCTATACTGCCTTAGCCAGAAATTGGATCCATAGGAGTCACTTTGGTAATTCTACTTAGAAGTATTATACTTTGTTACCATGCTAGTACAAGATGGTATGGCTGAGGTGGTGTTCTCCATAATGATCTGTACCACCTGCTTCTAGATTTGAATCCCTGGTACCTCACTCTAATGGTCCTCTTTCCAATTTTTGTTTTTTTTGAAATGTGTTTTTCCAGGACCCATCAGCTCCAAGTCAAGTAGTAGTTGTTTCAATCTAGTTATGGAGGATGCAGCTCACACTTGCCCATGCAGGGATTGAACCATCAACCCTGGTGTTATGAGCATCGTGCTCTAACCAACTGAGCAACCGGCCGCCCCCTTTTCAAATTTTTAACTCTTGATTTCTAATTGTCCTGATCTTGAGTACTGATTGTTCCTTTGGCTTGGTGCCTTGACTTCAGAATTCCTAACCCTGCCCTCAAACTCGATTAACCTTATTTTCATAGCAACTCAAAAGGAAATGTTAGAAACCCACTTCCTTAAAATTACAGCTTTTTATTTTTACATACCAATATTATTAAAATAATAATTATCTCATTACTATAGTCTTATACTTGAAAAACATTGTAAAACATATCAGATAATTTTCTGAAAATTATACTAGAAATGTAAGTTATTGAGGAAATGTGTAAAAAGTCACTTCAATGTGTATTATCTTTTTAATCACCATGTAATTTGAATGCTTTTATTTCCGATTTCTCCCCTCCCCAAAAAAAGCCCAGATGATTCCTTAACACCATATACTTATTCACTTCCATCCATTTTTAAAGGAAGGAGGGAGGGGTCATGGATGGAAGTTGGGAATGGGGACTAAATTCTAACAAAGGAAATAGAAAAATATATGGGTCATAGTCCCTTAGGAGTGGAATGGTTTCTCTATTAGAAGAAAGAGGTTTCATAGCTAATACAAGACTCAAGAGGTCACAGTAGCAGGTACAAAAGAAAGATAAAAGCCCTATTTCCGTCATTTATGCTAGATACTTTTGATTCAAAACCTTCCATAAACCGAATCTCTCAATTTACTGTGGCTACAGAACATGCATCGCTGTCAACAACTTATATAAAAAGATTGTCCAGATCAATGGCAGCTCAATGTTGCCTCTGTAACAGAAATTTTGCATCTCTCTTCTATTTTATAGAGGGAGAATGGAGAGTGGAAAAATTATGTAAATAAAAACTTTTGCTTCCTCTTCAAAATGGTGGGGAAATTTTCGAATATATAGATGATCGTGAGCAGGCTCACTTCCAGTATAAAGCACTAAGATACTGATTACGATTCAGTTTTAAGACGTTCCCGGAAGCCTATTCTCCACATACTTATAGAGAGTGTCAAGGCCCCCTGGTCTTTCTAATTGCATGAAGTTGTGGCGCAGGTTGAGGTAGGTGATATCTTGACTGTAGAAGAGATGCTCAGGAACCTCCTCAAGGCTGTAACAGGACAGATCAACAGTACTGATGCGCTGGGACACCACCTGAAGGAGGTCAAAGAGAAGAGTCATCTCAGCCAGGACGGTACGCTCTCACCCAGCAGAGTGTGAAATGGCATTTACACAAAAAGGCACAGGCTAAGAAGATCTGAGGGAAAAAAAGGTAATGAAATCCAACTATTCCGTTATAAAAACAAGTTAATTTTTACTCTCCCCCAAAACCATTAGCTTCTAGGAAAACCCGAAGGTATGCAGTCAAGTATCTATAAGCAAAGGATAAAAAAAATATAAATCATTAAGATGGAAAACTAACATTTCATACTATAAGTAAAGTTAAGATGATTCAAAACAACTACAAAACTTCGAAAAGCAGTGTGATATTGGGAGACATGGCCTTCTGTAGCCACATGGGCTCTGCTACTTACTAGTGCAGTTTCATCTGTTGTGAGGATAAAATTAAATAATCAAGCAAACAGCACACTGCTTAGCATACAAAAGATGCTCAAAAAATATGAACTTCTCAGGACAGAAGAATGAAATAGCTACTAAAAATTGAAACTAATTTTATTCCGAGCAGATTTTATTACCACCACAATATAAGTACTGAAAATTCAATAAAATCAAAACAAGGTTTATAATTCTATAATAATATGCTAATAAAACATGGATTCAGAAAATGAGTCTTAGAAAAAACCAACAAAATATCACTGGAAAAGTCAGTCATGTTTTGATGACAGGTCATTATACTGAAAAAATCCTTCATGCAACTATTTAGCTTCACAAAGAAAAATGTGTTAAAATTCTGTGAAGATAGCTAAGAGAACAAGAGAATTTGGAAACTGTAATACAATTTTAGAGCATTTCATTGTTCCAAGATAGAAAAGCAGAAATTATGCAGAAAAGTTAATCACCCTCAGTATACAGGAATAATGGTTTGTGATGAGGAATAATAATGTCCCATCAGTAAGTTCAAATCTGGTCATTCATCAAAGCTGTTCTAAATATATACAGACCAAGAAGCATTAGGCTACCAGTTAGGGAATGGCTCCATCGATCACTGACTACTATGGTCGAGGAAGTCATTTGAATCTCATTCCTTCAAGGCTCTACCCTCCTCACAGAGATAGTACAGAGGTAAATGCACCTGGAAACACCTTTGAAAGCATTTAATACTATGGAAATATAAATAATAAGGACCTGGTGGAATTCCATGATTTCATTCATTATATACTAGAAAGGCCTAGAATAAAATGCCTAAGAATTATAATTTGTTCTTTTGGGAGTTAGTTTCAAAATACATTTCTATTGGGCTTCTACATTCTCATCCTCACATCATGACGTTTGGCAGCTTCTCACCTTGGACGCCTGCCGTTGCCATCTCTGGTACTCAGTCAAAGTCTCAAAGCTGACATGATAGGTCTGAGCTTGGGCTCCAGCTGAGCTGAATGCAAGAGAGTACTGCCGTCGCTTCACTTCTTCTACCTAAAGAAGAGGAGGAAAGAAAACCAGAACCAAAAAAAAAAAAAAAAAAAAAAATCCTAGTCCAAAAGCAAAGGACAATAACTGAATTTTTAAAAACAGGCAAAGAATTTGAATAGGTATTTCTCCCAAAAAAGCTACGAGAAATGCCATAACCACATGAAATGCCAGTAAGCACATAAAATGTCATTAATTTGCATTTGCAAATCAAAACCATGAGATACCATGTCTCATCCACTAGGATGGTTAATATAAAAACACAGATAATAAGTGTTGGTTAACAAGTATAGCAAGGATGTGGAGACACTGGAACCCTCATACACTGCTGGTGGGAATGTAAAATGGTGCAGCCACTTTAGGAAATAGTCTGGCAGTTCCTCAAAAGGTTAAACATAGTAACCATGTGACCCCGCAATTCCACTACTAGATATAGACCCAAGAGAACTGAACATATATCCACACAAAAACGTACAGCAGCATTATTCGTAACAGCCAAAAGGTGGAAACGACCTAAATGTCCATCAACAGGTAAATATATAAACAAAATGTGGTCTAGCCATGTAATAGACTATTATTCAGCCATAAACAGGAATAAAATATTGATACATACTACAACATGTATGAACCTTGAAAACATTATGCTAAGTGAAAAAAGCTCGTCATAAATAACCATATACTACAGAATTCCATTTATTTGAAATGTCCAGAATCAGCAACTCTGTAGAGATAGAAAGTAGATTAGTAGGTGACTAGGGATGGGGGAAAAATGGGGAAATGGCGGCCAAGGAGTGCGGGTTTTTTTTTTTCAGGGTCATGAAAATATTCTAAAATTGATTGTGGTGACAGTTGCACAACTCTGTGAATATACTAAAAGCCATTGAATAGTACACTTTAAATGGGTAAATTGAATGGTATATTAATTATATCTTCACAAAGCTGTTTAGAAAAAGCAAAAGAATACTTATGTAACAAGTATGTTGAAGGAGTAGGACTCAAAGGACATAATTATAAGTAAATTTATTTATTACTCTTTAAGTCATGAATGGCTTCAATTTGATAATTTATTTGTTGAATGAATGCATTCTACTATTCGGAGTGCTGGGGACACAGCAGGGTAAATAAAAAACAAAGCCCCTGCTCGCAATGGTGTTTATATTTGAGAGGGGACTAACACTCTAACACCAAAACTGTGACATGCTGTAGCATAATATAATATATAAATGAGTAATATGAAGAAAAATAAAGCAGGGTAAGGGGCTTGGAGGGGAACAGGGTGGGTGGTGTGAATGATGAATAGGGCAGCCCAGGAAGGTGACATGTGAACAAAGACCTTCAGGGGACGGGTCAGGCAGCAAGGAGTGGAAGTCTTCTAGGGGAGGAGCCTTCCGGACACAGCAGCAGCCAAGTACAAGTCCCTGTGCTAACTAGAATTTGTCCTGTGCTTCAGAACAGAAAGAGTCTCCAGAACAGGCCCACGTGATACAAGGCAAAGTTTCCACCTCATAGGTTAGACTGCTCCAACCATTTCCAACACTGGGCCACAATGGAGGTAGCTGCCTACCTGCAAGGGGTGCCCTGGCCTATTTAGACTCACCTCCTTTCTTACTTACTAGGTGGGCTAGATGCCATTTCTGACTCCCTCCCGAGTTTAAGTAGAGAGGGAGGAAGGACAGGAAGATATAAGCCCAAAGGTTATTAGAGACTAGCAGAGTTGTAAGCTGATTTCACAAAATCAGCCTAGCAGATTTTGAAGGGGATTTTAAAGCAGATTTCAGTGGATCCTTCTGAGGCTTCTTTGGATACCCCTCACGCCAATCCAACCAATGACGGCTTCTCACTTACAGATCACTTTACCTGGCTAATGCATGCTATTCTAGCAACTGACCATTTCTTCCTCAGACCCGAAGAAATCTGGTGGTCCATTTTCAGCCTGTGGTCTAGTGAAGGATGTCTGCCCCTCCAGGTAGCCCTACTGAACATGTTCTAAGAGAATCCACCCACCCACCCAATGGCTCGCTCTCTTTCAATTCCACCTGAGTCACAAACTAACAAACCTGAGGAGTACACAATGATCCCAATGCATGAGCTAGGCTCTGCTCTGTCACCAAAGCTGCTAGGGAGCCCATCTCTTGTCCTCAAGACTTCCTGGTCAGAAGGCAGGACACTAGTCCACTATGGCCCCCTTACTGCAGGAGACCTATATCAAGCTCTCTTGAGTCCTGTTGTAACCTCTTTCATAGGCTTGAGAAAAGAGGCAGAAACCTCCCATTCCCATTTGGGGCGGTGGTAGGGAATCACAGCACAACAACAGCTTTCTTCAAAGAAATTCTCCAAATCTAACAACCCAACCCATACAGCTTTGATGAGGATGAAGTCTTTTTATAGTTACGGAGCCATTTACATCTGTTTGACATCTCACTTTGGTATACATAGTTACTAAATCTTAATCTAGCATTAAAGCTGGAACTTCTAAGTTATACTCGTAAATCATTAGGTTTCTGGTGCCAAGCAAAGATTGAATCAAGTGGCAGAAATACAAAATACTTTAAGCAAAAAAGAATCATATTAAAAAGATCCAATAAGTTTAATATTCATAACTTTCAATTGTGATGCTCACCAACATGACCCTTTTGCTTACTAATAGATCACTGCAATTGAAATGAGTCTGTGTCAAAATAAAGGGTGTTACTGAAATGAAGAATAGATATTATTTTAGAATAATCTTTCCTTTTAAATATTTATTATTGATGTTGAAACGGAAAAAAAGAGAGTCATATAATGTCTAGTACTGAGAAAGGTTTGTAAATCTTCCACTGAAGTTCATTTGTCAATTTGTGTGAGTAATTATGTTAATTTTTGGATTATATATGTTGAGACTACATAGTAAAATATGTACAACTTCAGAATTATTAAATATTCATGGTAAAATATTAATTTCATCATTCTGTAGTGAGCTTCTTTATCCCTACTAGTGCTTCTGCATCAGTCTTTTTCGGGAGGTTAAGTTTTATTGAGGTATACTTTACATTAAATTTGTGGGTTTAAAAAAATTCACCGATTCTAAGTGCACAATTTGATGAGTTTTTATAAATGAATATATCTATACTCACCCCCCACTCCCAATTTCCCTTGTGCCTCCTTTTGTAATCAATCCCCTCCCCTCCATACCCTGGCAATAGTGATATTTTTCTATCACTACAGTTTTGTTTGGTCTTTTTTAAAATTTCATATAACTGGAATCATACAAAAAGGACTTTTGTACTTGACCTTGCACCTAGAATAATGCTTGTGTGATTCATCCTTGTTCTTGTATGTATCAGCAGTTCATTCCTTTTTATTGCTCAATAGTATTCCATGCATGGATATACCAAATCTGTTTATCAATTCACCAGTCAATGAACATTTGGGTTGTTTCCAGTTTGGGGCAATTGTGAATAAAGCTGGTATAAACATTCACTTAAAGTCTTTGTAAAGATTTTTGCTCATTTGTCAATACCTAGGAGAATTGCTGGGTAATCTGATTAAGCGTGTGTTTAACTTTTAAGAAATGAAAATAAAGGTTTCTAAAGTGACTGCACTCCCACCAGTGATGCACGCGTGTTCCAGTTGCTCCCCATCTTTGCAGTCTTTTGATTTAAGACATTCTAGTGGTGTGTAAACACCTCACTGTAATTTTAATTGCGTTTCTCCAATGACTAATGGTGTTGATAATCTTTTCATGTGTTTATTTGCCATCCGTATATCTTCTTTGGTAAAGAGTCTGTTCAAATCTTTAGCCCAATTTTTTATTAGGTTATTTGTCTTTTTATGACAGTGTTGTAAAAGTTCTTTATATATTCTGGACACAGTCTTTTGTTGCATATAAACTTTCATATAAATGTTTTGTATGATGTTAATATAACCATACCAATTTTCTTTTGATTGCTATTTGACTAGTGTAATTTTTCCATCATTTCACGTTCAACCTTCTAAATTTTAGGTGTGTCTCTTATAAATAGTAACTAGTAAGGTTTAAATAACAATATGCCTAAAAAATACAAATAAAACAATAAATAACAATCTGACAATTACAGTTATTGTGATTACTGATATATTTGGATTTATTTGTGATAATTTACCATCCTAATTATTTTGCTTTTTCATAACTCTTTTCCTGCCTTCTTTCAGCATTACAGAATATATTCTCCCTTTACTTTCAGTGGTTATCCTCAAAGCTTTTAAATTCACACTTGACAATTTTTCTACTAAAGTTTAAAGTTATTTGGTGTTTCTATCCTCTTATCCCAAGAATGTATCACACTTTACTTATTGAACACACTACCACTTCTTGTTCTGGGTAAGTTTAAGCTCTAGTAGTTTAAATTTATAATTAAAATATAATAAAATTTTAAACTTTTTACAATCAATAGTAAATTTACCACATTTTATCAATGTCTGTACTCACTGTTTCTTATATCTCATACTTTCCCTTTCAATTTACTTTCCTTTGTTCTATTTTTTTCTTTTGCTTTTTCGTTTTGGCAGGGGGTTGTTTTTAAAGAAGTACATCCTTCAGTAGTTATTTCAGTGAGAATATGTCAGCTCATCAGTCTGTGTGTGAAAATGTTTTATTTTGCCTTGACTCTTATAAGATAACTCGGCTGGCTATAAAACATATGTTACATATGTTGACATTTATTTTCTTTCAGCAATTTTGTAAATAGTCTTCTAGTACATATTGCTGATGAAAAAAAATGTTATCAATTCTTTGTAGGTAATCCTTTTCTCTCTGGAAACTTTTATGTTTTGCTCCTTGTCCTTCATGTTTGGCAATGTATCTAAGTGCAGATTTTTTTATTTATCCTACATAATACCCAATGTACTTTCAATCTGAACATAATTTGTCTTTACTTCTAGAAAAATTTCAACCATTATTTCTGCAGATATTACTTCTCTGTTCTTCTCTAGTCTCTTCTCTAAAACTCCTATTAATGTACTCCAGCATCTCCCTTAAGGGCTCTTTGTATTTTTTAACCTGTAAAATTCTACAGTATAGCAGTTAATTATATTCAGCTGTAAAACAGTGGCTTAAAAAAAACAGAGTGAGTCCATAACTGGTACAGCAGCTCCATAATCCCACCAGAGACCCAAGTGCCTTCTACTTTACAGATGACCACACTTAGCACATGCTGCTGTTACCAATTATCATATGACTGTTCCACCTCCAATACTGAGCAACTATGTTCCATAAAGGAAGAAAAAGAAGGGCATAGGGTCAACAAGCCATCCATGTCTGTCCATTTTAAAGGGCTTTCCCAAAAGTCCCACCTGGAAACTTTTAGCCATCACTAGCTGCAAAGGAGGTAGGAGAAATACAGTTTTTGATCTTGGTTCATACTGCGACCCTGAACAAAATTCTCTTCTATTAGTGAGGGAAGAGAAAGAATAGACAAGAATTACCTGAATGGAAGGTTCATTTTTTCTTTTTTTCTTGCCCTGTCTCCGCTTCCTCCCCACCAACCCCTCAACCTTGAGCTCACTCACTTTCTCCCTTTGGAGAAATTTTACGTACTTTCTTCACTGTGTCCTTCTTTCAGCTCCAGAACCCGGTATCATATTGGTAGTGGTGGGTTCCTGCCTCATGGCTGATACTGGAGTTATATACATTCACTCATTAAGCCAGGTCCCTCATCATAAACAAAGCACTTTTAGACCCAAATACTTACAGGAGCTGAACTCCTGGGCTGTCACAACCTTTCAGACACAGAGTCCAGTAGGTCCCCAGATTCAGACCTACTCATCACTTAAATTTCTATTCTATATTCCTAAGTGCAACTATGTCTTTTTTCTTTTTTTTTAAGGAGGGCGCAGCTCACAGTGGCCCATGTGGGGACTGAACCAGCAACTTTGGTGCTACCAGCACCATACTCTAACCAACTGAGCTAACTGGCCACCCCTCAACTATGTCTTTTTATATATTTATCTTTTTAATATATATATTTTATCTATATTGCTATATTGTGTATCTGGATCAGACTGGATGTCTCAAGGCATGAATTCATAGTCATTTTGTCAGGAGGTTCTCTTAAATTCAGACTGTTTAATGATATTTAAGATTCAAAATAAATAAAGTTGTATGTAGCTTCATATAAATATTGACATATCTGTTTCCAGTCATCTGTCATTCTGTTTGACTGACTTGCAACTGAACTCCTTTCCTATGACGGGGAATTCTCTAGAACAGATGCAAGAAATGGCTGCTGGGTAGGGGCTTCGGACCACCCCAGACTCTGAATTTTAGTCTGATGGGGGAAAAGAAGAACATGGAAAGAATCTATATTGGTGATGGATAATGGTAGCCACTTCTAGTTTCCAAAAGCAGCTTCTAGTGTTAGCATACTCTGCCTACTATTGGTGTTACCAGTAACAGCATCCAGTGGAGACAGGAGTATCTTCAAACAAAGGTTTCTGCAGCAGAATTAGGGCATGGATATCCTTTGGCCTTCCCAGAGTCTACGATGTAAATAACCCTGTTTTATGCTTAAATTAGCCTGAGTCAGTTTCTTTCATTCAAACCTAAGAATACTAAAAAATAAACTTTGTGATGTCATCATTAATGATGTTCATATTGGCTTCTTTAAAAAGATGTGAAAAAAGTTATGAAAAATATATGATATTTTTTTCAATTAAGATAGTCAAATGAAGAATAATTCACCTTTGTGAACCTTACCTTTCCCCCAACCAGAGGCAAAATGTGCATCTTTCCAGTTTGACAATCCTTCACTGAGGAAACGATGAGGCAGGTGCCACAGAGAACAACTAGGCGTTCGGCCCACTTATGCAGCTGGGTCTTCCCCTTGCGCACATTATAGATGCCAGAGAGAAGGATTCGATCCAGATGATCCATGTGGCATGGTTTTTCTGAAACGAAAACAGTATTTCAGAAGCCATCATTAAAGGAGGATAAAAACACAAAGGGAAAAGAAAGTACAATGTGTCAAATTTCAGCAACCTTGTTTACAGATTTAAGCAACGTTTAAGTATTATAAAATAAGATCTCAGTCCTAAAATGTTACCTGTTACTGAAGTTATATAATGGGAGTACTGTGAATTTTGGTCTAGAGAGCAAGATTTTATTTTGGACGCCATTGTTAACCCTTCTTCCAACAGCCGTGTCTCCCATGTATACACATAGAAAGGCAGTGTGGTAAAGTGGTTAAGATCATGGGCTTGGGAGCCAGACACTCAAACCTGTGTTTGAGTCCTTGTTCTCCCCCTTACTTTGTTTCTTTGAACCACTGAATCTTGCAGAGCTTGACTATCCTCTTTTATACAGTTTGGATCTTAATAGTTCTACCTACCTTCAGGGTAATAAAAAATTAAGATAATGAATGTAAAGTACTAAGCATAGTTTTAGGTATAAAAGGCATGGAATACATGACAGCCACTATTGTTGTGATTAGTCTATTCTGGAAGGAAGAAATTAATAACTATGGGAGTACTCTAGTTCTATACACAATCCCATCTTTCTGCTCCTTGTAAGAAAAAACTTATGACTGATATTTCAATCAACATCCCAATCATGGGGGCAGAAGTTAAATGTGCATGTAAGAGCTTCTCTTTCTTTCAGCCCCTCTCCCCAGTAGAAATATTTATAGACTGAGATATAGTGAACAAAACAACACATTATGACAGAAGAGATGTTCTTGGTTAAAGCACACAAAAACAGACAAGTAACTTAACTCTACACAGAAATGAACAGGAGCAGCAACAGTATGAGATGGTGCAAACAGCAACAAACTGGGAGTTGAGAAAACTGGGCTGTACTCAATATTTACATAATTGATTATTACATAGTTGAACTTTTGGCATCACTTTGCCCTGTTAACTATGTGTTTCCATATATAATATGAGGAAATGGGCTAGATTACTTCAAAGCTTTTCAACTTTGTATGTTAACACTAGATATATGGAGAGCCATTTCTCCTATTCTAGGCCAGTCCTTTCATCTATATTCTAAATTCCACCTTCCTCAGGGAGTTTGGTTCTTGTCTCTTCTCACTCTTCCAACTCCACCTTCCTTATTGTTTCTATCAGAGCTACAAAAGCACTCAAGTTTTCTCCCACTCCCTCTTAAGCTCAACTGTAGAAATCCTTTAGTTCAGTGATTCTCCAGTTTCTGTGTGTACAAGAATTATCTGAGTTAATTTAAAATGCAGAATACCAAGACCCACCCACAGAGAGTCTAATTCAGAGGGCCTGGAATGGAACACAGGAAAATGTATCTTTAACAAGTATCCCAGGTAATTTAAATACAGAAAGACCACAACCATATTTGAGAAACTCCATAAATTTACCCTATTAAGGCTCTTTTTTTCTTATTTGTGTTTCTGTATTAGTATCTCTGTTACTTCACCTATTTACTCAGTTTACTTCAATCTGGCTTCCACCCCCACCCCAAACTGCATGATTCATAGGTTGATAATGGCCTTCAAATTTCTGTCTCCTACCTCAATCTTCCCTTAGTTCTGATCTCATATATCCAATTGCTTGCTAGACATGTCCAACAGATGTCCCCATTCACCTCAAATTTACAAATTTAAAACCAAACCAGTATCAGACTGGAAAGAATGAAGTAACCTGTATTTGCAAATGATCTTGTATACAGAAAACCCTAAGTAAGTCACAAAAAGGACTATTATAACTAATAAATGAGTTCAGCAAGATTGCAGGATACAGATTTTTTTTTAAAATCAAGAGTATTTCTATGCAATAGGCATAAACAATTCAAAAGTGAAATTAAGAAATCAATTGCATTTACAGTAACATCAAAAAGAATAAAATGAAGGTAATGCAAAACTTTTACAGTGAAAACTACAAAATGTAGTTGAAAGAAATGAAAGAAGACCTAAATAAATGGAAAGATGCCCAGTGTTCACGAGTTGGGAAACTTAATATTGTTAAGATGGTGAAACTCCCCAAATTGATTTACAGATTCAGTGCAATTCCTATTAAAATTTCAGCTGCCTTCATGGCAGACATTGACAAACTGATCATAAAATTCATATAGAAATGTAATGGAGTCAGAATAGCCAAAAAATCTTGAAAAAGAACTCACATTCCTCAATTTCAAAACTTACCACCAAGAGTTGGCACATGAAGTAGTGACATAAGGATAGACATAGAGTAATGGAATAGAATTGAGAATTTGCAAATAAATCCCTACATTTATGGACAACTGATTTTTACAAGAGCGCCAAGATAACTCCATGGGGAGAAAATAGTCTTGTCAACAAATGGTGCTGGGACAACTGGATATCCACATGCAAAAGAAAGAATTGGATGCCTAACGTCACATCATAGACAAAAATTAACTCAAAATGGATCATACACCTAAACGTAAAAAATAAAACTACAAAATTTTTGCAAGAAAACACAGGAATAAATTTTGTGACCATAGATTAGGCAATGGTTTCTTAGATATTGACACAAAAAACACAAGTGACAAAAAAAATACATAAAGTGGACTTCATCAATAAAAACTGTTGTAGTTCAACAGATACCATCAAGGAAATGAAAAGATGACTCACAAAATAGGAAAGACTATTGGCAAATCATATATCTGATAAGGGATTTGTATCCAGAATAAATAAAGAACTGTCACAATTCAGCAATAAAAAGATAATTCAATTAAATAATGGGCAAAGGATTTGAATAGATATTTCTCCAAAGAAGATATGCCAAAGGCCAACAAGCACATGAAAAGATGCTCAACTTCATTACTTATTAGATAAATGCAAATCAAAACTACAATAACATACCAGTTTATACCCAATGGGATGACTATAATCAAAAAAGATAAACAAGTGTTGGTAAGGATGTAAATAATTTGGAACCCTCATACATTGCTAGTGGGATTATATATGGTGCAGCCACTTTGGAAAACAGTCTGACAGTTCCTCAAAAGATTAAATATAGAGTTACCACATAATCCAATAATTCCACTATGTCTAGACCCAAGAGAACTGAAAATATATATCCACACAAAAACTTGTATATGAATGTTCATAACAGCCAGCTTTTATAATAGCCAAAAAGCAGAAACAATCCAAATGTCCATCAACTGATGAATGCATAAACAAAATGCGGTCTGTCCATACAATGGAATATCATTCAGCCATAAAAATACATGAAGTGCTGATACGGGCTACACCATGAATAAACCTTGAAAACATTCTGTTAAATAAAAGAAGCCAGCTACAAAAAGCCAAGTATGTATATATGTGATTCCATGTTTACGAATTATTTAGAATAGGCAAATCTGTAAAGACAGAAAGGAGATTCGCAGTTGCCAGGTGCTACGGGAGTGGGGAACGGGGAATGACTACTCATCGATATGAGGTCTCGTTTTATGGTGGTGAAAACATTCTAAAATTAATAGTGGTGATGGTTGCACAACTCTCTGCAGATATTAAAAAGCACTGAATTGTACAATTTTTAAAAGGTGAATTTTATGGTATATAAGTTCTATCTCAATAAAGCTGTTTTGTTTCTTTTTAATCTCATTCTTTTCCCCAAACCTGCCATTGTTTCTAGAGTCCCCATCCTGTTTAACAACATCCCCTAAAACAAAGTTGGCTAAGTTATATAAAAACAGGACTTCTTATAGTTTACCATGCTTCTTAATTGCGTAACAGTTTCCTTTAAAGTTTACATGAAACAGATGTTAAATCAATTGATGTATATATAATTCATTGAGTTTCTTTTTCTTGGCCTTATGTCTTTATATATTTTAGTACATAGAAAACTCATAAATCTATCCACCAGCACTCTCAGAAGGGAACATTCAATTTTGTTTTAGAAGTTATTTATGTAAGAAATATTAATGACATGTTGTTTTATTATTAATTTTGGAGTGTTTGTAGATATCCAGAATGCCTCAAATCTCTGATCTTCTGAAAGTGATAAAAAATAAAATAAGGAAAAGAATAAGTATTTGGAATGTCTAATAGTTCTAATTAAGAACTAGATTTCCAATCTCAAAAGCCAAAATTATTAGTGGAAAATTAGAGATAATTTTAATATCATTGTATATTTATACTTTCAAATGTTCTATAAAGAAAATGGATTGCTTTTATAATTAAAAAAATTATAAAAAGAGAATCAAGGGCAACTCTATAGCTATGACTACCTCTATAATCTCTAAATATCATTTTTCATTAAAATGAACCATGAGCCCTTAAAAAATGATCTATTCCTACTCTGACTCAGACAACGAAAAGAATAGCTTAGGACATTTTGTTGTGCAAGAACTTAATGGAAAATCCAGAATGCTATCAAAGACTACTGGAGTCATGTTGGAAGGACATACGAGTAGAAGCCAAATGGAAAGAGCTCCCCACTAACTGAGATGGAACAAATTGAGCATCAAAAAGAACAATGTCTGTAATGAGTTGTAACAAATATATACAAGCCCATGAGATCATGATGATACTCAAAACAAACAGAGAAAGAATAAAAAATGAAGTCATACAAATAGACCGTGAATAGAAATTGAAAGGCAAAACAATAAAGCTTCTAGAAAATAATAAAGGAAAAGTGTTAAGTTGGACTATATTAAAATGAAGTACTTCTTTTAATTACAACATACCATTAAGATTCTGGCTCTGAGTAAGATAGAAAAAGCACACTCCACCCTATCTTCTCCCACTGAATGCGCCTATAAAACTTAGATAGAATACACAGAGAAGTTATATGAGGACCCTGAAAAATAAATAGTAGCAGGCAGATTAGGGAAGAAAAACAGAATTTGAAATATGACCTAATCAGTGGTGAGTTTTTTTCTTCCTCTCATATGCTCCAGCCAGGACTCAAGAAAGCGCAAAACCCAGATATGGGCATTGGTGTGGACAGAGAGCTCTAGGAGTAGCCCTCAAGTTCTGTCTTGAGGAGAGATCTATCTTAGGAAAGAGGTCTCCTAACACTCAGAGAAAGTGGGGGAAATTCCTCATTTTGCCTACTTTTCTTCATTTTCTCAAGTTCCAGCCCCAGGAGTGGCTGCAAGGGCGGGGTACACAGACACCTGAAATTCTGAGGGGGGTGATGTTCCCTCTCTGATTGGAAGATCTGCAGTCCCGAGAGAGAGGGGTGAAACCTGCTTGCATTTTCTGTCTTCTGCCACTGGGCCATGGAGTGTGGGTGTAATTGTGGAAAGTACCCAATAGGGTAGATTAAATAAAGCCCCAGGATATTACAAAGAGGAAGGAGCTATGGAAAATGACCCCATAAAGTTCTCTATGAACTCCTGAGCTCAACCTTGAGGTACACAAGCGTGAATGTAATCCTAAAAAGCATGTCAAAAACTCTGAAAACTGAACTAAAGGATAGAACCAGAGGGAAAGAAGAAAGAGTGCAATGCTAAAAAATTATTTGAAGAAATAACAGATGAAAACCACCCAAGTGAAAGACAAACTTACAGATTCAAGAAGTTCAGTGAACTGCAAACAGGATAAATCTAAAGAAATTCAAGCCCAGACAATTCATAATCAAACTGCTGAAGATTAAAGACAAAGAAAAAATTTTGAAAGAAGCCAGAGAAAAATGAAGCACTATTCACACTGGAGCAACAATTCAATCATGTACAGGAACTCTGTGCTATCTTTCCAACTGCTCTGAAATCTAAAGCTAGCTCAAAATAAAAAAAATTAAACAATTAAATAGTGGCTGATATACTGGGGGGGGGGGGGTAAAAATGAAATATTTACTTATATTTAAAGAATAAAATAGGAAACTTCAAAACAAATTTCAAACTTTCGATAGCTCCCTCCCTCCCGCCCCCCCAACACAAAAAACTTCTGCTATTTGCAGTATTACCACAGAAAACTGTGAGAACTAGTGGTGGCTAAGCAATTCCACCATCTGGTTTCATGACCCCAAACAAGTCTTATATGTTTAGGCTTCAGTTTCCCAAGACCAAAGAGTTGAATTAGATGATCCCTAGTCCTTCCCAGTTCTCACATTTTATGGATTCTTCATACTCCTATAAACTCTTTCTCCAGCAACTAAATGGTGGAGTATCTTACAAGTTAAAAGGATGAAATTTAGAACCAGACAGATTTATCTGCTTCCTAGCTCTGCTATTATATTTGACTGGGGCAAGTTACAGCCTCTGTGGAATAATAACATCTACCTACAGGTGTGTAAGGATTACATGCAAAGGGGTATGTAGAGTAGTCAGCACTTCAGAAAGTGCTCAGCACATAGTAAGGGTATAATACAAATGCTCTAGTTAGTACAATGAAAATTCTGCCTTAAGCTTCCTTCTTTTCCTAAATATAAGTATATATTCTTTCCAAGATATTATTTCCAAGATATCTTAACAACTTTCACAGCTTAACATCCCCATGTATCTGATTCCCAGATCTATATTTCCTAAGCTTTAGTTCCACATTTCCAGCAATCTGGCAGACATCTCCAACTAAATACTTACCATCACTTAAAATTAAACAGGCCTAAAACCAAATCATCACCATCCCTGCAAACCAGTTCCTTCTCACAACTCAAGTCCTGTCATTCTCCCAAAGTCACCCCGATTCAAAATCTCAAAAAGTCACTTTCGACTCTTATGTTCTCTTCTTCAACTCCCTTTTTCAATCAACCATCAATTCTTACTGATCACTGCTTTAAAAAGTCTCTCATTTCTTCCTGATCCTCAGTTCAGACCCCATTAATCCACCCCTGAATTATTACCCACACTGCTGCCAGATTCCTCTTTCTCTGGCTCACTTGGATCCCATTATTTCCTACTACCATTTGCCACTGAAGGCTAAACTCCTGATATTGCACTCAAGGCCCAGAACAATATGGACTCAAATTATCTATAATTCACAGAACATACACTGAAATATCTAATCTCTCATCCCATATTCTCCTTTTCCTTTCTGCTTACTGAAATTCTGTCAACTTTTAAAGAACCAACCTAAAAACGACTTCTTCACAAATACATTACTGATTCTAGAGATCTCCCTCATTTTTCAGAGAAGAACACTGACAGGGAATTTTCCTGTCAGCTATCAAAATATATCATATGGGGCACAGTAATTAAAATAGTTTTGGTATTAATACAAGCCAATGTAATAGGATAGAGTCCAAATAGACCCCTGCCTTTATGGGAACTTAATAATGTGATGTTTCAAATTTATAGGAAAAGAATGAACTATTCCATAAATGTTTTTGGGACAAGTGGCTATCCATAGAGAAAAAAGTAAAGTTAGAACCCAACCTCGTATCATATTTTACAAATATATAAGTACTGGGGAAAAATATAGAATGTATTTAAAACCCAGGATAGGGAAGGAATATAAATGCATTAAAGGAAAAGACTGACTTAATTTGACTAAATAAAATTTCTGCACAATGAAAACAGTAAACAAGGGGCCAGCCCGGTGGCTCAGGCGGTTGGAGCTCCATGCTCCTAACTCCGAAGGCTGCCAGTTCGATTCCCACATGGGCCAGTGGGCTCTCAACCACAAGGTCGCCAGTTCAATTCCTCGAGTCCCGCAAGGGATGGTGGGCTCTGCCCCCTGCAACTAGCAACTGGCAACTGGACCTGGAGCTGAGTTGCGCCCTCCACAACTAAGACTGAAAGGACAACAACTTGAAGCTGAACGGCACCCTCCACAACTAAGATTGAAAGGACAACAACTTGACTTGGAAAAAAGTCCTGGAAATAACACTGTTCCCCAATGAAGTCCTGTTCCCCTTCCCCAATAAAATCCTAAAAAAACAAACAAACAGCAAACAAAATTAAAAGACAAGTTACAGGATGGGGGAAAAGTTTGTCACAGACATACTATCCAAAGGATGTATATTTAGAATATATACAGAAGCCTTTTTGATCAATATGAAGAAAGACAACAGCAATTTGCACAGAAATATCAATGAGTAATTCAAAGGAGAAGAAATCTAAAAGTCCAATGAAATTAAGAAACAATATTCAACCATACCAGTAATCAGGGAAACAAATATTAAAACACTGAGATCATTTCTTCATCAGATTAGCAAAAATTTTAAATGCTAATAATATTAAAAGGAGATGTTGTGGGCAAAGGAGTAATCTGATACACTGATGGGATATACATTTGTTCTGCAATAGTAACTATTAATATTTTAAATGTAAATATCCTATGACCCAATAATTTCATGTTTAGAAATCTACTCTGAAGAAACATAGTGCATTAAAAGGCTCTTTTACTACAATGCTGTCTGTAATAGTCAAAACCTGGAAATAATGTAAATGTCCACCACTTGGGAAATGGTTACATAAATTATAATATTAATACATAACATGATATTCAATACTGTGCAACTTAAAGAAATGCATATAGACGACAGCTAAGGAAAGTTCTCCAAAACATATTTTTGGGTGAAAAAAACATGAAGACCAATAACAAACAATACCTTTTATATTTCTACAATTACATATTGATAACAATAAAAGTTAGAAAATTCTGAACAGGTATACGAGTACACCGAATTGATAGTCGTTGTTATCTAATAAGCAGTGAATAGGCTTAGGAGGTGTCTGATTATGAATTTAAAACACCATAAGTAATTAAGCTACATATTTTACTTTTGTAATTAAATATAAAAAATTTAAAAAGGAAAAACGTATAGACACAATAATTACCAATGTGAAATACGCATATAAAACTAAGAAATGCACAATACATAAAAGTAAAAGGAATGTTTTTAAATATATTACTCCTATAGTTTAACAATGAAATTTAAAATATGCAAATTAGAGGCAGCCGGAAGGCTCAGATGGTTAGAGCGTGAGCTCTCAACAACAAGGTTGCCGGTTCAATTCCCACATGGGATGGTGGGCTGTGCCCCCTGCAACTAAAGATTGAGAACAGCAACTGGACTTGGAGCTGAGCTGCGCCCTCCACAACTAGACTGAAGGACAACGACTTGGAGCTGATGGGTCCTGGAGAAACCCACTGTCCCCCAATATTCCTCAATAAAATTTATAAAAATAAATAAATTAAAATAAAATAAACTATGCAAATTAACATGAGATAGTATTTTTTTGCAATTTGAGGCAAAGATTAATTTTCACAGCAATACCTGACATTGGCAAAGGTGTAAGAAAATGAGTACTCTCAAATTATATCGATAAAAGTGTACACTGGTATTGCCCACCTGTGCAATTTATGAATATTTAGTTAAAATTTAAAATACATACATGTATTCACACAAAAATTCTACTTGCCATCCTGCTCTGAAGATTGCCGTTCTGGCCCGTGGAAGAGGAAAAGAGCACTTAGTAGTATGCATGGGAAGCTTTAGGAACCAGGTGTCCGGGCACACAACAATTCCACTCCATACCATTGAAGAAAATTTTGCTACATATGTACACCTAACTGCAAGAAAGACTAGGAAATGAGGTGAGCGGGGCAGTCATCTGCCCAACTACAATTCTATTATTATCGAAGAAGGAAAGAACAGATTTTGATGGAGAGATAGCAGTACTGCCACACATCTCTAAACCATATGGCTGAGTTTTGCCTTTTTTTGAACTTCAAATGAATGGAAACATACTATGTGATTCTTTTGCATCTGGCTTCTTTTGTTTGTATTTATACTCTTTGGACTAAACTGTCTTAAACAAATGTATGCAAAGAATATGGTACAGAAAGAAATGTTCAAGCTGGGAGTTATGCTACCTGAGCTATACAGTCCTAGAACTACAACTTCATCAGCAAATAAACAAATAAAGAACTGGTTAATGTGCTTAACTCTTAAATCTCCATAATCGATCATGCTACCCACTCATGTTTAGTCAAATATGTTATTTCCACAGCTTTTACATCATGAATTAGCACTGAGCCAGTCATTCACTCACCTTTCCCCCAGCATTCTCTCCCCCGCAAGACTGATAACTAGCATTTGCACAAGAGTTGCTTGGAGTACCAGATGCCTTTTATATTCAGCAAAGCAACCACAGCAACATTAACTGGTCTGAACTCAGGCCCTTCTGACCCTGACCTCATTAACACTACATTCTAACTAAACTAATTCACCACAGACTCTACACATGAAATATTTAAAGCTGATTACTAAGCTATTTGCTTCAAAGAAAATACTTTAAGAATATCTTTGTTTCCAGTTAAGAGTGGTTGTTTCTGGGTTCAGAAACTGGGTGGTTAGAGGAGCAAGGTAAGAGGGAACCATATTTTTTGTGATGGTTTTAAGATACGTCCGCAAATTCTTTGGTACTCCTCTCTTCAAGAGGTGAGGCCTAATTCCCCTCTCTATAGTGTGAAGTATATTTGGTGACTCATTTCTAATAAACATAAAGTAGTGAAAATGATGGTAACTGGTGACTTATAAAGCTAGTCATAAAAAACACAGAAGCACTGTGTGTGTGTGTGTGTGTGTGTGTGTGTGTGTGTGTGTGAGTCCTGTCTGTCTCATCACTGGGGTAGCTAGCTGCCATATCATGAAGACACTCAGGCAGTCCTATAGAAAGGTCCACACAGCAAGGAAGTGAGATTTCCTGTTAAAAGCTGAAGCCCTTCTCCAGAGCAGGAACTGAGGCCGTCTACCAACAGCTATATGAGTGAGTCATATTAAAAGTGAATCTTCCAGCCCCAGTCAAGCCTTCAGAAGACCAGCTTCAACCAACAGAGTGACTACAGTCTCATGAGACCCAAGCCAGAACCACCCAGCTAAATTACTCCTGGATTTCTGAATCCTACAGAAACTGTATGAGATAATATTTATTATCACTTTAAGGCAATTTGTAATATAGCCAATAGCTATATATAGCCAACAGCCAATACACTTATCTCCAGATATGTTTTTATCTTTTGTTTTTGGTGCCATATACATATATTGCCTATTTTCAAAAGTAATTTGTTTTATAAACCTCTTTCCCAAACATAATTTTCTTCCTCAAATTATACTAGCTTCTCTAAATTAATAGAGCTCACTTTTAGAAATGTTCTCTGTTAAAGACCCCCCCACACACAAAATATAGTTAAGTACTACAAACTGGTACTCTTTTGGACTCTACTGGACATATCCTCTTAAAGGTATAGTAAGATCCTGGGAATGCTATAATTTATCATATGGTGGTAGAAAAATTAATGGAATCAGTGCAAACAACTGTGTGATATAGCAATGCAAATGCAATCCCAGTGGTTAAAAAGGAACTTGCAAGCACGTTATGGCTCAACTTTCATCCCAGAATGAAAAACATATAAATCAGATAAGGAGCATGTTACTATTCCAAGTTGCTTTTTTTAAAACCGCATTTTAGAGTGATAGATAGGTTGTGTTCCTCAAATTATTCTTAAAAGGTGTTTTTCCTCAGATTTTACTTCAACCTAGCAACTATTTTCCTTCCATAAACTAGCAAAGAAAAATTAATGGAAATAAAACAAAATCAACTTTTAAGGAACAACATGTCACAAAATACTGTTGTGATGAAAAATTATAAATAAAATTTTTGTGAAGTGCACTTACTAAATCTGGCTTATAACATTATCTCAGAAGAGTTGTATCAAGAAGTATACAAAGAATAAATCAATAATTTGAGGAATGAGAGCAGGGAATCTGTTTTGAGTTCAACTGTTTGATAAGTGGGTCATATTAATTCAAAACTTTTAGGTGTTAAATGGCTCTGTCACTTACTAATTGTATGAACTTGAACAAGTTATTTAACCTCTGTCTCGGTTTCTTCATCTTTAAAACGAGCTATTAGTTCCTAAAGCATAAGGTGGTTGTAATGATTAAATGAGGTAATTCATAAGCATAAAAGTACACAATAAGCACTCAATAAGTGGTACTCAGTAGTAATAGTAGACTATGTATATTTGGAAAGTAATATTCAGAACATACCTGATTTTCATAAATCTAACTTTATTATTGAAGTGATCACGTGAAAAAGTTGGTTAGGGGGAAATGCACCAAAGAGAAAAGCAAAAAATCCTAGATTTAAAGCCCACTAAGTACAACAATATACATATTTCACAGGTGCGTTCATCAAATGTTAAGTCATATGTGATAATGACCAGCTACTTCTCAAATTCTTGAACTATCCAAAAGTTCATGGGCTTTACAGGAACTTGAAAATATAACTGATATTAAAGTATGATTTGATCAAGATTCTGGCAGAGATATAAAATAATTCTAACAAGTCAACAAAACACTAGAACAAAAAGAGTAAAAATAAAAAAGGAAGATATTTTTTGCTAATATTTCTAAGTCTTCCCTTAACCATACCCCCTCTTGTTTTTGTTTTTTTTTTAACTACATTAGTTAATTGGCTTAAAAACAGCTATTGATAAAATACATTTTAAAAGCTGAAAACAGAAAGAGGTGCAAAATGATCAACTGAAAAGAGGTTCACATATTCACTAAGCCACTGATAAATTCTTACCACCATAAAATCGAAGCATACAGCCAAGGTCAGGATTTGTTGCTTCCTCCTGTAGGCGCACAGGATCGTCATAGCCCAGCCTGGATAAGTAATCATAAACAATCTGAAGAGGTCGTTCAGTAGGTTCCAGTCTCCTGCTTGCACAATTCAAAAGAAAAATATTTAGTAAGTAATAAAAATGCATCATTTAATTGTTTTAATCTTTTAATGTGCTCTAGATTTTTACGTCTATATCAAGATTTTCTTAATATCATGTGATACAATTAATCTAAGTAAGTGGTGCTCAAAGATTTTGGTCTCAGGTTCCCTCTACAGTCTTTGAGGACCCCAAAGAACTTTTGTTTATATGGGGTATACTTGGTATTTACCAAATCAGAAACTAAAATTAAGAATTTCCAAACATTTGTTTATTCACTTTTAAGTAATAAATCAACCCTAAGTTAACATAAATATTTTTTGAAAAATATATTTTCCAAAATAAAACAACTTTAGTGAGGAGAATGGCACTGTTTTACATTTCTGTAAATCTCTTTAATACCTAGTTGAATGGAAAACAGCTAGATTCTTGGATCTGCTTCTACATTCAATCTGTTGTGATAACATGCTAGTTAGCCTCTAGAAAACTCAACTGTACATGCATAAGAGACTGAGAGTGAAAAAGAAAATGCCTTAATATGAAATAGTTTTGACCGAACACACCTCTTCAAAGAGCTTTAGGGACTCCCACACAGGGTCCCTTGAGAATCTCAGGTCCAAACTTGAAGACAGTGAAATTATGAATCTTAAAGGTTATACTTGGTCATATTTGATTTCATATAAGCTGCACACACAATTAGAGATGCAGACTTTGGGTTGCCTATTATGTCCTAGGTACTATGTATTTCTACTGGCTTCATAGATGACTCTTCCACAAAACTTAGCAATGGACGGCCCAATAATTCCCCAGAAATCATTCTACCACATGGCCCCGACTGAAAGCTGAAGTAAAATCATAATGTCTAGTAACCATTTGTGGCTTCTGGTGACACTGCATATTTTAAATCACACAGACTTAAAATACTTAAAAAGCAAAAATTATCAATGTGTATTTTTATAAAAGGGGCTACATCAGTAATAACAGCAAGATAGCTCTTCTATAATTCTTTTATCAGAAAGCAAACTGTTATAAATACTGGGGTTACCAAAAAAAATGTATACAAGTGGACATTTTGGTCAAAGTTGCTCAAGCAATAGTTTGCCGTAATCAGAAGTGTCTGGATGCTGATGGTAACCACTTTGAGCACCTCTTGTAACTGCAGAAGTCAAACGTGACTTATATTCATCTTCTGTTACCGGTATGTAGTGAGTATTACAATTTTAATAGTTTTTTCCTTTCTTCAACTGTGTATTCATTTATTTTTGGCACCCTCTGTACAGTGGCTAAGAGTACTGGCTCCAAGTCAGACTGCCTGGGTTTGTGTCTCAGTTCTGCCACTTACTAACCACATGCCCTTGGACAAGTTGTTTATAACCTGTTGTCTGCAATTCCTCATCAGTATAAATGGAATAACAATAGTCCTAACTCATAGAGTTGATACTAAATTTTTTACTTACTTACAAGGTATGTAAGTAAAGTGCTGAGCGAAATATCTTGCATGTAGTAGTGTTCAACAGCATACTGACAACTATTATTAAAAAAAAATTCTTAGGACTGAAATCGTATTTTAATTAGAATAGAAATAGAGCATCTCCCCATCTAAAACAACAACCAAAGAACAAGTATAGGAAAGTTGACACCCGGGTATTCAAAAGGTTATGAAGAACATTACTCTTTATATCTTCGAAGAATTCTGTTCAGAAAACTTAAGAAATGTATTAATTAAAAGAAACACAATACACCTCCCATCATGGCAAAAAGATATGCAGTACATCTGTTAAAGGACTAGAAAATACTGTTGGCAAGAAGATTTCATTTAAAAATACATGAAATGGGAATGCTACAAAGCTGAATATAAACAACTGTATGAAAGTGATAATTTTGGAGTAGAAATCATACTGATGAGCACAAAAAAAACAAAATAAAACAACCGCCTGGCCCATCCTGACTGCTCAATACAAACTTGTAGCTTTCATAAACTCAGCACTAGTGCATGGGGGATGACCAAAGAACTGAAAGCCTACAGAGACCAATAAATATTGAATTTGATAGAAACAAAAAATAAATGTTTCAGGATAAAAACATCAGTTATAGTTAATCTCTACTTAAAATATGCAACAAGGACTATGACAATATTAGGCATTTTCCCCGCACAATGGTAGAATTCTAAGAAGGATGCATTTTTAAGAGGAACTTCTAAAAAACTATAATTAGCCATGTAATTTGAAGACTGACTGAAGGATTATCTTGAACAGAAGGAGACCAAGGGCATAAAGAGTTATCTCTATCTTCCAACATCAAGAAGGATTAGACTTACTCTGCATTGCTCCAAAGAATGGACTAGGAACAATGAGAACTTGTTGCACAGGTAAACTTGGGTTAAAAATGAGAAAGAACCTTAATAATTAGAGATGTCCAATAATGAAACAGATTGCCTCTCAAAATAGCTCTCAGAGCTAAAGAGCCATCTGTCATGGATATTTTAGAAAAGACTCCTATAAGAATCAAGTTGGGCCAGATGATCTTTAGGGTCTTTTAGAACTCAAGAGTCTGTGCAGTATCTAAGATACCTTCTTAATACAAGGCAAATTCTACTGAACGCTGCTATTGTTTTTGGATACAGAGTTCAATGTATTTAAATATCAATTCCATGTAACGATCACATATTCAGGATAAATAACACTGTCAGGTTAAAATCCAATTTTTTAAGTTCTCTCTAGAAAACCAAGAGAAATGGAAACATCCTAATTCTGAAATATTTTATATGATCAAATTTCCTTTCCTAAAAAGGCTCTGTAGATTTTGAAACCCTCTTTATATATTACCACCTAAAGAAAGTATTTTCCCTGGTCAGAGAAAAAAAAAAAAACACATCTGCTCTTATTAGTTTAGCATAAATGAGTAAACAAGGAATATTTCAAGAACTGCAAAAACAAGTAAAATGAGAGGCTAATTCCATTTACTCATTAAACTCCTTTGCTTAAGAGGGTAGAGAATATGGGGGAGGGAAATACTATAATATGCTTATGGATCAATTTTGTGTTTCAAAGTTCCAAAAGTTTAACAGACTGGTAATTAGCTATTTCTTAAAACTCTCACAAATCAAAGGAAAATTACATACTGCAAAACAGGTGTAGGTGAGAGTAATGTTGGCAATGAAAGGTTTCGTTCAGCATTTGAAACATTTCTACTAACAGCTTTAAGGAGAATAAAACTACTGTAATAGTCTTAGTTTGCTTCTAAGTCTTCGAGGAGCTACTATGTCTTTGTAAATCTGAATACATACACACATGGTTATTTCTCTCAAAACCAGCCAACCAATACAGTAGTGCTATCAACAGTGATTTATAGCTGTTAGCCAAGAGTAGTAGCCAACAGTTATTCTAAATAGTGACCATAGTTAAGATTCACATAAGAAAAGAGTACATTTCATTCCAAGTATAGAATTATAGTTACTAGAGGGAGGCAAAAGCACACGTTATTAAAATCCAACAAGTGGAACAAAACATTATGTCAAAGACCTAACAAATCACAGCAGCATCCTCTGCATCAAATTCAGATCAAAACCCAATCTCTGTGCACCTGTAACAGTAAAATCTGCAAACGTTAAGATCCACAATACAGATGTTACAAACAGCAACAATAAGGATATTTCAATAAATGTCTACTCCAGGCCTGATACTGTATGGGGAGCGTTTTACATTTTAGAAAGCTACGCCTATTTTGCAAATAAGAAAAATTAGGTTTAGTCACACAATTAGTACATAATGGCATCAAGGTTTAAACCTGTGCCCGGTTCATTACAAAACCTAACTTCCTTCAGGCAAACAACATTATTTTACATAGTTAAAATAATTTATGCAGAAGACAGCTTAAAGCACCAAGGAATCTAAAAAGTTGTTTTAAAATTACTATATTTCATTACGTCTAATACACCATCATTTGAAAAATATGCTATTTTTTATGCATCATTGCTGTATAATAAAGAATTTTGTTAGTCTTGTCCCTGGTTCCTTGGAAGAAGATTCTAAATCCTTGGAATTTCCTGAGTAATGGGAGGGTTTTAGTTATTCATGAGCCTCTTGGATCACCTCTGAGTTTATGCTGAGAGATGAGATGACTCAGGATGGGGACGGGCCACCAGAAAGACCATCTATGTCAACAGAGAGTTGGGCTGGGGCTTGGAGCCAGCCCAACCTTAGGGGAGGAGAGAGGGATGGAGAATGAGTTCAAAGACATGGTCAGTGATCCAATCAATCAAGTCTACCCAATGAAACCCCAATAAAAACTCTGTACCAAAGTTCTGTGGCGCTTTCTGGGAGGTAAACAAACTGACGTCCTAGGAGGATGATACGGAAGAAGAGCATGTAGGTCCTACATTCAGGACCCCTATGTGTCTCTTCATTTGGCTGGTCTTGATTTGTACCCATGACACTAAACACTGTAATTGTAAGTATAGTGCTTTCTTGAGTTCTGTGAGTCATTCTAGTGACTTATTGAACGTGAAGGTATCATGGGAACCCCCAAAATTTGTATCCAGTTGGTCAGAAATGTGGCCAGAATCTGATGTAAAGGTAGTCTTATTGGGGACTAGGCCCTTTAACTTGTGAAGCCTGTGTAAACTCTGTGATTAGTGTCAGAATTGTATTGCAGTAGACCAGATGATATTGCAATAACCATTATGAAAGAAAAAAACACTGCCAATTGAACTATTACCCACCAACAATTCTAAGATACAAGCTGATTTCAGAAGTACTAAAATGTAAAAACAAATTTAATAGAAACAAATTACTTAATGTATAATACATTCTTCTAAAGTTTTTAAATAGTACAGAAACACGAAGCACAGAACAAATCACCTTTTTCCTCAATGATAATTAGTTCAGTATGTATCCTGAATCTGGATTTTTCATTACACTTTTATAACATCAAAATATGGCAAACAAAATTATAGTGACTTGCAAGAGGTCACCCAGCAAATCAGTGACAAAAGGAATTAGAACTCAGGATTCCAAACCCCAAGGTATTATTTTCTGATATACATACCTTATTGCTTCTTAGCTTATCTGAAAAGATAGTCTATCAAACGCAGAAATCTTAGTCATTTTGATGACTAAGAATTAAAGCAAATATATGATCATGAGCCAAAGGGCACTCCATTTTGTCACATACGATCTTGTTACAACTTTTCAGACAGAAGGCAATGATTACACTAAGCTTCACTAGTGAGTCATTTATCACTTAAACAGTTCAATAAAAAAGACAGACCGACTATTTTCATGTAAAGAGCAATGGACCGGGAGACAAGACACTGTGTGCCAACTACAGCTCAAGCACTAAGCAGCTGCAAGAATGTGCTTCAACCTGCCCTCTTCAGGCCTCTGGTTCATGTCTATAAAATGAAGGAACATGATCTCAGTGATTCCCACTGGGGAAGTTACTGGCCTTTGGGGCAAGATAATTCTTTGTTATACAAGACTGTCTCACACATTGAGGACATTAAGCCTTTCTGGCCCTTGCTCCCTAAATGCTAGTAACTCTCCCCAGTAGTTGTAACAACCAAAAAAAAATCCCTGCTCCCGCACATATTTCCAAATGGAAAGGGCAGGGGGTTGAGTGGTTGTTAGGTTGGGTATACCTCATTTCTCTAGAAGATGATCTCTCTCAGATTCCCTCAAGGGCTAAAATTCTACAAATTAGTAATCCTTCAGTTTTTCTTAAATGACAAGTCCAGGACTGAAAGAGTATGAAAAGAAGGAAGTCATGGATGATTTAGAAAAATATGGTATAATTTCAGCCCCAGTAATCTCATTTGTAGGACCTAGGCCAGGAAAATCAACAATGTAAAGATTTATGGGCAAAGGTTTAGTCATTAAAACACTACTTCTGTAGTGAATGATTTGAATGATTTGAAACAACCCAAATAGGTTAACATTTATTGAGCACTTATTAGGTGCCACACATCATTCTAAGAACTTTACTTCCTTGCTACACAAAGTATAGCACATCACTTAGGAGTTTAATACACAATCTCAGGCCCCACCCAGACCTACTGAATCAGAATCTGTATCTTAACAAGCTCTTCAGGTGACATTAGAATTTAAGAAACACTACTTTATAAGAATTCATTCATTTAATCTTCATAACATGTCTAATTAATTTACTCCTCAAGACAACTCTATAATGTAAATACTATCATCCTCCATTTCACAGATTAGTAAACTAAGGCACAGAGTATAATATAACTTGCATAGTAACTGTCTGAGCCAGGGTTTGAGCTCACACACTCTCATTCCAGAATCCAAACTTTAAACCAGCACTTCATAGTATTTCTCAATTTTTAAATAAGTTATAGTGTCTTCAGAAAATGGAATATTCTGTAGTGATTAAAACTGGTATTTAAGGAATTTTTAATGACACAAGGAATTAATCAAAGTAGGCAGTAAATAAACTGAATACATGGGATGGCCCCAAATACAAGATGTGATCACACAAACAATATGGTGAATGTATAAATTAAAAAAAAATTAATTACAGTGAGACACATTGCCATTAATTGCTCTCAAAATACACCCCCTCCCTATGAACAAATTTATCCTATTGTTCTTGCGACTTTCTGAAGCAGTTCTCACTCTTTTATGAGTATCTTTAGTTGTGCTGTCACAGCTGCCTCAATGTCCTGAATCACTTTGACTTTGGGAAAGAGCCAGAAGTCGCACGGTGCCAGATCCGGTGAATGATCGTACCAGAAGCGATGTGTGACACAGAGAACTGTCATGAGGGAGGATGATTTATGGCACACTTTAAAACACACCTTCTCTCAACCATAGCTCACACGTGACTGACTGAGCTGAACAAGTTGAAACTTGTCACACACTATTACTAAGGTTCGACGCGCTGCTTCCCGTATTGAAGATCCCTGCCTTTCCGTTGGATGGCACTCGGCAGCAGCATTCACTGTATTTTGTGATCACAATGGAAAGGCTCTTGTGTCACACATTGCTTCTGGTATACGGCAATTTCTGTCAAATAAAAACATTACGGTGTGTCCTCATCCACCTTATTCACCGTATCTGGCACCGTGCAACTTCTGGCTCTTCCCCAAAGTCAAAATGATTCAGGACATCGAGGCAGCCACGACAGCACAACGAAAGACTCCCACGAAAGAAGACGTCCAGAACTGCTTCAGAAAGTGGCAAGAATGATGGGATAAGTGTGTTCGAAGCAAGGGGGGAACATTTTGAGGGGGATAATGGCAATGTGTCTTTTATTGTAGTAAAACTTTTTAAATTTAAATATTCACTGTATTTATTTATCATACCGCATATATAATTTTAAAACATTATACACACACTTACTTTGAAAACTATCTGGGAAAAAATGTTACTATGGGAAGGCAATATATGGGATTTGGTGTCAGAATGCCAGAATTCAAATCCCAGCTCTACCACTTTTAGCTCAATGATCTTAGGTAAGATGCTTACCCTTTCTAAACCCCATTTTCCTCATCTATAAAATGAGAATAATATGTACCTCACAAGATTGTTATGAGAATTAAGTGAGGTGATCTACAAAAAGCTTAAGCATAGAAGAGAATTATTTCTCTTTACACTTTTTCATTTTTCCAAGATTTCTACAATGAGTACATATTATACTTCATTACGTGGCAAAAAAAAAAAGTTATTAAAAAAGAGAATGCCTTAGATTGTCAACTATCTTGTAAAGGGCTATTATGAAGAAAGTACCTATTCCTCTGATTAGATTATATAAGACTGAACTGAAGCAATTAAAAGTTGAGTAAGACTGCTAAAAAGATCTTTAAATAAGTCTGATTAAATAGCGAAGCTGAGTGAGGGACACTGCCAGTTCCTCTCCAGGAGGGCCTCTATTCAGAACAAAGTCCACCACCCATCTGGCATGAGTTAGGTATCCCAACTGCCTGGTAGTACCTGACTGACCTTGAACAGGTTACCAGACCTCTCACAAAGTCTCAATGTTCCTCCCGTGAAAGGAATGATAGATTACTGCCCTTACCGTTGTGAGGATTTAATGAGAAAATGTGTGTAAAGCACTAAGCACAGTGCTTAGCAAAGAAAGCACTTAATGTTAGCTAAAATCTATCATCATCATCCTTTGGCTGGATGAGACTTCTTGAGCTCCTACTCTAGCAATGAAAATATATTCATTTTTTCAAATCACAGTTCAATCAGGTTTTCATTATTTCCTAATCAATTATATCTTCCAAGAGCTATTTCATTACAAAATTATCAAGGCCACAGGGCTAAAAAGAGACAAACTGTCCATTTTAAGTAGTTTAGATTCACAAAAGTAAATTATATCACATTTGGATTCTTTTGTAACTACACAACTAGTAGTAGCAAGCCAATTCAGGTGGGGTTTCTTCCACATTTTTACTACCTTTGTATACATACATATACACTAGTATACAAATGACTAAGTCTTATGTTTAAATGCATCAACTGCATCAATCACTACCAGCTATATGTAGGCCAAAGCTTTCCATCTGATAAAATTAGATCCGAATCAGTGTTAAGATTTAGAAAAGCCTAAGGATCATTCAAGTCTGATCCTTTCATTTTACAAATGGATTTAGGAAATGTAGTTAACTGAAGAAGAAGGAAAACATTCAAATTCTTATCTATTATTTCAGGAATTAGTCCAAACCCTAAAAGGAAAACATAATAAACCTCAGTTTAGACTTTTAAAATGACACCAATTTTTAATTCAGCTAAAGGTGCTACTATTATTACCACATTTTAAGTGTAAGTAGGAGCTTCCTTTCTCACTTTCATCAGTGCTAAACCCTCAGCTTTGAATTCTGTTTCAAGACATTTACTCATTACAGGGAAGGGGAAGGAGAGAAAAATCAATGGTCAGGCACCTAAGGAGTTCTTATCTGACGTCAAATTCAAAGACTAGCAATTCAAAGAATAGTAATTTTTTTAAAAAAGTTAAATCAAAGAGTTCATATATACAGTATAAGACTACAATGAGAATACTTTTCTTCATGTTTATATAAAAATTTTAAAGTAAACACAAACGGTTTTTAAATCTATGAAAATACGCTCAACTTCACTCATTAAGATAAATGAAAATTAAACTGACAAAATAACAAAGTGCTTATCAGATTTGCAAAAACCTAAGTCATTAGACTTGAAAAAAGATTCCTTGGAATGCTGACTTTATGATACCTAATTGAAAAACTGTTGACAATCATTTTCATTCACAAGCAAGTAGGTGCTCATGCATGAGTATGTGTCTATATTTACAAATAAAATTTAACACTAATGTGTTCTGGAGAAAGTTAAGTGGGGAATAGGTATACTTTTATGTTATTCATCAAGGTATAACTTCTATGAAGAGAAATTTGACAATATTTATCAAAATTATAAATGCAGATATCCTCTGACCCAGCAATTCTACTTGAGGAGTTTACCCTACAGATGACATCCACATAGGAGAAATATCATAGATACAAGAATATTCACTGCTTGTGGAAGTAAAAAATTGGCAACAATCTGAATGTCCATTAACAGAAGATTGGCTAAAATTATGGTAGAATCATAAAATGGAATACTGGGGCCGGCCCGGTGGCTCAGGTGGTTGGAGCTAAAGGCTGCTGGTTTGATTCCCACATGCGCCAGTGTCAAATGGCTCAGTTGGCTGGCGCACAGGCTCTCAACCACAAGGTTGCCAGTTCAACTCCTTGATTCCTGCAAGGGATGGTGGGCTACGTCCCCTGCAATTAACAACAGCAACTGGACCTGGAGTTGGGCTGCGCCCTCCACAACTAAGATTGAAAGGACAAAAATTTGACTTGGAAAAAAGTCCTGGAAGTGCACACTGTTCCCCAATAAAGTCCTGTTCCCCTTCCCCAAAATATAAATAAATAAATAAAATGGAATACTATGCAGCCACTAAATAAATGAAAACTATATAAATATTAATATGAAAAGATCTCTAAATGATATTAAGTGAACAATATGCTGCACACAGCCCCATTAGTTTTAAAATTTCTATGTAACAGAGACACATACTCATGTATGAGCATTTACCAGGGGTGCCAAAAAAGTGTATACACATGACTTGTATTCATCTTTTATCGGTATATATTGAGTATTATAATTTTAACACAGTTTTTTCCTTTCTTAAAATGTGTATATATTTTTGGCACCCTCTGTATACTTCTCACTCTATTTCTTTTTATAGATTTCAATTTCATTCTATTTATACATATTACGTTTTTTTTTTAAATAACTTTTAAATTTAGATATCCAATCTACTGTGTAACAACACAAACGAAGTAACTATCAAATTTTCCTTCACTGATAGTTTTTAAATTTAAGAATCACAACATCAGCATTCTAGGGACAAATACTTTTTCAAGTCTAGTGAGTCCATAATCAGTTCTAGCATGATTAAAATCCTAAGTCCAACTTTCAAGAAGAAACACATATTACTTACACTGCCGTAGAATTAGAGTGGTAAGACCCAGACCTTACCTGACCAGGTCTCCATGAAGCTGTAAATAAAGACTTTCCTTTCCCTCTCCAGCACATATTTCTGATGCTGGTGTGTCTACTGTGCAAAGGACAAGATGTAAGTCGGAGGAGGAGGAGACAGAAGGGGTGGTGGTTGTAGTGGCAGTGGTCGTGTCTGCTCCATAAAGGTAAACACAGCCTCTCTTCACATCTTCTCTCAGCCAGTCTCTTTCTCGAGAACCAAACCTACTCCTCCTATTCAAACAATTTCTACTCCCATTGCGTTTCATATTTCTCTAAAAAATATCAAGAGAAAGAAATCATTAGCTAGAATGTCTGAATTAGGCAAGTTTAGTCCTCACCCCACCTTTCCACTCTATAATTCACCAATACTCTGCTCGATCAAGATCGAGCTTCACTCCTCCCAGAGCCTTCCTCACCTGCCGTGCCCATTCTTGATCTGGAAAACTTAGTTTTCTTTACTGCTAGCTGTTCAGGTCTCTGTCCATGATCTTCTCTGACCCATTCTTTTTCTTATGTTTTCAGAAAAGTGTCAAGAATAATAATACATCTGTATACCTACTAGCCAACTTTCACAAATTTTAATATTTTGTCAGAGTTAGTTCCAATCATTCTAAAGAACACACACACACACACACACACACATACACGATATATTCTTACATATACAGCTGAAGCCACCTGGTACCCTCACCACAACCCCACATCCCCCTTCTTCTCCCCAGAAACACTCTACTATATTTGGTACTTATCATTTTGGCATTTTATGTTTGCCATATATGTATATATCTATATACTATATATTGAATTGTTTTACATAATTTAAAACTTTATGTTTCACCCTGCAATTTTTTTATTTGATTCTACACTGGTTTAGAGATATATGCAACTCATTAATCTGAATATTCCATTTCTGAATACACTGCAATTAATCCATTTTGCTGATGGCACTTAGTTTGTTTCTAATTTTTCACTGTTGGAAACAATGATGCAATAAACATTTTTGTACACGTCTCTATGCAATTTGGAAGTTTCTCTAGGATCCTAACCCTCTGCCTCTTATGCCAAATAAGCAAGTACAGAATCAACACAATAGTGCACAAATATTCTTTTCATTCTCATTATGTTTTTTTTAATTACTATTGCATTTGATAATTCAGGCATGTGAAATTCATACAGATTGTATAGTCATGTTATCTCAAAGCAAAAACAATTGCAACAGCAATATAACAAGATTCTAAATATCAACATTTATTTATCTGCTCTATTTTTATGATAGGCCATTTTTGTTCCCTTAATAAAAAAGACATTTCCACTATAATCACACTGACACACCTCTCCAACATCATGCCTCACTGCCCTTCTCTCTGCTTCAGTCACATCCAGCTACTTTTAACTCCCCAAACATACCAACAATTTCACAATTCTGTGACTTGTCTGAAATGTCCTTCTCCATCTTGTCCCCAACTTACTAGTCATTCTTCAGTACTCTACTCAGATGTCACCCTCTATCTGCTCTCTATGGAGCCATCCCCACTTTTCTCCTACCTAGAAAGAATTAATGACTACTCTCTCCTCAGCAGAATTTCTTCACCTTGAACATACTTCTATTACTTTGTGGATCACAATGGGTTTTAATTATTTATTTGATATTTCTTCCTCTCTTCTACCCTGAGAATCTATTACAGTGCCTCAACACCTGGGTGGTACAGATATGCATGCAGAACTCAGACGAAATCACAGAAACTGATTCCAGGTCTGTACGTTATCCCAATTAGCTCTGGCAAGAAGTTAAACAAACTTAAGGGGAAAAAAACTCCATTTTTATAAAAATCCTGCAACCTTTTCTTTGTACCAGACCAAAAGTAAATAAAATACTTTTGCTACTTATTGCTCATTGGAAAACAGATACACCTATTAATAATGAAAATATTTCTATGATTATTGAAATTAATACTGTAGGGTAACTACATCTAAAATTCAATTTCTAAAGATGGTAAAGAAAGGAGAAGGAAAAGTTAGCAAGTATTCCCATGTGGGAAGAAAATAAAACACGAGTGAGCATGGCTTAATTGTTTGAGTTTATGATATAATGACAGGTAAATCGGTCATTTTGCAAATCTTAGGGATTTGAGTATAACTATTCAAAACCATAAAGATTATTACTGATTCCAACTTTAGATAACTAGGATAAACCCCTGCAACAAGTGAGAATTAGGTCTCTCTTCTCATCAAGGGCATTTTCTTAAAGCTGAACATCTCAGAATTAACAAAGGGCTTTCAAGTACTTATTTTATAAACACAGGGGCCATCTTAGTTGTATCACTAAATAATTTTAACCACTTAATAATTCACTGGTTAATTTTAAATATTCCTTACTTTTTAATCTTTGGGAAAGATCAACTGGTCCATCTGTAAACAGTATTCTATATGGTACACTTATACAAAGTTCTGCACTCAGTGAAGAGAAATTTTGCTCACTGCTCTCAAGAGAGAGCAAGTAGACACTATTCCATACAACCACCAAAAAGCTTCTTTAAATAAAACTTTTTTAAGGCCAAATAATGGCCCACTGACCTTCTCAATCTTAGAAAAGTCAAGACAGACCCCAGGAAGTATTAGTTCATCCATGATTTTTCTTTTGTGAGGATTTTTAAGTCATTTTTTAATGTGTATCTACATTTCCCTTAAGACTATAAATTCCTTAAGGAACTTTAACATTATTGGAACACAACGTGTTGCTGATCAAAGAATGTATTTCCTACCTATATGATATATTCACCCAATGTAGATAAACCACAGAGTTACAACTTAAGTGGGTATCAATGGGCATATTAAAGGCCTAGACACTAAGAAAGCACAGACTTGCAGCAACAATCTAGATGGGTTGTTTAGCTGTTATTAGCCACTGCTAAATTACCAACCATGTTTCCCCGAAAATAAGACCTGCCCGGAAAATAAGCCCTAGCATGATTTTTCAGGATGCTCATAATCTAAAATAAACCCTACCGTAATTCCCCCAAAATAAGACCAGGTCTTATATTAATTTTTGCTCCAAAAGACATATTAGGGCTTATTTTAGATTACGAGCATCCTGAAAAATCATGCAAGGGCTTATTTTCCAGTCTTATTTTTGGGGAAACACAGCAGTGCTTTCTTCTCTACTGCTACTGCCTAAAGCATCAGGTAACTGCTAGAAAGGCCAATACTATCCTCTGAGATGCTTTTAGCTTTTAAGAATCACTATGCCACTGGAATTGTTAGACTGAGAACATTTTAAGTGCTCCCTCCCTTACTCTTATGTAAGAACTGTTGACAAACTTATCTATAAGGGAACACAACTATAATCACCTCTCACATCAACAAGTATATAAAGAACACATTTAAGATTTAAAGAAATTTCTAGAAAGCAAAAGTCTTTAGAGTAAGCCATGAATTAAGTACCCATATCAGTTTTATGCTTTTAACTCTATAAAAATGAAGATAATATAAGAGGGCTGTGATCAGTTCAAAGGTGATAAACTATTAAAGGCACATGTACAATTAACTCCGATATGATATGCATGCGAAAAATAGGATCTGGTAAAGTAACTCTCCATATGCAATGTGCACTATTAAAATATAAAATATCCTAAGGGAAGAAGTATGTTTCTGCATTCAAACTTTAAAACAATATGGGCTATGGGGCGGCCACTTAGCTCAGGTGGTTAGAGCGCCGTGCTCTTAACAAGGTTGCTGATTCGATCCCCACATGGACCACTGTGAGCTGCGCCCTCCACAACTAGACTGAAACAACTACCTGATTTGGAGCTGATGGATCCTAGAAAAACAGACTTAAATAAATAAAAGGGTTTTTTTTAAAAAAAACAAAAACCAATATGGCTGATCTCTATGAATATACATGTTAAGGTATATTTTTGAAGGGGTGGAATGAGTTAAGGAGAGGAAGAATATTTTAGTTCATTAAAATCTTTCTGGTATTAATTGATTTTTTAAAACCATGCACACAATTTTGATCAAAACTATTCTGATTTTCAACTATTAGTAAAAAAACCAATCTCATCACATTCACCGACTAGGTTAATTGTAATTTCATATCTTTCACAGACTGAGTAAAAAAAAAGTCCTAAAATTGGAGGAAACACCTTGAAAATTTATGCTTCAACGGTATTCCCAATAATCTTAAGAATATTAAAAATATCACTCTTATATTCCAACTACAACTATAAAGGGGTACATTCTAAATAGGAATTTGCTAAATAAATCTGGGGGCAGATTTTGAATCAAATTTTCCAATAGCGTATACAGATGGACGTAGATCTAATCTGGCTAAATTACACTGGCTTAGTTATATTAGCCTTTTTATGAAGACCTGTATATTTTTTGACAATAATGATGCTCATAATTTGGCACTAAGTATAAAAGAGTTACAAAAAAAAAAAAATGAGCCTTTTCCAAAGGGTCTTCAGAGAATAACATGTAGAAAATTATGACTTTCCTTCAAATTCAGAAAGTCTTCTATTTATGTATTCTTTTCTAGTTTCACTTGGCACAAAATTCAACCACTCACCTATTTAAGGGAACTTCTGTATGTAGAACACATAACACCTATTCTCCACAGTAGATCCCATTAATTTGCAAAGATTATTTAAAGCACTAACCATATGCAATAAAGCAAGGGACCCAAGGGCCTTAGACACTGTCAGCCTCCCACACCACCAGCACTATAATCAAGATCAATTTCTGGAATCTTCCTAATGGTCCCCAGATTGGAACCCTAGAGAACCAGTGGTAAGTTGGACTACTTCTTGCAAGTGTAGGAAGGTGGGACCTTTCAATAAAGATCTTCATTTCTCAGTTCCTTTCCTGTAACAACTCACTCTCTCCCCACCAAAAAAATTTCTTATAAAAAAAGCTAAGGTTATTTACCTTCTAGGCCAGAGGGCTTTCCCTATCTCTCAGACATGCCATTTCCTGATAAACCAGGCTTGGCTGAACTTTTTTGTTTGTTTATTCACAATTTACATTTGTGTGACTTTATGGTTTTAAATAACCATTCAAAAGCCTTTGGGTAATTATATTTGCAATTACAGTTAAATAAGATACAACAAACATGTACAAGGTTTATGCAGAAGTGGAGATAAACTATGGAAAGTTATTGCTTTAAATCGCTGCATTAAGATCGGAACGTAGTAGTAGATAAAACTGTTTATATTGTATTGTACAGAGACCTATTTTATGTTATTTCATGGATTCACCAGATGCTTCAAATCTATTATTTTTTCAGTGTTCCCATCTTTGTGATGTCCTATTAATTATCTTAATAACAAGTATACTGTGCTCACCCTCAATCCCAATTAACAACTAATACTTTATGTATTTTTCAACATTATTGTTTTGCAAAGCATTTTTGAAACACATTAAACCTTCTAAATTTTCTTTTCTCTGTCTTCTCCTTGGCAAGTTTTAAATCCTGCTGATTCCTCTTCTAGAACTCCATAAGGAATTCCAGTCCATCTCCAGAAGGATACCTAGTTTACATATTTGACCTACAGAAAAAATTCTCCCCAATTATTGCAAAGGCTAGTAGAAAACTCCTTCCAGTCTCCCAGAACCCTTCCTTGTAACCATCTTCACTGTCACCTCCCCACCCTACATTCCTTGTGCATTTGAACTTCTTGTCATCACCTTCAAGGCTCCACTCCCCCCCCACCCCGACTTGCCTGCATCTGCTTTCATTTCCTCCCACTCCCCCCAATTCCTGCCAAAAAGCCCCGCTAGCTGCCTGTTGCATAACGGCTCCCCCATTACCGTCTCCCTGGATCGTCAGGCCCGCTCCGGCGAGCAGGAATGCCCGTTTTTGTCCAACCCCTCCTCCCTTCTGCAACACGCCCAGCGATTCCCTGAGAATAGGCTACTCCCGGGATTCTCGCTCCAGGCGGGGCAGGTCGTGCTTCCAGGCCCGCACCTCCGAGCGGGAAGCCGGGTCTTAACTTCAATGGTAAACCCTGAGGACACAGTCGGCCCGCTCCACCCAGCGCAGCCCCAAGCACACCGCAGCGCCCGGCCAATCACCGCCGCCATCCTCCCGCTGGGGTGATGTCTTCAGGTGTCCGGGGAGGAAGCCTTGCGTACTTCCAGCCCGGCTCTCGGGCCAGGAGCGACAGGCTCCCGGGCTCCGAGCGCGGCCGAGGGACGCAGAGGCGGGCCCGCCAGTCCCGAAGGAGCCGGTGGGCGGCGGCGACGGCCGGGCGGACGCCGGACCCAAGGCGTGGGCCTGCGAGGCGGGTGGCTCGCGGCCAGGGATGGGCAGCAGAGGGGACGCAGACGGCCGAGGCCTCGGCGGGGGCCAGGCGCGGAGGCCTAGGCCGGGTCCGTGGCACCCTCAGCGGAGATGCCCCGCGGCCGAGCAGCAAAGCGGACTGACTGACGCGGGACAGGGGTCGCCGGCTGCCGCTGGCACCGCGCGGGGCAGGGGCGGCCGCTCCCCGCCTTCGCTCCCTTCCCAACCCTCCCACCCGCCTGCCCGCCTGCCTCACCTTCAGGACCCGGATGCCTCCCGGCCGGCGGCTTGCGGGAGCTTCGGGCGGCTCTGGGGGCTCAAGCGGGCCCGCGGGTCCCGGCTCCACCTCCCCCATCGGTGGCAGAGGCTGCACAGGGACGCCCTGCCGGCACGACGGCGCGCGGAGCCTCGGCGGCGCGCGCGAGCAGCCCGCGGCCCCGCCCCCCGCGGCCTGCCATCCCCGCCCAGGGCCCCGCCCCTCCCGCAGCCGCGCCGGACCTGCGTAGCTGCGGGCACTACGCGTCCAGGGCGCCGCGAGCCGCGTGCTGGTGGGCTGGCGGCTCGTACCCCGCGGGCGGAGCCAGGCGCCACCGCAGGGTTGGGCCTCCGCTGCTCGTAGCCCTAGGTTTGAAGGACTGAGGGCAGGGAGGGTTATTTACTGCTATCCCCGCCTCCGAAGTACGGGCTGGACTAGGGGCAGGTGTCAATGGTGACAGGACGTTGACCTCCGCAGAGGGTGGCTCTTGTAACTTAATTCGCCAAGATGTTTCTACTTGAAAGCTTGCCTGTCACCCTCACTTGCAAAGCCATAGAACAAATTGTTGAGAATACTCACCTTAGCGAGGACCTTTCTTTTTCTTACTAGAGATGCTCTCGACCTTCGGCAAATTCGACCCAACTCCGTGTACAAAATGTCAACTCACCTCCCAGCCACATTTTAATTCTATTTAATTTCTATTTCTAGTAAAATTATCAGAATTCGGTTCTCTGTCTCAAGCAGTAATATGGTATGTAAGCCATTTTATTATTGGCAAGAATAATTCAGGTAATCTTTAAGTTAATTATTTTCTTTTAGTTCTTGCATTGGTGGTAGTTTTGTGGCCAGCCAGTGGGCCAAATTGGGAATCACAAAGCCTGATTCCAAGTCTCAGCTCTACCTCTTTTAGACTTATACCCTCGTGCAAGTTACTTGATTTAAGCCTGGCTCTTAAACTGTTAAAGAAATTAATATCTGCCTAGGAGTTATTATGAAAATTTTGTGAATACATGCAAAGTGCTTAACACATAAAGGATTCGTAGTAGCCAATATGTGAATTTTCAAACTGAAGATTCATTCAATTCCTCAGAGTACTCTCCTTGTTAATTCTGTTCCAAATTTTCCCAGGAAACGTAGACTTCTGGATTTTTAGGTATTCCCCTTACACAGATGTTGATGAGTCTTCAAGCAACTTGCAAAAAAAAAATAATAATTTCTTGAGCTTTGAATTGGTAAAGATGGTTTCACCTATTTGTCCATTGCTTCGCTTGTCAAGATCAACTGTTTAGAATATTTTCATTGCAGGCTTAGTACAAGAGAATTTGGGATCTGAAATAGTGCAATCTATGCCCCTCTCTGACAGGTATGCATTTGGAGATACTTTAAATTCCAAGACAAAATTTGACTCTTGCAAAGATTCTGACCCTGTATATATTATTTCGTCTATGAGTTTGGTCACTACTTTCTCCCTTTACATGAGTTACTTTGTATATACCAAAATTCCAGTCTCTAGTAATCTTCATTTGTCTCACTTTAATGAATTAAAGGTTGTCTCTGTTGAGTCTTGGTGTAAGGTGAAAAAAGCTCTCAGGTTGTCTACCTTCCGTGTTTTCCCTCTATCTTGAAATTACATTCAAGAAAGCTACTCAAAGTAGGTGGATTCCCATTTCAGTGCTTATTTGGTAATTTCTTCCAGCAAGAACACTGGTATCTAAGGAATAGGTACCAATATGGAGACACAAGTGGACTTGACCGAGGGCAGACAGACATTGGAAAGAGTAACAAATGTGGTATTTCTAAAATCTTGTTTCTTGATGTATTATTACACATTACCTTTTTCAGATCTCATGAGCAGATGTTTTTTACTGATTCATCACCCGAAGGGAAAGGATGTTGTCCCAGGACCAGCATTTGAGTCCAGTCTGGGGAAGAACAGTGGTAGATGATTTTTTTAATTAATGGGATAGTGAATACAAGCATATGCTCAAGTTATGTATTCACTACTTCTTTAACAACAGTAGTACCTCTTTCAAAGGTTAAAAAAAAACACGAAAAAACTACCAGCCCAGAGATTGCAAGGGATAATATGATGCAGCTCCCTTTAAAGGTCTCCATGATCTAAGATCCAATTCCGTTAGTGACAACTAGTTGATTCTCAGTTTTCTTTTCAGATCATGTACTGCCATTAACATTTTATAGTTTCAAAGGTCACATATTCATGTTCTCCCCAGTTCAAGGCAGTGTGCATTATGTATGCCAAGGGTTATGTAACTACAATTTCTGGAAATGGTAAACAGCTGAGACTAACCCTAAAAATAAATTCCTCTGGGATTTTTTTATGCAAAAATCCATCTGCCCTCACTGCAGGTTCATCGTTACGAAAATCAGTTTGGATCAAGCCAAGAGACAGAGAAGTCATTAGGCTCCTTCGTCTTTATATCCTTCCGATAAGCAGCTGTGCATACCTCTCTCTCCACCTGGACACACACACAATTATCTCAGCCTTCCTAATCCTACAAAATGGAAAGAATGTCTAAAGAAGGCAAGTTCTTATCTATCAGATTTTGGTGGAGGAGCCATAAGAGCTTACTACATGCATTGGCTTCTTTATAGGTGGTTCCCACTCCTTCGATGATCACCGAGTCATCTTTAGCCCTAAGTCCCTTGCTATTCCAACACAGATTGAGCAGATTTAGGTATTATTTTAGTTCAAAATAAACAGGCAGTATTTACCTGGTTTCAAGGAATTTTTTTCCTTGAAATTTGAAGGAATTTTTTTCCTTGAACATTTTTATATTTTTTGAATATGGGGACAATTGAACGAGGGGAGGAAACAACATGGAAAACCCTTCAAGGTGATAAAAATTAATTTGGTCCTTCTAGATTGAAGGTCAAATCTGAACACAAATCATCGTATTAAATAAATGTCTGGAGTCTATTTGCTAAAGTTTTCTATTATAGCTTTTATATATTCATCTAATTACATGTAGATGAAGGTATGAACTAAATTTAGTATTAGAAACAAAGTGAATTTTTTCTAAGCCACATGTAAGAAAAGATAGAAACGTCACTTATCTAACAGTGCCAGAGGGCCCTTCTGCATAAACTAGATAATTGCCAAGGCCTACATCCTTCTCCTTCTCAATTAGAGGACTGTCACACTGTCCCCTTTCTCAATCAAGGAACTGCCAGGGATTATCTGAGCAATAGAAAACCTAAAGCTTCCAACTTCAGACCATCTTCACTTCTATGGAAGAGTTCATATAAAATAGATCAGGCAACATAATTCATTTTGGCTAGTCAAGCCTTTCTCTCCCAGTCACACCTATACTCCAACAATTCACAAATAGAAGCTTGTAACTGAAACCTTATGACCACCTCTAATACACATTTCAAAGAAATCACTGATATGATTTCTTTGCCTTGTGTGAGAATTCACCTTTGTGGAGAAGATAAGCATGGAAATAATCATATAGTTAAAATTTCCAATTATACTTTTCACTGTCTACAAGTTTTTTTTTAAGTTGTTCAAATTCCTCTCTTGGTGAGATGTGTGTAAAAGGAACACTAACAGGTCAGTAAGTTTAGCTCAAAGCTCTGGAATAAGAATTCATCCAAGGCTTCTCTAATTCACTTGCAAGAAGCGAGGAAGCAAATTTTAAATCATTGAGTATTGACTTTTTATTATTAGTCACTGTTCATAATTTGTTTCAACCAAAAGACAATACACACAGCAGAATTCTAATGCATCCCATGTAAATGTTTACATCCATTTTACTCCTCACTCGCCTCTAAGACTTATCATTTAATTTTAAATTTTTTTTTACATCTCAAAAATATGTCTGCAATAATTAGAACTTCATTAGCCGTCCCACTTGGAAACAGCCTTTTAATATTTTTACAGTAAATAAGATGTGATGGGGCATGAAAATGAAAATGTAACTTACAACATTTTGAAAGAAAAAGGACTTTACAGGGACACAGTGGGAATTCACAGAGGAAAGAGTTCAGTAGCTCTTTCCCATGTGGCCCCCAAATAGAAAACAAAAACAAAACACACAAAGCGCAACAGCAGGTTCCAAAAACAAAAACAAAAATAACTCCAATGCTCCATCTTGAAGCCAGAATCAATCAACCTCGTGGAAGTTCGTGAAGCAACTGTGCAAGCTGCTTCAGCATTTTCTTCTGTTTAAGTGTTCCAGGTCTGGAACCCCTGGAGTAGATGGGACCCACTCACTGCTATTGCTTGAAAAAGAGTTATTCACTTCCAGTTCTACAAACAGCCCCACCCTTCTGAGCCAAAGCTGGTCAAAGTGTTTTGAACGTCAGCACTTTCTGAGCAATTCTCTCTTCAGTGATCCTCCCCACTCCCAAACTCATGAGTACACAGACATGTAACACCTCTCTCCACCAACCACAAAGTTTGTGAATATCCACTTTTTGCTCTCTAGCTCTCTCGGTTTAGGACAATGTGGATAAAGTACATTCACTAGAAAAAATACACACATTCAAACTTTTTCCCCTAGTTCTCACGGCCCAAATATTTTCCAATGCAAAAGATAAAGAAGTTGAAACTCAAACACAGTATCCCCTAACTTCCAACCTCGTCTAGAAGAACATAAAAATTGAAAGCATATTAGTTATATAGATATACTCAAACCATTAGTGCTGGACAGTTTTAAAAGTCTATTTTCTTATATGAATGGGACAAACAAGGGGTACGAACCACATCTTTAACTTAGCAAGAGGAAAGAATCCTCTCTCAATCGTTACATTGAGGAATGTTTCTTTAAATGAGAATAACTTTAAAATAAACAGACGATCGCTATACACAGATAAAACATTCCATGACTGTCCAAATCGCCTCAAGGTAACAGCACCGGAGCATTGTGGGAAAAGCTTCTCGGGTAGAGCACCCTTCCTACAATTTTTTGAGATTACTTAAGATTAATTCTCCCTTAGGATTACTGGGGGGAAAGAGAGGGGAGAGGATACAAACTACTCTGGAAGAGGGAATAAATGAGGTAAAAGTACATGTGAAATCGTCCAAGTAAGTGTGTATAGGCTCACTGCTTATCACCCTGGAGTTATTAAAACCACCATGGAAATCGCTCTTTCCTTACAATGGCTCTAAAGTTGTAAGTCTATCCAAATTTGCTCCCCCTTGAATGGTTATACTAGGGAAAGAAATTACTGAAATGTGCAAGTACTCATCGAAATTAAGAGACTTCTTTTAGCAGCAAGGCCAAGTGAGAGGAGAACTAATTCTGATCCTAGAAACTAAGGCACACTGAAGCTTTCAAAGATCCAATCATTTGAAACAGTCTTCACAACCATCAGTATCCTAGGCAAGTATTTGGCCGCTAGTCCTTCAGTACCATGCTCAGGTACTCTCTGAAATCACTTCATAGTCTACACAACACCCTTTGTGTTAAGGCCATGATTTTCATCCCTTCTAGACAAAGCTATGGATGATCATATAACTCTACCTTAAAACTATCATTATCTAAGGAGATGCTTTGTTACTAGAGCAGACCCTTTCCAGCTCCATTAGCTCGCACTGTCGTACAGCATGGTCTCCAGCAGATTTCTGAGATTCAACTCTGTTCAACTAAAGAAATTTGAGCTGGTTAACTATAAATGTCTAAGAGAGAAAATAAAGCCTCTACCACAAAGAGGAATGTTAGACAAATTCAATTCAAGAAATCCACCAATATTGTGTTAATCCTATTATGTTTCACAGCATTAAGTATCCATCCAATGAAATCAGTCTGCAAAGCAACCTTTAAAGGCTATTTTTCATTGCACAGGCAGAGCAGTTGTCTAAAATACATAGTAGTACACACTTGCTGTACTGAAAACTAAGCACAAGATAATATCCTGTCCTTGATTCAGTCAACCATTTACCTAGTGGAGTAAGTTTTAGCAAATCCTGATCTTATATATTGGTTAAGACCAGAAAAGTTTCCCTTTGGAGCCTAGAGTTCAACTCCAGTTTGTCAACTGTTAGGAATAGTCTAGCATCTGATGCAGAGCTAGATTTGACAAGACACTGAAAATTTTAAGTAAAGGCTTGGTGAAACGGAGGGGGGAAAATGGATATTTGTACCCAGGTTTAAGACCAAAGCCAAAGTAGTCATTATACTGTACTCAGTACAATGATTGCAAATATTTTAAGAGTCAAGTGGGCCTGACCTTTCCTTTCTTCTTTAGTATATCAGACATGCACCTGTGCACCTGAACGTACACAGTACATTCAACATATACCACTGGACAGTCACCCTACCTCATTCCAGCAACTCAATGTTCAAGTTTGAAACACAAGGGTCCTTTCTAAAAAACCACTTGGCACTCTCATTAGTTTTTAAAAAGCTCCAGATCTCAAGAGTCTTTGATGCCGATATTCATGAGATTGGCCTCTCTCAAGACACCAATTTCTCAGACTCAGGAAAGGATATTCCCTACTCTATGATGTCCGTAAGACTTCCTCTGACATATGGGGCAAGGAAGCTACAAGGCTTCATTCCAACACCATAAAGTACAATATAGGAAAGATTTCTTTAACTGTGTGGTCTTTATTTCAGTGCCAGTGTTACAGATACAACACAAATGTTCCAGTTAGAAGAAGGAATTCAAACGGAATGCCAAGGTCCAAGCCAGGCTCAGGAAATAAAAAGGGAGGTTTGGAGTAATGGAAAATGACTCCAGTATGCTCTAGGATGAGTCTGATACTCACTCTTCCTATGGGCAAAGGTGCTTTTGTTAAGGAGTCTAATCTTTAAAAGTGGTGAACTCCTCTTTCCACCCATTTACCATAGTTCAACAGGCAAGTTACGGGCTTAGGAGAATCTTTAAAATTTGTGGTGGGAATAGGGGCATTAATAACTCTGTGTGTGTATACATACACACATACATGTATGTGCGTGTATATATATATATATATACACGCACATACATGTATATGTGTGTGTGTGTGTGTATATACATATACACACACATACATATATATGTGTGTATGTATATCTTTTAGAAGTTCACCTTGCACTTTAAGGGGAATCAAATTTGAAAATCATGGGGAATATTTATTCATGACTACAGCTAAAGAATGGAAAGAAAGGGGAGCTGGAAGAGCCTTGGAAGTTTCTATTACAAATAGAGCACCATATCCTTCATGCCAAATCTCAACAAAAGCTCTTTTAAACTGCATCTGTCCAGTGTTTACAAATAGCCTCTCAAGATCTGACCAGTTCTTGGTGACAAACATGCATACATGTGTGTGTCTGTGTGTATACAGCAATGCACAGAAAAGGCTACCAGGAGCCTAATGCCTCTTTCAAACATTGGGGGAACCAGTAGAAAAAGGCAGGGCTCCCTAATGTCCATTCTTACATTTCCATTATGAATGCCAGATGTAAAAAGTGCCTGAAGATGGTGACCCAGCTAGTGAGGAATAAATACCCCACCTTGCCCAGTCCACAGAGAAACACAGTAGAAAGAAGGGGCAACTGTTTGCTGCAGAGACAGAGTGAGTGTTTTCTTGCCATGGATTCCAGTCCACTCCTCCAGACCAGCTGCTTATTTCCTCAGGGGCCCAGGGAATGTTGATTCTGGCTGTAAATGTGGGAGGGGTGGAGAAGTGTGGAAAAAGGAGTAGAGGAGGAAGAGTGCAAAGTAGCCTCCAGAAGCAGCCGGCCTCAACAGTGGAGGAGAGGAGATTAGTCTTTAACAATGCTTCAAGGTCAGCAGTAACTTTAGGAAAATCCTCCTCAACAGTTCTTCTCTTCAGCTCCTCATGCCCATGGTACAGTTGGGGGGGACTTGCCAGCGATCACAACCTCCTTCCCAGAGTTCCTTTGATTGAGTGGGGTAAGAATGAAAACGGTGCGGGACCCTCATTGCCAGGACTGAGGGGGAAAGTTGTTCACCTCTGCTAGATCTTGCATTGCTGAGCCCTTGTGATTATATGTGAGCTTGATCCGCATTCGCAGCTGTTGCTGTGAAAAGAAGAGAGTCACAATTATGCACTGAAATGAAATCTCTAGAATCTGTCCAGTCCACACACAGACTTAATCTTAGAGAAAACAAATTAATTTAAAGCAAAGCTGTCTCTTAAAAATGGCACGCAGGCAAACAACAACAACAAAAAACACCTAGTACTCTAGCTCTTTATTAGTCGAGGAGCCAATATCATGCAGTCAAGTAGAGGAAATTCATCTCCAGAACATGTCCCTGGCTTCAATCCTAGAACTGCATTAATAGGAAAGAACCACTCGGGAGCATTTTCATGGTAACCTTTGCTGAGTGTTTTTAAAAAAGATTCAAACCTTTTATCTAAGTTTCTATAAAATGAAGTAAACATATAATACTCATCTTATGCTATACATTCAGATATACTGTTGCTTTGTCTGTAAAACCTATAGCAAATGTGAACATAAACTTATTTGATACCCAAGACAAAAGAAAATAAAAGAGTTAACTTACATGTAACAGCAGTTTTAAAAGAACTCACAGTACTTTTCACTTTATGTGGCAGATTTCAAATATTAATGCATTACAAAAATGTTTATTCTCTCAATGTATCAAAGGAAATTGTGCTTGTGCTATATAGGTAGATACTTAAAATACAGTGAATAGCAGAATAAATACAAGTGTTACAAGAGGATGAAATCATGCTGGTATTTATGAGGCACTACTAGATATCTTCCACAGTTAAGAAATTCTCTGAATCATTTTCAAAAACTGAAAACTAGTGAATTGATTAGTATTAAGTGGAATCCATTTATTTCTTTGAAAAGATTTAATTAAAATATTGTTTAATTTCAGTTTCTAAAGGTATTTTTCATTTGGCTGCTTCATTAAAAATGTCTCCACATTTGCTATGCCCACCTACTTAATAATTAAAGTAGTAAATGTGGATATTTGGTTCAACAAATGTTCTTACCCCAGACTACAATTTGTGTAAAGATTAAAATGTCTACGCTTTCCCCCTACCCCGGTAAAAAACTAGACCTTTAAGCCTCTAAATAGAGAATTTTTTTTTAAAGCTGCATTTTAATCAGATGCCTCTAAATCATTTAATATGTCTGGGCTCTGTTTATTATCTACAAAAAAAACAAGGTTAGACATTTTTACAGAATTCATATGACTCTGAGTCAAAAAAATCCAGAGAAACCAATCAGAATTTTATTTCAGGAAATATGCTTCCACCTTCTTCAGATACTGTCTTCAAATGTGCCACTCACCTTCTGTGGGTTCAGAACTTTAATGACTTGTGTGATGGTCCCCGTATTAAATGCTGGGACAATGCTGCTGCTAGGAGACAGAAGCTGCAGCTGGAATGTCTGGGGGGAACAAAAGGCACTCTTTAGAAAAAGTAATACACTTCATACTATGTCAGAGAGGGCAACAAATAAAAAAAAGCAGATGCCTAGATGATGGTTCAAGTAACATTTTACCTACTACTACTGTCTATTTGTCTTCCAGATATGAGCAATTCATATGGTATGTGGGTGGACTGTCACCTCATGGTATTTATAAAACCCCCACTGTTAGGGCTGTGGTCATGAAAACTCTGCCCTTTCTGGCAGAAAGAACTTTATCCTACCACTTTGCAAAAGGTGACTAATTCTTGTTCTCACTTAATAGTAACTGATCAACTATGCAGGCAAAAAACAGGTGCCTGTGGCTGAAAATAGCTTAAAAGAAATGAAAAGTTCTAAAAGTAACAAACCAGCATACCAGTCACTAACTACAGACTGGGATCTGGAGACTTGAACTTTTGTTTTCTAAAGCCTGCATAACCTGGAATGTGTCAAGGCCTACTCTTACATGACAGAGGTAAAGGAAAGGCTGGGAAGAGCCAGCTTGTCAATGGATCTCTCCAGTGGGATATAAAGCCCTAACAGAAAAATTGTATGCAAAACGAGCCTATACAGCAAAAGACCTGGAGAAACCAAACGCCATTATCTGTTGAGTGCTGGTGGGTTTTGTTTGTTTGTTTACAGGGAACAAAGATGCTATGAGCATGATAGGTAACCCATATTGCTAACGCGTGTAATCTAGTATGTATGTAGCTATTCTATATATTGGGATTTTAAAAGTCTTTCCTGAAAGTTTAGTCTTCTAAAATATTAAGGAGAAAATAGAGGGAAAGAAAAGGAGAGAGAAAGAGAAGCTGGAGAGAGAGAAGGGGTGAGGAAAGAGACAGGGAAGTCTACCTAGTCTTCTCTAAAGCCAAAAATTACAATAGTAGGAATTTAATCTCGATGCACATATTGTTTTGGGTTTTATTCATAATTTTACTGTCAAGATAAACTATGTAAGCTAAAACAGTATTCATTTATTTTTATTTTTTTGTTAACTGTAAGATGCCATCAATTGTAATTCACACGATTATTTTATGTACCACTGGGAAAGAAAACAGGTCGTCAATTAAACTATTACAAGGTATCAATTTTAAAATGTACCTCAATTTCAAAGATAATAAAAAGTAAAACTAGTAATTAATCATGGAATCTATGAAATATGACATTCTGAAGTTCAAGATACATCATGTTATGCAAACGAGCATTATAAACAGTACCAAAAACAAAGCAATGTTTTAATAGCAGAGATGATGTGCTGCTAGAACAGCAGCGTGAAGTAACCCTAAGTTGCAACAACTAAGGTTCACCGAGAACTGAACACATAGAAAGTGCTTAAAACAGTACCTGGGACATAAAACTCATTTATTCCTCAGGAAATGGATGGATATCCTTAACACCAGCCCTCTTTGCTAAGGCATAGAGGTTAAGTAACTTGCTTAATATCATACAACTAGTATTGAAACCACCTCACTCTGCTTCAAAAACATCTACATTATTGTGGCTCTTAAAAAGTGCAAGTAAAGAAGATCGCAAAATCAGCAGAAACCACAAATAAAAGTTGTCTTAAATTTCCAAAAATGTGTGGTCTGAACATCATTCTTCACGTCACTGCAAATATCAGATCAGCTCAGTCTAAACCAGGGGTTGGCAAACTACGGCCCATGGCCAAGAATGAACTGACACCTGTTTTTGTATGGAACAGAGCCACACTCCTTCATTTATATACTGTCTGTGGGCATTTGGCACTGCAACAGAACTGACGAGAGGCAACAGAGACCACATAGCCTAAAATACTATCTTGTGTCTTACAGAAAAATTCTACCCACTCCTTATTCTAAACTTTTCTTTGTTCAAAACTTTTCGTGATTGAAAGATTAACATAAACACTCCTCAAACTTAAGATTTGATATAAACAAAACTTTAATTTACAAAAACAAGCATTCAGTATATCAACAGTAAACTAGATATTAATGAAGGAGGTATGTATCTCTCACTTATAGATCAAGAGGTGAGAACTTTTACTTTTCTATAAGAAAATACCAAATAGATAAAATCCTTCATCTTAATCAACTGAAATCCATGTTTGAATTTATGTTTCTTAGGTCTTTACCACTCTATTACCCCAACCTATCCCCAATGCCCCAGCATTAACAGACTCCTACTCTCACTACTATTAGAATGTCCTTTCTTTATCCTACAATGCTATCTGTAAGAATATTTAAAGAGTAATTTAATATTTAAAGACCAATTAAAGAGTATTTACTAAAAATGACATGCTTCAGTGAACCACAAAAGTTACATTATTGTTAGTTTGGGCTAAATCTGCAAATTTAGTTTAATCTCTAAACATTAAAATATATCCCTTACTAAATGCATTTTCAAAAAAACGTCAGTCGATCTTTATTCAAAGGAAAAAGGCAAAGACATTGTAGTACCTTTGGTACTGCAGCCTGGAAAACAAAGTCTGTCATGTCCAGCTCTGTGCTGTTGGAAGCCTGTATCGTTATCACGGTGACACTGGGGTTGGTGTTTGACCGTTCAAAGGTGAATTCTATCTTCAGGCCATTCTTACTGTATGCAGTGATGGAGGGGATGCCTGCGAAAGTATAGGAAGATGAGCCTAATTGTAGTCAGCCTAATGCTTATTAGGCAGCCTAATGCTTACAACATCATCACTTGCTTTCTTCAATAACTACCTCTCATTGCTCTATTGATAACATCAGTAATTGTACCTGTGGCGATGTCATTGAAGAGAGGCCCTGATGAAAGCCCATCCAATAAGAAGGAGGGCTGGGATATCTGTGGGACTGAGGAAGGGGCAGGAGCAGCAGCTGGAGTACCTAAAGGAAACATTCCAACTTTAAGTCAATCTTAGCCAGCATGACAAAGCTCACCAAGAAAACATAGGAGAAAATTATTATGATCTCAGGTTAAGAGGATTCCTTGAACAAAATGCAAAAAGCATAAAACATAAAGAGAAAGAACTTAAAACTCAAACACTTTAAAATGAGTAATGTCTGTTCATTAAAAAATACTATAAAAAAAATAGAAAGACCACAGGCAAGAGAAAATGTTTGCTACAAAATAACAAATGGATGACTATCCAGAACTATAAATATCTTCCTACAAATCAATAAAAAAATGATAACCCAATTTAAAAGTGGTAAGAGATATGAACAAGCCATTATCAGAAGAGGGAACCTGAATGAAAAGGGCATCTTATGAAAAGAGATGCTCAATCTTACAGTAATGAGAGAAGTGGAATTTAAAACCATAACGAGATACTACTTCACATCCATCAGAGTGGTGAAAATTCCAGTGTCTGATAATACCAGATACTGGTAAGAATATGGAGCAATGGGGATCTCTAACTTCCATCACAGGGACGTAAACTGGGACAACCAAACTAGAGAACAATTTAGCAATAATAGAGTTGAACATGAGTACACCTCTAAATTAAAGTTCCTCAACCTCAAAACTCTGAAATTTTTAGGCTAGCTCATTCTTTGTTTTGGGGGGCTACTTGTGCATTGTCAGATGCGTAGCAGCATCCCTGGCTTCTACCCATTAAACGATAGTAGCATCCCCTAGTTGTGACAACCAAAACTATCTCCAGACACTGCCAAGCCCTGGTGGGCAAAATTCCCCCCATTTGAGAACTAATGCCCTTCTCAGGAATTTTTTTTTCAAACTTTTATTTATTTAAGTGTGTTTTTCCAGGACCCATCAGCTCCAAGTCAAGTAGTTGTTTCAATCTAGTTGTGGAGGGCGCAGCTCACAGTGGCCCATGTGGGGATCGAACTGGCAAACCTTGTTGTTAAGAGCATGGTGCTCTGACCGAGCTAAGCAGCCGCCCCCTCAGGAATGCTTCTGATTAATTCTTACATATGTACACGGGGAGACATGTACAAAAAGTGTGCACACAGCAAGATAGTTTCCAACAGTGAAATACTGGAAACAACCAAATGTCTATCATCAAGGTAACAGATAAGTAAGTTATGGTACAATGACAATATAAAATACTGTATCTGAAAAAGAGTGAAAATGTGAATGCACTGAAAATACAGCTGGCCTTTGAATAATACAGGGGTTAGGCACACCAATCCCCTGTGCAGTCGAGAATCTGTGTATCACTACCGTCGGACCTCCACACATGAGGATCCCCAACAGAGAAGTTGACCTTTGGACAACTTGGGTTGGAACTACAAGGGTCAACTGAACTGTACAGGTCAACTGAAAAATAAATCCACGTATAAGTGGACCCACACAGTTCAAACCCGTGTTGTTCAAGGGTCAACTATACTTAACATGAATTATTCATGAATTATTCTCACAAATACTATGTTTAGCAAAAAAGCAAGGTGCAAAAGAAAACATTCAGTTGGATTCCATTTCTAAAAAGGTAAAAACTGGCAAAACAATACTACACACTATTATCAAGAAATACACAGAAAAGGTAAACACCAAAGCTAAATACTGCTTTAGGAGAGACAGTAGCTCCCTATTGCATCAAGAGGGAAGGAGATGAGGGGGGACTACACAGGGAATGTCAACTATCTTAATAATATTTTATTTTACAAACTAAGTAGATCAAGATGTTAAACACTGCGTAATAAAATGTTAACACACACCCACCCTGGGGAGGGTGGTATGGAGTTGGGGGAAGAAATTACCATATTACCATTTTTATTTGCTCCTTCCAAATAAGAACAAGTTGAGGATCATACAATAGAGGGCAAGTGATCGAACATGACCATTAACTGAGACATATCAGGATTCTAAGAAGAGGCATAAGAAAATTCAGCAAAACAGAGAATACACTTAATATCTAAATAGATATCAAACTACTTATGAAATTAACTAAAAATATAACATTTTCAAAAGCATTAACAAAATAAAAAATAAAGGAAGGCTGAAATATCGTTTCAAAAAAATACCAAGTACACTAGGGGGAAACAAAACAAATGACATACTAAAAATTATCAAGGAAGGTAGAAATACAGATGGAGAAACAAAGCACAAGACGCTGAAACAAATGTGACACTCCAGAACGTGCAGTCAAGCTGATTACCAATGAAGTATACAAAGAAATACTCATGGAGTTCTCCTAGTTTTATAAATCAACTCTAGTAATTTTCCCACAATTCCCATTATCAAAACAATTTTTAAAATGTGTTCCCAGTTCCCACGGAAAATCAGAGGCCACCCAAGATATACAGATAACATATGGGTCTCTAAGTCCCTTAAATTTTAGCTTTTTTCCTCCTATAGAGGTACAATAGGTAGTTTTGGGAAACAACAGAAACTCACTGCTTCAATTCCTCTAAAAGCACACACTAAATTTAGTAATTTCCATTGATTTAAACTACTGTACATTAGGATATAACTGTGATGATGGCTTAAGGAATTTAGAACTCAAAAATTTTTAACTTAAATGCGAATATGTGGATATATATGAAACATTCCCCATGATTGAAAAAATTAAGATTAACTAAATAATAAGGCCAATCTTTCTTCCACCTGTTAGGGCTTTAAAAAAATGATACTGTACAATACTTATGATGACTGTACAGTGAAACTGATAGCTATGTACATTGAGGATTAGGTAAATAACTTTTACTAAGTGCCTACTATGAGTCACGCATGCACTGAATAAGTTACCATTCCTCACAAATACTTCGTGAGGTAAGTATTGATCATCCTTATTTTAAACAGATTCAGAGACTAAATAACTTAGCCAAAGACAGTAATCCAAAATTGATGTAATGATATTTGCTGAGGTGTTAGTTATAAGAAAAAATCTAGAAATAAACAAAATGCCCAATAGTAAGGAATTGAATAAATAATGGTACAAACTTCTTGATGAAGTATTAGACAACCATTTAAAATTTTAATTGTGAAGGCTATGTACTAATGTGGAAATGCTAATACGTTAAAAAATAAAGCATATCATCTATACACTACATTTTAACTATGGAATTTTTACCTTTCCATATATCCAATATAGATTTGAAATTAACTACATATGAATGACTCCAAAATATGTAAGAAGTAACATTTTGAAATTTTGTTGAGACATAGTAGATATAAACCATGAGCTCTGGGATGCTGCTGTGTTAGGGAAAAAAATCATTTAGCTTGTGACAGCCAGTCTAGATGACCACACAAACATCCTTATCCTATAGCTATTTTCTACTTGAGATCATGTATGCTATAAGCCTCCATTATATTTTTAAAGAAGTCACTTAAGATAGAAATTATATACTACAGTTATATTCTTGGTCTAAGGCGTTCATAGTATCAATTACAAATGCCTAATACATAACACATCAATTACAAATGTGTACTACATAAACAAAGATAAGAAAGAATACACCCAAATGAAAGTTAGGTTTGAATACTACATTTATGGATGATTTTCTCTTTTCCTTGCTTTAAAAACAGGGAGAAAGGGAGGGAGAATGGGGGAGGGTCGAGAAAAACAGGTTAACATCTCTTCATTCTCTAAGTGACCATAGCTCTTGCAAACTAACCATGAATAGAAAGAAACCTAGAAAAAGTGATTATCTTGGGATACTAACTAAAAGCAAAGAAGACTTGGGATATATTTTTTTTCTAACTTGAAAGAGAAAGTCAAAAGACTATGAGTACTTTATTTCCTCAAATTAAAAATTGGACTTTAAGGAATCCCTACTCTCTAGAGCATTAGCACGGCAGTTTATATCCAGATGTGAAGGTTCTAGTCTTGCTTTTCATTTAGCCTCTCCCATATTCAACTGATTCATGTGTTAGAAAGTCTGTGTTCACATGTCCTCCATTTTCGGTCTCTGCGCTTTTCGCAGGTCTCCCAACAGCGCTATGTTGGGACAGAGCATCCAGAGGTTCACAACCTCACTGGTCCATAGGAGCCAGCGAAGAATTTGCCATTTTCAGTGGTGGTTGCTAGTTATGATAACTCTGTACTTTGGATCTGGATTTGCCGCACCTTTCTTTATAGTAAGACACCAACTGCTTAAGAAACAAGGATGTTTTACTTAATCCATGAAACAGATATGAAGAGGAGCACTTTAAGAGGTGGAGTCACTTTGAAAAATGGATCAAACTGTTGAACTCAACATACTAGGTATGTTTGTAAATAAACTTACAGCATGAGTTCTTAATGCCTCTTCTGGGAAATACAAAATGTGATAATTTGGGAAAAAAAGAAAAAGAGAAACTCTATGTTCAGTGTAGTTTTTCCCCAAAGCCGTTATCCCTATCTAAGATGATAGCCTCACCTTACAGCCTGGCCTCACCTGTAAGGTTGATATCTCCCAGCAAATCAAGAAGTTCTCCACCAGCAGAAGCTGGTTTGCTTGTAGGTGCAGTTGGAATAACAGGTGTTATGTCATTTCCTCCCAACAAATCCAATAAATCATTGGCCTAAACAAGAAAATAATATCTCAATTTATCAGTCATTTGCCTAACCTATATTTAACACAAAGCTCTTTCAACACTTAAAAATAAGGAAGAGAACCATCATTCAATCCATGAACATTGAAGGAAATCCTCTAAGAAATGGCTCATAAGGAACTATAAAATCACCAGGGACCCCAGATAACCAAGTGAAAAGCTACCTGGCTGGTAGGCTGTGGCCCTGAGGGTGGTGGTTTGGTCTCTAGCGGAGCTGGTTCTGTCTCTCCATTTGTCTGTACAATCTCAGTAGGGCCATTTGTGGTCACTTTTTCCATGACAGGCATTCTCTCAAGCAGGGCAGACCTGGAATAATCTGAAGTGGTTAAATTCTAGGCAGTTAACCTAGATTCCCTACCCAAAACAATTACTGTAACTATACTGGAGCCAAACGTAAAGAGCCATCTTCCCTCCCCATCCCCTAACACACAAACTAAATTAGAAGGTAGATTACAAGAATACATGACCTAAATTCCTGGCTGGATTAAGGGCAGGGCAAGAAGCCTTGAATGCACAAACTGTCAACCCAAATCTCAAGAGACTGGGATTTCTCAGTGGTAGAGAATTGGAATGAAAGAAAGGTAAATTACTGAATGGTATGTATTACCGTATTTTGCCATGTATAATGCCCCCCATGTTTTTGGCCCAAATTTTCAGGAAAAAAAGCTTTCGGGTTTTTTTAATTCAAATTTTTATTTGTTTACATTAAGGTACTTGTTTTTTGTAACATAACGAAATTTTAGCATTTATTTTTTAACATATTATGGTACAAGAAATGTTATGTAACAAATAATTACAAAACACAAGAATAGATACAAGGTAAAAGAAATTTTATGTACCAGTAACAAATTTACGATATTTATGCATCATAGAAGGCCAAGAACTCTTCATTGTTGCAAGTTCATCATAAGTTCAACAAAATCGATTATCGTATTCCAGGGTATTACTTTGCATACGGGCATCGTTATTGATTTCTAGAGTTACACTTTTAACTCAAAAGCAGAAATAAAAGACTTAAAAACACTGATATAGACATGGAATTAGTACTAACCATGTATAATGCACATCCTTATTTTTCCCCTCACAAATTTGGGCAAAAAAGTGCGCATTATACACAGCAAAATACGGTAACAGGTTCCAATTAAGATACTGCAAAACAGAAGGGAGAAAAAAGATGACATGCACCAAAATGTTAATAATATTTGAATGAGACTCTCTTGAAAAAAATACAACTCCCACTTCTTAACCAAATAAAATGGAAAATGAAGCAAACTTTCCATACGAAAAGAAAGGGGAGAAGGGCAAAGAAAGACCAGTTAACTTATTTCTTTTGAGGCTAGACAGAATAGAAGATGAACAAAACAAGCAATTAGTCAAGCAATTAGAACTAAATAGGGTTATGAAGTCCAGTTAATAAAGCACGAAGAATGCGTCTCCTTTATGGATTTATAATGACAATTATAAATTGTTCGGGACGTTAAGAGGCACATGCATTACTTACTTTCTTCCACTTACCTCATATGGTCATATTTCTTAAAAAGTGCATTATATTCTACTGCCCTCTGCTGGAGTTCCACGTCAATGCTGCTTCCATATATGGAAACCACTTTCTTAATTCGGCTTTGGGATAAAATGACAAATGAATTCAAATGCCCAAAGGAAAGTTCATAAACAAACAGAATAATGTTTAAACACAAGTTTTCTGGCTAAAATTTTGAAATAGTCACTTTTTTTTAATTTACATAGTCTTTCAAAAACGAAACACCTTTCCTTTATCTTCATTCATCCAACATATACCTCGACACCATCATTCATACCATCATTCACTATTATAATTATTCTAATTGCAATGCTAGATTTTTGTCTGCTAAATGTCCCATACCCTAAAATTTGCTAGACAAAGGTATCAATTATTACTTTGCTATAAAAGAATAAACTTATACTGTTCATACTCTTCTTTAATAACTTTAAAATAAGCTTTTATCAGCAAGAGAGGCATAGCATCAGTTGTATCAACAAAGGGTCATCACCTGACACCAAATTTTTCTAGTTCACAATTTAAAGAGTCAAAAATATACTTTTTCACAAGGCCTTACATTAAAAAGTAAAGCAGAAAGTCTAAGAGAACTAAGTTTGCCTTATATATGCTTGGGTGGGAAATTGTTCCAAGAATTGATTTTTATTCAAAATAGTAAACAGCAGAATTTAAAGATTTAAACACCCAAACTCTCACAATTTTCTTCTTATTCAGACATCTCAAAATATTATAATAAACCAGAACGCTTATATAAGGAAATAACTTAAAAAAAAGAAAAAATGCATTAGAAATCTGGTTTTTTTAAAACATAACTTTTTACATTCAAAGTAATCAATAGTGGGGTGGAGGGATGAGAGGAAGCAGAGTATAGATGAAATAAAAATTAACCACGAAACGAGGATTGTTATTGTGGAATAATAGGTATATGCATTTCATTTTATTATTCTCTCTACTTTTGCCTTTGCTTGAAATTTCCCGTAATAAAAAGTTTTAAAATTACAAAACAACCTGTTCACCTTACATCTCCATACTCACTTTACAGTACAGGTGAATCGAGTAGAAAGCTTCATAATGGCAGTGAGGGCATAACCTCGTGTCACAGAGGTGGACATATTAGAGATTAGGACACTTTCTAAAATATCCAACACTTCATCCTCTGTTACCTAGGGAGGAAAAAAAGGCAAGGTACAGTGAATTGTAAAAGTAAACATCTAAATCTGGTATCAAGTCACAGGATGCCACTAGAAAGACAATCAATCCTTCCACCATTACCAAGCTTCTAACACAATTTGTGCTTTGCGAGGGTAACTGACCAAGCTGATCTATTAACCAGAAGCAGACAGGAAGTAGGTAGAAAAGAGTGGAAAATACCGATTGGGGACTGAGAGGCACATTACAGCTTCATGAGGCAGAAGTAGAGGAAGGAAAGAAAAAGTTACAGAGAGTTCAAGTGTTGTTGCCACAACTTCTAAAGTCAGTTCTTTAATGAGCAAATGAAAACATGGCTATTGGTCTCACTGCTTGTTTAAGTCAGTGAGAGGGTAAAAGAAACACTATAATTCAGTCTGATCGGGTAGGGATGGATCCTAAGGTGATAATTTTAAAAAGTTCAGTGGCCCAATAAGTTCTACCTAAAAAATTGGCAGGTTTTCCAATATAATTCTGGTATTACTTCTTTAAAAGGTTTTCAAGGAATCAACCTCAAACTACCCTCACAACCAAACCCACCGTTTTTTCCTATCTTTAAGAGTGACAAGGGATACCTGAATAGGCTCTTCCTCTTCACATTGGCCAGATACGAGAAGATCTCCATATTCACCTATACACCATGCAGCTACTTGTACCAAAGGTTGCTGTCAAAAGAAAATTATCGTTTGTCAAGAATTTTAATCCTTGCAAAAATTAATGCAAATCATAGGCCATCTAATCATAAAGGCCAAAACTGAGCCACATTTAGAATTAGTAAGAACATATCAGAAAAATAAAGTGTAATTTCCCCCCCTAAAGTAGGAAAAAGGGCAAATGAAGCACTTACTTGAGAATAATCACCAAGAATTGCTTTGTACAAGCGCTGGACAGTGTAGGCATGCATCTCCACACTATTGGTTATTAACTGGATCAAGTTGGGGACGGCATCATCACGAACATAGCTTCCTGCCTAAAAGGAAATGCAGACAGTTACCCCTAGAAACACACAGTAATGATAAAAAATGTTAGCGATTATTATGCTGTTAAAAGGACGCTACTGCAGAACACCCTCAAAGATAAACTTGGTTCCAATTCTCAGGTTCATAAGCAGCTCAAACTTCAAAGTCTTACTTATTTAAATGAATATTCTAAGTTTTTTAATTTTATAAAAAATAAAATAAAATCTCCTCTTTGTCCAAAGTAAAAGGAAAATATAAAGGTTTAAAATTTCAAGAAAGGGTGCCGGCCCGGTGGCTCAGGCGGTTGGAGATCCATGCTCCTAATACCAAAGGCTGCCGGTTCAATTCCCATATGGGCCAGTGGGCTCTCAACCACAAGGTTGCCGGTTCAACCCCTCGAGTCCCGCAAGGAATGGTGGGCTCCACCCTCTGCAACTAAGATTGAACATGACACCTTGAGCTGAGCTGCCACTGAGCTCCCAGATGGCTCAGTTGGTTGGAGCATATCCGCTCAACCACAAGGTTGCCGGTTCAACTCCCACAAGAGATGGTGGGCTGCGCCCCCTGCAACTAGCAATGGCAACTGGAGCTGAACTGTGCCCTCTACAACTAAGACTGAAAGGACAACTTGACTTGGGAAAAAAAACAAAAGGCCTGGAAGTACACACTGTTCCCCTCCTGTTTCCCTTCCCCAATAAAATCTTAAAAAAAAAAAAAAAAATTTCAAGAAAGGCCTTCTCTACACAAAACAGATAAAGCATAAGATTTCAAAAATTTAATAAGTATATTCACTGGGAACTTAGTTACAAGAAACTCTCCCTTCCCACAAGTGCCCAACACCAATGTTAAAATCATATGGGCTAACTACAGCAGTCATGTTACTCTGGAGGACGGTGAGAAGAGTGTACCTGCACAGCTCAAAGGGGCATGTTAAATAAGAAATAAATAGTAACTTTTTAAAAACATGAGTTTATTTAAAACATCAGAATGTCCTTTAAAGAGTAGAGTTTATAAATATTATAGAACTAACCATTAGTCCCAGGAATGGGAAATACCTTTGTAGTTATCCACACTTTTTTTTTTTTAACTTGGTCTCTTTAATGTCTTCTTGACTAGTAAAATCTGAGATACTATTTGCAACCGTGGAACAAAGTAAAGCTAATCAACCTATGAGAAAACTGAACCTTGGATGTGTCAGAGCAATATGACAATCAGGCTGCACAGGACAAACAGGGAAACCAGTGCCTAATATCACCCCACCTTATTCAGTTTCCCATTACTGGACAGAAGAGCGGATGTGACTTACAAGATGGATCCCAGGCTTTACCATGTAGACTTTGGAAAGAAAGAGAGTGGGCAAAAAAAGGAAAAGGAAAATGAAAAGTCCCAGCTGATTGAGCTACCCCCTCCCGTTAAGAAACACGAAGTCAGAGGGAGAAGTTTGGGAAAATGGTGGCAAGGAAAACACGAGAAGCTAAAAAGCAGGCAATCGTGGTGTAACTTAGATATTCACATTCTTGTGGGAGAAAGCAGCGTTTGAAATAAGAGAAGGCATCAACATGATCTGTTTGACATTTATAGATTACTTCATCCAACAACAGTAGAATGTACACATTCTTCTCAAGCTCTCATGGAACATTCACCAAGACAGACCACATTTTGGTCCATAAAAACATATCTTTAAGTTAAAAGAATAGAAATCATACAAAATTGAACTTCAAATCAATTAACACAAAAATAGCTGAGAAATTCCAAAGTAGTTGGGAGATTAAACACACTACTGAACAACACATGTGTCAAAGAAAACATCAGGAAAACTATTGCTCAGTATCTCTCATGAACATAAGATGCAAAAATCCTTTAAAAACATTAGCAAATCAAATACAACAATGTATAAAAAGAATTACATGCCTCAACCATGTGGGATTCACTCTAGTTATGAAAGGCTTGTTCAATAATCAAAAATCGATTATTGTAACACAGTACATCCATAGGCTAAAGAGAAATCATATGATCGTAACAAGAGAACATAGCTTAGTAGGAAAAATGAAAGGTAGAAGCATTTTAAAAAATGGTTTTAAAATTTAGTAAACATTTTTCTTCAAGAGTTCTAATTTTTCCCTTCTTTTGAGCCTTACAAAAACTAAAAAAATGTGTCTTGATTCACATCTCTTGTTACAGTACTATTTCCCCATTAGTAAGTACATTTATTAACTTCTAACCTTTCACAAAATTAATTCACTGTAAAACTAGAGAACTACTACATCACAGACAGAATTCCACAGCAACTAAAATTTATATATAATGGGATGGCCAGTTAGCTCAGTTGGTTAGAGTGCGGTGCTAATGACACCAAGGTTGCCAGTTCAATCCCCACATGGGCCACTGCACCCTCCTTAAAAAATAAAATAAATAAATAAATGTATATGTATATGTACATGTGTGTGTGTGTGTGTGTGTGTGTGTGTGTATAAAATCTCATAATTTTAATGGTATCATTTCCTCTTACAGATGTCTCATAATTTATTTAACCAATGCCTATTTGGAGATGTCTAGTTGTTTCCAACTTTCTCCTATTATATAAACAAAATTGGGATGAACACCTATGTGTATACATTTTTGTACACTTATTCTTTTATTTCTCCAACATAAAGTCCTAAAAATTAAATTAATGAATTAAAAAGTATTAACTAAGAATTTTACTACATGCTACCAACCTGTACTCTGGAAAGACAACACCATTTTATACCCACATAAAGGGAAGAATACTGCCTCATTTTCTATTTTGTAACTAATAATAGGAATTAGATTAAAAAGTGTAAGTGAGGGCCGGCCCGGTGGCTCAGGCGGTTAGAGCCCCATGCTCCTAACTCTGAAGGCTGCCGGTTCGATCCCACATGGGCCAGTGGGCTCTCAACCACAAGGTTGTCAGTTCGATTCCTCAACTCCCGCAAGGGATAGTGGGCTCCGCCCCCTGCAACTAAGATTGAACACGGCACCTTAAGCTGAGCTGCCTCCCGGATGGCTCAGTTGGTTGGAGCACGGGCTCTCAACCACAAGGTTGCCAGTTCAATTCCTCGACTCCCACAATGCCTCCACAACTAAGACTGAAAGGACAACAGCTTGAAGCTGAACGGCACCCTCCACAATTAAGATTGAAAAGGAGAACAACTTGACTTGGAAAAACGTCCTGGAAGTACACACTGTTCCTAAAGTCCTGTTCCCCTTCCCCAATAAAATCTTTAAAAAAATATATTTAAAAAGTGTAAGTGAAAAGCAATACCTCACTTTTATTTTATTTCTTTACTAGCAAGGGTATTTTTTCAATGTTAACTAGCCATTTCTTTCTTCTTTTGTGAAGTGCCTGTTCAAATGCCAATTTATCCATTAGAATTTTTTATTTTTCCTATTAATTATAAGTTATTTATAGGTTAAAAAATATTAATATGCTGTTATGTTACAACGATTTTCCCCTACTTGTCATTTGTCTTTTAACTTTGTAGATTTATTTCCTTCTGCTATACAAGTTTTAAATTTTAATACAGTCAAATTTGTGAATGTTTTCCTTTACGGCACCTACTTCTGGTGATATACTTAGACATAGATAGTTATGTTTTCTTTATATGACACTACACTTTCATTTTTACTCTTAAATCTCTAATCTCTGACTATTTAATTGAATGATAAACAGAAAAGCTCCAAAATTCTGGAAGATTACCAAAGAAAGAATACCTTATAAAACTATAATTTTAAATCCAGAATAAATTTAGTCATTCAAAACCTTCCTATCACATTCAAAATAAAATCCAAACTCCTATGATCTCCTATAGAATCTAGCCCCTGCATCAATGCTACCATTCTCTGGCTTCACTGGCCTTCTTGCTCTCCAAGCAGGCCACGCTTACTGCTACCAGAGGTCTTTGCAACACTTGCTATTCCCTCAGATTAGTATACTCTTTCCCCAAATCTTTGTATGGCTCCTCATTTCACTAAGTTTTCTACTCCAATGTTACCTCCCTTAATGACTTGGCCCACCGCTATATCCCATCCTTCCCTGCCATCATCATAGTCCTTTCAATGCTGCTTTTTCACTGCCTGACAGTGTAGTATGTGCTTCCCCAAAAAATTCCTATCTCCCCGACTAGAACGTAAGCTTCATGAGAACAAGGGCTGTCTGCCTTACTCAGTATACTTACTTCTTAGTATACGTTGACTTTAAAAAGCTACTTACCGTTGTCAGGACACGCATAATTGTGTCTATATGCCACCGTTTGGAAGGCGCATACCTAAGAAAATAATGGCACCAGGTGAAAAAATGAGAACCCGTAACTTATACTGTGCTCAGTGACTTTTAAAATCCTGCCTTTGGTCTTCTTTAAATTCACTTGCTAAGTAATTATATTTGGAGACATTTCACTTTTAAATCTAGCAGCAATACCCCTTTCAAAGGGTGATAAAATGGCACACTGTCAAACTCACACGTTTCACATAATACTGCAATTAAGAGTTGCTGAAAAATGGGAGTCTGTCTCCAGTGTCTCAGAAAACAAACCATAAGGTCAGGGCAGGAGAAGACAGAGCAGACAGAAGAAAAGAGACTGTTCCCAGACCCAGGAAACACCAGGACTAGGGACTTGTTCCCTTAATCTCACAGTTGAAGAGTAGAGAAATAACCATACTACCAAAATCTTGAGGTATTTTTTCCTAAAATTTTACACAGCCTCAATTCAGATGCTATACCTTTTCTCTAGTCTTCATTAAAAGGGCATCATATACGAGAGGTTAAAGAACAGACATGGGAAGAGATTTTGTAAACTTGGGAATTTTTTTGGTCTTAGCATACTTAAATGCTGGCTAACATGGCCTTCTCAAAGCTAATTTCTAATTGGGAGCTTGCAATAAATGTTACATGTTTCAAACACGTTCACAACATTTTCCCTATGTTTTGAAGATGCTTTTAAAAGGTTCCAAGCATCTTTTATCAATAAAGGTAAAAATTAAATCTTACTTTTCTGCAGCAAGAAAGATTCCAGATGCACAGTCTGCTTTAAATTCTGGCTCACATGAATCCAGAAAATAAAGTAATTCCTTCATCATGCCACGGATATTATTCCCATTTACCAGGGCAAAACTCAATTCCATTGCACGTCTTGCAGGGGGAAAAAAATTAAGAAAAAAAAGTTATGATATTTACAGTGGGAAGAAAACAAATACCAAGCACTGGTGCGTGTTAATTTCCTTGCATGATCCTGTGATCCCAATCTTTGCACGTAAGATAACCAACGTTATCAAAGTTAGTTTTTCTATTTTTGAATCTTTGTTCAACACTTTTCTTTAAATATTCCTGAGAGAGACACTACTGATGACCAAAAATGTAATTTGGGTTCAACAATCTATTCTATGAAGCTGAAATTTAGAAAAAAGGCTCAAAAACAGGGGCAACAGGGCCGGCCCGGTGGCTCAGGCAGTTGGAGCTCCATGCTCCTAACTCCGAAGGCTACCGGTTCAATTCCCACATGGGCCAGTGGGCTCTCAACCACAAGGATGCCGGTTCAACTCCTCCGAATCCAGCAAGGGATGGTGGGCTCCGCCCCCTGCAACTAAGATTGAACACGGCACCTTGAGCTGAGCTGCCTACCAGATGGCTCAGTTGGTTGGAGTGCGTCCTCTCAACCACAACGTTGCCGGTTCGACTCCCGCAAGGTATGGTGGGCTGCGCCCCCTGCAACTAACAACAGCAACTGGACCTGGAGCTGAGCTGCGCCCTCCACAACTAAGACTGAAAGGACAACTTGAAGCTGAACAGCATCCTCCACAACTAAGATTGAAAGGACAACAACTTGACTTGGAAAAAAAAAAAAATGTCCTGGAAATACACACTGTATCCCAATAAAGTCCTGTTCCCCTTCCCCAATACAATCTTTTTTTAAAAAAAGGGGTAACAAAATTCTCTCTGCATTATTCCTTACATAAAATCACCATACTCTTTTATTACACCCACTTCTGTCCAAAGATGATATAACATGATTCATACCAAAAGGTATGTAGATGAAGAAATGCACAAAATGTGCTATTTCTGATCACTTGCTTTATGTTTATTTTTCTCTTACTGTTGAGTACATAAAAACTACAGTAAACAAAAAGAAAAAGGTATGTGGAAAATTAGAATAAAAAGAACCTCAAAAGGCATTATGTTAAGTACAGTAAGTCAGATACAGAAAGACAAATCCTGTAGGATATCACTTAAATGTGGAAGTAAAAAAAGACAAACACATAGAAAGAGACTAGAAGGTTGGTCACCAGGGTCTGGAGAGGGGGAGAGAAGGGGAAATGTTGGTCAGAGGGTATAAATTTCCAGTTATATAAAATGATTAAGCTCTGGGGATATAATGTACAGCACAGTGATTAAAGTTAATGATACTGTATTACATACTTGAAAATTACTGGGAGTAGATCTTAAATGTTCTTACCACAAAAAAAGAAATAGTAATTATGTAATATGATGCAGGTGTTAATGCGATGGTGGTAATTATTTTGTAATATATATAACTGTGTCAAATCCAAGCATTGTACAACTTAAACTTACACAATGCTACATGTCAATTATATCTCAATAAAGCTGGGAAAAATAATGAAAGAGAGAATGAAGGCCAAGAAAAGGAAAAAAGAGCATATACAAATTTCTGTAACTGCCTACCAAATTTGGCAACCAAGGCAAAAATGGAAACGTTTAACATATAAAAGTTCTAAGATTACTATATGCATCTTTTCATATTTGGTCAGTAATTTCAAACATGGCATATAAACTGACTTTTAAAAATAGCAATTTAAAAAGTAGAAAATACTTTCATCTTAACTAATTTACAAGCAAAAAAAAAACAATCCTTATAGAAATGCAGTAATAGCTAATTCTTATATAGTGCTTAAGTACTTTACTTTTACTAATCCAGTTAATACTGCATAACCCTATGAAGTGTGTACTCTTGTATCCACATTTTAAATATGGGACAATTGAGGCATTTAAAGGTTAAGTAAACAAGAACATTTCTATTAAGGGCAGAGGCAGGATTTGAAATAAGGCAGTCTGGCCACAGAGTTTGAGCTCTTACTGCTAGAAAGCCTGTCAAAGAGACACACGTTTTACTTTTGAAATGAAAAGCCCAATGATAAGGTACAGAGAAACAACACAATAGGAGTCAGAGGCCTGATTTCTATTCCCAGGCTGTACAACGGGTAAGGTTTTGGAGTTAAGTCATTCGATTCCTTTGGGACTATATTTTAACTAATCTGTTAACTGAGGATATAAATGCCTAGTCTCACTGGCTTGCTCTGAATGAGAGGGGGCTTACAGATTCTTTGCAAAGCACTATGTAAAAGTTGTTGCTACTGAGTCTAGGTCTTATCTTTAGACAGCCCAAGCACTTAGCACCTCTTCTCTGCAAACAAAAGGAATCCAGTAACAATAAATGTTTGTTAAGTCAATGGTTTCAGAGATTCTGTCAAATTCAATTTGTTCTGGATTTGAACATACAACCAAAACTTCACTGGGGCCAACTATAGCTAGGTTTCACAAACATCTACAATTCTTCTAAGAGGAGAACCAGCAGAGTTACTCCACCATGGGAAAAAAAAAATGTATGCCTTTTGAAAGTGCTATCTGCTGCCTACCAATCATTCCTAGATGAACTGTTCTAAGAAATACAGCTACCTGTAGTATCTTAGGGCATAGTACTGTGAGAAAACGTGTGCTGTCAGCAATTTGAGTTTCAGCATAGTGATAAAACACTTGGCCGATGGATCACTCCATATTTTCATCCTCCAACACACAAAGCACAGTACCTCTGTTAAGTAAACTATTGCCCAGCTTATCTTTATCTGTTTCATTATCAAAGAACCAAGGAAAACGTCAGTGTATACTTAAGTACTCCTTATTGGCCTCCTTCACTGACCTAAACTTCTCCCCGCCAATCCTTTCTATAAAAGGACTCGCTCTGCAGGGAATACATCTGTGAAAATGATGACTAAATACATAAATGTCAACATTCTCACTTTCAAAACTACTACAAAGTTAACAGGCGGGGCGAAGGCAGAGAACTCAAGAATCTGTTACCGTTTTATTGAGACATCCAAATCTTTTAGACAGTCCACAATTGTGCTTCTGTGCCTCTGTACTGCATTATGATCTGTCTGCACCGTTTTCAACAAAGATGTCAAGGCTACATATCTGGATGAAACAAAGTTGCAGAAGAACAGAATTAAAATGTAAAATTCAAGATAGTTCTCTGCCTAAACAATGACAAAAAAATGTCTAAAGAATAAGGAAAAACATACATATTTTTAACATTTAAAAGAAAAGACAGTAAGTATACTAGTAACATTTTAAAGGCATAAGAGACACTATAATCTAAAGTGGCACCCAGGAGCAGCCTTGGATTTAGATTTGCATTCAAGTCAAGTCCATTTAAACTTCTAAAACTGATTGACTAAATTTTTTCAAGTTCTTCCAAACAGTACAACAAAATAAGCATACAGTATGCCTTTTCAGGCCTTAGTCTCAAAATGCAAGAGGAAATTATTTCAATTTTACCATTTGTATCTTCTCTTTCATTTAATACTGGTACTAAAACTACCCCTACAAAAATTTGAGTTTGGGTTTAAGATCCAAGTAATTAAAAATTCTTTTGGAAGAAGAAGATAATTCAGGATACCACAATGCTTATTTCCACATTTTTTCAAGCTTAACATGATATAAAGAAATTTTTCTCTTGATTGAAAGAGGAAAAAAGGCAAACAGGATATACTACATATAGGAAAGTAACAAAATAAAAACAATATTGATAAATTCATCCACTTTAAAAAACTGACTGGAATTCACAAATATGTTCCAGATTTGCAACCCGAAATATATTGTTTCTTCTTAGTTTAGAGCAGGGGTCAGCAAACTATAGCCTACCTGCAAAAATCCAGCCCTCTGCTGTCTGGCTTTGTAAATCAATTTTTATCAGAACACAGCCATATTCATCATTTACATAGTCTTTGGCTGTTTTCATGCCAAAAGGCAGAGTTGTGCAACTGCCACAGTGACCCACAGGTCCACAGAGCCTAAAATATTGACCATCTGGCCCTTTACAGAGAAAGTTTGCTGACTCCTGATTTATAGCATAAATAGGAGTAAAAATTAAGCCATGAGGCAAGTCCTCAAATTCTTTACAAAACAGTAGTTTTAAGACCAGACTAAAAATAGAAATCCTGAATTTCCTACATTCAAGTTCTGGATACGTCACTCCATAAATGTGTGATCCTAAGCAAAGTCACTCTTGAAAAAACCGAGTTTATAATAACAAAATACAAGATACTTTTCAGCTGACTTACCTAATATTCTTGTCATTGTTCAATAAGAAACGACCCAGGATGTTTATGGCTAGGACCTGAAGAAAAATAGCAAAGGTTGAAAATCTGGGAAAATTAAGTATTCATATTATTTAATTTCATGGCCTCCTATGAGTGCAAACTATTTAAAAGTAGTAGATGGTATTTTATAGACTGGAAAGACAAAAAATTTTGAAGATAAATGGTGGTGTTGGTTGCACAACAATGTGTATGCACTTAATGCCACTGAACTACAGATTTAAAAATGGTTAAAATGGTAAATTTTATGCTATGTACACTCTACCACATTTTTTTTTTTAAATGAGGATGGTCTTTACACATAAATATGGACCAGCTCCAACATAATGTTAGATGAAAAAAGGTGCAGGACAATATGTATGACATTACCATTTTGTTTGAAAGGTGGGGAAAAGAAAAGAACTAACCTAAGTTACTTTGGTTAAGTTATTTGGATACTGTAACGTTAAAGACAAAAATAACTATACACAAATACTGTATTATAGTTAATAAATTTGTTTCTTAGAATAGGCTAGCTATTTTTCATTTTTTTATTTTTTTAAGTTTGTTTTTCCAGGACCCATCATCTCCAAGTCAAGTAGTTGTTTCAATCTAGTTGTGGAGGGTGCAGCTCACAGTGGCCCATGTGGGGTCCGAACCGGCAACCTTGTTAAGAGCACTGTGCTCTAACCAACTGAGCTAACCGGCCGCCCCAGGCCAGCTATTCTTATATTAATAAATGATTGAAAGAATGAATAAATTCATGAGGGAAAATTCTTCCTTACAGAAGAATTCCAATTATTTAATGAGGACAAAAAAAAGGAAATAGAAGAGTATCATTAGAACACCACCCTAACAACTGTTGCAGACAAGATCCTCTGATGGATAATAAAATTGGGGGCCGGCCCGGGCTCAGGCGATTAGAGCTCCATGCTCCTAACTCCAAAGGCTGCCGGTTCGATTCCCACATGGGCCAGTGGGCTCTCAACCACAAGGCTGCCAGTTCAATTCCTCGAGTCCCACAAGGGATGGTGGGCAGCGCCCCCTGCAACTAAGACTGAACATGGCACCTTGAGCTGAGCTGCCACTGAGCTCCGGGATGGCTCAGTTGGTTGGAGCGCATCCTCTCAACCACAGGGTTGCCGGTTCGACTACCGCAAGGGATGGTGGGCTGCGCCCCCTGCAACTAGCAACGGCAACTGGACCTGGAGCTGAACTGTGTGCCCTCCACAACTAAGACTGAAAGGACAACTTGAAGCTGAATGGCACCCTCCACAACTAAGACTGAAAGGACAACAACTTGACTTGGAAAAAAGTCCTGGAAGTACACACTGTTCCCCAATAAAGTCCTGTAAGAAAAAAAAAAAAAAAGATAACAAAATTGATGGGCAAAAGTCTCATGACAAAAGAACAAGGTATTTGTATATTCTCAAAGTGTCTCTCAAAATATTTTTAATTAAGCAAAGGGAATATTAACAACTTTACAGTGGAGAGATACAGCAGACACCACCTTAACCAAATGATCAAGGTTAATATCACCATTAGTGAGACAAATAGATAGGCTGTACCTCCTGATATGATACTGAGAAAGGCACGTTACTTCTGTGATAGCCTTGCCAAAAAAGCATAACATCAATTTAATTATGAGAAAATATGAGAGCCAATTTGAGGAACATACTAAAAAGTAACTAACTGATCAGTTACTCTTCAAAAAGTGACAGCCATGAAAGACAAGGAAAGATGAAAGAACTGTTATAGGTTGGAGGAGACTAAGGAGACATCACAATTAAATGAAAGGTGGAATCATGGATTAGGTCCTACGACAGGAAAAAAATATTTGTAGAAAAATTGGTGAAATCTGAAAAAATCTATACTTTAGATAATGGCGTGGTATTGATATTAATGTCTTAGTTTCGCTAACACTATGGTAATGAAAGATGTTAATATTATAGGAAGCTGAGTGAAGGATATACAAAAACTTAACTATTTTTGCAACTTTTCTATAAGTCTAAAATTATTTCAAATAAAAAGTTTTTAAAAGTGGGAAGAGAATAAATACACATGTGCAAACATTTAAATATGGATAAAACATCTTTAAAAAAATATATCAGAAAATGGTAACTATTTCCCACTAGAAGAATTGAGACTCTATACATGAAAGCTATAGGCAGACATCTCTACTGTTTGTGTTGTTTTACTTTATGAGTTTATTTCTTAAATAAAAACAATTTAATTCAAAAATGATGTCTTGTCTTGTTTGAAGTACAACTCAAATCATGGCTCTAGTAAAAGCTTATTGTGAAATGTTTCCTTCACTCCACAGTATCTATATATCTAATTATACCTAAGATCTTCCAAACTTTATTAGGATCAATATTAAGCCTTCAGTGGGAGAGTATGATACTTCAGCTGCCAAAACACAGTACTATACATTTTGTATCATTCTTTCCTAAAGTTAATTTTCAAATGGAATTCATTTCCAAAGTACTAAAGTCTAAGTCAATTATTCTAAATGAAATATTCAGGGAAAAGAAAAGATTAAAACAAGACTTACTCGCAGTCCACTCTCTGACTTAATATCCATGATAGTCAAAACCGTTTCATAAAGAATAGCATTTCCTACATTTTTACTAGTCTCTGTATTAGTAGCAACCTGAAAAGACACAGAGGGCAGTACATAAATGGTAAAATAATGCTTCCAAAAAATATCCAGAGTATCAAGAGACATTTTGTGATTGATTATAGCCACCAATGAGGAAACACAAATAAAAATTGATCCATATAACCACAGTCATTCTACTCCCTGCTATACTAAGATGAATATTTAACATAATGCAAGCTTGGTCTACTCACCTGTGCTAATATGTCATTCATAGCTTCACTTGAGTCATCATCATTTCGTCCTAAAATTCTTAATAACCGCAAAATTCGTACCTAATGTGCAAAATAGGAGCAAGATAAACAAATTATGTCTGGCACAAATTATGTCTGCTTCGTATGAAATTCAAAAAACTTAAATGAAGTCTTAGATCCCATTAGAAATGGTCGAAATTCAAACAGAAGAATTTTAAACATTATCGTTAGAGACGTTATATACGTTTCTGTGTCTTAATGACATTATTAGACAAGCCACACTGCCACTCCACAGCTAACGGATACCACCACCTGCAGAGCTGTATTACAGGCATACCTCAGATATTACAAGTTCGGTTCTAGACCACTGCAATACAGTATCACAATAAAACGAGTCATAATCTTTGCTGGCAAAGGGTCTTACCTTCAATTTGTAAAAAAAAAAAAAAAGGCAACATCTGTGAAGCGCAATAAAGCAAAGCCCAATAAAACGAGGTATGCCTTATATTGATAAGTCAAATCTCTATGTATTACATAATTTTGACTATTACAACTATAATTTCATTCCATTAATCTAATAAAATACAGAACTGTGTCACTATTCACTTACTAATTAATATAATCAGTTTAATCAGTTAACTACCAAATTTCGACCCAACACAAACTTAAAACGAAGGAAACAATCTATTCTAAAGGTATTAAATTCATATATCATATACTCAAAACTTTCTTTTGAGCTCACCTGCAAAAAGGGGTCACTGATACCAGAAACATCATGTTCTGGTGAATATCCGGACATGATGAGGTTCTTTAGAATACGAACTAATTGGGGCACAAGCTGTAGGGAAGAAAGATGCATCAAAAAACAGTGAACATCAAAGAATTTCTCATGAATAGGCAGGTAAGTTGGCTTAGCAAAAGGGTACAAGGGTCTGAGTCCAAGCAAATTCTACCAATGTACTAGTACATTGTTGATGTTCAGTAAATATAACTTAGGAGTATTTTTACCAAGAACTCAAGAAGTACCTGAATAAAAACAAACTAGACTTTTTTACTCCAGAGTTATATATGCAAAGAAACTACAAACAACAGTAGGTCAGAAAGCCTATGGGAACAAGTAAAACACATGCCTATGGAGCATATTGCTGCATTTCTACTTCTATAGAACTTGACATACCTAGATGGCACAAAAATGTTCAGGTTTTATCCATTTAAACATCTGGATATAGTGCTTCCTTCAGCAGCACATACACAAACATTTCATATAAAATGGTATCATACCCAAAATACTCGTGATCTTATTAAAATTAGAGTTTTAAAATATACTCTCTCAAATAGAGAAAAAATTTCTCTTAAGGTAGGGCTAATTATGTCCTTTTCCAACAAACAATAGGCAATACAAAAGCCTCCAACATTGACCAAGTAGAAGAGACACATGAAAACTTGTATCTTTCACCTTAAAAAGGTATCAAGGCCATGAATAATTTCCTTTCCCTATTCTTACATGACACAATTTTCAGTAAAATTTAATTTTAGCACTTAATTATACAGACTGATTTGTCGCGTTTTTTCTTATCTTTCTAATGAAACTCTAAATTCCTTATGCTCAGAATTCCCTTCTTGTCCTTCCTTTACTTTGTCCATTATTTATTAACACATAGCAGAGGCAATTTTATTGCCAAGCTGAACTTACAGATGATTTAATTATTATTATTCATTTCACTCTGTCGATCAATCACTTAATGTTAAAACCCTACTCCAAAGTGTTCTTCACAACAGGAATTTTTCCAGTCTACAACTAAAAACTCAATTCAACTATATAAACAACTCTAAACACCTAAAATTAAGACATGTCCACAGTGAACTAAATCACCTCTCCTTTTGAGGCAATCAGAACAGCCCCAACTTTGCTGCAACTCAGTTACCTTTTTCTCACTGTGCTGGGACTCGGTCCCCTCCCTACTCTATTCCCCAACTCTAAAAGGGGATCAAGATCGAAACAAAAGCCAAGCTAGGCCCAAGGTACACACAACACATTCACAATGCTTCGGTCACTTCTAAATACAAGAGAACATAATCTGTGTAAATTTAAATAAGTTTGGCCATAATAACATTTCAGAATTACGTGAAACATTTCAGAATTATGTGCTTCGTAAGTCACCTAAACAAAAGTCTAATTTGGACAACTCTAAGATTAAAACAAATGTAAGCCACAGACACCTGTAAGTTCTAAATAGAATCCACATTAAGCATGTCAACTGTGAGCAGATTTATATCAGAGGTAAGAATAATATAATTTTATACACTGCTTTAAAATTTATGTAATAAAGCCGAGGTCATCTACCAAACTCTGCACAAAAAGAGTCTCGCCTTGCATACTTCGCAATGGCCTACTTTTTTGTACTGCGCATATCCCTAACTATTTTTTTAATCTAGTTTGTATCTTGGAGAAGTCCTTTTCCCTTGGGCTACTAAATTCCGAAATTGTTTTATTTATTGCCAAAAGACCAGCACACCACATTAAGATCACCCTGGGACAAAAAGCACAAATGTCTAAGTGTTCAGCATACTAATTCTTGGAGCCCAGCTTTATTGTTCAGACAAAAATGCAAGTTACTAAAACTGATGACAAGACAAACAAAGTAAGATGACAAAGGGAAAGGCTGCAGCCATGAAAATCAGTTGATGCCCACCCGCTCTACCTCACAATCCTTTTTATATTCCAAAACTTCCAGGCAAGATTAAGTGCAGGTAAAGGGAAAATAAAAGCACTAAGTCTGAACTGAAAGTCCAGAAGTACACACGGAGCTTTTAGCTTTTTAAAGTATGAGGTTACCCACGTATAGCTCTAAAGTATCTACTTCAAAAAGAAGCAGTGTTTTGTGTCAAGGCTCTAAACCGATCTAGAATTGCCATCACCAAAGCCACTGGGAGAAACTGCCCCGAGTTTCTCAAGTGAAGATAAAAGAAAGGCAGAGAAGGAGGCTTACAATTCAGGAAAGGCTGCAACTGAAATCCAAGGCTGATTTTGGAGTCAGGAGTTTAAGTGACAAGACAAAAACTGGACTAGGGAGTTAGCCAAAAATGCTAGAACAAATAACTCATAGTATTAAGCACAGCTTCAGCATTAGTATATATTTAAAAGCCACGTTTGTGGATGGATACACAAAAGCTACTAAGGACCTAACGCCAGCATGCACCATCTAAAAGAGGGTTAATTCTTACCTTTTCATTCTAACATACAGCAGGATTCCAAACAGACAACAGGAACAAAACATACAAAGCAAGCATTAGGGACAGATACGGGTCTCATACTATTTTACAATAATTTAATCAAGACATGAACATCTATGGGGGAAAAAAGCCAAAAAAAAGAACTGCTATTAGAACCTCATTAGATCTATAGTGCAAAGGAAGCCCCATTTATGGAGTGATCAGCACCCTATAAAAAAAATTAAATGCATGTAACTACCCAAAGAATAGTCTTTCTCTGAGTCCTCCTTACTACTGCCTTCTAAAAGTAAGTGGAGAAAATAAAACTTTCCACTTTAGAAAGCTGTTTAAGAAAGGGAGGGAAGGAAGGAATTAACAAAGCTAGGGACTTCCACCACCGGAGACAACAGCCTAAAATGAACATTGGGGGATCCTATGCTAGGTAAAAGTAATCTCAAATTTCAGTCTGCAGTTTTCACCTTTTAAAAAACAAAAAACAAAAAACAAACAAAAAAAAGAAATTACCTGCCTATAAAAACACACAAACACATTCCTGTTTGTAATTTGACCTCAGGTTACATTTCCTGACTTCAATGTGAAAACGGCAGATAAAGCACATGAGAGACCGGTGTGTCTGCCAACAATGAGAAAACTTTTATTATGGAAGGGTAAACACTGTACTATTGCCAGTTCTTATAAGCCTAAATCTGGCTTCCAGCCCTACCACACAGCAGGGCTAGTTAAGTCCTTTATTCAGCTCCATAACTTCCTTTCAAAAGAAAATTTGTGAGAAAATTATGTACTTTTCAGGAAAATCATTTTCAATCAAGAAAGGCTTAGGCACACAGAATGGCACCTACCTTTCTGAAATGTGCAAGCATGTCTGGGCTTCGCTCACACATTTCTGTAAGGAGGACTACAGATGTGTGAAGGACACCTGAAAGAAAACAGCACATGAACACTAAAAATGAGGCTGTATTATTCAACGTCATAGAACAGGACTCTAAGTTCTGAAGGTCAATTCCAAAAGGATAGTTTTGGAATTTGCTACTTTTGTTTTTTAATCTTCCAAAGAATCTAAGCATTGAGGTGAATACAAAGGAGGTATTTAAATAGATGCCTACTGATTTAATACTGGTCAAGTCAGTCAAATCAGAATATTTTAAACAATATGTGACCAAAATAATTGCTAAAAATGACAACCAATACATATGTCTCTCCATCTGAGAATATGAATAAAGACATGTTCACAGTCAATATAAGCTAGGCATTATCTGCTCCATACTTACCGTGTGTCCCCGAAAATAAGACCTAGCTGGACCATCAGCTATAATGTGTGTTTTGGAGCAAAAATTAATATAATATCCGGTCTTACGTTATATGAAACCTGGTATTATACTTTACTATATTATTATATGTATATTATATTATAAACAAGAGGTATCACATCATATCATATCATATCACAGCATATCATATCATATTATATAAGACCCGATCTTATATTATATTAAAATAAGACCAGGTCTTATATTAATTTTTGCTCCAAAAGATGCATTAGACCTGATGATCCGGCTAGGTCTTATTTTCAGGGACACATGGTAATAAGCACTTAGCTGAGTTCTGACAGGTAATTCGTGATACAAAAAACATAAGAAGAAGTTAAATTTCTAAATAAAATGTATCAAAACTTCAGGGTACAGTAATTGTGGAAGACAAAGTGAATCTGCTTGTTCCAGAGTGAGTGAAATGAATCTCACAACAGTTTTCACTAAATATGTGCCCTGAACATTCATTTATTCAACAAGTATATTTTGAGCCACTAGGCACAGGACTGAGTTCATCAAATTAAACACACCTTAACATTTTTTCTTTTAGTATTTAAGACACATAAATTTGCTTTACTCAGAACTAGTTTCACTGACTCCAAAATAAGAATAAAATGTTTGGGGAAGAATAGCTACATTCCATTTAATTCCGCTCAAGTTTTATATAAACATATCAAAGCACTCATTACAAATTCCTATTATAAGCAACTTAAAAGGATTTTCACGAACCTTACACTCCTACCACAAGGCAATAAAAAAATAAATTTTTCTTTTTTTTTTAATTATAAAACAGGAAACTAGAGGGTTTTAAATATGAAAATCAAGGCTATATCATTTGTACATTACACTGAATATTAATAATTTAATATAGGACTTTAAGTATAGTAAAAGAGGAGCAAAAATGAAAAACAAGTTTGCTATGAAGGAATCAATCTCTAATTATAAAACTAGGATATAAGAGTAGGAGAAAAATTCAACGATCCGCCTTTCCTGGAAAAGTGCCTAAACACAGCAGAAAGGCAACTGCACCGCACTGAGCCAGAAGGCCAACTCTGCCTGAAGCTTTTCTCCTTCCCCTTCTCCCTCAGTACTTCACTAGTGCATCCAAATCACATTACCATGGTTCTTTTCATTCAGTAAGTTTTTTGTTGCTGGTAAAAACATCTCCATAAGTTCAGGAACCTTCCTGATGACATGCACAGCACACAGTGCTGCCTATAAAAAAAAAAAAGACAAAAGGCTGATTTCAATTAAGTCACGACAATCAATCTTATAAATAATAACAACAACAAAAACCCTTATCAGCTAATTCACCTACTACTAGAAAAATAAAGTAGAAGTTAGATATCAGATTTATTGTTGATTAACTGGTTAGGGCTTTCAAATTTGTACTACTGCATTAATGAGAACTCCTGGCTCACCTGTCCCTTTGTTCATTTATTGCTAAATAAGTATATAAAAACTTTCTAGACTATACCATGGTTAACATGCATTTATCAAATAAGTTAAACATAACTTATGTAGAGTGGCAATGTAAAAAATAAAGACTTCCATCTATGATAATCATTCCTCTGAGTAAGATGACCAAATAAGGGTTTTATAAAAACATCATACAATTGGAAAATATATCCGGCAGATACTTTAAATCTGCTTGTTACTTTTAATAGTACTGATACCTTCCTTCCCCAATTCACTCTCTGCTCACATCAAGAAAATCATTTGAAAGATACTTAAGCTAGACTCTACTGAAGGAAAGATGATCTTAGCTTACTCACTAGAAAAGAAGGTACATTCAAAGACTGATTTTGGTTACCCTCCAACATAACCATATTTGTTGGAGGTGACTACCAAAAGTTTAGATACATTAACAAGAAAAGGTTTCAGATGGATCTTGAGATTATAATGCTAAGCAAAATAAGTCAGACCAAAAAAGTAGAGAACCATATAATTTCACTGATATTTGGTATATAAAACTGAAAACAAGAAAAGAATTAGACAAATGAAGAAACAAAAACTCATAGACACAGATAATAGTTTAGTGGTTACCAGAGGGTAAGCGGGGAGGGAGGTGGTAGATGAGGGTAAAGGGGATCAAATACATGGTGATGGAAAGAGAACTGACTCTCGGTGTTGAACACACAATGTGATATGTAGATGATGTAATACAGAATTGTACACCTGAAATCTATGTAACTTTACTAACAATTGTCACCCCAATAAACTTAAAAAAAACAACAACAGCTAATTCTTCCTATGTTGTATCTAGAGGAAAGAAGATTTTCTTCTCTAATTTGTAGGAATGTTCTACGTAAGGAAATAACGTACCTTTTGAACAAGAGCCCACACATTCTTTAAGAGAAAGGACTGGTTTGGTTTGCAGCCATCATTAACAGTGTATGATCCTGGAAAACAGCTTGGCCCGTTCAACGCCTCTGTCTCACACCACTAATATAGAGGCTCAGTAAATGCCAACCTGACAATAGTATGTGTTCACTTTTTGGAGTTCTAAATTTTATACTTTTTGTTTACGAAGGATTTAGGGTTCAAGCACAATAAAATAACAATGAAATGTTTATATTAACAAATAAAAGCAGGTAAGAGAGCAAGATCATTGTTTTCCATAAGTATTCCATTTAGACATACCAATTTTAGTAAGTACGTCCTTTATCATTCCCTAACAATTATTGAGGTCCCAATGGAACTGCACTTCCAGAGATTCAAAAGCACTAATACAAAACATGGGCGCTAATTATTAGGATAAAAGTAAATTTGTAAACATTTGATCATTTGTTCATTTTAATACTGTTTAGAATCAGGTAATTTAGGAAGTAATTAAGTATGCCACCTAGGATACCCAATAACATTTGTTTGTTTATAAATCATTTCCTTGAAAAAGAAGAATTAAAAGAATTAAAGTGTTCACAATCACTTATCAATTGGAGAATTAGCAACAAAAAAATCATCTCCAAAATAAGTATAAAAAATAAATTTTGACTTCTAAACACTTGATCCACATATAGTTATTTAAAAGACATTTACTGCACAGAGAAAGATATGCCATATATCATCATTAGAGCTTTCAAAAATAAATAATTTGCCTTCTCATCTCCAGAATACTCCCCAATCCAAACACAGACATTTAGTTTCATTAAAAGTTACCTTTTTTCTTAAGTAAGAGTTGGAAGTTTTCAGGAGTTTCTCTACCTCTCCTGCAAGGTCTCTGCACATCTCTGAGGAACCCATGCAGCCGAGGGTACAAAGTGCCAGCCCCTGGACATACTGCGTGCTATGATTAAGATCACTGCAAAGGAAAGGAACCAGGTGGAAATGAACACGCTCTGCCTGGTGCTGCCCGTGAAGAAGCTTCACAACCTAACCAGGTAGCTCTGAATGATTCATGATTTCTCCAATAAGGAAAATAATAGGATTATTTGTTGCAAAAAAATAAAAAATGTTTATTCTAACTTTATTACAAATTACCAATACAGCAAACTGACTGACAGTTCCTCCAACAGGCTTACAACTCAGTGTTTCCAAATACCAAAGCAACAGAAATTAGATAATGTTATCTGTTGGACATTAAAAGGCACCTCATTTTTCAAAACTCAACAAATCATTGAAATAAAAACTGGCGGGGCAGCCGGATGGGTCAGTTGGTTAGAGCATGAGCTCTCAACAACAAGGTTGCTGGTTCAACTCCAGCATGGGCTGGTGGGCTGCGTCCCCTACAACTAAAGACTGAAAATGGCGACTGAATTTAGAGCTGAGCTGTGCCCTCCACAACTAGACTGAAGGACAATGACTTGGAGCTGGAGAAACACTGTTCCCCAATATTCCTCAATAAAATTTAAAAAAAAAAAGATAATCATTAAAAAAAATCTGGCAATGATAGAGATATGGAGCACAACTGTATCTTTGAAAGGTTTTTAATATACTCTATTAGTAACTACAAAAAATTGTAAGATACACATTAACCAAAACCTTTAAAAAAATTGAAGGACAACGACTTGGAGCTGGAGAAACACTGTTCCCCAATATTCCTCAATAAAATTTAAAAAAAAAAGGTAATCATTAAAAAAAATCTGGCAATGATAGAGATATGAAGCACAACTGTATCTTTGAAAGGTTTTTAATATACTCTATTAGTAACTACAAAAAACTGTAAGATATACATTAACCAAAACCTTTAAAAAAAATCAGAAAACACAATCTCTACTGCTAGAGCATTTAAGGTGATTTAAACATCACAACAGAAATACCTTTAAACCTTTGATCTTATGGTATAGTATAAACCTTGATGTTACATAAATTTTTATGGTTTTATTTATTCAAAAGAAGAAAAAAATGTAAATAAAAAAATTAGCTAATTAAACCACCTTTAACAAAGGTAGACATTTACAGTGGCCCAGTATACGGTGATACAGATATACAAAATCTTATTTCTAACAGGCATTGATTATTGCACTAAATTATTTTCAAACCACCCAGGGAGTATGCTTTCAGAAAAATATTAAATATTAAAAGCTTGGACCACAAACTCATCTATATTATAATCAACTCTTACTATTCAGAAGATAAATTATTATGAGTTATGCTACTTCTACCAACTTTAAGAGCACTTTACTATCCTTTAGTCCTATGGTTGATGAAGTGTGGTTAACAGGTCTCTGGAAGTCCCCAAGACTGTTTCAGGGGGTCCATGAGATCTAAACTATTTTCACAAAACTAACTCATTATTTGTCAACTGTCTTGACAGTTGTACTGATGGTACAAAAGCAGTGTTGGGAAAAACTGATGGCACATTAGCACACATCAGGGCAGTGGCACCAAACTGTACTAATAATCACTGTATTCACTGCCACACACTCACAGTGGAAGGAAAAAAAGAAGGAAGGAAGGAAGACAAGAAGGTAGGTTGGTTCACTTAAGACAGCTCATGACAAAGCAGTAAAAATAATTTTATTACATCTTGACTACTGAATGCACATTTTTTAATATTCTATGTGACAAAATTGGAAGTATCCATAAAGTACTTCTACTGTACACTACAGTGGCAATCTCAGAGAAAAGCACTCGTGTACTTACCTCAGTTGCAAGCTAAACTATGAACAGCTGCTTTCAAAATGGACATAATTTTTATTTGAAAAATAACTGACAGACAACTATAATTACTAACATTTGGGTATCTGGCAGACATTTTTTAGAAAAACAGCCAAATAAGCCTATCACTTCAAGAGCGACAACTGATAATATTTATTGCCAATGAGAAAATCCAAGGTTGAAGCAAAAATTAGACTTTAGGAAAACTTGTACTGCCATTATGAACTTGACAATCTACCAGTACTTTAACTTGGTGAACCATTTTTTCCTCCAATGCCTTAGGCATGATGAGTGCCTAAAAAGATGTGCAAGACAGACTAAGGACTTTCAATATAACAAAGTACCAAACTTCACTGATATGGTTTCAGATTCCCCATTGTAACCAATCCTTCAGAAACGACCACTGTGGAGCTTTGGTTTAGTATCAAAGAAGAATATCCATAGTTATTTGAAAGGCTATTGAAGTTGTCTTCCTTGTTCTAACTGCATTATCTGTGATAAGCTGAACCATCTTCATATATTTCAACTAAAACATGACACAAGAAATTGAATAAAGCAAATAGGAGCACCAAGCTGTCTTCTGTGAGGCCACATAGTAATGATTTACTGTAAATCATTGTAAATGTAAAATATTTTTTACATTGTAAAAAAATTATTTTACATTGTAAATGTAAAATAATGCCATTCTTATTGTTTTTATTTTGGAAAAGTTTATTTTTCATTAAAAAATGTTATTTAAGGGGCCGGCCTGGTGGCTCAGGCGGTTGGAGCTCCGTGCTCCTAACTCCGAAGGCTGCCGGTTCGATTCCCACATGGGCCAGTGGGCTCTCAACCACAAGGTTGCCAGTTTGATTCCTCGAGTCCCGCAAGGGATGGTGGGCAGCGCCCCCTGCAACTAGCAACGGCAACTGGACCTGGAGCTGAGCTGCACCCTTCACAAACTAAGACTGAAAGGCCAACAACTTGAAGCTGAATGGCACCCTCCACAACTAAGATTGAAACGACAACAACTTGACTTGGAAAAAAGTCCTGGAAGTACACACTGTTCCCCCAATAAAGTCCTGTTCCCCTTCCCCAATAAAATCTTAAAAAAAAAAAAATGTTATTTAAGTTAACATGCAGAGGGTTCATAATTGGTAATTTTAAATGAACTAACAAATTGCTTTAGTCTTCCCTGAAGAACAAAGAAAAGAAGGTAAAGTGTAAATTAGCCGGTTTGCTACTTTCCACCAATTTGAATATTTAAGTTAACAATTACTCATAAATGAATCTCAATTACTGGCTTTACTATTCAGGCTTCCAGTTCCCAAGAATATTTAGTTGACTTTCATTCATTTTTTTCAACAATTAAGACTATTTGCATAATGCGAGCTCTTAAAATATCATGTCCAACTTTTAACAATGTAATTCCAAGATCTTTAATGTCTTGAAAGTTCTTGTATACCAGTGAACAATGAGGTAAACATTCATTAATAAACTTAAAAACTGCTGGAACACTATGATATCCTATAATACAGACAAAAAGCAAAAAACTCACAAAAGAAGGCAAACAAAAATACCCCCTTCATTACCAGATTTATTTAAAAACAAAACAGAAAAACCCCAAATGATCCAAAGTCCTTTAACTCAGCTTAGACTGGAGTGCCAGATCAATTTTCAACTATTATTAGTAGCTCTTTCCTAAATTCACTTAGGGCTTGGCTGGGTCCCATTAAAATTAAACAAAGATTTCTTCTTTGCCTATGTGCCTCTTTCTCCAGTTTTTATCAAGCTAGAAACCTATACTTGAGTTTGGTATTAACTCTCTAATATAAACTTGCTGCTAGGCAGAACTGCCAAATTATCAGCATGTGATTGAAGGCTTAAGTAATAAGGGCAACAGAGCATGCAAGAACAAAAATTAGAGAAACTCTCAGAGGCCTGTCCAGAGTAAATGTATAAAAGAGCCATGCTGAACATCTAGAATGGAAACTCCATGACACCAAGGATTTCTGTCCCATTTTTTTCATTCTCCATCCCCAAAGCTTACAACAGCTCCAGGCATACAATAAATATTTGTTGAATAAATGAATTAACTTAGTATCTATTTCAAGGCCAAAACACAAGATTCTCCCAAAATTAAGTTCACAGACTCAATGTATCTACATGACACACTCAAATATTTAAAACCAAATCATAATTCTTATTTTGGAATGTTCCATTATCCATTGGTAAATTTCGAAGTAGAACATTATTTACCACAGAAAAGTTTAAGAGTTCAATGTCTAATAGAAATTTGTTACAAGAGGGATGCTGGGAAAAACTGCTTGACCAGGTTTCTCTAATTTCTCCATAATGACAAGCATTCCTCGGTTTATAAGTTAAACAAACATGACTAGACTAGTAAATCAGTAAAGCACCCATTAGAAAAAAAAAAGACATACACAAAAATTCACAAGGCTAAGTAAAATTACATGTAACTAAAATCTTGGATTCAAGCACTGACAAGATTTCTCTTTTTGCCTTTAAATGGTATTTACTCAGAATATACACTGGTAATTCTTTATTAAATGTAACATTTCATTACAAATGGTATTCAAAGTCCTGGAAATAGAAGATAAGTTCAGATTTACCAATGTTTTTCCTATTGTATGACAGCCCAAATGCTTATTTCATTGTTAAATTGTGTTCTTATGCAAGATGTATATAGCAATACTTTCATTTAAATTATCCCCTACAGAAGTTTTTATCCTTTTCTTAGTCTCTTTACAAACAAGCTACAGAAACTAAAGCAATTCAAATATATTCTAGACAGTAATATAAAATTAATAAATAGAAGATTTGCTGATGTCAAGATTTACTGACGTCGTAAGACCTAAAATCACAAAGTAGTTATTAGAAGAAGGGAAGGTTAAGACTTACTTCTTGATACAGTTGGTCATGAGAAGATGAACATCTTGTCTTTCGTCTAACAATAACATTGCCCCTAAATAGCCAATGCGTTTGTCTGTGAATTTCTGAGAGGCAATAAGCTTGAGGCACTCCAACTACAAATCAAAAAAAGAAGAAAGAAATTAAGAAATTGCTGCCACAATCAGGAAAGCTTTGTTTTTAACCCAGAGTCAATGAATAACTAAAGTAAATAGATACAACCTGTATCATCAAACCACCTAAATAAAGGCAAAGATTTAAGATGTTTGGATATCATGATAACAGTAATTAAGTTCTGGAATAGGTATCTGTCAAGGTCCTATGATATTGGCCATCCAAATAACCTGTGAAGTTTACCTTAGTTCTACAGATTCATACAAATAATAACTAGTAAAGTATTATAAGAAGATATTAATAAACCCAATTCCTAATTTAATCCCCAGGTTATACTAAACCAGCACCTAACTCGTGTGTATTTAAGGTCTTGTTCCTACTTTGAATATCAAAAAAACTCAGTAACTGGTATCAAAAAACTCAATAACTGGAAATACATACAAATGCCAAGCAGTGTCCTAAACATCAGATATGCACAACTGAAGAACAGATAGACACTAACTTTAATATAGTGTGGAAAGTGCTCATTTAGGGCTTGAAACAAGTACTATGGGAGAGGTGAGGGTTTAGGAATCAAATACAGAAGAAGAAAAAAAGCCATAGGAAAACTCCGTAGTGGAATTAACCTAAAATGTTTAAATAAATTTTTTTTTGGTTTACATAATTGTTAAAAATCCTGAGCTTAAGAGTCTTTGCAGTTAAATAGTTTGTCTCTCTACTTAGCCTTTCTTGAATGTTACAAGGACTTTGATATACTTTATCATTCCATCTTGACTAACATGGAAAAGGCCAAACATTCTCTCTAGAGGAGTGGTTTTCAAAGGTTGTACACAAGCCAGACTCTCCAAGAAGAGTTTTTTAAATTATGCTCCCATTTAGAATCACTGCATCCCAAGGGAAGCAGCTCAAATGTAGATCCGTGTACACAGGAATCTAAGATCACGTGAGACTACTTCTCGTCTGAATTTGCCTGTAAGTTCAAAAGTAAAATTGAGAATAGTAAGAGAGTTTACAAATAAAATTGTTTCAGGGGGGTGGAGGGTGGGAGATGAGGGTAAGGGGATCAAATATATGGTGATAGAAGGTGAACACACAATGGGATTTATAGATGATGTAATACAGAATTGTACACCTGAAATCTATGTAACTTTACTAACAATTGTCACCCCAATTAAAAAAATTGTTTCAAGCTCTTTATAAATTGCTCTGTCAATGTATCGCATTAAAAACACCTAAAGATAGTGGAATTGCTATGCTAGAATGAGCAAGTCACAGAAGCCTCCAAGGGGGAACCACCAGGACCCAAAAAGAAAACGAAAACACCTTCTGAGACTGACAAAGATTTGGTAACAACCCTTCTCTTCCTTCTATACATTCAAGTTAAATTGTTTTTAAAAATCATGAAATAGAATATGATGAAAGTCATTTTTATAAAGTCAGCAGAAAAAATTACTGAAGTGAATCAGAAAAATAAGAAGCTAAAGTGTTATTAGAAAAATCTTCCTCTTTTTCAAACTGAAGGTTCATAAATCCTCCCATTTAGTAACTCTATAAATAAATATTTTAGCAGTGAAAGAAAATGTTCTAAGAATCAGGTATTTTTATCATTCTTATACATAGGTAGAACCATGCTTCTGGCAAACACCAGGCACTACACAAATAAATTATCCAAAAAATTTTAATTAAGATGAACTAATGAGGACATACGCTTAGGAATTAATATTACTTTGCAATTTTTAGGGCCAAGTTTTAAGATAGTAACACTATAAGTCATCAGTGACTGGTGAGTAAAATTTGCTTTTTGAGATATTTAAAATTTACCTAAAAACTAAACAGCAAAAAGAAAAACTAAAATTAATTCTTTTTAACATTCCCCATTTATAGACACTAAGCTTCAAGAATAAGCATTTGTTTTTTGAAAGTGACAAATTTGAGGGGAAACATAAGATTCTACAACTGCAAATGCATCCTCCAGTGAAGGATTAACTAGCCACACTTTACACTTTGGTGGAGATAGCCAGCAATAGTGCTGACAATGGACCATGTTTCATCTTTAACAATGTTATCCAAGTATTCAAAATGCTGAAAAAGAAAAAGGTTGGAGGAGAGTACAATGGGGTGTGGGTAAATGTGAGGGGAGAATATCCATTTTTGAGCAGCAATCACTAAAAACACAATTCGACACTTGCATGAGTGACAGAAGAAAAATAATAATTAAATATATCTGCCCCTTACTTAACCACCTCCACTTCATCCCACACTACTACTCCTCACTTAAAGGTACTTGAAAATCCCACCTGAAACACTGCTAACCCACAAATCTAGTATATGCTTTAAGACCACAGTAAACAATCCAGTTTCCATACTCACACTAGAAAAATTTTGCTTTTACTCCAAACTCTGTGAGCAAAGTCAAAAGACAAATGACAAACGTGGGTAACTCAGTTGGGTAAAAAATGGGTAACTAATTTCACAAACATAAATCCTGTATAACAGGATCCTACAAATTGATTTTCAAAAGGACCAACAACTCAATATAAAAATGGACACAAAATATGGACAGTTCAAAGAAAATAAAAATAATTCAACTATATGAATGGAGTTCAATCTCCTCATAAAACAAATGCAAACCCAACCTGGTAAATTTACTAAATAAAATCACTGACCTGTACACTTGGAAAGGGTAAATTATATGATATGCAAAATACACCTCAGTGAAGTTATTTTTTAAAAAAAGAAATGCAAATCAAAATCACACGGAAATACTACTTTTAACCTACTGTATTAGCAAAGATAAAAAATTGTCGTAACAGTGCAAGGACATTAGTGATGGGAGTATAAACTAGCCAAGCTATAGTAAGAAAGATCTGGCCTATCTAAATTACAAATACACATACCCTTTGACTCAACAATTCCACTTTTAGGAACTTACATTACATTTATATTCACGCATATGCAGAATAATGGATATTATCCAAATGTAGTATTATTTTAAACAGTAAGATTAGAAGTAAATGTCCATTGATAAGGCATCAGTTTTATAAATTATGACTCATACATATAATGGGAATACTATGCTGGATATACTACCACAAGCATGCCAAAAAAGCTGGAAAAAAATAGAACAAGAAAGTTCTTCATATACACATATGGGCCACTCTTCAAAACAGATTAATAAGTGTAAACAGTATGTAACAATATATTTTAAAGGGGAGGGGACAGAATATATATATATCCATTGCCCAGAGATGTACAAAATATCTCTGGAAGGATAGCCAAGAAATATGGATGCCACCAGTTGCTTATAAGGAGGGAAAATAAGTCATTGGAAGAGAATAGAAGGCAGTTTTCATCATATATCCTTTTTGTATCTTTTAAATTTTGCATCAGTAAACTGCCATTATCTATTCAAAAAATAAGTAATATTGGACCAGGAGAAAAGAATTAAAAACTGCAGCATAAAGGACACTTACATCTAACTTGTGGTTAGAAAAGTTAATATTATAACTAAAAAGGAAAAAAAAAAAAATTTAGGGAAATCCAAAACCCCTCCAAAGTTGAACAATACATATTACAAAAAATAACAAAAAAGCATTTGAGTCTTGGATTCCTTTTATGAAAAAGACTTAAAAAATTTAAGACCAGAATCTTATAAAACTACAACTCAGTAAATAGAAACAATCATCCTTTTTTAGATAACTTAAGCTCATAATGAACAATTACTGTGCTATTCTATTATACCTGTGATGCTGCAGGAGCTTAAAAAGTATATTCATTCCTTATCTCTAATCCCCACCATGGTTGTGCTTTTTCCTGCTGATGGTTATTTTGTATTATTCACCTACTATCAATTTCTCCCTTGTCAACAACATTCTTAATATACTGACTTTTCCACAGCAACCTCTCCTTCTGCCCCCACCTTCCATCCCACAGGGCTGATTGTAATAATTCTTTGTCATTCACTGATTTTTTTGTATTTACTTTCCAACTGTTCTGAAACACTGTGGTTTTGCTTTAACTTAGTAAATTTCTGCTGTGTACAAACCAATGTGCTAGACATTCTCACTGATACACAGTTAGAAGGGCATATAAAAAGAAAACCAACAGTTGGATGTATATCGTAACCTGTGTATACACACACACACACACACACACACACATTTATATGCTGTTACAGTTATACACAAGCTACTGTGAATACAAGGTAGGAAGGGCACCCAAATTCAGGTTAGAAACAGTAAGAAAACATCAGAGAAAGGTTCCTATCTCTTTATTATATACGTAACACAGAGGAACAATTTTCTCAGCAGAAGCATTCCAGGCAGCCATTAACAACAACAAGCCTAAGAGACTGAAGTTATCAGCTCCCTTTGGAACAAATACAGTGCCTTAAGTGGTTCCAAAAACTGACTGGTCAAAATAGCCTGGGAGAGTTTTGAAATATGTCACCCGCCACCCCCAACCCCCGCCAGGATAGTCTGATGGAGTAGATTTGAGGTAGAACCTGACAATTTAATGTTTAAAAAGTTTTTCTAGATGACTCAATATTTCAATTTTCTTTAAATTTCAAAGCAATTTTTAAAAAGAGAACTTTATCAGGTTTTTGGCCTTGCTCCATTTTTTTGTAAAAAAGTACAAATACTGCCTTTATCAACATTTAACCTGGTTACCCTTTAGGAAAAAGCTGTACCCATTTTGCTAGCTTTTAAAACAATTTCCCACATGATCAATGCACATATACATTTGCTTTTAAATTTAACATTTGGGTTTTATAATGTGAACAATAACCTTGATGAAAAGATGCAATTAAAATATTATAAACATTAATGGATCTCCAACTGATTGATTAGGTCTTTTAAGAAGTTACCTTTATTTCATTTTAATACTCAGAAGTAACTGTCTAGTTTACAAACACACACACACACACACACACACACACACACACAGATATTTTTGAAGAACAAGCTTGTAATTGCTTTACCACTATGTACCCTGGCAACATACAACCTATATAGACCAGAGCCTATTTTTTCCATTCTTCTGGCAGTAGGGAAACAAACAAACAAAAACACAAAAAAACCTAACATTCCTATTGCATCTCATTTTCCCATTGTTATTTTCTTGAGAAAATTTATTATGAAATTTCACTCAAAAATACACAAAAATCACATTAACACTCATTGACCCACCAACTAGCTTTACCAAATCTTTTTACCCTATTTAAATTTTTTTTTAATATTACAGATTCGATTGAAGCCCTCTACACAGTCTACCTCAATCTCATTTCCCTTCTCTCCATCCCAGGAGTAACCAAAACTCAAAATTGCTGTTCGTCTTTGCCATGCCACATGTCCTTACTACACATGTAAAGACAATTGTTTTTGAATGTTTCAAACTTTATATAAGCATCATACCATATTCCTGCTCTTTTCACTCAATGTCTTTCAGTATTACTCATATCCAGACAAGAAGCTCTAATTCAGTCATATTCGTTGCTGCATAGTGTCCCACTTGTGAATATACTACAACTTACCTATTCCTTTAGTGAACAGATTGTCCCCAGTGTTTTCCTATTAGAAACAATGCTGCAATGAACTCTTACAGATGTCTCTTATTTAAACAGACAAGAAGACTTGATCAGATTCAGGTTTTTTAGTTTTGGTTTTGTTTTGACTTAGCAAATATACTTCATAGATGGTATGAACTTTCATCAGGAGGCATATAGTTATTTCTGGTGGTTGTCTCTCTTTTGTGACATTGGCAGCAATGATCATCAGGGGTTACAAAATGATAATACTGTAATTCTTTCATTCCTTCTTCATTTATTAGCTGGAGTATTCCTCTAAGGAGTAACCTCTCTCTACACATCATTGGTTTACCAATAGTTCCTTCAGAGGGAACTACCAGTAAGGAAAGGTAGGATAAATGTTTGCTCTTTTTCCTTTTATTTACCAGTTTTCAAAATAATGAGTTGGTTCCCTAGTATCTGCCAAAGATGACTAATGAAGTGTTTTTATAAAATTTTGTTTAGTTATTATGAACTCACTGATATAAACTTACTTGGTATGTTTCAATGACAATTAGTATTCTTATTGATGCTCAGAGTTTCTCATTTTGGGGCAGGTCAGCCTTTTCTACTAGCTACTGAATCCTTTTAACATGACCTCTGTAGTCATTCTTGCTTTCTGGCAAGTAATTAAGTTCAAGCTGATTTTGTACATTTTTTGCCCCAGATTTGGGATCAGCCATCTTTCCCATCGGCCCTAGCCTTTATAAAGTCAAATGTTATTTAGGACCACAATCGGGGCTTAAAGGTGCCCAAGACGAGGATGCCTACTATCACCACTTCTTTTCAATATTGGATACTACTACATGTACAGTATAGTAAGGAAAGAAAGAAAGAGAAAATGTTTAAGGATGGAAAAGGAAGGGAATTGCCATTATTTGCAGGCAACAGTACTGACTATATGGAAACAATAGCGTCTAATGGGACTCTTACAACCAAATTCAGTAATGTTGCTAGGCAGATAAGTACACAAAATTCAATTATATTTCTATATATCTACAACACAGTTATTAAAAACTTTTTCTGGGTGGTGAACACACAATGGGATTTATAGATAATGTAATACAGAATTGTACACCCGAAACCTATGTAACTTTACTAACAATTGTAAACACAATAAACTTTAATTAAAAAAAAAAAGTTTTAAGGATGCTATTTGTAGTATGAACAAGAGCTCCCAGGAACCTGAGAACAGATTTCACCAGAGATGTAAAAGATTGTATGGAGAACACTGTAATACTTTAAGGAACCTAAGGAACTAGAGTGGTACATTGTACATTACATTGATAGAAAAGAAGATTATTGTAGACAGGTAATTAGATAAAGAAGGCCAAGCTGGAATTGGGCAGAAACAGAGAATGTATGTCCAGCCTGAAAAAAGTCACTAACCTATTACTGCAATGTGAAAATGTGGATCCAGCATTGAAAAATCCTCGGATTTTCTAAGAAAAACTAGAAATCCAGATTTCTATGAGAAGTTCCTTGATTTTTGTATGTTGGCAGCAAATTCAAAACAATTCTAAGTACTGTGCAAGACAAACAAAATACATCTGTGGAAGAATTTGGCTCCCGAGCCACAATTTTCTACTCTTGCAATCTACCAAATTCTTTAGACACTCTATTTTTGGATTGTTGTAAGCCAGGCACGTGAAAGGTTACAAATCCTATAGGAAATCTATCACTGCTTTTGTTGTAAAACTAGTGAGGATATACTGTCTCTTACATTAATAAGAGACGCCTGGACAAAAGATACACGTAAGAAAATCTCTTTTAGAACTCAGTGCTTTTTCAAAACTTTTGTTTGCTGTCCTTGAGGAAATGGTAAAATCTGGAATATTTGATTTTTTATTTACAAAATATAAGTTTAACATTTATTAATTTACTTAATCTTCATAATAACCCTATAAAGCTATATTAGGATTGTTCCCATTTTACAGATGAGGTAACTGAGACAAGAAATGTTAAGGATCTGGCTCAAAATCACACAGATAGTAAGTAACAACGCCAGAATTCATATCCAGACAATCTGGTTCCTGCAGTTGTGTCTTAAATTCTGGTAAGAACAACCACATAACTGAATGTTTTTTTTCCTTGCCTTAGCTGGTGTAGCTGCCTCACCAACAGCAACTACACTGGCCTTGTGTTCTGTATTCCTCCTTCTCCCAACTCTTACTACCATTCTTTTTCTCTTTTAAACAGAGGCTGGTAACATATGCCATCTCAAATCCTTTATATACCACATCTAAAATAATTACATAATTTGTTAATAAACTTAATGCAAATAGCTATTCATAGATTTAAATCAAACCCAAAGAATGAATAGGTTTTAGAGTTATACAATGTTGAGTTCTAATCCCCTCCCTAATATTCACTAGCTGTGTGAATTTAAATAAGTCACTTAAACTCTTAATTTCAGTTTCCTTATCTGTAATATGAAAATACTACCTACCTCTTGGTTTTTACTGTAAATCTTAAATAAGACTCTTTAAATGTGGCTACTAGATATTTTTAAATTACTCACTGGCTCATATTTTATTTCTATTGGATAGCATCATGCTAGCTTATTGCAGTAAAAAGTAAAAAGAAACAGGTGAAATTAGTTTTAATAATATATTTTATTTAACCCAGTATATCTATTATCATTTCAACATATAATCAACGTAAAAACTGTTAGATTTTACATCTTTCTTTTGTTCTAAGACTTCTAAATACAGTATGCATTTTACACTTAAAGCACGTATCAATTTGAACACTACATAACCATCAGAAATATTTGAACTGTCCTTAGATTTCACAAAATTTACAATTGTAGATTCACATACCCAAGTTGTCTAAAACATATTTAAAAGTTTTCCAAAAACTGCATTGAGTACCCCCCAAAATTTACTTTCCTTTAATATTCGCCTCAGTTGAACTAGCCACTTTTTAATAGACCAATGGCTACACAGCTAGTGGCTATCATAATATGCAATTAAAGGGTGGCTATTTTTACACATAGCTAAATTAAAATAGCACTGTGATTCATACATGCAAGTGAGAAAATCCAGCTATAAACCTTTTTATGGGTTTATTATAAAGGAAATTCCTTATGGGTGAGGGACCACATTACTGATATGCATAGGACTGTGATTTATTACAATAGAGGAAACAGAATAAGGGATTTAAAATTATGATTTCTATTCCCACTCAGAAAAATCTTTATTTTTTTTTGTACCAAAACTTTAGTGCAGTTATCCTTGAGTATTAACTCTTTCCACCTAAGAATTAATGTTGCATCAATAATTAAGTTCTAAAACACCCCAAAAAATGCCACCTAGATAGACCTGGAGAGCAAATTTTATTTAAGCATGTTATAAAAGTGAATCCTAAAATATATATATATAGAGAGAGAGTTTTTTTACAAAATGAAATACCACCTAAGTCTTAAATCTATCCCAAGATTTCAAGAGTTTGTCTTTAAAGAACTCCCTTGGGAGTATGTAAATCTACTGGCTCCATGATGTTAACAGTGGTTATCTCTGAGGGGAGGGATTAAGAGTCTTACCCTCACCTGTTTTTCATAGCCCAGCATATCAGATTTCTATAAATCTAACCTAATGTGTCTACTTAAAATTAATCAACAAAAGTATATGAACATCCATTTGCTTTATATTTGTCATGCACTATATGAATAACCACCTGGATCAATTTCTGATGCGGTAAAAGCATACAACATGCTTGTTTACAGGAGACAGCTGTTGTTTTTGCCTGCCTACTATCTGGTCCTCCTTTCCTCTGATATTAACACCTCAATCTTCCTTTGGGAAATTAATGCTCTCCCAGTCTCAGTTATGTATTTGTAGAGAGGCTGATCTCATTCTAAGCCCAAGATGAGCATAAAACTAACCCAAGTCAGTCTAATAAGACTTAATCCCATTACTCTCTGTTTTAACTCATGGGTAGGGGGACTCTCCTTCCATTGAAGTTAAGAAGCTGAATAGAAGATAAACTGATGGCCATCTTTTCTGATAAATTAAATATATCAAAACATTAAAAATAGTTATCCTCAAATAATATGGATGTATTTTTCTCCTACCTAGTGTTGCACATTCTTTAATTTTGCAGTCTTTTCCTTAAAAAACTATTTAGCATATAATTCAATTCTTAAATGAAATTAAAATTTAATAGCATTACATTAATAAGAACTATAAAACAACCCACTATCACTTTCTCTGTGACTCAACTCCCCTTATCATGTATAAATGTGGAAAGAAGAAAGCAGTTATAACCAAGAATAGCATGCTCAAAGCCCAGACTGGCTATATCAAATAATGTGTTTGTGTGTGAGAGAATCAGGAGACAGACCTGCACAGCGGTTGTAGCAATCAAGGCATGAAGTAATTAGGACAAAATCCTTAAATGCTATTACTTGGCAACCACCTAATTTCTTTTACTTAAAAACATCTGTCATGTGTGTCCCTCCTTATGTTTCACAGAGAAAATAATTAAGGAAACATTTAGCAAACTTTTCTTAAATACTCATTATAGTCCAGGCCCGCTCACAGAACTATCAGAATCTACTGGCTGGACAATCTTTAAGTAAGCTAGCTGCCACCATCAAAACATACACATAATGAGAGATTCCCAATGGAAAGAACAATTGATGGCAATATCATGCCTTACTAGGCCTGCAGCTTTCTATCTCAATTCTACCCTCAGTTCCACAATGATCAGACTACAAGGCTATCAAAAGTATCCTGTCTTCCCTGACAGGAAAAGATTGAGTTCTGAGCTACTGTCATTCAAACAAGAGTACCCTCCCTAGATGTGGTCTCAGCCCAGCCTACCTGTCCAAAGTGAGCAGGGTAGCCCAGCATGTGCATATATAGTAATTTTGCCACATTCCGACACCGGTATGTATTGTCTTCTTCTCTAAAAGATGACCGGATTGCAGCACATTCCTTCTGAATCATTTCTCGTTCTTCGGCTTGGGTTCGGGCTGTCCGGATGGTCCGGATCAGCTCCCGCAATCTGATGGGGGCTGGCATCCTCTGGATATGGAAAGACAGTAAATAAAAATGTTCATGTATTTTTATTACCAAAACCACACAACTTTCCAAATAAATTTCTGATTTTTAAGTATTCAAGACTTGCTAAGTCCAGTGATCCAAAGCTTCAGCAACGCTTACAAACAAACCACTCAACTCAGTTAATTTTGGGAAAGAATACAAACAAGAGATGTTAAATATTAAGCAAAATAAGATATAGAATACACTAATATGCAAAGTCCATCACTAATGTCAAAATATCTTAGGAACTAACTCAACCCAAATCTTTTACTCAATCCTTAAAGTAATAAGGAAAGGCTTCTACTTAACATTAGAGAAAATACGTATTTTCTGCTCTACTGTTCTTAAACTCAGCATAGTTCAACAAAATATCAGATGAATATTGAGTATGATCATGATCAAAGCTCAACCAAACAAAGTGAGACATTAGGAGAGCAGACCAACTGTCAGATTAAATCGCCTTTTTAAGAAATGGTAATCATTTCAGAATACTGGGTGCTCTTTTAAATGTGAGTAGGGAAAGAAAATAAACCAATCTCAGCGGATGAGACACTTAGTGTCAGATTTTCATGAATATTTTTTACAGTAAAATAATAATAATACAGGACCTATGATAGCCAAAAACAATATTAAAACAAAAGTTGGAGACCTTGCACTATCTAATTTCAAGGTATACTACAAAGCTACACTAATAAGACAGTGTGGAACTGAATTTTAGGAGTAAAACAGAAAGTTTAGGACCAGACCCACATAAATATGCTCAATGGTTTTCAACAAAGGGGCCAAGGTTTTTCAATAGGAGAAAGGCAGTCTTTTAAACAAATGGCACTGGCACAACTGGGTATCAATGTGAAGGGAAAAATAACCTTGGACCCTAATATCACACAATACACAAAAATTAATTCTAAATGGGTCATAGAGCTAAACATCAAAGCTAAAACTAAAAATCTTCCATAAGAAAACACAGGAGAAAATCTTTGGAAACTTAGGTAAGGCAGAGATTTCATATACAACAAGCACAAAATATCAAAGAAAAAAATTAATAAATTGGACTTTATAAAAATGTTACACTTTTGCTCTTCAAAGAATGTCATAATGAAAGTAAGGCAAGCCATAGAAAGAAGAAAAAATACTCACAATTCTTATTTCACAAAGGACTTTATTCGGAATATATAAATAATTTTACAACTCAATAAAACAATCTTATTTAAAAATGAGTAAAATATCTGAATAGATACTTCTTAAAAGAAAATATATGAATGACCATAAGTACATGAAAAGATGTTTCATGTCACTAACAGCAGTGAAATGCAAATTAAAACTATAATGAGATAACACTCCACACCACTAGAACAGTTAAAATTTAAAAAAACTGGCCATACCAAGTGTTGGTAATGATACAGAACAAATGAACTTTTCTGGGAATGCAAAATGTTTTTTAAGTACTTTGGAAAAGTTTAGAAATTCCTTACGCACTTAGCATATGGACTCAGTAAACCCACTCAGTATTTACCCAAGAGAAGTATTTACCAAAGAGAAATGAAAATATGTCCTCACCAAGATTTGTACACAAATTTTCATAGAAGCCTCATTTGTAACTGCGAAAAACTGAAAACAACCCAAATATCCGTAAACAGGTGAATGATAACAGTATATTCATATAAAGCAATACTTCTCAGAATAAAACGGAACTAATCTGTATCACAGAAAAGTCTCAAAAACATTCTTTTGAGCAAGGAAGCATTCACAACAGAGGACATACTGTATGATTTCACTTACATGAAACTCAAGGGAAGACAAACCTAATCTATAGTGATGACAGAGATCAGTGATGGCTGGGGTTAAGGGTAGGGATGGAGGCTAACGGGGATGCAAGGAAATATTCTGCGGTAATAAAAATGTTTGTGATGGGTATACAGAGTTCTCAAAATTCACCAAACTGTACACTTAAAACAAGTGCATTGTACTGTACATATACTATACCTCAATAATGTTAAGAAAAATGATAAAACTAGGTAAAGCTATCACTACACTAATCTTCAGTACATATTAGCTGTGGAATCTTTAAATCGGTGACTCTTGATGTTGTTCTAATCCAACATATCAGAAGGATTCCCACTCCCGTTACTTCACTAAGACATCAGTGCTCAAGGTGGAAACAGTACGTTAGGAATTTAGAAAAGCTCCCTAATATGCTCTGCCATATTAGCCCTCTTAAGATTGCATGTCCTAAACTAGACAAAGCTACCTGTACAGTGTTGTTTTGTTACTTTTTATTAGAAATACTCCAGGGTCTAGTATTTGAAGTTTATAAAGCTCTTTTACATTATTTCATTTGTTCCTCAGACCATTTTGAACAAAGGACAGAGATCATTATCCCTACTTTGCCCATGAAGAAACTTGGTCTCAGAGCAACTATGCAACTTGCTTAAGATCACAAAGGTGTTAAGTGACAGAGCTAGCTAGCACCTAAACCAGGTCTTACAACTCCAAGGCTAGAGTTCTCCTTAATACTTCAAAAATGAACATTATATTTACAAATGAAATTATATGATTGCTAGGTTTGTTTTAATATACTCCAGGGGAAAAAGAGAAAAATTGAGGAAGAGGAAAAAAATGAAACAAGATGGGCAAAAGTTCATCATTGCTGAAAGTTTACAAGTACATGAAGGTATATTATTCTCTATTTTCATGTATAGTAGAAGTTTTTAATAATCTTTGTAAAAGTCAAAAAGCTCCAGTAGGAGCAGCCGGATGGCTCAGTTGGTTAGAGCTTGAGCTCCTAACAATAAGGTTGGTTGCTGGTTCAATTCTGCATGGGATGGTGGGCTGCGCCCCCTGCAACTAAGATTGAAAACAGCAACTGGACTTGGAGCTGAGCTGTGCCTTCCACAACTAGATTGAAGGACAACTTGGAGCTGATGGGTCCTGGAAAAACACACTGTTCTCCAATAAAAAATTTTTTAAATTTTTTAAAAAGCTCCAATAAACAAGGCATTTGAATCCTTAAAATTTTTCGTAATTTAAAAAATATTAATAAAGATATATTTAAAGAACTACTTATTTCACAATAACCATAAATACCACTGACTTTAGGATAAAACAAAGATTTAAGTAAGCAATATTAATATGCCATATATAACACCAACATAGTGGAATATAACTAAGAAAATCATAAAGCTACTACAGCTCTCAGGAACTAAATATAAAATCAGTTTTTGACTGTCCAAAGCCCAGTGATTCCATTTTCAAAAAGAATCTTATTTATCGTTCGTTAACCCTTACTTAGTAGATGGTGAACAAGAGAAATGTACAGCAACGAAAAAAACAAACATCAATTGGGAATACTTTGCTAGAAAATAACTTTGCTCTATGAAGAACTCAGTGATTCTACAAAGCAAACGAAGACTCAAAAAAAGCCTAAATCTTGTCCCAAAACCTGTAGTCCAACAGGAAAAAAAAAATCACAAAAGTTTAAGCCAGCTGTGAGAAAAACAAGTTACCTGGAGCAACTGCTCAGCTATCAGTTACAGAATCACAAAAATACAGTTTATGCCACTAGCTTAGCCTGATTCATGTCTCGTGATTCCACCATTCAGCATTCTTCCTCCAATACTAGGCTGCCTCTAGCTTAGAGAAAAGCAGTTATTTTTTTCCTGGAGCTATGACAACTTAACACTACTTGATTTCTTTATGTACCACAAGAAAATATCTTAACAGACATGGAAAGAAAAGTTAATTCACATAAAGAATTTCATATATTTCAGAACACATTCTAAAAAATAAACAAAACTAAATAAAAAGTTCTGGTTCCAGAGAAGATGGAGTAAATGCACTCCATAGAGACTCCTGTCTCTCCCTTTGAATGCAACTATAATAAATCCTGGACAAAATGTATGCCATAGCCACCTGAGGATTCCGGAAAGTAAATGACAGCAAGCAGATTAGAGAAAGAGTAGAAGTTGAAGTTCCATCAAATTGGCAAGAGGTTATCATTTTTCTCCAGAATTGTCCTGCCTGGATACAAGGCCAGCCCAAACCCAGAAGTACTCAATGGGTACAGAGAAGGAGCTCTAAAACAAACCCCCTTTTTCTGGTCCAAGGAGCAGGAAAAGGAAGATAAAAGACAATGAAGAAAAGCCTCTCTTGACTTTTTGGGTTTTTTTCTTCTCTCTACCCCAGCCACAAGACTAGGGTTTCCAGGCGGGAATTCCCGTCCGTTCTCAGGAATTTTTTTCACTTTCCCGTTCCCGAATCCCTAGAAAAGTTGGTCGAGAAATCGGGAAAATCGGCTCCTTGAACCCGGGTGGTTGGTAGTATCAGCTGCCGCTTTGTGGAAACCATTCATCGTGGAGAACAGAAAACAGTTTATATATCGGGATTCCGGAACAGGAAAGCGAAAAAAATTCCTGAGAACGGGCGGCAATTCCCACCTGGAAACTCTACACTAGGCAATACTACAATGGTGTTGGCTTTGGCGGAACAGCAATGGTAGTAATAGCCAGGCAGGCTCCTAAAAACTGAGGGAGAGGAAACTCTTCTCTCTAATCAGAGGAGCTGTGATCCCAAGAGCATGGAATAAATCACTCTCTATCCTCCCACTGCTTGATAAAAGAGTGAACTCACCAAGAAAATATAACAATGCTAATTGCAAATGTACTTAACGATAAGTGCTAAAAAAAAAAATACATGAAGCAAAATTGACAAATATGAAAGGAAAAAAATTTTACACCCCAATTATAGAGACTTCAACATGCCTCCAAGTAAGTGCTGGAACTATAGTATCAGTAAGGATATAGAAGACCTGAATGTCATCATCAACTAACTAGATCCACCATTTACAGAATACCCAACCAACAACAGCAGAATACAGTCTTCTCAAGTGCATACAGAATATTAACCAAAACAGACCATATCTTGGGTCATAAAAAGAAGAAAAAAAGTTTAAAAATTTAAACAAATGAAAATCATACAAAGATCCCTGACTATTGTAGACTTAAACTAGAAATCAATAACAGAAAGCTAACTTTTCCAAGTACAGTACTTGGAAATTAAACAATACATTCCCAAGTAATCCATGGGTGAAAGAGGAAGTATCAAGGGAAATTAGTAAATACACTGAAATGAACAAAAACACAAACACACTTATCAAACTTCGTGGTATACACTAAAGCAGTATTTAGAGGGAAATGTATGGCATTAAATTCTTGTATTAGAACAGGAGAAACATCTCAAACTAACAATCTAAGTTTCTACTTTAAGAAAATAGAAAAAGAGCAAAATAAACCCAAAAGTAGAAAAAGCAAACAAACAAAAAAAATCAATAAAATTAAAAACAGAAGAACAATAGATCAAGTCAACGAAACCAAAAGCCAGTTCTTTGGAAAGATCAATAAAAATTGATAAACCTTCTGCCAGACTCAACACAACCAGTATCAGGAATGAAAGAAGGGTTATCATCACAAACATTAAAAGGATAATTAGGTAATATAATGAACAACTCAATACACACATCAACTGGACATATGCAAAAAAGTTGAACCTCAATCTAAATCTCATTCCTTACACAAATATTAAATCAAAATGGATCATAGATGTACATGTAAAACATATAACTATAAAACTTTTAGAAGATACAGGAGATAGCCTTCATGTCCTGGAGTTAGGCAAAAAGTTCTCGGACATTACACCATAGGTACAACCCATTAAAAAAAAAAAAAATTAGGCGTCAGAAAAATTACAAAACTTTTCTGCTATAAAAATATACTTGCTACAAAAAATGAAAAGACAAGTTCCAGACTGGGCTATTTGCAAATCACATTATTTAACAAAGGACTTATATCCAGAACATTATTTAACAAAGGACTTATATCCAGAAAATGCAATTTTTAAAAATAGGCAAAAGACTGAAACAGACACTTCACCAAAGAGGTATATGGATGAATAATAAGCACATTTGAAAAGATGCTCAACTACCTTAAGTACTAGAGAAATACAAATCAAAAACACAATAAAATACCTCTAAACACCTATTAGAAGAGCTAAAATAACAAGTGCTAGGGAGGTTACAGAGGAACTGGAACTGTCATATATTGCTGGTGGGGGTGCAAAATGGTACTGCCACTCTGGAAAACAGTTTGGCAGTTTCTCATGAACTTACAACATACGCTTACCATATGACCCAGCAATCCCACATCTAGAAATTTGTCCTAGAGAAATGAAAACTTTTGTTCACAGAAAACCTATCCATGAACATTTAGAGCAGCTTTGCTTATAATTGCCAAAAAAAACTGGAAACAAAATGTGGTAAATTCATAAAATGGAACTCTTTCTAGCAATAAAAAAGGAACAAAACATTGCTACATGCCATAACATACACAACTCTTAAGACATTTTGCTCAGTGAAAGAAAACTGCCTCGAAAGGTTACATATTGAATGATTCCACTTACATAGTTTCAAAAAGACAAAACTATAGTGATGAAAAACAGACTGCCCATAGTTAAGTAAAAAGGGACAGCATGAGGAAGTTTTTCTGAAAGGATAGAACTGTGTCCTAATTGTGGTGGTGAGTACATAAATCTATACATGAGTTAAAATTCACAGAACTGTATGCCCCCCAAAAAGCCAAGTTTACTGTATATTAACTTAAAAATTAAAGAGTTTTTAAAGAAGGAAACAAAAAAGCCCTTCAATTAAAATTAAGACCTATTTGATCAGTTATAACATATACCTGGGATACTAAGTGGACTAATGAGAAAGTTACTAATTGTTCCAACTTGCTTAAAGACAAAGTTAACCACTACTGAAACAAAACATCACTGAAATTTTGAGAAATATGTTGTGTGTGATGAGTGCATTAAGATATGATTAAATTCTTCAGCCTATAAAAGATAACACTAAACGCTTACTTAAGAGATGGCTGAAGGCAGATCTCACCTAAAAAATGAAGTCATTTTCCATGCCAATAAACTAGTGATAGGACCTGAGGGACAGAGAACTAAAGAGGGCTCTATCGATCTGAACCGTAAGGGAGTCATGTTGTCTAAAAAGGAGTTCCTGGGTTGCAGGTTGAAAGATGGTGCCTTACAAACACAGGCAGGTCAGAAAAGTTGCCTGTGAAGTTACGTCCACTTCTAGACTGCTAAACAGGTGAAATGAGAACTCAAAGAGAAGATAATACTACTTTAAATATGTGAGGGGAAACAACAAATCTTCGGGAACATGAATTTCTCTTATTTCTACAGTAGATATGTGAGAAAGTCTATTCTGAAAATTTCTGCCATTTCAATTCCTGCAGAGGAGAACAAGAAATTTGTGCCTATATTTTGGCCGAAGTACTGAAAGGAGGGAAGCCCACCACAGGGAACTTATGCATTGGAACAAACAGCAATTAAAGAGAATTATAAGCAGAAAGAAAAACTGCTGGGGTACAGAATTGGGCCTAATAAACTAGCCTTTCCTCCTGCCTCTTTCCCAAGTCTTCTTACATTAACACACCCTGGAAATTGTGGTTTCATATTTTGAAAGAAGATTTGGAATGGCAGGTGAAAGTTCTTAAATCTTTAAACTACATACTCTCAAAATCATATTAAAAATTCTTCAGTTTCTATAAATCAAAGAAATATAGGAATCGCATTAAAGAACATACTTAACAGAAATATTAGAGCTAAAACAATAAAAGATCCTAATAATCAACTATCATTATCAGTCAAGCTACCTAGCAAGCCATCTGACTTCTCTAAATAAGGCTCTGTTCAATCAACTAAAAAATAAGGACGTAGAATTAGCTCTCAAAATCGATGAGAACAAATATTTAATGATCACTTTACATAGCACTATTTTCAGTTTGTTAATTTTAAAACTATCATTCTTTATAAATCAAATGTAGTCCCTTCATAGATAAATACTGTCAAGCAGAACTGTACAAAGATAAAATACATTAAGCAACTGCAGTAAGGAACAAACGTATCATACACTGTACTTAAACAGTTCAGAGCCCCTTAGACTACAGTTATAAATAAAACAGAATAGAATGTCATAAATGACATCAACATAAGCATCATTTACATCCATTTCAAAGTGGGAAAGGAGAATGTAAAAAACATGGAATCAGAAGTTAGCTTCATGCACCTTTTCTTTTTCCTCGTTCAATTCATGTAGTCATACTACCACATAGATGACTTAAGAAATAGGGAAACATGTTATAACAAAAAGTACTAACCACTCATTCAACAAATATTTTTTGAGCCTTCTCTATGCCAGGCATTGCAATAGGTGCTGGTGACTGGCAAGGACCCGGTCTCCATCCTTAAGAACCCAAACGTCTAGGGAGGAAAACAAATTTTTACAAGTCCAGCATTATAATAAAAAGAAGCAGAAACTGCTGATCAATGAGAGAACAGAAAATTTTATGTATGTTAAGCCAAGTTTTGTCATGGCCAAACTAATTCAATATATTTAGAATTGTTTTCTTTTGTGAAATCAAGTAGTTTCTGGGTCAGCCCAATTCCAAATCACATGTAGAAAGAGTTCTGTAGCACAGTACCACAGTCCACACTTTCTCATCCAAAACTTTTAAGACAGAACTCAGAATCTTTTTCTGAATTTTAGAAAGATAATAGTGGTGGTAACTTACATATCCTATACATCGTTAGTGGCCCACCATGTCTGGGGCAGCAGTTCCATTATGAAACAATATCTCTGCAGCAACACCATGAATATTCACACCGAAAGAGAGAAATAAATGCTACCAACATCCTCATATAGGGTCAGGTCAGATTTCAACACCAAGAGAATTATGAACTCCGGGTTTTTAGTGTTTTTTGGATTTCAAAATTGAGATAAAGGAGTGTGGACCCTTATTCTTATCTAGTGACCCTTATCATTATTTAAAATGACAACCCTGGAGTAAAATTACCTGGGTTTGAGTCCCAGCACCACCACTTATTAGCTGTGTGTCCTTGAGTAAATGGCCTAACTTCTCAAAGCTTCCGTTTCCTCATCTGTAAAATGGGGAGAATCCTGCCACAAAGGATTGTTACAAGAATTAAATGAGAATACATGTTAAATTCTTAGCATGGTGCCTGGCACACAGTATGCATGCAATAAACAAATGTTGGCCATAATGTTTGCTATATAAACTATCCTTACATAAATTAAATATAAGCAAAAACAAGTTGCAGAAAGATACATGGTAATATTCGTACAAGTTTAAAACATGTAAAGGACGGCCAGCCCGGTGGGAGCGCTGTGCTCTTAACGCCCAGGTGGCCGGTTCGATGCCCACATGGGCCAGTAAGCTGCGCCCTCTACAGCTAAGATTGTGAACAACGGCTCTCCCCGGAGCTGGGCTGCCATGAGCACCCAGAGGTCAGCGTGAGCTGCCCGGGGCTGCTGTGCTGCCATGGGCTACCACGTGCTGCCAGGAGCGGCCAGTGGCCAGCATCAGCGGCTGGCAGCCATCGTGAGTGGCCGGCAGCTGGCGAGAGCTGCTGTGAGCGGCCGACCGATGGCCTCAGCCGGGGGAGCGCAAGGCTCCTAATACCAGCATGGACCAGGGAGCTGTGTCCTACACAACTAGACTGAGAAACAACGGCTTGAACCGGAGTGTGGGGAGGGGAATGGACAGCGGGGGGGGGGGGGGGGGGGGGGGAGAAAGAAAATATTATTAAAAAAACAAAAACATGTAAAAGAACCTATTCTTTAGAAATACAAAAATGCAGTAGGACGATAAGAACATGTACGTGAAAGAAACGATTAAATCCAACACAGAGGCACCTCTGGAAGGGAGGGGAATATGATGAGGCTTCAGCTATATTGGTGGTATTTTATTTCTTAGACTAGGTAGTTGGTAAGTGAATGTTTATGATTCTTCATATGTTTTATATCTAATATTTCATGTTAATTTTTAAATTCAAATACATCTAATCTATGTAGTGAATATTATAGACCACATAATATAGATACTATGACCTACTTGCTTTTATTACTATATTATGGATTTCCTTATTGTTGGAAAGTCTTTACTTGCTTTTCAAAATACTCAAAAACCACAAGATTCCTTAAACTACAACTTAAACGCCTGTCATAAATAACAATAGCAAACTTTATCTTTTTTTAAAAAAATAAGGTATGAATGTAATGTAATAACTCAGCTATACAGAACATAGCTGAGAATCCAAACCACTTTTATTTTATTTTTTCCAAACCACTTTTAAAGTCTTGTGCAACTATAGAGGCACACTAAGCCATCTATTTTACAAAGGTTCTCAGTTCAGCCTGTTCCAGAATAGAACAAATTAGAAAACTGGAGGGGAAAGAAAGAAGGATGGAGGGCCAAGAGACAGAGCTATTTTAGGAAATAGCTGACTATAGTTAAAATGTCACCTAACAGCAAAGGAAGAAATAAAAACAGCAGCAAAACAAATAAAACCTATATATAGTAGAAACAAGCATTCAGATAGTATAACAGCAAAATTAATAAATTCTAGACATCTGCCATACAATATTGTGCCTATAGTTAACAATACTGCACTGTGAAATTGAAAATTTGTCAAGAGGATAGCATGTTGCATTCCTACCACAATTTAAAAAAAAAATGTGTATCCTTACATTACAGATTTCTATCTATAAAAATTTTGAAATGATTAATCAAAAAGGAAAAGATCAAATAACTGGTAAATCTCTACCTTTGACTTCCACAATTACCTAAATTTACAATTTTTTTAAAAAAAATCCAAAATTCCAAAATTAAAGCATATATCTTACACACACACACACACACACACACACACACACACACAGCATAATAGTCTGACTGTGCTAGCAAAAAGCATTCAATTCCCCACTAAAGTCCTAGAAGTATTTAAAATTACAAACAGTATAATAATTAGTTTTTATAATAAGAACTGATTCATCAAGAAATGGTTCAATATGGGGCAGCAGGATAGCTCAGTTAGTTAAGAGCGCGAGCTCTCGGTGGCAAGGTTGCCGGTTCAATTCCTGCATGGGATGGCGGGCTGAGCGCACCCTGCAACTAAGACTGAAAACGGCGACTGGACTTGAAGCTGAGCTGCGCCCTACACAACTAGATTGAAGGACAAGTACTTGGAGCTGAAGGGCTGTCGAAATGCACACTGTTCCCCAATATTCCCCAATTAAAAAAAATTTTTTTTTAAATGGTTCAATTAAGGTCAACATTTAACATTAAATCAAAGGGTGAAAAAGCCTGAATATAAAAACTGAATCATAACTCATCAAGTTATATACATTAAATATGTGCAATTTTGTGTATTATACCCTAATAAAGCTGTTTTTAAAAAATAAAGATGACAATTACAAAATGACAAAAATAATGAAACTGTATCTGTGTAATAACGAATTTCTAAAAATTGTATTCAGACACTGTCTGTTCTTATTAATTTAACTATTTAACCCATCAAAGACTGAGAAAGATATATTGAAGTCTAACACTATGATTGTGTTTTGGTAACTCTCTCCTTTTAAATCGAACCATTTACATTTAGTACTTAATAATTTTTTCAATGCCTAAGTGTCCATATGTTTTATATTCAAATGGGTTATATATTTTATCAAAATAAAATGTCCCTCTTTGTCCTCTTTTTTAAAACTAAAAATACTTATTATGACAAGGATGGACAGGGAACAAAGGAAAATTATAAGTATGATTTGTTAAGGTAAAGGGATTGTAGATAAATGTATTTCTATTTCATTAATGGTTACTTGATAAATATGGTGAAAATATAGGGAAAAAAGTGTAAAATTCATTTTTGAAAAATTTCTATCCAAAATGGTTAAACAAAATTAGCTTCTGGAGCTTAGACTACCCAAAGAGTAATCAAAATTATAAATGAGTATAGGAAATAAATTTTTAAACAGAAGAGACAAAAAAATAAAATCACTGCATATGTTCCTAAAATTTATCCCCAAAATGGAAAAAAATCACTATTTTCCAAAATCTCCACAAATCCCTTTAAGGGATAAAGATTTTCCTCATATAGCAATACCATCCCCAGGCCATGATTATCTTTGTTTCTTTGAAATGCCTATTTTTCCACTCAAATATAAGCTCCCTAAGGCTAGATCCTTGTTTTTGTCTTATTCATTCTTGTGTTCCCCTTGCCTAAAAGAATGGGAACTCTGACAAATACTGTGTTTATTGAATTCTAAATACAAGAAGTCTTATCTAAAGAAATCATACTTGTCCTTTCGAAAGCACACAAAATAAAGGTGCACCAGCTTGCTCACCAATAGCTATAAGAAAAGCATCAGGAATCAACCCAATCCTCTGTTCTGCTCTGCTAAGTTAACATTTCTTCCTACTTCTGAGCTCACACTACCTGGCTGTAAGCAAAGTTACTGACAGCCAAAAGTCAAGAACATATAACCAAAAAACTGGGGCTCCTGCTGCTATGTGGTCCTTCTTCCCCTAAACCTAAAGGCATTATGAACTCTAAATCTAAAAAGAAACCCTACATTAATAAAGCAATTTTTCAAAATAAAAATTACCTCCTTTTCTATCCAACAAAAAACTGTACTTGAAGTCTTTCTTGCCAAACAATAAGAAAAGACTCAGGAAAAGAAATTAGATTTCACCTCTTTTTCTGGCCTGAAACATGGAGGATGCAGAAGAGAAGGAGGAGGTTCCTGCTGTGCCAGAAACCCTTAACAAAAAGCAAAGGAGTTTCGCAAAGCTGAAGATCAAGGCCCTGAGAAAGAAGTTTGCCCAAAAGATGCTTCGAAAGACAAGAAGGAAGCGTATCTACGAATAAGCTACGCACTGTCAAAGAATACAGGCAGATGTACAGAACTGAGATTCGAATGGCGAGGATGGCAAGAAATGCTGGCAACTTCTATGTACCTACAGAACCCAGCTTGGCACTTGTCATGAGGATCAGAGGCATCCGTGGTGTGAGCCCCAAGGTCCGAAAGGTGCTGCAGCTCCTTCGCCTTCTCCAGATCTTCAATGGCACCTTTGTTAAGCTCAACAAGGTTTCAGTTAACACTCTAAGGACTGTGGAACCACATACTGAATGGGGGCACCCAAACCTGAAGTCAGTAAATGAAATGATCTACAAGCGTGGTTATGGCAAAATCAACAAAAAGCAAATTGCCCTGACAGATAACACATTGCCTGCTCGATCTTCTTGGCAAATATGGCATCATTGGCATGGAGGATCTGATTCAAGAGATGTGTACTGTTGGAAAATGCTTCAAAGAAGCAAACAACTTCCTGTGGCCCTTCAAATTATCTTCTCCACCAGGTGGAATGAAGAAAAAGACCACCCACTTTGTAGAAGGTGGAGGTGCTGGCAACAGGGAAGACCAGATCAACAGGCTTATTAGGAGGATGAAGTACGGTATCTACCATGGTTAGTTTTGTAATCTGGTCAGTTAATAAACAGTGACTGCTTTCAAATTAGAAAAAAAAAAAAATTAGATTTCAACTAATGTTACCAGTTATTGTGTAACATCCAGTCACAGATTTGTAAGTATGGCTGAGAATGCCCAAGGGACCTAAGCAATACTCACCAAAAGAGGTTACCATGCTCTCTCTCACATTCTCCATACGGACTATACTTTTATATTATGCTCCACACAGAACCCCTATTTCAGATTTTTATTTCATATATATATAAATTTACAACTTGCAAAATACTATGACCAAAATAATAAGAAAGCTTAAACCAAATGAATCAATAGTATTATATTATGCTTCAGTCAGACTTTTACTTTATATCTTACAGATACCAGCTGTCATGAATCTGACTTCACTGGTTTTTTTCAGTCTTTATATTTTTGTGCTTTTCTTTCTTAGGGTGGTGGGGGGACAAGGGTACTGCACATCTACTTCCCCTGTATAAAGAAATATGTTCATGGGCGGTCGGTAGCTCAGTTGGTTAGAGCACGTGCTCTTAACAAGGTTACCGGTTAGATTCCCACATGGGATGGTGGGGCTGCCCCCACCTCAAGTAGATTGAAAACAGCGACTGGACTTGGAGCTGAGCTGCGCCCGCGACAACTATACTGAAGGACAATGACTTGACTTGGAGTTGATGGGTCCTGGGAAAAACACACTGTTACCCAATCAAGTTTAAAAAAAGAAAAGAAACATGTTCATAGAAAGGGAATATTCTACAGACTGAAGAAAAGGGATACCAGTGTTAGTATACCACTGTTTGAATAAGAAAGATTAAATATGGAGATAAGTATTTTGGTCAGTGGAGAGGCAAACACCACTGTGGAACAGGGATAGTTCTTTCATCAGGTTTCGCCATGGCCTAGAATGAACACTCAAGAGCATCCAACTTGAATGCTCTGGTCTTAGGTTCACAATGCAACTTTCTCTGATTATGGACAGCTTTCTCAAGTACCTTGCCTCCCAAGCACCTCCATAGAAGAAACAGGGTGCCCTGGAAAGCAGATACAGGTAACTCAGTAGAAAAGTATAGCCCCTTGTGAATTACAACATTGTTATTCTAACTTACATATCAGTGAGTTTGATTAGGCTGAATCATCCCTAGGTGAAATACTAAAATGGAATTTCTGGATCTTCAAAGCTATGAAACAGGCTGTGAAATGTGTGACCACATCAAGATACCACCACACCCTGTCTAGGCAGCCAACTGGCATCCCTCTAAAAGGTCTTAAGCTTAATTCTCCCGAAAGTGTCACAGTAATTATAGGAATCTTCTTTTATGCTTAATTATCTATAATCAAAATTCATCAAAACTCAGATTTTAAAAATAGATGTATGTAAATGCAAATATGTCTAGTGAATGATTCAACTGCATTAAGATGCATGAAAAGCAATAAATGCCAAATAAAGAATGATATATAAACATGGTCAACATCTAACTTGACCCTAATAAAAAGCAATTTTTCACTTTCCCAATCCTAATAATAGCAAAAACATCTTAAACAGTCCTCAATTATAAAGAATTGTCATGAAATTCTCAAAACAAAATCTTAGTTTTTAAAAGGTATTCCCCAAAGGGTATTATAATAAATGTTAAGTGAGATTTTATTACCTGCGCCTACTGTGAATATAGTTTAATTTCTGTATATTTTGGTATCTTTCAAATAATGACAATGTATAATAAGCAATAAATCTTGCTTTGAAAATTCAAAAAAATTAACAAAAACCACAAGAATGGATAATCAAAGCAAAACTGCAAACTTTCAAAATAATAAGGCATTCATCCTAAAAGAACAGAGTCACATTTATCAAAGGGCATTTTTCTACAAGGTGACATTAGAAAGTTTATTAGTAAGTTAGTAGAAAGTGATTTTATACTAAGATAACAAATTTTCCGTAGCACATTCTTCATGAATCCAAGTTCTAATTAATTCTGGATACCTATAGAGGGCTGGGGCGTGGGGAGGACTGGTCCATAGAAAATTAAATAATCATTTTGAATCCTTATTTCTGACATTAGTTAGAAATGGAAGAGGGAAAATCCCACTGACAAGTGTTAAAAACTATAAAATATCTAGGAATAAATTTAGCAAGAAAGGTATAGGAACTAGATGAAGAAAATTATTAAATCTATGAAACCTTTATTGAAGGAGCTAAAACTAAAACAAGACCTGAACAAATGGAAGCTCATTATAATAAAGAAAACTTATCATTATTAAAAAATGTCAGACCTCCCCAAATTAATATATGAATACAGTGCAAATCCAAACAGAGGGCCTTTCTGAGGTTGTCTGAACCCAACAGAATTATTTTCAATCAACAGAGATATAAGAATAAATGTTTAAGAATAGTCGAGTATAGTGATAGGAGCTTTTGTTAATACAGTGTAACTTTCTATAAAGTTGTTATACTCAAACAGTAAATTAAAAGGACAGGAAGAGAAAAACAGAACATCCAGAAATAGAGCAAACATACATAGGAACTTAATATGATATGGTGGCATTTAATTCATTGAGAAAAGGACGGTTTATTTAGTCCTGGCATAACTGGCTCTCTATACAACAGAAAACCATAAGATCCCCTACTTCACACCATATAGGTAATTCCAGATGAATGAACACATGTTATATGACAAAGAATTAATATACTATAAGTTGTTCCTACAAAATAAGGAGAAAAACAACTTTAAATAAAAATGAACCAAGGACATGAACAGACAATTCTTAATAAAGGAAGTCCAAATGGCCCAAAAAAGTATCAAAAGAAGCTAACCCCAGTAATAGGGAAATTAAAATTAAGACAAAACTAAGAGACCATTTATCATATAGCAGGCCAGTAAAAATTAAGTAATTACATCTAATAATATGATAATAAGAAAAACCCACTGCCAGTGAAGGTGGAAATTATGACAACCTACTTAGAGAGTGATCTGGCAATAATAACATTTAAAATATACTTCCTTTAACGCAGAAATCCCACCTTGGAGATTCAAGTCAGTAGAAATAAAAGCACCAGCATCGCTTCTTGGCCTTTTGGCTAAGACCAAGTGAAATAAAAGCACCAGCAAATAAGATGACGTGTACAAGGACATTTATTGTAGTGCTGTTTCTGGTGGTAAAATCTACTATGTGACACAATAGCGATATTTAAAAGAACAAGATAGAATTACATTTACTGACCATGGTATGTTAAGAAAAGCTTGTTACAGAGTAATACGAAAAATATCTCTCTTTTGTAAAAACAAAGAATCACTAAATATGCACATTTATGTTTGTATATACAGTACTTGACCCAGCATGAAGAGAAATAATGAAGTATACCTATAAACTGATAAAATAGTTAGAGTATAATAGTGAAGGGCTATTAGAGTATAATAGTGAAGGAAAATGATTCGCTTTTTAAAAAGTATAACTTTAATTTTTTTCACTTATTATTAATACAATGAATACCTATTATTTTGTAAACTAAAAAGACAGACGAAAAAAACTAATAAAAAACACCAAAAACCAAAACCTCAGCACGATGAAAGTAGATTATTCAAAAACATGGGGAGAGTCAGAAACAAATAATGAACTATCAACATATTTCCATTTTGGGGGAAAAGTTCTCAACTTACTATTAGTTTCCTCAGCATACCAAATTACAAAATAGGTATTGAAAAGAAAAAAGATGGCAGGAGGAGTAGATTTCTTTGCTGCCACTTAAAGCTTGTAAGAAAAAGTCTCGATAAATCACAAAGAGAAAAGGATAACGTCAATTTCAGAATTAAACATCTGAATAATATTTTCAAAGACACGGAGACAAGGTTTTGTATATGTTTTCTAAACCTCAAAATAAATTTCACTGACATCAACTCTCCCAGTTACAAGTAAAGGACCTGCAATAGATTCCCATAACTCACTCAGGACCCTGACTGCTTTGGGCTCTAGCATCGACCAATTACCGTTTATCTGAGCACTTGAACAATTTTTTTCATATTATTTTTATTAATATCATCCATTCTGCAGAATAGCTACTACCGTGCCAAGTATTAGAAATGCCACAATTTAAGATAGTTTTTGTCCTCTGGAAGATCAAGGAAAAGTAGACAATTCCAAGGAAAAGTAGACAATTCAACAAGTACTAAAAAAAGGGTTACACCTCTTTGCCTGGGGGTAGACAGAGAGCAGGAAGAATGGGTTCACTGGTAGAGGGAGAAAGAAAAGATTCCAGTTATAGGAAGAACAGGTTCAAGGAGAATGAAAGAACATGGAGTAGTCAAGGAACAGCAAAAAGTTCTGTGAGTGTAAATAAAAATAATACAACCAAATGCTAATAAAATCAAATTGTAAGCTACTTCCTCTTTCTACTTTCTTAAATAATCAACACCATTTATTAAGCTTTCATCATGGAAATTTTCTAAAGAAAATGACGCCAAGCATTCACTGGTAGAGACAAATACACATTTATGAAAACATCACATATATTGGGTACTATCAAAAAAACAGGCTCTTTCTACTTCAAAGTTTTCCTTCAATAATCATACCAAAAACATAATATCTATAGATTCAATTACTCTACAGTGTGCCTAATTATTTTCAGTTAGTTTCCCCATTCATCTCAAACCATATTTTCACCAGATTTTTAAAATACCATGTTTTCAAAAAAATTCATCAAGTGAAAAGGGAACCAAATCTTTTCTGCAGACTTTGTAACAGAAATAAGAAAAATTAACTGAACTTTTCTTCAGCTTGAAACTGAACAATTTCCCAAGAGTGACAATTAATAAATAGTTTCACTAAATTGAGTTGTAAAAACACTAATGGAGCTCCTTTTACTTTGAGGTGTACAATTGTGTAATTAATTATAAAAGTTAGACCTTATAACCAAATAGTACATCATCTATTCTATGTCAGTCTTAATTTTAAACCAAAGGCTTATAAAAAGGGGTGTGCAACTATTTTACAGTTCAAAAGATCTAAGTTCATGCCTTTCTCATATTTACTCTTCCCAGGAATCCATAACATTAACCTCAAAGCCAGACAAGCTGAAAAGTCTAGGATGCTTTGTACAATAGAAAAAACAATCAGCTACAACAAGCTGGAGTGAGGCAAAGCAACTGCATTATCAGGTTTCACAGTGACTGTTGCACTGTAACAACAGGGTTGGGGGGGGTAAAAATTACTTTCCTTTAAGATGTCTTTAAATATTCATAAAGTACAAAAATTATATATATTTTCTCTCTCTTTTAAAAAACAGTAACTTTTTCCTTCTAAACCTGTTTTTCACTGACAATATTTATAACTTACTGATAATTTTCCTCTCCAATGGTTCAAGTTGGGTTGGGGAAAGCAAAACGTCTAAGTATCTAATGGTGAAAAAAGCATTTCTTGTTTCAATCATATTATCCTAAACCTTACCCTTTTATACAAAAGTGTTAGCTTGATGCTGACTCAACAAGTTTGGCAAGTGTGTTGTGGTTTTTTTTCCCCCTCCCATTTCTGGACCCTTCAAACATTGACAAGAGATAGTTTTTATAGTAACCAGAACTCATGCCAAATCAAGTATTTTGTGTTACTCCCTCAGTGAAGAAAAAATCTTGCACATTATTTTCATAGAAATGGCTGCCTTTACTGAAATAAAATTTTCTACATAAAAAGCAAATGAAAATATCCTAATACTTTTTGACCAAGACATGATTTTCAAGACTTGTAAACCAAAAAAATAAGAACTTAGATAAATCTGTATGTTCTCTTAATTTTAAAATTGCTTCCTACTTTAAATATCCTGCATAAAAAAACTGAACAGAATTAACAAAGGTTTCAATGAAAGAAAGCCAAAATCAAGAACTGAAAACAATTGACAAAGCACCAATACCAACTAAACAAGTTGCTGCAGTTTGAAGAAAATACTTTTAGATTTTCTGAAGCTAAATCTAAATAAAAATTTTAAAGATTTGTTATCAATTAAGTCCTTCTGTATACACAAAATTTTAAATTCCTCATCGAATGCAAATAACGGGATTTAAGCATTTCAAAAATCTGTTTTGGTAAGTAGTTTCCCAATTCAATTTTTTAAAAAATATTTTATTTGATATTAGTAATTATACTTTCATTTATTTTATTTTATTGGGAACAGTGTGTTTCTCCAGGGCCCATCAGCTCCAAGTCGCTGTCCTTCAATCCAGCTATGGAGGGTGCAGCTCAGCTCCAAGTCCAGTTACCCGTTTTCAATCTTTATTTGCAGGAGGCGCAACCCACCATCCCATGCGGGAATTGAACCGGCATCCTTGTTGTTGAGAGCTTGCACTCTAACCAACTGAGCCATCTGGCCACCCCACAATTCAATTTTTTTAAAAAAATAATGTTTTGGAAAATACTTGTTCAACTTTTTCAATTTGCATAAAAAGTTTTTATAAATCACAAAAACCTGGATTTTTGTTTTTATACACCACTGATTTCAAGACTACTTTTAAAAATAGTAGGATGAACTATTACCAAGGCATTGCTGACAATATCTGTACATTAGTTTCACTCTAAAATTCACCCTCAAATCTAGAACTGCTGTCAAAGAAACAGATTAAAGAACAAGCAACTGCTCCCCCCAAAAATTAACTGAGGTTTTCTAAACAATAATGTTAATTTCATTCAAGTATAATCCCAACAACTTTAGATAAAATAGATGCTCAGGTCTATGCTGATCAATCTACAGTGCACTAAACAGCACTTTGCTTATAATTTGTAAGGCAGAAAGACACTTTCTCCAACTGAATGCAAACCATTAGTAAATAGTTTTGAATGACATTTAAATATCAGTACATTGTGTTATGAAATGAACCGAATTAAATGACACCTATCTGATAACTCTTCCAATAATAAACGAGTGAGCATTCCATAGATGCTCCACGTTTGACCAAACTCTTTTGGTAAAAGACTTGGTTTAGAGTTCCTTTAAACAAAGAGAAACTCCACAGCTTCAGAGTAAATACGCCTATTTTTGAGAAGTCTTAAATAACAAGAACACTATTTACAATGAAAACATTCAGTCTTCTACTAATACACGATATGATCAGTACAGGAATGTACCTACCTGATAATAAGACTAATGCACTTAGACATGAATTAGAAGTATTAGAATATTTGGTCCAGTTCAAGTTATAAATTTTAAGTTCAGCAGTTACTAGGCTGTAATCTCAAATAAGTCATTTCTCTTTTGCAGATGTAAAAACCCAGGCTAAGATGAAATAGAGGTGATACAATCACTCACCTAATTTGAAATGTAGAAAATAAGCAGTGAATTACTGTAAAATGCTTTTTATTCAAGCATGCTACACTGCAAACATATGTTAAGAGTAGAATACAAGTGGTGAGATTATGGGTACCTGGAGAGTCTTTATTTTTAAACCAAAAGTTAAGGTGTATACAGTCTGACAAATATTACGAGGAACAGAAGTATTTAAAAATCCAGAAAAATCCAATACAGAAGTCAATCCAAGTATTTTTTAGAATCCGTCGACAAAGATGATTACTGTACAAAACACCTGAAAGTTAAGTTCACTAAGAAATATTCTTTCACTCCTCTCTTCTGTTAACTAATCCCTACAGCAGCAAAAAAAGTTACTTTCCTTTCTACCTACATCAGATTAAGATTCTTCACAGGCAGATTTCCATGCCTAGGGATATAAAACACCAAGAAAAACAGTGTCAATAAGAACCAAAAAGCTAAGTGTTCAGCAAAGGAAAGTAACACACAAATGAGAAAACACTTGACAGCCTATCCCTACCACCCCTCCCAAAAGCCATTTAATGGGGTTTATGAACGTTTACTGCTTAAGGACACTCTGGGCGAGTGTTTCGACGGATCTCCTAACAGGGAAACATAACCAAGCGTCCCAACTCTTTCAGGCAGTCGGGAAGATAGGGAGAATTATTAGAAACTGATGTACGCACGATCAGGAGTTTGAGAGAAGGGTAAGCAGTGTACTGGAAGGTGAGTTTAAAAACAAAAAACAAACCAAAAAAAACCCGGAAAATTGGGAAAGAAGTTGCTCGGAAGATTAAAGGGAGGCGAGGCCGATGTCCGGTTCTGAGAAGACAACACTGCAGGTGCAGACTGGAATTAACTTAGCATTTGGAAATTCTGAAAAGTTCTAGGAAAGACCTGACCCGGGTATAAGATACAAGAACGCTGATACGTGGCTCAAGAAGACACGCGGGGGTGGGACCCGCCCGGCTAACCCCAGGCTCCCCGAATGAGCCCTCAAATGAGGATCGAAGCCTGAGAAAGTCAACGGGTCCAAGGAAGCCCGCAGCGACCGAGCAACGCCACAGCACAGAATGCAACCGCGCGCGGTGCCTCCCGGTCCGAGGCCTCGGGGGTCGGTCGGCAAGAAGTCGGAGCAGTCCTTGGGGCTCCGGGCCCCTCCTGGCCCAGCCTCTGTCCTCTCTTCTCACCCCCCCACAGCCTGGGACCGGACCCCTGGGATTGACAGGAAGCTTCCGGCCAAGAGCTACCGGCAAGCGTGGGGCAAAAGCAGCAATATATTCTTAGCGCCGCGAGTGACACTCACCGGCCCGAAACCTCGAATGAGACCAGCAGCTCCGGGGGCGGCGGCAGCAGTGGCAGCAGGAACCGAACATCCAAAATGGCGGCTCCCTCGGCCTCACCACCGCTACTGCAGGCGGAGGGATCCTTAGGAAGCGGGGAGTTTTTAACTAAGCTCACACACTATCGAAAAACTTCGGTCCCTATCTTCCTCTCCTTGTCGATTCCGCGTCCTCTGACTTTAACTTCTCGTGCCTCCCCTCTCTAATTATCCAAGAACTCGAACCTCGCCGAGGACTATTTGCCAAGGAGGAGGTGACTGCGCCTGGCAGAGCGACGCAAAGCGTAGCATGAATCGGGGCTGTCACTGATGACGCGAGACGCTGCTGCCGAGTCACCGCTGCGGAGAGTCTGAGCGAGAAAGATCCGGCTGACCCAGCAGCCGACCGACATTGGTTCCGCTTGGGGGCGCCTAGGCTACCAGGAAGCGACCTAGTCACCTGAAGAGGGCGGGGCTCGCAAGATGGTAGCGAAGGAAGTGCGAGAGGCGAAGCAGGTGGTCTTGGATTCTGTGGTTTTATGGCATCTTTGCAACATACTTTACAAAAAGAGTTGGAGGATGACACGAAGAATGGATTCCAAGCCCAGTACCACCGCTCAACCATCTGCGTTGGACAAGTCATTTAAACTCTCAGGGCCTCAGTTTCCTCATATATAAACTGAGAGGATTTGGACTAGTGACAATTAAAATCCTTGCAGAGTAGGCTTTCTGACTGACTCCATGAACTAATGAACGGAGCCAAAGACAGGCTAACCAGACAGTTCCTGGCTTGATAAATAATTACTAACACCTGATACGAATATTTTCCATGTAAACGTAAAGAGGGCCATGATAGCTTGACCCATTTAAAGGAAAGGTGACCTACCTAAACTAAAATCCTTCAGATAGATTGGCAATAAAGTGAACCTCCCAAAGTGAATAAAGCACAGTACCTGGGTAGATGCCAAAGAGAACTGAACTAACCACAAATCTTGATTTTAGGACTTGTCGGTCTGTGTTTCCGTGAAAATAAGACCAGGTCTCATATTAATTTTTGCTCCAAAAGATGCATTAGGGCTTAGGTTCAGGGGATGTCAACCTGAAAAATCATGCCACGGCTTATATTCCGGTTAGGTCTTATTTTCGGGGAAACACAGTAGAAAGGTTACACTTTTCCTCTTAGCCATTCTTATGCCAGAATTTCAAAAGATTTTACAAAAATTGAACTGAATAGGCCCACCTGTACAATTTTGTTCTTGAACTACTGAGGCATGCCAAGCGGCTGGGGGGGAGAAAAAGATCAAGGGCATAATAATAGTAATTATTTTTTATTAAATATTGATACCACACTGTTTATCAAAAGCATTTTTGTATGTATAATCTAATCTTCCAACAATCTTCTGAGTCAGACTAGACAGGCATATGTAATTTAGTTTTACAAATAAGAAGATTGCGGCACAGAGAAACTGACTTAGTGAAAGACTCTCCCCATCCCCCATGGGGTTCTGCTATACCATGCCACCTTGCAAATTAGAAAACGGCACACACCCACCCACACCCATACCCACACTTAGGGTGGAATCAACCAAGGGCAAATGGTTTGGGGAGTAAAATGCTTATGGAATTCAGTCACCTTGTATCCCCTCCATGCAACTATTGTACAGTGCATCCCTGGATCACAGTGCAGCCCTAAATACAGTCGGCCCTCAGTATCCTCTAGTTGCTTCTAGGAGGAGTCAACCAACCACAGCTAGAATATATTTGGGGGAAAAATGTTACATTGTCGCTGATGTGTACTATGTAGTCAGACATCTGTACTGAATATGTACAGACTTTGTCATTATTCCATAAATAATATAACTACTATTTACATTGTATTAGGTATTATAAGTAATCTAGAGATTATTTAAACCATACAGAAGGATGTGCTTAAGTTATATGCAAATATGACACCATTTTATATAAAGGATTTTAGCACCCTTGAATTTGGGTATTCGTGGGAGTCCTGGAACCAATCCCCCACAGATAGCAAGGGCTGACTATAGTAGTGCAAAACTGGAACACCGTAATGATGCCTTGACATGGATTCCTCTGAGGTATAGCTATGCATGAACACATGCTAAAGTACTACAGTTTGAGGCTCCCATAAAAGTAAGGAATTTATAGGGTGGGCAGTGGGGTTTAAAAAAAAAAGTAAGGAATTTACAAAGCAGTTAGCTAAAGTATTCCATTTGCAACGTGACAAAATTTGCTTAGAGGTTGAATTTAAATGTTTACCATCGCAAACAGCAAAAGAAAAGTTAAGCCATCTTCTTAAGAAAGAGGATGGAGCTGTTTTCTACCATGCCAATGATAGAGCATGAAAGAGAAAATGACAGACATTATAAAAGGCAAACCCGCTTCATGTATTTTTTTTAACTTATATTTATCTTTATAATTACCAAACCCCTCCTTCAATGTAACTGAAAACTAAAAGCAATTGACCAAGTATGTAGCATGGTCATCATTATCCTGGAATCTTTGGTTTCTGTGGCTAGCAATTGAAATTTGGGAAGACTTAATCACCATCTACTCAAACATAATCCCTAATTTCAGATAAATAAATTACAACACATCAATAAAATGAAACACTATTCTGCCAATAAAAATGGAGGTTATTATGGTTTCACAGATTTTTAGAAACATTACAAAACATTATTATAAAATGAGCTTGTAAAAAGTGTGTACTGTATATACATAGGAAAACAGTTAAAGGATAATACTAAAATCTAAAGATGATTATCTTTGGATGGTGGAATTTAGAGGATTTTTTACTTTACTATGTTTTGTTTTTGCAAGGAGCATACTGTACTTTTATTTGAAAAAAATGTTTTACATTTTGAAAAAGAAAGACCTTATAAGATAATGCAGTTTTATGGATCCAAATGCTAAAAGAGATTTTTGTTTTTAAAATAGCAACAGCCTGAAAGTATTAAACAAATTTCTAGGAAGAGATAATGGCTGAGAGAAAAGATCATTATTTTTATGGTCTTGTTTATTACTGATACCTTGTACAGTTCAATTTAACAAATAATAACAACAAACAAAACTTCAGTTTTTGGCCAGGAGTGAGACCACTTGGATGCCCATCCTGGCTGGGTTTAACTCACTTTGTTCCCTGAGCAAAGTACTTACCATCTTGGGGCCTATTTCCTCAGCTGGCCAGTATTTATTTATGACTAGCCTTATTCCAAAATGGATTCAAAGCAGCTATTATGCAGAGAGATCAAATGTGTGAAAGCACTTTGAAAAGTATCAAACGTCATGAGAATATAAGTATAAAACTTTTTTGTGCCACCTGACAATTCAACTAAAGCATTTATTGATTGCCCACTACAAGTAACAGTAGTGCATTATGTTTTACAATTTACAAAAGTGTATTCATATGCATTGATTCATTTGCTTCTCACCCACCATGAGTTTGTAAAGCATACAGGCATTATAGAATAGTTAAAAGTGTTGGTTTCTGGTGTTAAATTGCCTGGGTTTAAAACTGCTCTTCCTCTCTTTATTGTGTGACCTTCAGCAAGTTACTTAACATTTCTGAGCATTTCTGAACCTCAGTGTCCCCATCTGTAAAATGGAGTTAATAGTAGCATTGGCATCTTAAGGCTGGTGTGTTAATTAAATGAGCTGATACATTTAAAGTATTAATATTACGACAACAGCTGATATATAGTAAGGGCTCAACAAATATTATCTCTTTTTAGGATAAATTTTATTATCCCGATTTTAGAGATGAGAAAACAGAAGCTCAGAGAAATGAAATGATTTGTCACACCTACGTACAGCAAAGACCAGACTCCAATCTAAACCTTTCAACTTTGAATATATCTTTTGGCGCATATAGTAACCATTCACCAAACATGTTGCCTGACTCTTTCAACTACATCATGCTGTTCTGGGTGTACAGAATCTATAACAGGCATTTCAAAAGGGACTGACTATCCATACTTTCCAGATAATTATAATCTCATTGAGGAAAACCAGATTTTTAAAAACTCCCCAAATCCAAAAAAATCAGTGATATTATTACTCAGCAGATACATCTGAGTTCCCAAAAAAGCAGAAAAGTGAGAGATCACTAGGAGCTACAGCAGTGAAAGAGGGCTTTTGGAAGACATGGCATGCAGTTGGACTCTGTGGTCCTGAGGAGGAAGGTGGGGGGAGCAATGGGGGGCGGAGGGAACCATCTCTCTTGGACTTAGATGCAGAGGGGTTCTTAAATGACTCAGTATCATCAGCTGAAGCCATATGACCTTTACAGCAGATGGGGAAAGCCCTCTCTGTGGAAATATGGTCAGCATCTTCCACAGGGAACTCTTCCTGCTCTCCATGTGCCAGAGATCTCAGTAGAGAAAGGAGACGCAACCCTATAGGAAATGCAGTGTCGTGAGTCAAAGAGGCAGTTCCACTGGCCTGTTTTGTTACCATTTGAGTGACGAATCTATAAATAAGCCTGAAAGTCAGGGAGAAATTAGTCCCTCTGTCATTTATGTAATGCTTTTGCAAAAAGCATTTTCACATTTCTTTTAAGCATGGTCCCTAATCACCATTTATCCTGGCCTGAGAAAATGGTTTAGGAATTAATCCTTCAGTTATGACAAAATCCTGATGTAAAACTTAAGATTCTAACAGCCAACTCCTTACACTCTTTGACCTCCTACCAAGAACATGGGGAAATCTACTCTATGTTCCTTCAAAGTAAAGACCAAAGAGGATATGAGGCTTGGCCAAGTTCCTTCTTTGCTTTAGAGACTTTTTTTAAAGAGGCAGCCTGAAGTACCACCGGAGATGCTTTATGTCATATTTAGGTTATATTTTCTTTTTTGTAGTGTAGTTACACTTGGTTTGTAAATGATTCTGTATTATGTTGGAACTTTTTGAGTGAAAAAAATCTCACCAGGTATGAGCCTGCAACCAAGTCAAACACTAACTGAGGAAATGGTGCCATGCTGCCATTTAGGGAAGACAAAACCGACGCCACTGGAGAAGATGCACCATCCAGAAACAAAACAGAGCTTCTGACTCATTGTTTCCCACTCAAGTCATTTTATTGCTTTAATATGGACACCATTATATGCCAAGAAGGATCCACAGTAAATTGGTTTCGTTCTCCTTTAGGTGCAAAGTCCCATCCTTGTTTCTTTAAAATCAGTCAGTCCTGCAAGTTGCTTTCAAATGAGCCTGGGAAGTCCAAGAAGTGTTGGGACATCCACGGTAACTGGGGCACCCAGTTCCTGGTACCCAGTTCAGGGAACAGCAATCTCCTTCCCCGCCAAGCTCCTCACACATGCCAGAGGATGATTTAGAACTCCAACCGGTGCCAGGGTGCAGTGCCTTACTCCTGAGGAGAGGCAGCCAACTTGCTGTGCAGATCAGTCCCTGGCCTTGGATTTGGAAGATCCTCCCTCTAATTCCATGTTCTTTGAATAAGTTTGTTCTTTGATAAAGAGGAGGATATCCTAGAATAAAAATCTCAAGAGCAAACTGATTTTTTGAAAGAGAGAAATTGGTGTCCAGATTTCACTTTTTCACATGCCAAAGGAGCCATGTAAATGTTCCTGGACACATAAAATAGGATTCTGAAATAAAGATTTTGCATAACTAATCATTGCATTTAAAATCAATTTGACATTTTTCTGTGAACCTAAAACTGCTCTAAAAAATAGAGTTTCTTAAAAAGAAAAAAAAACAAACAGACAAAAATGCCAGTTACACAAGAAACAAACAAACAAAAAATAATTAATTTGGCCATCTTGTTTTCTTAGCCTCTCCTTTATCCAGTCTCAAAGAATCACTAATATTGAGTCCACTGGAACTTAGCAAATAATAGAAACCAGAAAGGAAACATATTTATTGCGCACCTACTAAGTGTTTAAGAGCTTTATATACATTATTTCTTTTAATCCTCATTATTGTCCCCATTTTACAGGTGAGATAAAGGAGGCTAACAGCTGGCAAGTGGTGGAGTCTAAATTTGAAGCGAGGCATGCAGGAGTCCACTGATTTCCTGACAACACTTCTCTCATTCACTCTTAGTATTTGCACATTCCTTAAGATACTCATTTTCTTCCCTCTAGTTCCTTAGCTCTCTTATGCACATCTGATAGGTGCCATTTGCCAAAAGTCTTATAGCTACTAAGCACAGAGATGAGATTTTAATACACACCATTCTGCTTCCCTGGAAAAAGTGATAATTACGAGAGAAATAAGAATCCAGGAGAAAACAAAAGTTTATTGACTACAATTAATAAAATTCTGTAGGTGAGGAATCTTCATATAAGAAGTACAGAATTTTAAGGAACAAGAATAATTGTACGATTATATATGTATACACACACACATTATTAGACAGAGAACCATAGAATTTAAGAGATAGAAGGAATTGTATTAATAAATGAGAAAACTTCAGAAGGACACATCGGTGGCCATATTAAAATTTGTGCCCAGGAGTCCTAATTCCCAGGTAAATACTCAATCCAGGACTAAGGAATTATGTGGGTTTCTTCAGCATTTCAAGTCTCCAGTTAAAATCTTCAAAATCGATTTCCTCGGAATCATAAGTCAATAGATAGGCTCGCTTGAGGTTCTACATCAGGCAAATCAGGCAGTACAAAGTCACCAAAACCAGTCTTGGCTCTTGATTCTGTCTGTGGAGAAGTTTGGGGGTTGAATCCTGGACCTGTTTGTTTCAGTAAATGTAATTAAAAGCGACAACAATGTGTCCTCCAGAATGAAATTCCAGCCTCAAAGACAGTAGGCTCTTAATGCTTTTGAGAGAACAGCATATAATATGGCTGAAAAAAACTAGAAAATTCCCCCAACATGTAAATTATGGTAGTGCTTACATTTTGCTGGCTATCTCCTTCAAGGACAATCTGGACTTTAAAAAAAAAAAAAACCCACACTTTTTCAAAACAGGTGACAGGATGATCTAGTGCAGCAGTGGTTTTAAAACTTTTTCTGTGTTAAAGATCTCTTTGAGATCCACATTCACTTTGATAACTGAGTTACCATAAAGGAACACATTACACTCTTGGTAAATCACTTACAACTTCTCTCACCAATGGAGGGGTGAATAGTCTTATAACAATTAAAATCCCTTCAACAAATATGAAGCAATTTCAACTAACACCGGTATTCCCTACACTTACTAGGAATCAGTGTAGGAAACAAATCATTCTTTTCATAGGAGTCATTCTGGGGGGAAAAAAAATCACTGGTAAGCAACTGGTCTGAGTTTCCCAAGACAGATTTTGTTTATAGTAAGCCTTCAATAAATATATTTCTTAAAATTAAGTTAACTTTATCACAGTCAAGCTTCCTTCTTGTTTGAGGTGAAGTTCTTTTTATGCCTTCTGGAAATTAGCTTTAGGAGGGACTGGGTTTTGCTTCTTTTGTCACCTGTGGCCTCATACAAGAATTGGGAAATCTTTTATCTTTGAACCTGGAGATGCTACATGTGAAAGATGATTCAGTGTAATGAAATCTTTTTCCACCAAATAAATGGCAAGACAGAAAGAAGAGGCAGAAAGAAGGAAGTGTTAGAAATTAAAAGATTTAAGAGACATATCATCCAAATACAATATGTGAATCTTGATTTCCCCAAAATAACTGTAAAAATGCATTTCTGAGATAAACAAATTTAGTAAGAAATACTATATGATATTAAGGATTTGTTTTTCATTGTGTTGGGCATCACAATGACATTATTTTATATTGTAAAAACAAAGGGTATGTGTTAAAGATACATATTAAAGTATTTAAAGGTGAAATCATATAACGTCTGAGATTTGCTTTAAATTCCTTCTCTCTCAAAATAAGTGTTAGGAAGAAATAGCTAGATGAAATAAGAGCAGCAGAATGTTGACAACTGTTGAAAATGAGTGATGGGTACATGGAAGTTCATTATATTATTCTAATTTTGAATATGTTTAAATTTTCCATAAAGTTTTCTTTGTTTAATTTTTAAATCAGAGGACTTACATGCCAAAAGTAGAAGGTGAGCAATACATAAGGTGTTATTCAGACAAATAATTTCAACAAGGAAAATCAGAATTAAATTACATCTGAAATATAAAATCTTTAAAAAAAAAAAAAGAGCTTCATGGGGTCAGAAATGCCTAACAAGTTGAAAAGAATAAAACAATTTCTCTTTACTTCATACTGAAGGAGCAAACAGTAAAGAAAATTAATGCCTATGTCTCTTTAGGTTTCACTTATTTGACTTCTTCAGATTTATGAACATACACAGTTATGACATTTTTATACTATTTTCAACAGGAAAGCAAACTGTTTTCATGACATGTAAATTGAATATATCTAAACTGAAACAGGAGTCTAAATCACTGTACATTAAAGACTTTCGAATTTGTCCAGCTCATACAAATGTTCTTTGAAGTCTGTAGTGTGGCCTTGTCAAGAGGTTGATAAAAGAGTATAGCCCTCTTTTCTCATGAATTCAGCATAAAAACACATCAAATAAAAGCTTAATGATTACAAATATGCCCTCTGGCCTTAAGAAACTTCACAAAGATCATGTTATTATTCCAAAGGCTCATGTAGAAATACATTCTAGTAGCACTTGGTATTCCTATTTCAGATTCAGTTTCTATACTGACCTGTCTTTCACGAAGAAGGGATGAGAAACAAGGAACTGGGGATGGCACAAGTAAGGGCCCTGATGCAGACATTGGCAGATGCCCCAAGTGAATCACCACATCCTGCTACAGTTCCACCGCTATTGCCAAGGGCACCTTTCTTGACATCGTTGGTAAATTCAACACTGAGCCGGTCTGCTGCGGCTTCAGCCTAAGGCAAGAGGGTAAGAATCACATTGGGTTCTCAATTTATTTCACATTTGTTTATTGCATACCGACTACATATCAAGTACTCTTGGAAGCACTGGGGAAGAAACGGTGAGCAAAGAGACATGGGTCTTGCCCTCATGAAGCTTAGAGTTTAGTGTAAGTCAATGATGATGAAAAGCAACCTTTTCTGGCCCACGTGCTTCTTCTTTCTCTCTCTCTTTCAGTGGCTGTGTTTGGAGTGCCTAAGATGTCAGACACTGTGGTACACCAATGACTAAAAGCTAGACATAAATATGCATAGCAATGTCTACAAGAAAGGCCATCAAACCTTAACAGTGGTACTCTGGATTTATTCATTCATTTGACAAACTCTATTGACTACTTAATATAAACCAGGCACAGTACTGGGAATGTCACAGTGAACAAAACAGACAACAGTCCCTGTCCTCATGGAGCTGATGATATTCCAGTGGGAGAGACAGATAACAAAAAAGATCACAAAATGTGTGTTAGATAAAGATAAGAGCAATAGAGAAAAATACATAAAGCAGAGAAGAGGGAAGAAGTTGACATTTTAGAGAAGGTAGGCAGTAAGGGCCTTATTGAAGAGAACACTTAAATACAGTCTTGAAAGAAGTGAGGGAGGGACCAGACAGATAGCTAGAGAACACAGAGTACAGGAAGTACAAAGGTCCTGGGGTGGGAATCAGCTATGTGAGTTTGAAGAAATGCAAGGAGGCCAGAGGCCAGCATGGCTAAGCAGAGTAAACAAAGTGGAGAGTGAAGGGATTGAGGCTAGAGAGAAGAGGTGAGAGTGGGTGTAGTTTTCATACAAAAGCTATTGCCTATTATTTTAAGTGACATAAAAAGCCATTGGAGGGATTTCAAAGCAGAGGAGTGACATGATCTGACTTAGGTACTAACCAGATTTATGATGGCTATATTGAATATCAATTAATGAGAATTAAAGAGAAGTAGAAGCAGGAAAACCAGTTAAGAGGCTTTTGCAATCATCCGGGGAAGAGATTATTGCAGGTTAGACCAGGGTACTGTTGGTGGAGATGATGAGAAGTGGCATGATTCTGGACATATTTAGTAGATAGAGTAACTAAGATTTGCTAAAGATTGTTTGGGGGCTAGGGGTTGACAGAAAGGGAAGAGTCAAGGAATATCAAGATTTTTTTTTTATATCAAGATTTTTGCCCTAGCATAGAATTGCCATTAACTGTACATTGATGAGTAGGTTCTTGGAAAGGGTAAGAGCACTTTTAGACATACTGAGTTTGAGATGCCTCTGAAATATCCAAGTGAAGATTTCAAGAAGGTGGACGGATATATCAGCCTGGAGTTCACATCAGCCTAGAGGCCTTAGCTAGACCTCACCATAAACATGGGATTGAAAACCATGATGTTGGATGAAATCACCTAGCATGTAGGGAAGAAAGAAAAGAAGTCCAAGGCTGACCCCTTGGGCACATCTCTAGTGGCATTTCATGTGGCTTTTACTTCTTCACAGTCCCTTTCTGTATTGTCTACATTTTTACACTGTATCATTTTTCAGTGAACCATATAACTCTTTGAAAGAGTAAAAATGATTAAGAGTCCTTATCAGGAAACCACCAGGAGCAAAGCATCAGAAAAGACCAGATTCCAACATGGTACATGTGGCCCCAGCAATTGGAAGGCAGCACAGTGGGAACACAGAAGATGGAACAGACTCCTCTTCTGGCTTCATGTCTGCTCTAAGCACAAGCTTGGCACCTGAGTACCAGGCCATCTTTTATAAAGAAATCACCAGAGACAGCTTTATCAATTGCTAAAACAAGTTGCTCCCCATGTGAAATGATTTGAGATGCATTAGGGAGAAATCCCTCTGCCCTAAAACAGGCCATGAGCACCTTTTGGAAGCCTAATCCACCCTCTGTGAAAATAACGATGATGATAGAAAGCAAAACTTGATTACATTTGCGATGTGCCAGGCATTGCATTTAAGTCCTTTATATGTATCAGCTCATTTAATCATCTCAACAAACTTATGAGATTTGTTAATAACCATAAACTACTATTATTTTCCTTCTTCCAGTCCTGAGAACTGAGTCTTTGAGAGGGTAAGTCACTTGCTGGAGGTCTCATGGTTAATAAATGGTGGAGCTAGGATGTGAATATGGGTCATTTCACTATTGCACTCATACTTTTAACTAAGACTAAATGATTGTGCCCTGTGCCTTTGGATCCTGTAGCCTTTATTCCACGATCTCTTTATTAAAATACAAAAATATCCCCAGGACAAAGTTGAGATCTTCCGAACTAAAAATGTTTTGCAAACTTCTGGGTTTAACACTTTAGGTACCTGCATCTTTGTTTTCTATTTTATTGTGAACAGCCTTGAAGGGTCATCTGACAGTTATCAGAAGTCAAGCTCTGTCAGGAAATGTGGACAGAAAAAAAGGTACAAATTTCACCTGCTTTACAGTCCTGTCAGAGCTACTATGAACGCCACCATCCTAAGAAAAAAAATATTTTGGTGCACAATAAAAATCTGAAAGTGACTTTCATTTTTAAGTCACTTCTCCCTTCTTGAAAGTACTCACCATAATGGTTGCCTTGGACTTATATGGCACATTACAGTTCTTAGCAATTTCTATCAGGTACTGTTCCACTAGAACCTGGGACAGAGTGTTCACATTTAATTTACACATTAGCTGCAAAATAAAGAACATAATAGAGTTGGTCACATACATACCTACAAAATAAGAAACGAAAAGAGTTTAGGTGGTCTTTCACCTCTGAATTATTGTTTTTTATGTTTCTAATCACTGTTATTTAAGATGTGTGATTTTTAAAAGATATGTAATTTAGTAACAAGGAGGGGCCCTCTTTGTCATAAGACAGCCCTATCCTGGGGTGAAGGAACCTCAAACCAAGGAGAATAAGAGGAAGAAAATAAGCATAAGAAGAAACATATTGAATCACGAATTCTGATTTTATGGTAAATATTTGAATTATGTCAGAGGTGACAGTCGACATACTCAATAACCAGTACAGCAAGGCGCTGTCCAATTAGAATGGATGTCCTGAATGATGAGAATGTCCACTGGCCTGAAACAACTACTCAGCCAGATCAGCAACACCAGCTTCCTCTGGGAACTTGTTAGAAATGAAGATTCTTGGGCCCACCCCAGAAATACTGAATTGGAAACTCTGGAAGTAGAGCCCAGGAATCTATATTTGAACAACCCCTTCAGATTCTGACACCTGTTACCGGTTGAAAACCACTGCACTGTGGGGTGCTTGTATAGGTGATCTTTATTTTATTCTTTCAGCTTAACTTTATTTCTCAAATGGTCCATAGTGAACATTTATTATTTTTGTAGTAAAAGGATTAGTTATTTAAAAGAGGAGCATGCATATTGTGATTTGTACTTTAGAAAATGTTTTCATTTATAGTTTGGTATGAGCCCCATACCACCTATGTGAGGTTTGTATGTTATTACAAACCTTAATATTTGCATTTTACAGCTGAGAAACTTGAAACTGAGAAGTTAAATGGCTTCCCACGATCACGTGATTAGGAGTAACAGGTTGAATTGGAACTCAAGGCCAAATCTTCAGACTGTAAATTCCTACGCTTTTTCACCACATCATGTCATAAAATGAACAAATAGAGTCATGTTGGAAAGGTAACAAATGCAACCTGCCCTGGTTGTTATGCACTGCCATAAGTCTTACTATCCTGAGTTACCAACTGATGACTGAGCATGAGGAAATAGGCTTTTCATAAGTATGGAAAACCTGAGCCTCCAAATTATACACCCTGTCTGTCTGCTGTGAAACAAAAGTGATGTTCATCACCTAATAGAGAATAGACAGAGTTCCTCTGCCATTGCATACAAATCTTGACATAAGACTACATTTGAACCTGAAATATACACAAAGCTCAGTGCTTGGAAGGTTGCTTAGCCAAGTCCAAAGTAGGAAAATGTTCTTTGCCTAAGACATTGCGGGGAAAAGAAATCACAATAGAACTGGACTTGTTTTAGACAAATGCTAAACTGTCGTTACACCAATACTAATACCGACAAACATTTATTGTTTATCTAGGTTAACAGTTTGTGTTACAAATAGAACCCTGGAAGATCAAGACTATTATCTCCTTTTAAAAAGGAATCAATTTAGGTAAGACAGCGCGAATTTGCTTTATTTATCTAAAATCACTTGGGCACTCCGTATTTAAATTTCTTCATTTGTAAGAAGAGGATAAAATATTTCTGGATAATAATATAGATCATGGATTATCAGGATCAAATAAAAGAATATGTGGACGTGCAGTTTAAAATTCACAAGTTCTGTGTATGCCATCAACGTCATCCCCGTTGTTCATGGTAACAAAATGGGTACCACTGCCTTTGCCTAAATTTGATTTACTTTGGGTTTTCCTTAGGCCCCTACTATCTAAGTAATGCCCAAACACCCTCTGCAAGATTTGGCTAAACAATGCCCAAAAATCAGTTTAGAAGTTTGACTAACAGCTTTCCCTCTATCAACAGACTATAGTAAAATTCAATAGTAAATAGTGCTATTTACGGAGCACTCAGAAAACTGTATTTATGTGCAATACTTATTTCACCTGAACCATCCTCATAATCAGAGATCATCAGTTTTGCAGTTTATCAAGGGTTATTCACTTATGTGATCCACTGCAAAGAGGAAAGAGCAAAAGTCAACAGAAAATAAGTTGGACTTAAAGAAAACATGTCAGCTACTACCTCTACTCATGAGTTTAGTACTACTTGAGCTGTGACCTGATAGAAGAAATGGCTTTTTTTTTTTTCTTTTGGTGTGTTTGAAAAAGGGTAAGGAAGCCCTTCCAGAAAAATTTGCATGGCAGCTAAAACTTAATAGTTACTGCACATGTGAAAAAGCTTGACTAGATAAAGTGCTCTGCCTTGGTGGAGAGAGAAGTCCAGTAATCTGAACATTCTTTTACATTTAAGCCTTTGGGAACTTTTTAAAATTAAACTTTTTATTTTGAGGTCATTGTAGAGTCACATGCAATTTATGAGAAGTAATACAGAAAGATCCAAAGTATACTTTTACTCAGTTCTCCCCAATGGTAACATCTTGCAAAACCAAGATATTGATATTGATACAGTCAAGATACAGAACCGTCTTTGGAAATTTTTAAATGATTTGATCACTATAATAATCATTCCCACATTCCCACCAGTCATAAACATTATTTTAAATTCCAAAGCTGGTAAGTAAGGTCTTAGGAGATATACCACTGGGTGGGTGAGGAGGGTAGGGGGTGGGGGGCAGTCGGGGTGTAGATTGCTTAGGATCTGGGCTGCCTGGAGTTATTATTCACTTTTACTTCTTTCCAAGAGTTTTAGGTGATTGACAACCAGTTGCAAATTGACTGGAAGGCAAAGGTGATCAGTTTTGCAAACAGAGCTGAACATAATATCACCAGAAGGTACAACACTCATAAATCACCTGATGAGCAAGTTTCCCAGAGAAAGAGAAAGTTATCAGTGTCATGAGGGCTCCAGTTTTTCAGCATCCACTTTATTCATTCAACAAGCCCCATGTGATGAATTCCTAATTGCTCACTAATGGCCTGGATGCACTGGCTTCTCTGTGAACCCAGATATGACTCTTGCAATTCAAAGAAGGGTTAGGTTTCCTCCAGTTTATTCCAGTCATCAGTGTTTTTACAGAAACTTTTGAGAGTTCTGCAGGAAGTTTCTGACAAACATGAAATTCTTTGGCAAATGCCAGAGGAAGCAGGCAACGGAGGGAGATTCCCCTCCCCTAAGGACATATTAGTCACTTATGGAGACATTATAAAACTTCCTTCTAAATAAAATATTAATGAATTTGAAAGGGAAATCCCCATTGGAAGAGATCACATAACATTAAAAGCCTGTAGAAATGAGGACATAGAATTGTTCAGAGAAGATAAAACACGAGCTTAAAAGTCACACATTTCGACACTGGGACCTCTAGAAAAGCTTTTGAAAAATAATCTAATATCAAACATCAACATGTTTTTAGGGAAAGTAAAATCCAGTAAGTATTTTGGTAATTTCTATGTTGCTTGAAGTTAGTTTTTGTTTTCAATCACTGGCATTCAAAGATGAAATTCTTTTCCTAAAATCGCACCTTTACATGCTGAAGCGTACAAGCAGGAAGACATGACAATATGAAAAATGCCACCTCCTCCTATTGTTATGACACACATAGTTTGCCAAGTTACAAGTTCAAGTTTGATTCCTTAATGTCAAAAAGAATTGGGATAGTTGTCTGAGTTTCCTCTGCCTGTATTACAAATCTAGAAAAAAATCACCAAAGGAGGAACTAGGAGACCCAGAGAGATGGTGTGAAACTCCTGCCTGCTGAGGGAGAAGAATAACCAGCATGGTGGGGTTTTGTTGTTTTTCTACCAACAGAGTAGCTCAAGCTCTCCCATCACACAAATTCAATCTACTCACATCAAAGGAATTCAATAGGAATCCAGGGAAATAGAAGAGGTGGACAAAACAGATTGACGTTTAACTCTTCAGTGCCCGAACGTCCCAAATACCTTTAAAAATCTCCTTTCACTTCATCAGTTCTTTAAACTCTGTGGAAAAAAAACCAACTCAGTGAAATAAAATGAAGGACTTTCATATGAGATTGAAAACAGATAGCAAATAGGTTAACTAGATAAGTAGAAATGAGGAAGTGGGAGCAAAAGAATTAGCAAGGACAGTCTCCTACTGTGGGATATCTTTGTGAAATTTCATTCAACAATTATTTACTGAGTCAGTTAGTGTTTTAGATGCCAGGTTCACTTAATATAAATAAATGATTATCCAGATAACAGAGAATAATATAGATATTTAGGGAAATAAGGTAACTTTTGGTTATTTTAGTGTGTTAAATCTAAAAGCTACATTAGCTTACTTATCACTACCATTTCTGTCAAACTGACACTAGGGAGCTTCATACTATCAATATGTACTATGACCAAAGAAATCGGGATTGTTTGGAGTAAAGATTTCTAAAACAGGGTATACAGCAGAGATATGACCCGCCCTTTGGGGACTGCAGCATCAAACCAGGAAATCACCTGTGTTTTTCAGACACACCTTTGCATTGCGTAATAATGCAGGTAGTCAAAAAGAGGTTTTGCTTGCATCAACCTTTGTCTGTTCTTTGTCTGAAGAGCAGTTCCCTGAGTACATATCCTGATCTGGGAAAATTAGCTATCCTTGAATACATTTGGATGGTCCAAGGATCTCTTTCTTTTTTTGCAGTTTTAATAGCAATTTAGTGAGCTAAGCAAGGAACTAGAAACCAGAATGCCAGTTAGCACTAAAACAGAATCACCACAGGACTTCCTTGTTGGCCAAACAGAGAGAAAGAATAATTCTCTGTCATGAATAAATATTCAAGAAGCAAAGCCTGATTTAGATGGTTACAGATCAGTAGCTTCGCTATGTTTTACCCACTGGTGGAAGAAGTGTGTGTGTGTGTGTGTGTGGTTGTGAGTGTGTGTGTGTGTGTGTGTGTGTGTGTAGTTCAATAATTTTGATGATCCTTTGTGCTCATTCAGGTGAAAAAATATGAAGATTGAGGCCTAAGGATTCCCTCGAAATAATCTTAGAGGTCATATACTTTATTTGTATTTTAATATCTTACTTACTTACTCATTTTACTATCTCTAAGGTAATATTCTCATAAAAAATCCAAACAGTAAAATAAGTCCCTTTTGTTCCTCTTGGCCATCACCCAATTCCACTTTCCACTCCCAAGATAACCAGTGTTAACTAGTTGTTACATACCTTTCCGTTCCTTTTCTGTACAGATACATAAATACCAGGGGTGCCAAAAAAAAGTATACAAGTGGACACTTTCGTCAACGTTGCTCAAGCAGTAATTCACCGTAATCAGAAGTGTCTGGATGCTGATTGCAACCACTTTGAGCAGCTCTTGTAATTGCAGAAGTCAAACTTGTATTCATCTTTTGTAATCGGTATATATTATTACAATTTTAAGTTTTTTCCTGTCTTAAAATGTGTATACATTTTTTTGGCACCCTCTCTATATGCAACTATAAATTATATGTCCTTTAACATTAAATACATACTGCACTGTACATATTTGCTTATTTTTTCACTTAAAATGTTTAGAGAGCTCTTCTATCTACATTTTACCCCCACGCTTTCATTTAGTTCAAGCTCCTCATTTTGCAGAAGTGGAAACCCATATCTAAAGTAGTAAAATGACTTTACTAAGGCCAGATAGCTACAGCATAGGGACCAGAGCCGGGCCAGTACTTTTAAAATCAAACAAAAAGTAATTATTTATTGAACAGAATTTGCAGAAACTGAAATGAAAAAAATCCACTCAGAATTCAATCTCTCCAATAGTTAAACTCCCCGCCCCTCTGGCGCCCCCCTCCCTCCACTTCAAGCCATTGTTTCTCAGTCTATTTGTGTAGGACACAGCTCCCTGGCCCATGCTGGTATTATGAGCCTTGCGCTCACCCCAGGCTGAGGCAGTCCTTCGCCAGTCATTGATCGGCCACTCACAGCAGCTCATGGCAGCTCTCAGCAGCTGCCAGCCACTCACAATGGCTGCGGGCCACTCATGCTGGCTGCCACGCCACTCACGCTGGCCACCAGCTGCTCATGGCGGCACACGGTAGTCCACGGCAGCTCAGCTCCAGAAAGAGCTGTTGTTCACAGTCTTAGCTGTAGTGGGCACAGCTCACAGGCCCACTTGGGAATCAAACCAGCAACCTTAGCGTTAGGGCCCTCCAACCACCTGAGCTACCGGGCCGGCCCTAAACTTATTTTTCTGTTTAGTTAGTTTTGTCTGTGTGCAGAACTATTATATTTTACACAGTTGTAATCAAAGCACAAATTTAACTGTTCATTTTTTCAGTTAAGTTAATCAGAAGTTCATGTTTCTATAGAGTTGACTGGTTAATCTTCAACGAATGGTGACCTAATATTTCATCCAGTAGTAAAGTCCTCTTCCCACTAAACTAAGCTGCTTCCCATTGTACTAAACCTCTTCCTCTCATTCCTTACAGACTTTCAAGTCTCCCACTACTTGCTTCACCTTCCCCTAGATCCTGGGGTCCGGTCCACTCTCATCCCCTTCAGAGCCATTTCTCAACTCTTAAAGAACTCCCATCTGTCCCCTGAATCTCCAGAGGGATCTCCTTACTCTCCTGTGCCCAGGTCACCTCGAGGTTCTCTAAGGTTCCCCAGAAGAGTCTTCACAAATCAGGCCCGGGAAGTCCAGGAAATGAGGGTCGCTAATGGCTACGACCCAGGGATCTGCCTGGGAACCCCTAGAATTTACGGGAGTAGAAAGATTGAGGGGTCATTGTGGGGTCAAGGTGTGGGAGCTCTGGCCCAGCCCTGGATTCACGTGACTCAGGTCCAGGAGAAGGAGTTCGTTTTCTCACCAGAGAGGGCGCTGGGGACGACGCACTGGGGACGAAGCGCTGGCGGCCAGCCCCCTCCCCTCCGGGGTACTCCTAGGCGTCGCTCTCAGTCCCAGGCGTGACGCAATCTCTCTGCGCCGGGGGCGGGACGCGCTGACGCCATCTCCGGGCGCCCGTCTGGGGGGGGCGCTGGGTGTGGGGCGGCTCCGGGGCCGGGGATGGCGGCGGCCGCAGTTGCGGCGGCTCCGGGACGAGCGGGAGGAGCCCAAAGAGCGTCGTGAGATGGGCCGGTGAGTGTCGCCGGGAGTGAGGTCTGCCGGGCCGGTCTCACTGGGGCCAAGCAGGCCTGGGCTCGGAGCTCCGGAGGAAGTGGCCCTACGGAGCCCGCTGCCCGGTAGAACCGCGGCCCGAGAACCGCGGACCGATGGAGCGAAAGAGGCCGCGCCTAGACCCGGCTCACTTCCCTCCGACCCAGCCCAGAAAGCTGCCTCAGGCTCCGGCGCCCCCGTGGCTGTGTCCCTACCGGCCGGGGTATCTGAGTCCTTGGGGCGGGAAGGGGCCCCCAAACAAGGAAGCATCACCTGCTGGCCCCTGCCCCTCTGCTTGAAGGGTCGACCCCCACTCTCTAAACCTTGAATTCCCAGTTTCGGACCTTACGCTTTTTGGAGCAAGGATTGCGGGATCACTGGGGAAGCCATAACCTCTAGTATCTTCCAAGCTCCCCTTTCTGGCGGGCGCACCTCTCGCCCTCAGCGAATTCTGGTCTCTCGACTCCTTGGCTCTGCTGGCAGGGTTGGCAACTCTCTGGAACAGTCCTTCTTCCCCGTTAGCTCGGTTGGGGTCACAAGCTACGTCTTCCCCTTGAGAAATCCTCATTGAGCCCCTCCAGAGGCCGGGGTTTCACATTCCGAAATATGTTTTGCGTGGTGCACAAGCCTGGTCCATAGGCTTGTCTCTGTTGTCATTCCTGCAGACCTCTTGGCTCTTTTATTCCTTCTATTAACCTGTATTTGGCTAACCCCTCAGTGACCTAGAGGCAGGTTTTCTTTAATGTTTTAGCTGCAGGGAGCAAGGATGATGCTGGGGTTGAAGACATGACCCCAGTTTTTGTTAGGAATGAAGGAGAAAGCTAAAAGCTAACTGCTTTTCAGTTACTGGAACTGCCGACAAAGAAGGGATGCACGACTTGTGCCCATTGTGTCATTTGTGTTCATGGAGCTAAGAATTTGTCTTTCCACTTTGTTTTCCTATTTCATCACCTTTTTGTGTACATCCTTGCCAGTACTTGTAAGAGGTAAAAGTTGTCTTCAGCTTGGTTTGAGGCTTGCAGTGTGGTCTGTAGAACTTGGACAGGACAGTGGGTAGTTTCTCGGAGTACTCAGTACTATTTCTGTTTTCAGAGATTAGGGCTCCATTCTTCAGTGCTTGATGTGTCTGGCATGTGCAGACTTAGATATTGACAGTTTAGTGTGAGTTTTGTTTCCCCATTGTTAGCTAAGTGAGGACCCAGGCAATGTTTTAGTTTCTGTCACAACTGATTCAGCACTTGGTACCAAGTTGTCACTCAGAAGATTTTACACATACCCAGGAGACCATTTTTTTACCCTGAAAAATCTGTTAATAAGGCTTCCCCTTGAGTGGCTCCCCCTTGACCTCTTTTTCTGCCCCAGAAACATAAATAATTGTTCTTTTTTCTCTAGTGCCGCTTTTCTCATTTAAATAACCTCCACAACTATGTTTTCATCAGCCTTGAATAAAAGTGAAAGCTGTGAAGTTGGTTTTTCCTGGTTCCTGTTGTTCACATGGGAACAATGTTGAGTCTTCCATTTTTATTTGTGCAGTTACCTGGAATTGGGATGGGAAGTAAATGTAACCTTTGGGGAATAAATTTAACCTTTGGGAAAATTTAACAGGTGAAGAACATGTCAATGAAGAACATGATGTTAAGGAAAACAATGAAGTTTGACATGGAAAACTTTTTCCAGGGATGTCCTCCTACAAATTAAAGCTTAAGAGATCGCTTTTTCTGTAATGTGATGTTGTGCTTGTAGTAGAAGAGGAAGGGACTCATGGAGTTTAGTATCTTTGTAGCTTTGTAGTTATCTTCCCCCCCCCCTTTCTTCCGCCTCGCTCCCTTCCCCCCCGCCCCCCGCCCCTACTCCAGTTCAAGCCGTTGTTTCTCAGTCTAGTTGTGTAGGACACAGCTCCCTGGCCCATGCTGGTATTAGAAGCCTTGCGCTCTCCCGGCTGAGGCAGTTGGTCGCCAGTCGTAGGCCGGCCACTCACAGCAACTCATGGCAGCTCACGCTGGCTACCTGCCGCTCATGGCAGCGCACAGTAGCCCATGGCAGCACACGGCAGCCTGTGGCAGCACACAGCATCCTACGGCAGCTGACGCCAACCTCTGGCTGCCGTGTCATGGCAGGCCAGCTCTAGGGAGAGCTGTTGTTCACAATCTTAGCTGTAGAGGGTGCAGCTCACTGGCCCATGTGGGAATCGAACCGGTGACCTCGGTGTTAGGAGCAGGGCGCTCCAGCCACCTGAGCCACCGTGCTGGCCTGGAGTTACCTTTTTTGATGGTCAGAGATGGTCAGAGACTAGGCTCCTACTTACTTTATCCCTATGTCTGTCTTCTAGGTTCCCACACCAGCGGGGAGGACACTGCTTCTTACTACAGCTGCTCAGAAGCGGTACTGGAAGCTCAGGTAATACAGGTGCTTTAGATACCTTGTTGCAGAAATACATCTGGGATTCAACTGTGGAAAAACAGAGCAGAGTATAATGTAGAAATCTCTTTTCAGATCTAAAGAACTGGAGCCTGATTGGAAGAAATAGGTGACAAAGTTCATATGCACTGAAGTGTTCAGACAAAAAGATACTTTATGACAATGGACAAAAGCATGTACGAAAGGTGACAACAAGAGAAAGGGGAGAGAGAACTTTCTTAGGAATCATACAGACCTAAGATAGTAATAAACAGGAGTGCTTGGAGGAATGGAATCAGAATTTTAGGAAGTGGGGCCTAGAGCAGACCTACGATGGAGTAGGAGCCATTGACAAAACACAAAGGAAAAAAGAAAGGGAATGAATGAAGAAGGCAAATTGTGGGTGGTCTCTGAGAAGAAAAGAAGTCTTGCCAGATTAGGGAGCAAGAAGTCTTTATGAGGTCAGAAGAATTTTGTTGCTTTTTGGGGACAAGGAGAAACAAATAAATTGTAGAACTTGGTCGTACAATCACTCTCCCCACAGAGCCCAAGTTTGAATGTAGTATTTTATGGGGCAAAGAAGATGCTAATGTTCATGATACTTTTAGGGATCAAAGTTTAAAAAAACAAGACACAAGCAGACCTGAGGACTTATCGACACCTGGGTCCTTGAGGTGGTGGCGATATGAGGCAGAAGACGACAAGAGTTTAACCAGGCCCGAGGTGCAGGGAGCTAGGGATAGGTGAGATCATAACTCACATTGGTCTGGGAAAAGGAAGTGAAGATGAGGTCTTATGTTCAGGAAAGAAGATAGCACAGGAGTCTTTGGTGGCAAAAGGAGAAACTTAGAAAAAAGAGTCAGCAGCAAAGACCCTGTGTTCAAATTCCCGTTAGGGGAAAAGGCTGAGAACAGTCAAGCTCCCCATCTGAGGCACAGCTAATCATGAAGCTGTTGGTTTCTCTAGGGTTATTTATGCTTCTCCTTGTAGCTCTTTGTGACTGTTTGTTTCTTTCATGTCGAGGCTGCCTGAGTGAGGAGGGGAGCGTCCTGGTCTGCCCCTCTCTCGTACCTCTTTTTGCCCCAGCAGTCCCCTTTGTTACATCTTCCTTCATGGGCACAGTTGTGCTATTTCCTTTGACTTAGTTCACCCCTAGGTTACTTTTCTTTGCCTCTGATTTGTTCCCTAGCAGATGTGGGCACCCCAGCCAGCAACAGAGAGGGGTGCAGGGGAGCCACAGAGAAGCCCCTTCTGATGCCCCAAGGAGCAAGCCGACCCCTTCCAGGCTCCAGGAACACTGCAAAGCAATATGAAACCTGTTCATGAGAGGAGTCAGGAATGCCTTCCACCAAAGAAACGAGACCTCCCCGTGACCAGCGAGGATATGGGGAGAACTACCAGCTGCTCAACTAACCACACACCCTCCAGTGATGCCTCTGAATGGTCCCGAGGGGTTGTGGTGGCTGGGCAGAGCCAGGCAGGAACCAGAGTCAGCCTAGGGGCTGATGGCGCTGAGGCCATCACTGGTCTGACAGTGGACCAATATGGCATGCTGTATAAGGTGGCTGTGCCACCTGCCACCTTCTCCCCAACTGGCCTCCCATCCGTGGTGAACATGAGCCCCTTGCCCCCCACGTTTAATGTAGCGTCTTCACTGATTCAACATCCAGGAATCCACTATCCCCCAATCCACTATGCTCAGCTCCCATCCACCTCTCTGCAGTTTATCGGGTCTCCTTACAGCCTTCCCTATGCTGTGCCACCTAATTTCCTACCGAGTCCCCTTCTTTCCCCTTCTGCCAACCTCGCCACCTCTCACCTTCCACACTTTGTGCCATATGCCTCGCTCCTGGCAGAAGGAGCCACTCCTCCCCCGCAGTCTTCATCCCCGGCTCACTCATTCAACAAAGCCCCCTCTGCCACCACCTCACCTGGGCAGTTGTCACATCACTCGAGTACTCAGCCATTGGACCTCGCTCCAGGACGGATGCCCATTTATTATCAGATGTCCAGGCTACCTGCTGGGTACACCTTGCATGAAACCCCTCCAGCAGGTGCCAGCCCAGTTCTTACTCCTCAGGAGGGCCAGTCTGCTCTGGAAGCAGCTGCTGCCAACGGACAGAGACAGCGAGAGCGAAATTTAGTAAGACGAGAAAGCGAAGCCCTCGACTCCCCCAACAGCAAGGGTGAAGGCCAGGGACTGGTGCCAGTGGTAGAATGTGTGGTGGATAGACAGTTGTTTTCAGGTTCTCAGACTGCACGGGTGGAGGTGGCAGTGCCAGCACACCGAGGGACCCCAGACACCGACCTTGAGGTCCAGCGGGTAGTTGGCGCTTTAGCTTCTCAGGACTATCGTGTGGTGGCAGCTCAGAGGAAAGATGAGCCCAGCCCCCTCAACCTGTCCCATCATACCCCTGACCATCAGGGTGAGGGGCGAGGGTCAGCCAGGAACCCAGCAGAGATGGCTGAGAAAAACCAGGCCCGAGGGTTCTATCCTCAATCCCATCAGGAACCGGTGAAACATAGACCTTTACCCAAAGCAGTGGTTGTAGCCAATGGCAACCTGGTGCCCACTGGAACTGACCCAGGCCTGCTGCCCATGGGCTCGGAGATCCTGGTGGCATCAAGTTTGGACATGCAGGCCAGAGCCATCTTTCCAGACAAGGAGCCAACGCCACCCCCCATTACCTCCTCTCACTTGCCCTCCCATTTCATGAAAGGCGCCATCATCCAGCTGGCTACGGGGGAGCTGAAGCGGGTGGAGGACCTCCAGACCCAGGATTTTGTGCGCAGTGCCGAAGTAAGTGGGGGACTGAAGATCGACTCTAGCACAGTCGTGGACATTCAGGAGAGCCAGTGGCCTGGATTTGTCATGCTGCATTTTGTGGTTGGTGAGCAGCAGAGCAAAGTGAGCATTGAGGTGCCCCCTGAGCACCCCTTTTTTGTATATGGCCAGGGTTGGTCCTCCTGCAGCCCTGGGCGGACTGCACAGCTCTTCTCTCTGCCCTGCCATCGGCTACAGGTGGGAGATGTCTGCATCTCTATCAGTTTACAGAGCTTGAACAGTAACTCAGTTTCTCAAGCCAGCTGTGCTCCCCCAGGCCAGCTGGGTATCCCCCGAGAAAGGCCTGAGAGGACAGCCTTGGGACCCAGAGAGCAATGTGACAGTGAGGGGAAGAGCCAGCCGTCAGGCGAGGGCTCCCAAGTGGTAGAGCCCTCGCAGCCAGAGCCTGGCGCTCAGGCCTGCTGGTCAGCCCCAAGCTTCCAAAGATACAGCATGCAAGGGGAGGAGGCACGGGCTGCACTGCTCCGTCCCTCTTTCATTCCACAGGAGGTAAAGCTGTCCATCGAAGGGCGTTCCAATGCAGGAAAATGAACCTCTCTCCCAGACCAGGCTGGGGCTTTACCCCAGAGCTGGGCCTCAGCGTGAGCAGGCAGAGGATTTTGCACATGCCGAGCAAGGAATGGCTCTCTTGGCAGTGAGATTGGTGGGGGAAGAGGAGGCATGAAGGCAGCCTCCCAAGGCAGGGTCTGTTGCTCATTACCCCATGGCATCCTTTCAGGACAGCCCCAGAGGATGCTGTCATGGGGAGCAGCAGGCCTGGGCCAAGGAAGGAAGGGGTACACGCAGGATAAGAAACATTCCAAATATCAGGGCCTCCCTGTTCTTTCCTTCCCATCCCTAGCTCCTGCAAGGGGACATCAGGCTTTGGGAGCAGGTGGCAGAGGGAGGGAGCAAAGAAAGAGCCAAAAATGATGATCCACAGCTTATAGTAGCAGTTCAAACTGTCTGAATTTTTTTTCCTTTCTTTTTTGTGGTGGGAGGGCAGGAGGCCCATGGTTGGAATAAGAGGGTTCCCACCTAGAACTCTTTTGAGAGCTGTGCACTTTAAAAGGTGATTTTGTTACAGATGTCTGTGGGGGAGGAGCACTCACTCATCTGCTGGACTCGGGTTGGTCCCGCTTCTGCCCTTTCCCATTTCTCCTCACCATTCCTCCCACAAGGCTTCTAGCACCAGAAGAGAGAAGCCCCTCCAGGGTTCAGAGTGAAGTACTGCTTTGGCGGGGACCCAGTCGGGGGACTTGGGGAGAAAGACCTGATGGCCAGGCTGACCGGGCTCTAGGTAGGGCTTCTGGACAGGTAGCAGATCTAACAAAGCTCCTCCTACCCAGCATGCCAGACCCGCTTCAAAATTATACTGAATCGCTAGTTGGTAATCGTGACTTTTGAAAGAACCAGTGGACCCTTTTCCCCAGCCCTTGCACCCCTCCTCTGTCTGTCTATGTTGTGCCTAAGTGCCTGCGCGGCCCCCACCCTTCTGCTGCCCTAACCTCTCTGCATGGTGTCTTGACCTGGGCCTAATTTGTAGCTGCACTGCCTTTCCTTTTCTGCAAAACATTAGTTTTGTCCACTCTGACCAAGACCTCTAGTTTTTGGTGTGTAGGGGTCTCTCTGGTTTCCCCTTGAGTTACATTTTCTATTTTTTAAAACTCAGAATCATGTCCCCCATTCTGCAACTGAACAGCTTGGTGGGGAAACAAGAAGGGAACTGTGCCCTGGGTCAGGGCAGGTACACCTGGCTGGGTAGTGCCTATCCTGGTGTTTTTACACAGCTCCTTCCATCTTATTCCACTTCCTCTCCCAGCATTCAGGCTTCTCTAAGCTGTCCCCTTTCACAGCCAGCTCTAAGGTTCTGGAATAATCTTGATAATGTTTCAATACCTAAAATCTAGATTTCATTTCATGGTAGAGTATTCCTCTGCAAAGAGTATTTTCAGTCTTAGTTGCATTTGCCCCCCTGTGTCTTAAGCCCGTTTTCTTCACAACTTTTAGCATCAGCTTGGACTGTGGGATTCCACTGGGTATTGAGAATTAGGCTCCCCCACCAGCTTTCAAGTGGGTGGGTGGGTTTTTTGTTTGTTTTTTTGGGGGTCTTTAGACTCTTGAAGCAACTCAGGGTATTGTCCACCCAGCTCTCTGGTGAGGCTTCTCCCAGGATATGGTCCTGGCATTTCCTTGAGAAATGTAGTTGGACTGGCTGAGGCCTGGCCTGTTATCACGAGTCTCAAACCTCTGAGGTCTGATCTCTGCTCTGTCAAAGACTACAGGCAAGTCTTGTGACCTCTTGCTCTTTCACTTCCTCCCCAGCTGCCAAATGGGGATAAATAATCTTACCTACCTCCTGGGGGGAAGGGGACTCTGAGAATGGAGTCATTCTTAGTGTTCAGGTGCTAAAGGTTGTTCTCCAGGGGGAACAAGTGACTGAGACTGGCTTGTTTGTTACAAGCCCTACACTCCACTGTTTCATTCCTTGAGAGCAGTTACCTGGTCAGTCGGCTTTTGGAGGCTCATCCAAAGGAAGCTGCCGACCTGACCGCAAGTACTGAAGTCTTTGGTTCACCTCAGAACCAAACATCAACCCCTTCTGGTGGACACTCAACCTTCTACTCATTTGGGATCATGCCCTTTCCCTTCTCTGTCCCCCATTCTCTCTGAATGCTGCTTTCTCTGGTTTCTTTCCTACTGTGGGGGCCTGTGGGGCTGAGTCTTGAGGAATCGTCTCAGATGATGGCCCTGGGAGAAGTCCTCATCTCCATCTATTCCATGAGCAACTCATTCCCAGGGCTTATTGTTTGCACGGGTTTCTCAGAAACATCCTTCCTTATAGGAAGGCTCATCAGTTGAATATAATGAGATGCACACAGTCAACACTCAAAAAATGTCCACCAGTGACACCAACTGAGCATCCTTATGGGAGCAAACCCATATCTAACCAGATACAGGCCAAGTAGTTTAAATCAAATAACCCCACTACCCAGCCGGGTAGCTTCCACTTCATTCTGGAAAGGGAAAATCTTGCACACCTTGGTAAGTTGGGCCCTGCCCTTTCTGCTGCTGTTCCTCTTCTGTCTCTTGCTGGTAAAGCAATACCAGCAGCTCCCTTGATACTGTGCCATGCATATGTAATATGTTAATACTTCATTTTGCTGAACTGCAGAGGTGTCTTTTGTAGTATGGTCTCCAAGGAAAAGAAGCTCTGCTCTAAATCTTGGTCAGAGCTGTGACGTTCCCCTCGCCTCTTCCCTCTGGTTCAGTCTTCCAGGCATGTGAAATAAGAGTAACCTGTGGTGTGTCCCTTCTCCTTACAGGAATTTAATAAGTTTGGAAGAGACCTAAGAGTGGTTTTGAGAGAGTGAGCCTTTTAGTGGGAAGCTGTCACCTTTTTGGGGAATGGGCAATTGAAGAAGGCCAGAGCCAGTGCTTGTCAGCGGGAGGTCATCCCCAGAACTTAGGGACGGGGAGGACTGCTGACTTGGGCAGTAATCAGAAATGCTGGTACCACTTTGGGAGTAGGGGAACCAGGTAAAGGATGGGTAATACAGCCAAGTCTCGGATTATCATTCTTACCAAGATTAGTGTATGTGGATGGCAGGGGGGGAGGGGCTGGGAGAAGAGCTGGTTGTGCAGAGCTGAGTACTTGTACCCATGGGGAGGGGCCCCAGCGGATCTGGACTGACCCTTCTGCACTCTTGGTCCCAGTTGGTCGAAACACCAAGGGCTTTGGTCTGTGCTGCTTTGCCACTGCTGCTGTCTGCTCACTGTCCTGCCTGCTCCTCTTTATGGCTCCATCCTTCCGTGTCTTTGGCTATATAGATGAAATCCCGGCATCCTGTCCATTCTTACCTGTGCAAGTCTTACTTTATAGCAAAGGCACGGTGACTAGGGATAGTGTGACATGCTGCTTGGTGGACTGGTGAATCCAAAGGGATACGGCTTCAGTACTAGTGGGGAGCCCTTTGGTTCCAAATATGTCTTGAGGGAGAAACAAGGGCTTACTAGTGGGTGGTTTCTGTGTATTCTTTCCTTTGTGGTATCTTGTGTCCTGTTTTTCAAAATAAACGATGGGGAACCAGGTTAGGGCCTGTGTCAGCATCCCAGGGAGGTTCCTCTGGCTCCAGTTATGTGAACTCTGGTCTGGGGTTGGGAGAGGGTTTGAAGTTTGACTGAAATAGCCCCTCTGTGGGGTTTAGTTTTATTTTTACCAGTGGGCATCATAGGAGATGCACAGGTTGGTGGTATGATTTAAACCTGCAGCAAGCGGGCATAGTGAAGAGTTGAGTGATCACACTGGAGATGAAGGGCGGGCATGAGTTGACTGGGAAAGGGCCTGGGTCCATTGGGGTAAAGATAAGCTGATTAATTGGCCATGGGAGATTAAGTCACAGTCTTAAAAGCAAAGTTAATAGGGCAGAGGCCAGGTTCTAGGGAGATTCCTTGGCCTCCTAGGGCTAAGTTTACTAACCCACACTGAAGCTACAATACTTTCCAGATGGGAAAAAGTGTACACTACGGTTGAAGAGCTGAACTGTGCTAAATTGGATGTTGACCAGGAACCTATTAGCCCTTTGCTGGGGAGCCTTCACCCTCCAAGCTTCCCTGGGGTAGGGAAGGCCTCCCACATTATGCAATAATAAAAGAAGCATCTGGGTCTTTGCAGCTGTCAGTTGCTCTTTCAAGTCTAGGATCCATCTTTGGGCCAGAAGCCTGGTCTGGGCCTGGGATGCCTGGCCCCCGAGATGCTTGAGTCGACTGCACTCTCTCCTCACCTGCAGACTATGCACAGTGCCTGGGGCGGAAGGAGGCGAGGTGGTGCGCTTTGCCCTGCTGAACCTCCCCAGCAGGAACAGTAGTAATAAATGCACTTTTCACACTAAGGTTTCTTTGTTAGTTCTCCTGGTAAGCCTAGATCCTCCCCCGGTAGATTGCAAACTCAAAAGTCTGTGTGGTCCCAAAGCCATTCTTACTGCAAATACCCAGCAGTAAAGATGGCCTCAAATTGGGTTCCTGTCTGCAGTGTGTGGCAGCAGCCCATGTGCCTTTACCTATTGTCAAACTTGCAAGCATTTATTTGTTTTTATGACTGTCATGGGGACTGAGGTTCATCAGAGAGAGAGAGAGAGAGAGAGAGAGAGAAAGAGAGAGAGAGACAGTGTGAGCTGATGACACAGTGGTTTTACACCCACTCCCTGGACAGGGAGTTTGCACGTAGTTGTGAGCTGTGAGTGGTTAGTGCATTGCTGGTATTGCTGAAGGCAGGGTTCATCCCTCATTTGCTTGATGTTTGCATTCAAGAGAATCTCATGTTGAGGGAGAGACGGTATTCGTGGCAAACTTGAAGTATTAAATAAGGCTGTCCCCTGTAACCTTCCTAGTCACACACAGGATCCCTGTAGCCAAAACAGTATATGTTCCAGCTGCAGAGAGCACACTGCTCTCAGCTTGCACAGCACCTTAGGGGAGGGAAGAATATATGGATTGGGAATGGGGTGGAGAAAGGAGGATGGGAATGTCATCCAGTTGGCTTTAGGGTCCTGAGAAGTAGAGAAGGACGCCACTGGGGAGGTCTGGATGGATCTGATTGGTGTAGGAGTTCCCTGTAGATAAATTACTGACCCCCAACTACCATCCCCAGTATGTAATGGCTGAATTAATATGTAATCAACTGCATTGTATCTAAAGCCTTAGAACTAGTCAGGTGCTCCCCCCACCCATACCATTTCTTACCCTCTAATCCTACCTGATCTTTAACAAAGCATTAATAATTCTAAGGATAATCTCTATTTTGTTGTGCTTTTTTGTAACTGTTTTAAATAAATCAATTTGTACTGTATATTTGTACTTTTGTGAGATCCTTTTTGCTGTTTTACCATTTTAAGTCTCTGTACTTGGCTACACACAGATTGTATTTTTATTGTTAATGCTCTTCTTATGAATACCTGCATTTAACTTGTGGACTATGTAAACACAATATATATCAATATCTATATATCTATATATCTATCTATATAAACTACTAGCTTTTCCTTTTGGTGTTTGCGCGTTCTTCCTATCCCAGCCTTAGATGATGGCCATCGGGTGGGGGATAGAAGCCCTTCATGGGAGAGCTTGTAATAGAGAGCAAACGGTGCCCATCTTTATGTGGTGGGCTTGGGGCAGATTACGAGAGCTAGTCCGGAGGCATGGTCCGCATATTTGTTGGTGTGTATTTCAGAGACCAGAAGTCTACTTGTACTTGAAGTAGATACTAGCACAATCAATCAAAAGGACCTGTAGATGTCTTCGCTGCTGGCCGTTTTTCCATTTCTTTCTCTTTCCTCGAGTACAGCCAGAAATTGCTGGAGTAAGTCAGTGCCAGTGATAGTTAGTTACTGCTTCTAACTCCGAAAGCTTGCCCCTGGTTAAGAGGTGAAACACTCAGACACAACATAGTGACTTAGATACACTTATTGAGTACTTACTGTGCCACAAACTATCCTAAGTGCATTTTATATATATATATATATATATATATATACACACATATATATACACACGTGTGTGTGTGTGTGTGTGTGTGTGTGTGTGTGTGTATATAAAATATTTTATTGGGGAAGGGGAACAGGACTTTATTGGGGAATGGTGTGTCCTTTCAGGATTTTTTCCAAGTCAAGTTGTTGTCCTTTCAGTCTTAGTTGTGGAGGGCACAGTTCAGCTCCAGGTACAGGAGCCGTTGCTAGTTGCAGGGGGTGCAGCCCACCATCCCTTGCGGGAGTCAAACCGGCAACCTTGTGGTTGAGAGGACAGGCTCCAACCAACTGAGCCATCTGGGAGCTCAGCGGCAGCTCAGCTCAAGGTGCTGTGTTCAATCTTAGTTGCAGGGGGCGGAGCCCACCATCCCTTGTGGAAGTCAAGGAGTTAAACCGGCACCCTTGTGGTTGAGAGCCCACTGGTCCATGTGGGAATTGAACCAGCAGCTTTCGGTATTAGCACGGAGCTCCAACCGCCTGAGCCACCGAGCCAGCCCCTAAGTGCATTATATATTAACAATCATTTGTTGCTAATATTATTTCCATTTTGTGGGTGGGGAAACCAAGACGGAGATCAAGTAACTTGCCCAAAGTTATACAGCTATTAAATAGCAGTGCAGAATTTTAAATCCAGGCATCTAACTCCTGAGACTGTTACTTTAGTTTGTTGTGAAAATTAAATGAGATAATCCATGTAAAGTGGTCAGAATAATCTTTGACACACAGTGAATACACAACCATTTTGAAGGATCCCAAGTAGCCCTTCAGTAAGGAGTTCAGTGAGAGAAAGGCATTTGGTTCAATGAAGTACTTTCTTTCCAATGCCCAGTACATAGTAATAAGCTTATTGAAATTTTTGTGTTTTTCAGAATATCACAGCCTGCTGGTAGGAATCAACCCTAGTTTACTGGGGGGTCAGTTTACACTATTAAGTAGCTTGAACCTATGGAGGTCAGAGAAGAGTCCAAGTTTCCTTGTTATGATATCGGAAGAGGTCCACATTCCTGGCATAGTTATTTTTCTGGCTACAACTTAACTAGGGCACTTCCTTCTGGACTTCAGGACCTATAATTATCTAAACTGTACACAACCTTTGGTGCAGGATAAGGAAAGTTCTGTGCTTGTTCTGTACCATCACAGAAGCTTTTTAGAAATGATCTCAGCTCTCGTCTCCTCCATGGTTTGGCAGCCATCCAAACTGCCAGAGGAGTCATTTTGCTGTAGCCGTGACCACTGTTGACTTTAGCTCCCGTATCACTTTAAAGCTGGATTATCCTACCTTGGCTCTGGAGAAGAAATAAAAAGATGGATTTACCTCTTTTCCCAAACATGAGTTTCTTGGTGCTATGACCTTAATATTGCAGCTATTTCTAGGAACATACTCCTAAGTGCAGCTGTCTGAATTTTAGAAGTCTGACAAACTGAATTTGGCTTGGAAAAGTAGCCAGCACCTAGTCTAAATACTGCATCCTCTTTAGAAAATGCCAGTTACGAGGAAAGGCATCTACTTTTGAGTCTGGAAAAGGTAAGCTAGGTTTCAATAGCCCTTGGACCTGTGGATTACCTTCGTTAGTTGTGGGAGTGGGCCCTGGCAAAGTCGACATCTGGTTGTTAAAGTCAGAGTTACACCTCAATTGTAAAGGCCCAAGTAAGGGATCTTTGCTTGGAGACCCTAAGGTGAGGAGCATTCTCTCTCAGGAAAGGACAACGCCAAAGCCACTGCCTGGAAACTTCCACCCAGGTCTCTCCTAGATCACTTTATTTGCAAGAATGAAATTGAGAGAAAAGCAGAAAAGGGCCAGTAAAGATAAAATTAATTTATTTGCCCTCAACAGCTCCGTGGGCTCCACTGGAGCCCCAAAGTCCTAGCATGCCCTGCAGCAGTGGGCTGGGGAGTCCAGTTCTCCGGAGTGCCTGCTCCCTTGTCTAGAACTGCCTTGAGCTGGGTCCCGCCTGACCCCATCATCCCGCTTCCACATGCAAGAGGTGCCCAGGTCCACCTGCAACAAACCTGGGCCTGCCTCGGGCAGCAAGGACAAGGCCCTGTGGGTGGCTGCAGCCTGATCGCTGTGGACTTGGGTGGGTAGGTGAGCGGGAGGGCAGAAGGTGGGTCAATGTGGTTCAGTGCAGAGAGCTGCTGTTCTGTTCTTCAAAGGCCATCTTGCCCAGGAGCTGGCTGTCCAACTCCACCCCACTCACAGGGAGCTGGAAGAAGTTCATTTCAGCTGCTAAGGCTGCCATGGCAGAAGGGTCCTGGCCAAACTGAGCTCGCAACATCATGTCCATTTTCTCCAGCCTCCTCTTGAGCCGCTTCGCCTCCCGCTCCCGGATGAGCCGGGCCTGCCGCTTCTCCGGGGTTTCGTTGGCCCTCTTGAGCCTCATGGCCTCCCGATCCCGCTGCAACCGGCGAGCGCGCTGCTCATCTGTCTCCTGCATGCGCTGCAAGCGCTTGGCCTCGCGGTCCCTCATGCGCCTTACCTCCCGCTCCTCGGGGGTCTCATTGTCCCGCCGGCTCTTCTTGGCCGTGCGCTCTCGTTCCAGCCGCTGCAGCCGTACTTCCAAAGGCTCGTTTTGTCGACGGAGGGCCCACTTGCGTACGCTGGGGGTCTGAGCTTCCAGTAGCTTCCGGTAGGCAGCACAGTTGTTGCATACAAGCAGAATTCCAGCCGGGTACACTGGAGGACTAAAGGCAATGTCCTTCCCCTCAGCACTGGAGGGGCCCTCACTGTGGGCTGGGGGTAGGGATTCCATATTAAGTACTTCAGGAAGTTTCTCGCTGGAAAGCAAAAATTTCTGATGGTTAGTGTCACCTTATAGCAAGGCTCAGATATCCACCCAGTCCTGACTGACTTGTCCTACCAGGCCAGTTGCTCCAAGATCACCACTAGGGGTCAGTTTGAGTGCTTGGGAGACGTCCGCCCCCCACCCCCACCCCCCACCTTCTTCTTCTTTGGGCTAGGGTGTCTACCAAGTCTTAAAGCCCACCTGGAGTTAAGAGACTGAGCTAACGGCCACAACAAGCCACTAGAAATCAGATGGGCCCTTACAACGTGCAGTTTTCATTCAAGCCGGAATGATGGTCTTTGGTAGGAGCTGTGCAGGGCAGTCCTGCTGTGGCAGGAGGCTCCTCCTTGAGGTAGAGGCTGCCTTCAGGGGAGGTATATTCCACTGGCTCAACCAGCTCCCCTGGCCAACTCTGCAACTAGGACTACGTACGACACAATTCACACAGTTCCTCTCCCGGGGATCCTCTCAGCACCCTTTAACTTTCCCCACGCTTTATTACGAATGTTCTTGGACTTCCCCACATCTCTTTCTAGATGAAAATATTATTCTGATAGGGGAAAGAAATGGGAATTCATTTCCTTTTGGGGATATCTAATGGAACAGACACATTTCCTGGCCTCATTGTTTGTATGAGGTTGGTCCAAAAGTAATTAGTTTAAAAGGTTAAAAATAATTGCAAAAACAGCAATTACTTTTGCACCAACCTAATATTTCCAAAGAGTCAAGAATCAGTAGCCTTTGCATTAACCTATCTCTAGCCTTTACTTCGACCTAGGAAAGCAGAACCCCCCATACCCAGAGGGTTAGGTACCCGGCTAACCTGTTAAATGTGGCATGGCTGGTGAAACGGGCTCCACACACAGCACAGTTAGACCTCTGGTCCTCTGAGTGGATGAGGAGGTGGCGACCCAGTGACCCTGGGGAGCTAAGGGCCCTGCCACAGACAGGACACATGTAGCTCTTGGCGCTCACCACTGCAGCAGTGTGCTGTAAAACAGAGTCTTCATCCGTCAACTCCTGCCACCTCCAAGACAATCTACACTCACTTAGAACAACTTTCTGGGAAACTTCCCCTTTCCTTAGTCTCAGAACAAGGGACTTGCAACTATTCTCCCCATTTAGCGCCTAGAAAATTAAAAGTCTCTTCTATTACAGGCCGTCAGAAGGGCCAGGCCATTCAGACCACTGCTCACATGTCATAACTTTGAGTTCTGATGACATTCTGGGACACGTGGCTGAACTGAGGAACAATGGGGCTCCAGAGCCAGGGCCATCTTCACAGCCTGAGAAGAATTCACACTTGGGATAATTTCTCTGACTGCTCGCTCACTCTGTGCAGGTCTAAGTGCAGGCGGAGGGAGCGACAAAGGCCAGTCTAGAAGCTGGCTAGGAAGACTGGTATCTGTAAGGGATTTAAGTGTCCTGCCTTCCCCTCAATCTTTTAAAAACAGTCTTCTCCTATCTTTATGGTATGGTAAAACCCAGGTTGCCACGTGTGCTGATACCTTTTCAATATAGCTCATAAGACAGATGCTCTGCGACTGGATCAGGGAAAAAAAGAACACAAAAGTTTGTCTTATTCTGACCCCCTTCTTTATACTAACTTTTTCCAGTATTTCTGAAACATTTCTGTTAACTCATTTTTGTTTCTTTAAAACAGAGCCCTCATTATTAACAGGTGTCAGTTTTTATTCCACTATTTAAAATATGCATTAAATAATTTTTTAAAAATGATAATTTTCATAGTATGTCTGCCTGGGAACCCCAGAACTTAATTTACCCAACATAGCCCACTTATTCTCCAAAATGTTCTAAGGATTGGAGTGGAGTCAATGAGAGCAACAACCCAAAGTTCCTCTGGGAGCTGCAGACAAAGGCTAAGCAAGCTGCTGGCGCTCGTGTTCCAGAGCCCGCACCTCCCCACGCCATACCTGGTACACGTGAGCAATCAGCTGCTCCCGACTCCCACAGTCTAGTTGGCAGAGGGGACACTGGCAGAGTCCAAGTAAGGGGTCCGAATTCAAATTCTCTGGGATCTGCAATTCAGTAAGTGGGCAATTAATTAAGACTGCTGACCAGTCTCTTCCCTGTCCCTACTACTTTTAACAGGGTATCCTATTATAAGGAACACAATCTGATATCACATATTATTCTTAGGTTTCCATACAGACCAAAGGAAAAACTAATGGTGAAAGGGAATTAAATTTGCACCCATGTACATTTTCTCCACGGCTTCCTGCAATGAGGACAAAGGATTGCCACAGAGAGAGCATGTCTATTTTTTACCCCTAAAGTAAACTGTAGAGAGGATTAGCTTTCCCCTGCCCGCTTCTTGCAGGAATCTTCAGGAAACAATTTAATGAGAAGATGGCACCTCAGGTAATACTTTGACTTAAATTTGCAAGCATATTCAAGAGTACACCTGAGGAAGTCAACCAATAGTTTTGCAAAGGTAGACATTCTGTCTGGAAAGAAATGGGAGTTTTAGGAAAGAGAGCTGTACATGGGTATAGTGATATGTGGGTGGAAAAGGACAGCTGAGTGTGATGAGACTTGTGTGTCTGAGGTTTGGGTAACTGGTGCTATTATATGTGGATGAGAGGCATCAGGGCCAAGTAGAAGGGTAAGGATGTTCCCGGACTCAGGAGCCATTTGTCACTTGCCTCATGCTCTACCACTTCGTTCCCACCAATGGGCTGTTCTGCATTTTCTAACTCTTTTTCCACTTTGACCACTCCTCCATCTTCCTCTGATGTGTGGGAAGAGACTTCATCTTGTGTGGTCTCCTCTTCATCACCCTCACTGTCACCTGAAACACACAAACTGGTCAGTTGTTCTAATTTTTGCATAAATACATCTTGAGTTGCTTTCCACCCTAGACTTTGCAGCCATAATGGAAAACATTTTCAGATCTTCCATAACAGTTTCCATAACAATTTGTATCAGTGCTTAGTTGGGTACAAATCACAGTAAGTGGAAGCCAGATATAGCTGTTGTTTATATACACTATAGAGAAAATGTGAGGCAAAACTGCATTGGAAAATGGTTATTGGGCCCTGTACATTATCATAAAAATAATAACTTCTTACACATAGTTCTCAAGTATCTCACACTTCAAATCACACCTCCCATATACCTCACACCATGCTCATTCCCACAGCATACCACCTCTGACTTACCAAGCCTGCTCACTGATTTCATTAACTCCTTTTCTCCATCAGCCCCTGCACCATTTCTCCATGGTATCACATACTGTTCTGTTCTGAGCCCCACTAATCTGTTCTCTCCCAACAAACCCCACTTAAAGGGCACACTTAAAGAGACACCAATAAGTTTTTCTTTCCTCTAATCAATAAAATAGGCTGTAGTCAATTAGGTGAAAATGATGTCACTTTATAGGGAAAGGGCTGTTCAGTACAATGGAAAAATTAGCACATCAGCCAACCTCCAGTAGTTTGCAGTGGCATTTGACTCACTGCGTACTTATTATTCTGCTAGTAACTTAGCATTTTAGCTAAATTAGTCCATTGTTTCTGTTGGTTCTTTGGATTATCTGATGGATGACTGAATGCATTAAGTAGAGGGAACAAGTCATTCCTTACTTTAGGATGAAATATAATTTATTGTGACGAAAGTAAGAATTCAGTGTTTTAGGGGGCAGGATGTGGCTGTGGGGAGGTCTGCCTGTGACTGGGGGATCTGCAGGGTTTGTGTAAACTGATTTTCTACCCTATTAGTTATAAAATGGTGTGGGGGGGAAATGATTAAAAAAGAAAGAAATTAACCCACGGTAACAAAGGTAGTTCTTTTCTAAAAGAAAAATAAAGTGCTAGTACCTTGAAGATCACAGTAGGAAGCCAAGCCTAGGGAAGTTGTCAGACTCCAACCCCATCCCAACCGCACCTGGACCCTTGGGCCTGACTGTAAGCCACACAGAAATACAGGGTAGAGTTCCACCCATCCTTCCTGCATCAGCACTGAGACTCAGCTTGCCAGCTAACGGTGCTTCTTGTCTTCTCTCTACAATCCCTTCCATAATTTCTAAATCCACCAGTATCTGGGCAAAACTGATTACATTCCCCTTCTTCCTAAGAAAATCTAAGCAAATTATCTGCTAGTAGTTAGCTGTGTCTCTGGTAGATACTCCACTTGGTTCGTGTACTGGATTTGATATGGTATATATGACTTATCTCACAGCCCAACGCTTTAGTTTGAATCCCTCTCAGTAATGAAGGATTGGCACAGATTAGATCTGGAATACTTGTAAGATTAGTCTAAGACAACATTATATCAAACTCATTTTTATAATCTATAAAAAAATCCAAATATATCTCTCTACTAGAAAGATTAAAAACAATAAATAAGTGTGGGGGCGGTCGGTTGGCTCAGTTGGTTAGAGCGCAATGCTCTTAACACCAGTGTCACTGATTCGATTCCCACATGGGCCAGTGAGCTGCGCCTTCCACAACTAGACTGAAAACGACTTGACTTGGAGCTGATGGGTTCTGGAAAAAAACACACTGTTCCCCAATATTCCCCAATAAAAAAATTTTAAAAAGTAAATAAATTAGTTTGCCACCTAGAGGAATGATGTATCTTTTCCAGAATGGAAACTTATTTGACTTTTTACAGATATTGTCATTCCTATCTGTTACTCAAACCGGTGACTCCAAGTTTTATAGAAATATTTGGGTTCATATTTCTCTACCTGAGCAATTAACTGGTAAATTATTGTTTTTGTTGCTAAATTATTAGTTTGAGGGAAAACTGAAGTTCTTAGAAGGTTGCAGAACTCTCCTTCTTCCTCAACCCCAAATGTAGAGAAGAATCTGAAATGCCACCCTGAATTAACACTAATAATAACCAATATCAGATGCATGAGATTAATAAAGTGTGGAAATCATCCTAAAAAATACTATATCTCAAAGTGTATTTATTCAGACAGGTCATGGAACAGATGACCACAAGGCTCAGCTGGTTACCCGCCATTGTCTTTCCCATCTCCTAACCACAGGGATCTACTTAGGACGTGGTGTGGGAAGGAAAGACCTCGATGTTAGCATTTTATATGATGTATAATCTCACTAGTATGCAAATCCTCTTGTATGACATTAAAACTAGGCCCTTCTCTCTCTCTTTCTCTCTCTCTCTCCCTCTCCCCCCCCTTCTCTCTCTTTTTCGCTCTCTCTCGCTCTCTCTCTTTCTCTCTCTTTGCATGGATTTCTTTGGAAAAAAAAAAAAATGCTAAAAAAAAAAAAAAAAAAAAAACTAGGCCCTTGAGCAAAAGTTTCATTAATGCCACTCTTCCATTTTATTAGTTATGAATAAATAGATCCAGGGGAACAGATGTTTTTTCTTTCATTTGACCTAACCCCGGGGCTGCTTGGGCACTAATTATTCTTATGCCCCTATCTATCACAATCAGAAACATATCTGTGTATGGCACTGTGCCAAGTACTGCAGTCCCTGAGTTAAAAACAAACAAAACTCAAAATGCCAAACCTGTTCTCTGGATAAGCACATGCCCATACACCTTAGAACACCTCTGGGAAGGAACACTGAAGACCCACACCTCTCCTCCTTCATGTCTTCCTCCCAACCCCATGCACAATCCCCAGAGCACACACACTCTGACAATTCTTCTCCCATTGCCCTGAGTCATTACCAGAAGGTGCAGAACTCACTGCTACTGGAGTCCTGATCTCTTAGTTGTTGGATAGCTTGTCGCTGACTGCCAAGGTCTCCAGGAAAATCAGTTTTCATCATCGCCTGGCGGGCTTGCTCTTCTAGCCCAGCAAATACTTGATCCCCTGGTGGTCAAAAGGAAAAATAGTCAGGCCACCAGCTGGGCAGCACATCCCTAGGCAAGTGGGTTGGAAAGTCAGACCTTCAAAGGTAGGAGTCAGGCAGGTACCGTGTAGTGGAGTCATTCATCTCTAAGTCAGCTTGTTGCCAACAACAGTTTCTGGGTACAGCTACTCTTCCTGGGAAATAAGCCAGCTGCTCTAGAAAGCATCATTTGCTTCCCTTAAATCCTCCTTGACTCCTTTTCGAAAGGTGATCAAATGCTACTGTACAAATTTAGCTTCAGAATCTCAATTCCATTTACAACCTTCCATCAGGATTGGGGAGGTAGAGGTAAGAAGAGGCAAAGGGGTAGGATGAAGATAGGGCAACAAATATGGGCACAATCTTTGAATCTTAAGGTTCTAGCATTATGCCCTGACTCAGTGTCTATCTCTGATTACAAACAAGTGCTTCAAATAATCCAGCTAAGTAACAGTATCTAATCCCATCTTTCATCCACTCTCCTTTTAAGACATGTTCTGGAAGTTCTTCCTTGACTCCCTTTCTAATGTCTATCAGGATTAGCCGTGAGAAAATCAACAACTAGTTGAATAATGGATTCAAAGGAGAACAGATAAAATATGAACTCATTTCTGCTGAGGAACAAACTTCTTGAAACATGCCATCTAATGTGCAACAAATATCTCATCTGGTATTGGTCTAATGATCCAATATGGTCTATGTTTTTTTTTTTTTTTTTTTTAGTATGGAGTATCAAAAAGCCCTGGACCCCTCGATTATGCATTTACTTCTGATGAACTCTGCCTAGGATCTGTGTGGTTACTGAAGAGTTAACATTTAAAGGCTCTTTTATTTCCAAGAGGCCAGGCATAAGGAGAAAAGAGAATTGGGTTTCTCCAGGTTTCCATGATCTCAGTCAGAGTGGAAACTACAGTCCCCATTCTCCAGCCACCAAGAGAGAATAATAAAAAGCCCTAGTGAAATGTTTGACAATAGACCAATAGCGCTTTCTTACTGCAGAGAGAAAGGGAAGTAAACAGGCTCAGGTTCCAAGGCAGGAAACAATGATGTAGGAGAAATGAACTGGTCAGTTGACCGGCACTAGTCTTCAGGCAATGAAAGAACGGATGTGAAGTAGGCTTCATGTGAAAGGCTGTACGTTCAGCAAATATTCATTGAGCATTTACTATATGCTAAGTGCTGAACACTAATAATAGCTAGTATTTGGCACTTTCTAGTTCCAGACTCTTATGTTAAGTACTTTGTAGTTGTTACCTTACCTTAATTCTTTGCAAAATTCTATGTGGTAGGTATTACTACTCAAATTTTACAAGGTCTATAGTGGAAGTAAATATTCAAACCCAGGTCTGCCCAACTCTTATATCCATATTTTTAAACTGCTTTCCAGTAGAGATGTAAGCAGAAGGTTAAGTGGTTCATCAGAGTGGTTTTACTGAAAACAAACGCTGTCTCTGTGAAAAGAATGGCTCTGATCCTAGTGTTACTATTATCTTCAAATCATTAAGAAAATGATAAACACAATCCAAATATCAAAATAATCTTCCCAGGGCCAGTATATAACCAAAGGAAGCATCATTTTGATGGTCCCAATACTATGTGATGTTACCATGCCCAGGGTTAGAGTGACTAGTATTATAGCTATCTGACTAGTATTATCAGTATCTGACTGATACTGTGAGTGGGAATAGACGTGGTTAGTGTTCAAATATACTTCCAGACACAGCGCCCTCCAACTAAAGGAAAAATAAGCTGCTTTAAGTCCATTTTTATAATACTCAAGATGATACCCTGGATACACATTACTAGTAGGGAAAGCAAAAAGTGAATTCTGTGTTATAGTATCTCCTTTCTTTGCAGAAGTAAAATATTTAATTTCTCCATGTTGGTTTCACGGTAACAAGACCATGACCAACTGGAATAGTTACTGAATTCTTCTGAGTAGCTGCATGTTTTTGGACCTGGTGGCTGTGGGCAGATATGGCACTAAGGAAAACAAGTTATATACCAGCATGTAGTTAATACCGGTCAGATCATTCTCATCAGTGATACTGCTCATCTCTAAAGAAACGTGGCCAGAAATCTGCTAGGTTTATAGAATACTAAGAACATACACTTCCCCCCACTTCATAATAGGAACTCACTATTGGATTAGTAAAAGGGCATCTAAAAAGATACGTACTTTTCAATATTAGCTAGTAATTCAGTTTAGTCTCCATCAACTGGAGCTCAAAATTTATTTTTGTCTATTGATTAAACAGAGAAGGGTCTGTTCCATACAACTTCCCTATCTAGAACTTTTGCTCACCTAGGCAATCTCACCTAGGACAGTTGGGATATATTAATTCTGTCATTCCTTTTTGGCAGTTTAGAGAGAAAAGCTGTGCTCTTATATTTTATTCTATTCCTGATTTGAGAAAAAGGCTAAGGTAAACTGTATTCCTCAGGGCTATTCCTATTTTAAACAACCAAAGCAAACTATATAAAAACCATTAAAAAAAAAAAAAGTCTGATTTTGGCAGATCTCATAGGACAAGATATGTGAATGACCTTCCGATAGTCATTATTTACCTAATCCCTAAAATCTGGCTGTCCGAAATTATCCTTTCATAAGAGGGTAGTAATACTTGCTAAAAGTATGTCACATTAACGTAAACATAATGTGATCCACAGAGATACTAGTGATTAGGAAGTGTTATACAATTGCCTGCTTGTATAATGTAGAATTATTATTTCCTTCTACCTTGAGACTGTTGGAGTAGGTTAAAAATATCCTCTGGTCTCTAGATATAAATGTAGGGCAACCATCTTATTTAACATGGGTATTTATTTGTCTATTAATAGTTGAGAACGAATCATCTAAGCATCATAGTAGAAAGCAAGGTGCTACATCTCCTTACTCTCTTATGAAATCAAAATACTGTTTGACTTGGCTAAGGTTTTTCAGACCAGAGAAAAACAAGGCCATGCAAGCAAGTTTGTAGAACAGATGAGAAGCCTGAGATGAAAGTTATTAGAATGGCAAAGATTTTACAATTCTCTTTCTTGAGTCCTTAGTGCAGTTAAATAAATGCAATTTATGGCTGACTGAAATAAAGTGTAGCAGCTGAAACATATTCTAACAGAGCACATGTCAAATTAAAAAAAAAAAAAGAAGAGAGTGAGGGGCTTAGGATTCCATTTCTAGTTGACAGTCTCTGTAAAGTGCTATCACATTTGGGAACATAACCATTTACCTCACAAGGACGCTGACAGAATGAATGAAGATAAAGCAAGTTGTACTTTTTAGAAGAAAAGGGACTTTAAAGGCTTTTTTTCCTACTTCTCTGTAAAAGCTGAAAGCTTTTAATTGAAGTTGAAAGTTTTTAATCTCGTATGTGCTCTGCAATCTGAAAACAAAAACTCTTAAGAAAAAAGTTTTCCTTTTCTTAGTGGTTAGCTTGATGTAAACATACCAAATGAGTGTGAAAGGCACTCTATTTTCAACCTCTCTAGAAAGAGCTGACAAAAACTTGTACTCAAAACGGATGAGTTGAAGCAATAGGGTGGGAAGAAGGTCTAACAGATTTCAGCCCATCGGCAGTTTCTCTGTGACTAACAATTCTGGGCTTTTATTCCAAAAGCTCTCGTCAAGTCTATTAATGAACTGGATAAAACACAAGAGTCTGCCTGGATATTTCTGGGGAAAGGAGAGATCATGACGGTAATTTAGATACAGAGACAGTCCTGAGGAAAGCCAAGTAAATGTCAGAATAGCCTGCCCATTGGCTTCTAAAGTGGATAGAATGAATGCTGCCAGGCTACCGCAGTGGGATTCTTAATATATTCTTTTAGGCAGGCTTTGAGCTTCATGCCACACAATCTTCTTCTTCCCAGAAGGCAGATCTAATGGAGCTCAGCCATTATTCTGCTCAAGTGCCGACTGGCTTTGATATTTAAGCAAAGCTTCTGCAGACTTTCCTGCCTCCCAGACCTTGAGTCCATTCCATTTACTTTAAATAGATGAGCAGCATTAAATTCAATACATTTGACTGGTTCCATTTCACTGCAAGAGGATAGGAGACTCAAGTGGTGAGAAGACTGAAATTACCTATTTCTACTTTCCATTATTGTCACGGGCAATGAGAAAACCTTTCAAAAGAGGCAGGATCAGCTTCAGTCCCCAAACAGTAAATAAATAGAAGGTCCTCAGAGACCAGCAAAGCTCAGTGTCTTTTCTTCTTTGGTCAAGCTTAGTCCATCACCTGAGAAGCCTTCCCAGTTCCCTGCCCAAATGCATCACTGAAAACAGCCCCTCCCTGGGGGTCTGCTTACGAGCTGCAGCTGAACATTTCTATTCACAGCTCTCTGCATGGTCACCACCACAGGAGCTGCAAAGTCCCACCTACTCCACCACAACACAATGTTCACTTGCTCTGGGAATTGCATTTCTGCAGTTGTGGATGTGTGATGTTCTCCCCTCTCCGTGGCCTATTTGTCCATCTGTTTTCCAACTCTAATGCCAGCTCATCCTGGGTTTGACTGACTGTAGTGGGAGGAAATGCAGCTGATGCATATATGATATGTGGACACAGGCATAAGCCACACAAGCTTTTTCTGGCCCCCCTGGCCTTACCACAATCACGCCATCATCTCCCCAGTTACTTTCCTCAAATCTAACCAGTCTCTTTGGACAGGTGGCTTTTATAGGCAAACGCCCAACTCCTATGACTGCCTTATTTGTGAACTCATTATCTCTACTAAGAGTACCTTTTGTGCTCTGCCTTCTTGGGGTCACATCTGTGTTTATCAGTCAGTACTCACCTTCGACCAGAGAGAAGACAATCCTCCTAAACCGTTGTGTTAGATTGTGCTAGAGATACTTCATTTTCTCTCTCTTGACAAGCATTACATTCAGGCCCACTAAATTTTACTGTTTTTGCAGGAATTTCTAAATCCTTCCTAAACCACTCACCTTTATATTAAACAGACTTCCACATCCACCTATTCCAGAATACACTCCTAGAAGCATCCAACTTGTTCTGTCTTATAAAATTGTTCCAGGACTCAAAGAATTAATTGTATGTGGAGGTTTGCTACCCTCACCCCATTATCTTGTTAAGTCCTCTTAATTCCTCTGTTCCTACTGTTTTCTCTCCTATTCTTGAAATTAGCCAATAAGATAAGGTACATAGTACCTGGCAGGTAGTATGTTTTTAATAAATTTTAGTCCTCTTATCTTAACTCCTGTCTAATCTCTCCTTGCAAATGTAGGATTTTTTTCCCTTTAAAAAAATCTCTCCTATGTTACCTCTGAATTCTCTTCAAATGTTGCTGTACTTTATTTAGTCAGTCTTCCATAATAATAGGGAGCTATTTGTCTCTTTTGTAAATACTTGGGTAAGATGCTTATCTCCCCAGATCATGGGAACCAGTTAGTTATCTCAAATCTACATAGACATAGTTCTGATAATTTAATAAGGTACTTTAAGGTACTTGAACACCCTCTCTGAGCAGTGCTAGAAGTACAGAGAGTGAGAGCAGGAAATAGGTATATATGAGATATGGTCTCTGCCCTCTAGAAGTTTACAATCCAAGTACTGAAATAAAACATACATACAAAACTGTAGAGAAATAACAACGCAATAGTACATACCTGGTCTTCCTGTTACCAGTCTCTCCCCTTTGTGATCCATCCTTCACAATGCCATATAGTCCCAAAACACTGCCTTCTAAATGTCACTCCACTCTCCCTGGTTAAAAACCTTCAGTAACTCCTTCCAGTCTACACAATGAAGTTTGAACTTGTCCTGGCCTTCAAGCCTCTACAATATAGAGTCAAATACTTCCAACCTCATGTCTCTGACTTCTGGACAAATGACAGTTCTGCTTCATCCCAAGTCTCCTTGTCCCCTGAACATATCATAAGTATTCCCCCTTGTGTCTTTGCTCACATAGTTTTCCCTATCTGATTTTATATTTTCCTTTTTTAAAAAAAAAATCCAGTTTCTACCTTCTAGGACCCAGTTCAAATTCATGGTCCAGGGCCTATCCCATCAAGCATTCCCTTGTTACCTCAGTCCATGGACCTCTCTCCCTCCCCTTAACTTCTGTAGTACACACCGTCTGTAGCATCCCTATTTGGCACTTAGTATATACTGTGTGTGTGTGTGTGTGTGTATCTGTGGCTACATTACAGTCTTATATATCCTTATATTGTTTTACAGCCCAGGCATCTAACATATGGCTTTGCACGGAGTAGATATCCTATAAATGTTTGTTAATATAAGGATGAACTAAATACACTTACTCGTAAAGACAGGTTTCGACCACCTTCTTCAGCAACCAGACACACTTTAAATCCATCACGTTCAACACTTTTAACCCTTTTTTCTTCACAAATTAGTGTGAGCCTCTCACCTAAATTCAGATTACTTTTCCATTCCAACCCTCAATGTTCCCAGATTCCAGAAGACAAAGCCCCAATACTCACAGTGAACTTTATTTGGATTTGTCTGTTTCCGACGGGACATGTTTCCCTGATTCAGGAGCTCTGGCCTTTCCCAGTTTCACGACTGGATATGTTACTACCTCCTTGCAGGGTGCTGACCTATAATAAAAAGGATATTGGTAGCACATGTCATTTTGCTCAGATATTACACAAAATTAACATTTAAAGACTTTTAAAAATAGTTCTTAAGTATATAAAACCAGTTATAAATAATTGAACTAATTAAAGAAATTAATAAACCTCTAGCACAATATAAAAGGTCCCAAGAAGTTTAAGAAGGGACTCCTTTAGAGGATTTAGAGAATTTCACTCTAAATCTATCTGCTGAATCCAGAGTACTGTTAAGCAATCATGATCAAGGTCACAAGATAGAAAAGGAAGCAAACAACTCAGGCAACCAGAGTTAGTAGTACAGCGGGCTCAAAGGGATAACCCCAGTGAATTATAAAAGGAAGCAAAGGAAGCTAAACAGGGTGGCAGCTCACATGCCTGCGGGAAGTCAAACCCAGCAATCTGCACCAATGGGGAGCCCCAGATGTTTTTCAAGAAGTTAAGTTATCTCACCAGGAGGTGACAAAGGCATCACATCCCTATGAGAAAGGAAACGTCTCCAAAACTTTTAAGCATCTGTAAATGAAACCACAGGAAATACAGGGCACTAAAGCAAATCAGACTTCCAGTGTTGAAGATGGGCTCTCACCAGAAGAGCCTGATGCCATCCACATTGTTGAGTACTAATTCAGCACTCCAGTGTGAAACACCAACCTGGCCCTGCTCACAGGCTCTGCAGTGGTGGTCAAAGTTAATAACTTTAGTGCCTCTTCTCAGTCCAGCCTCTATGTCACAAAGGTATCAGTGGGAGAAACAAAGAGAAAAGCTCCCCAAATGAGAAGTGCTGCAGAGACATGCACCTGCTTCCCTGAAATAGGAGGGAAGAGATACTTAAGCCTGGAGGTTTCTGATTAGTTATAAGACAGTCTTTCCCAGCAGTAAGTGTTGTTAGAGAGTCTGAAATGAATTAGTATTGGAAGCTGTGACATTTTCTTTGAAAGATAAGAGTGAATAAACAGATACAAACTAAAAAGAGACGGATTCTTTTTCCTACCAAAGACAAGAGGGATCTAGTCACCCTCTTAAGTTTTCTTTCAGTTCCTGCCTTCCCAAATTGTACTCACACTGAATAAGCAAATATAAAATTGTAGTTTATTGCTTTAAGAGACATGAGAGGCTACTACTAGCTATACTTTGCAATTCAGTTAGTGAAGACTCACCTCCTGTTATGCCAACTAACTCCTCTATGTAGCTAGAAAGGAACTCAGACCTGTAATCAGATCCTGCCTCCCCTTACCAAAAGAAGAAAGAAACCGCAAATGGCAAAGACAGGCCTCCACAGGAAGTGGCAAAGGAAGCAGCTTTCAGGCAGTCTTCTATCATATCTGCATATCAAACACAGTTCTTTTTCAGACCTTTAATTAAAAAAAAAAAAAAATCTCCAAATATACATAAAAATCAATTTTAACTATTTGGAGGGAAGTATGCTGAGCATTAATGCTAATGGTGTGTGTTCTCTATTCTAAGTTTTATTTATGTAGATCATTTCTTTCTAATCAAGTAGTTATTTTATTAATGGAAGCAGTGAATGAATAGTCCACTTTGGATAATAGACACTTTTCCTGTAAGTCTGTGGAATCACAAAGTAGGAAGCTGAATGAAATGCAGGTTATCTTTCATTTTTTCTAAAATTTGCAGAGCTACACCTCTCTATTGTATAAGGAAAATACGAAATCTTAACTAATCTTTCAATTTTCTCCCCATCAAGCTCAGAAATTCAAACTGTGAGATAAAGGTAATAAAGATCCTTCTGAAGGAAAGCCAAATAATTTGAGACAGGCTCTATTCAAATCATCTTGGTGAGGCAACAGTTCTATACTAACAGCTCTATACTACAAGTCGGAAACAGATGAGTATCTGCATATTTAAATCAGCACTGTCCACTACATCTCATAATCCTCCTAGTGGCCAAATGGGGCACTGACCAGATGGTACCCAATGGGACTTCACACCTGAAGGATTAAGGAGAAAATAAGCAAATACACTCCCTCCCTCAAAAAAAGAAAGCCTGGGGTGGCCCGTTAGCTCAGTTGGTTAGAGCCTGGTGCTGGTAGCACCAAGGTTGCTGGTTCGATCCCCGCATGGGCCACTGTGAGCTGCGCCCTCCTTAAAAAAAAAAAAAAGCAAGCCTGTGGGGTCGTGGACTCTCGAAAACAAATAAGAAAAATAAGAAAATAAATAAGTAAATAAATAAATAAATGGCACTGGAAGTACATTCTTGACCACACACAAGATCTCAGGGGTTAGACAACTGTTTGGTAAGCATTACAAGCTAATAAAATCCATAGACATATTGCCTGAAAGATTACTCATTCAGTTTTACTATGAACACTGCCTTAGTTCCCAAGCCTGAATTTGAAACCAACACAATAATGTAAACGGATAGCTGCCTGAACATCACCATCTGGAAGAAAACCGCGATGGAAAGAAAGGTAAATGTTGAGATTCGGGTCTACAAGGGATTCTATTTTAAAGGGAAGGCAGCTTTGTCTGTCTTTAGAATGAGGTTAAGAGTCCTTGGGAGGGGGGCCAACGTCTCCCCTTAACACTGTCCCTGCTCTCCCACAGGTGTTGGGTTGCAGCTTCCAGCACACACCACAGACTTTAAGCAAGGAAAAAACTGGTGAAATCCAAGCTTTAAGAAAAGAGGGTGCACTCCCACCTCCAGCTCTCGTGCGGTTCCCACGGAGCAAAGTAAACTCGCCTGAATCCCAGTGATTTGTATCTGCCAAAAAGGAGAGGACAAGAAAGCTGGTCACGTAGTCGCCTCGCTGTTCACCCTGTTCCCACTTCTCTTTGGTCTGGAGTGTGTGTATAATCAGCCGAGATGGTCCCTCTGGCTTCTTCAAGCATGAGCTCAGGTAGATTCCCGGGAATTATCACAGACGAGAGCCAGGGGTCTTCCGAGGCGGCTCAGACAAACCCTCAGACAACACAGTCTTCTCCGAAATCTAAATTTAGAAGCCTTTCTGCGAGACGGCGACGCCGGACTGATACCCGGGTCTGCACTCCCACGCCCATCCTCCCCCTCCCCCAGCTCCTCCCCAGCCTGTCAGACGCCGGGGCCGTCCTGGCTGTTCTTGGCCAACCCGACCTGGGCCCACGCGGGGAGGACGGCTGCGCGGACACCCCTACCGTGGCAGAGGGACTGAAAGAGGAACAGCCGGCAGGGAGCCAGCCGGGTCCGGCCTCGTCTCGGGGACGCGGGGCAGGGGGTGGGTCGGAGCTTGGGCTGCCCCCGCCCCCCCAGGCCAGAACGAGCACCTACCCCCCTCCCCAGACACAGACAGACAAAAGGACCGACAGCCGGCGACCCGGAGGGAGGTGAGGAGCCCCTGCATCCTCAGCCTGGCCCCGGAGGGAAGGAGTCGGGAGTCTTTTTACCCCGCGCCTCGGCGCTCCGCCGCGCTCCGGGTCCCTGGGCCCCGCCTCCGGACAGACGGACCGCCGGACAATGGGCCCCCGGCCGCAGCTTGGGTCGGCCAGGCCGGGGCTCTCCGGGACTGGCCCCCGGCAGGCGGAGGGCGGCTGCGGGCCGAGCTGCTGGCGGGGAGCCGAAGGGCAGAGCTGCAGACGGACAAAGCCAACGGCAGACAGACAGACGGAGGGGGAAAAGATGGCGACGCGGGCGGCGGGTGCGCGCTGTTCGCGCACCCGCAGCGAGTGAGGCGCGTGCACGAGCCTCTCCTCTCTCCCTCCCTCCTTCTCCAGCCTGGTCCCCCTAGCCGCTCCCCAGGCGCGCGCTCGGTGTTGTGGGAGGGGCTTGAGGGGAGAGGGGTCCCGGGAGGCGGGACTTAAGGGAGCATCCAATCCCAGACGTTCGAAAGGGGACTCGCCTTCATCCAGCGCCCCACGGACCACCCAGCCTCCCACTCTCCTTGGTCTTTCTCTAGCGTTGTCAGCCCCTCAGCTCCTCTAACTCCTCCTGGACCTGTAAACTCCACCCTCACTGTCAGCCCTGATCCTGGTTTCCTACCCCACCTTCGAGTTCAGCCACAAAACCCACATCCCCCAACCACAGCTCCACCGCATGCTCCCCTCTCCTTAGTCCGACCTGACTTAGTCTCACCCTCCGCCAACCGAAACCCTCTTCCCTTCGTTGCCCCACACTTCACATTTCTTCGACTCCCAAAGCATTTAATGTGACCGAGACCTAGGGACCACGAACGTTTGTAGGGGGGCTAGATTCAGGTCTGAACCTCGGAGAAGAAAAATCTTTAGTTTTCTGTTTCTTTAGATATTTAAGTAAGTCTCCAACATGATTCTCAACCAATAAAATAACTAGCTGTAGACCTACCATAGAAGCATAGGATTAATTTAGAGCAGGGTAACTTGTGGCACTATTGCTACTTAAGGTGCATTTGGGGCAATTGACAGTGGTTAGACTCACTTCCTAATTAAACCTCCTTCCCCGTCATCGTCTCTTCTAGTTCCGAACTACTTTGCTTCTTATTCTTTCTTCTTGTAGAAGGCCTAAGCCTACCTCTGACATAGCTTACTTGGAGAAGAAGGGAATACGGTGTTAAGAAGATGGAATCTGGTACTAAAAGATCTGGTACTAAAAGCTTTGAGTCCTACCCAGCTCTGTCACTGATGAGCCTAGTGACTTTGAGCAAGTCACTTCCCTATTCTGAACCTCTGCTTCCTAAAATGGATAATAATATAATAATTCCTAGTCTCTACTCTCATAAGATTGTGTTAAATTAAGTAAAATGAACATATGAAAGCATTATGCAAATATTCTTTACTTGCATATTACTGACCCCACAAAGGCAGAGCTAATGAGGATGGTGACCCTTGCTTATAAAGCAACAAGTCCTGGTATTTGCCTAAAGTGCTCTTGAAAAATGTCCTTCCCATAAATCTCCAATGAGATCATATCACTGTCTGCATCTTGTGTTTGATGTGAGAGAATGGCTGTATTGAAGGATCTTGGTCCTTCACAATTCTATGGTAAATAGCTCATTCATTCATTCATTCATTGTAGCAGGAATATTTAGGTACGAATTATTATTCTTTAACTTCAGTTAAGGAAACATTTTCATTTCATTTAAAATTTTAATTCCTAGGTAGCCAAAAATTGAATATTCTCATCCAACCAGAAAGTTTTTAGAAAGTTTCGTTTAAGAATGCAAACTGGAAAAAACATTGGCTTTTATACTTAACAGTAATTCTTTTTCTTTTCCTACATCATCCCTGAAGTGGTCTCCCTAATAAGACAAGTATCCATCGGATACCCTACAAAATATTTACAACATTATTGATTATATTCCCCAAATTGACTTTTGTATTCCCGTGGCAATCTTGTGGTTACCGATTGTGCTTTCTCATCCCCTCACCTTCCCCCTTATCCCCACCCCCATCTAGCAAGCCTCAGTTTTTCCTCTATGTCTCTGAGACTTTAACAGTAATTCTTAATGAGTGTAGACTGAGGGATACAAATACTTCATTATGTCACTTTAAAGCTGGCACAGTTGACATTTTCAAAATGAAAGTTGCTAGCAGGTAAAGCATTAGGAGAAAGCCTCCAGTGAAATTTCTTGGCCCATCATTAAATTACTATGTAAAGTTGAGCAACTTGTTCCATCTCTGAGTGGCAAATAAAATGGGATCTTAATAATGCTATTCTTATAATCTTCCTGTGCCCTAGAAATGTCTCTGAGGTGTTGTGATTCAGGGTTATAATGAAATAAGGGAAAATTATAAAATAAGAAATTAGTTTATTTTTCCTCTGCTTTTACCTAAACTTGTTCTGTATCTAGATGCAGAGTAATTTATTATGGATTTTTTTCCAGCTTCATTTTTTATTTTCCCAATCCACTTACATAGTTATGCTATTATTTTGCGACTTCAACTGTATTAACTTTCCCTTTAAATATCTTCCTAATCTGTTTTATATTTATTGGCTCCTACAATGACTTTATTAAAGTTTTACATTACAGCAGTATTGGTGGGAGAATTTGAAGAACTTCATTAAAATTTTTATTTAAGATATAATTCACATACCATGAAATTCACCCCTTTAAAGTGTGCTATTCAGTGGTTTTTAGTATATTTGCTAGGTTGTGCACATCACCAGTATCTAATTTCAAAATGTTTTCATCACCCCAAAAAGAAACCCCACCCCCATTAGCAGTCACACCCCATTTTTCCTCCCCTGACCCCCTGGCTACCACTAAACTACTTTCTGTTTCTATGGATTTGCCTGTTTTGGACATCTCACATAAATGGAATCATCCAGTATGAGGCCTTTTGTGTCTGGTTCCTTTCACTTAACAATGTTTTTAAGGATCATCCATGTTTTAGTATGTGTCAGTATTTAATTCCTTTTTTATGGCCAAATAGTAGTATTGCATTGTATAAATATGCAGTACCACATTTTACTTCCATTCATAAGTTGATGGATATTTGTATTGTTTCCACTTTTTGGCTATTCTGAATAATGTTGCTGTGAACATTTGTGTACAATTTTTGTGTGAATACATTCTCAATTCTCTCAGGTACATAACTAGGAGTGGAATTGTTGGGCCACATAGTAACTCTATGTTTAACTTTTTAAGCAACTGCCAAACTGTTTCCCAAAGTGCCTGCATCATTTTATATTCCTATCAGCAATATACGAGGGGTCCAATTTCTCCACATCCTGGACTACACCTGTTATTGTCTGTCTTCTTCATCATAGCCATGGTAGTGGATATGAAGTGATATCTCATTGTGGTTTTGATTTGCATTTCTGTAATGACTATGGACGTTGAATATCTGCTCATGTGCTTTTTATTGACCAGTTAGAGAATGTCTATACAAATCTTCACCCATTTTAAAATTGGGTTGCCTTTTTATATTTTTGTAAGAGTTGTTGTTTTTTTAATATTCTGGATAGTAGACCCTATAGGATATGTTTGCAAAATTTTCCATTCTGTAGGCTGTCTTTCACTTTATTTATTTATTTTTTTTTCACTTTCTTGATAGGAGTCCTTTGAAGCACCAAAGTTTTTTATTTATATGAAATCCAATTTATGTTTTTTCTTTAGTTGCTTGTGATTTAGGACTCATTTCCTAGTCCACATTCATGAAGATTTACACCCGTTCTCTTCTAAGAGTTTTATAGTTTTAGTTCTGACCTGTAAATCTTTAATTTGTTTTGAGTTAATGTTTATAGAGATGTGAGGCAGTGAGATACAACCTTATTCTTTTGCATGTGGTTATCTAGTTTTCCCAGCACTGTTTGTTAAACAGTCTATTCTTTCCCCCATTGAATTGTCTTGTTCTTCTTGTTGAAAATCAATTGACCATATATGTATGGGGTTTATTTCTGGACTTCCAATTCAATTCCATTTACCTATATGTCTATCTTTATGCCAGTATCATAGTCTTGATCAGAGTCTCATATTTTAAGGAGATAGTTTAAACTTTTGAATTTATATTTAGAATCTAAAATTATAAATTTTCATTCCTTTGAATTCATTTAAGGAAATATTAAGTTTTCTAAGATGATTACAACGATGATCAGTGTCACGGAAACAATTTGCTTTGAGAACTCTTTTAATCTTATATATGAATCCAAATCAGAGTAATAACTGTGATTTAATGCATTTTTCTTTTCATTTTTTGATAAACTCAATATATATGAATTGAAGGTAAAACCAGGATGCAAATTATTATGTGTATGATGTCAAGTCTCAAGATCTGGGTTCAAGATTTGATCCTGGCACTTAAACTGTTGACCTTGGACTGGTCACTCTACAGCTCTAAGCTTCACTTCCCTTCTATAATAACTAACAATTATTTCTGACCTACAGCTGCTTCATAGGGATGTTGTGAGCCTCAGATTGAGGTAATGTGATTGTAAGTACCTTGCAAATTGCAAAATGCCACAGAGATAGTTAATATTTGTATACAGCCCTAATTAGTGATACCAATAAGTTCTCTGAAGTATCATTCCGTAAATACTCTAAAAATGTTCTTGATGTTTTTCCTAGGTCTTAGGTAGATGTCCAGAGTGGTTCCTATTTCATTTTATATTCTTTAGCCTAAAAGCTTTCTGAAACTTTTCCCTTCCTAAATATCAGTACTTAAAAATAAAAGGCAAGTTACTCTGTGCCCATCATCTTTCTTTTTTCTCTTACACAATGTGTAGTACTATAGTAAATATGTTAGGCTTCATGGGCAACATAGGGTTTTGTCACATATTCCCTTCTCTCCCCCTTTTTTTACAACCCACTAACAATGTAAAAACCACTCTTAGCTGGAGAGGCTGTACAAAAACAGGCCTGACTGATTTTGGCCTGCAGGTGTGTTACGGACTCTTATTCTGTTGGGTTCAAGCTCTACATCAGGTTTTAATTTCAGCCACTAGTTATAATCATTTACACAAAAAAGAGTTACTGGTTAACTAACCAAAGAAATGTTATGTGTTACTTTCCAAGCAGTAAAACAGGATTTTCAAGTGAAACAGGGTGAGTCAGTTTTTGTTTTTTGGATTATGTTTTGCATCTGAATAAAACTGGTCTGTTTAGCTAGGAACAGAGATAATATTTTGAATAACTGGCTGGTTGTGGTACAATTCATATTGATGTATTTATTATAGGATCTAAATAATTAGAAAGGGCAAGACACAGGTGATTGCTGAATCCAAGCCACTGTAGAGTAGGAAGCAACTTTTCTAAATGAATCATGTCATTTTTAGCAAGACATGGGTTTAATGGCACTTTTTCACTCATCTTCACTGTCATTGTTTGAACAAACTTGCAATAATGCCAAGGATTCCAAACATTATCTAAATACACTGTGCTACTGAGGGTATGGGGAAATAGAAATTCTCACACATTGGTGGTGGTGGTGTAAATTGATACTTCCTCTTTGAAGGGTAATTTGGAATTATCTGTTAACATTAAAAATATACCTACCCTTTGACCCAGTTCTTCTGCTTCTGGGAATTTACCCAATAAGTATAATACAATCCATGCAGGCAAATATCTAGTCATTGTAGCATTATTTATAGAGGCAAAATATTGGAAATAACCTAATGCTGATCAAAAGAGCAGTGCTTAAAAATTATGGTACACATATACTATGGAATATTATGCAGCTCTTTAAAAGAATGTGAATTATTGATAACTACTGATGTGGAACAATCTCTAAGACATATATCTTAAAGCAAGTTATAGTACTGTACAAATTATAGTATAATATGTATAATATGCTACTATGTGTTTAAAAAAAAGCATATGTATATGTATATATATTGTTTTATATGTGGGAAGAATGGTTTTATATTACTAGGAGAAGTTCGATAGCATTAAATGTTTTCTGTTAGACACTGTTCTAAGAGCTTTTCATAATTAACAAATTTGATCTTCATGACAACTTTATGAAGGTAGTTGATATTATTCCCATTTTACACGTAAGGAAACTAAGGCACAGAGATTAACTTGCTCAAAGGCACAAGAATCTGGTAACAATGGTTATTTATTTCTAGAGTGGGGGACTGAAAGATAGGGTCAGAAGAAGGAGACTTAGTATTCATTGTACATCTTTTTCAGCTGTGTGTGTGTGTGTGTGTGTGTGTGTGTGTTTTGCCATGTTTATGTATTACTTTAAAATTTTTATTTTTTAAAAATTATCTGTACCATAAGGGCAAAAGACTATCATGAGCATACCATTTACAGGATAGGGCTTTGAGAAGGAATCTGTTCCAGGCCTCCTACCTAACTTCCGGTGGTTAGCTGGCAATCTTTGGCGTTTCTTGGCTTGTAGATGCTTCACCCTGATATCTGCCTTCATCTTCACATGGTGTTCTCCCTGTGTGTGTGTCTGTCTACAAATTTTACCTCTCTAGAAAGACATAAATCATATTGGATTAGGGCCTACCCTGATAACCTCATTTTAATATGATCACCTCTATAAAGACCCTATTTCCAAATAAGGTCACATTCTGAGATACTGGGGGTTAGAACTTGAACATATGAATTTTTTGGGGGGATATGCAATTCAACCCATACATGGGTGTCAGATTTTTAATATATATACCCTCTGACCTAGCAACACCACTTACAGAAATCTGTCCTTAAGACATAATCTGAAAGTATGCACAGATATTCTTAGAAGGATATTCACTACAGCACTTTACAGAACATTACTGAAATCAACCTAAATATCAATAAGGTTTGGCTTAATAATGGCATACCTGCTTCCATTGTCAAAGATGATATGGATCTATATGTATTGACATAAAAAGATACGCAGAATATATAAAGTATAAAAAGTAGTTTTACTGAACAGAGTGCATATTATTATTCTATTAGTCTTAAATTTTAAATATACATATTAAAAAAACTTAAAATTGTGATATAGGTCACGTTTGACTTCTGCGATTACAGGAGGTGCTCAAAGTGGTTACCATCAGCGTAATTTTAATACAGTTTTTTTCCTTTCTTAAAATGTGTATACATATTTTTGGCACCCTCTGTATATATACATATATATATAAATTTGGAATAATATATTGCAAAAAATTAAGAATGGCATGGAAATTGTTATGTAGGCCTTTCATTTTATTATACCCTACATACATACATATTTTAAATTAGTAAAAACAATAAACATATTTCTACTCTGAAAAAACAAAATGTATTAAATCCAGTCCCTTTTATTCTGCTTTTAAATTAAATGTGGAATTGAATCAGAATGTACTTATTGCTGGGACATAGGCTTAGTCTGGTAGTTCCTGGAGGAAAACTACCATTTCCCTTGTAGATATGTAATAGTCTGGTACACACACACACACACACACACACACACAAACACACACACTTTCAGTTTTCTGAACTATTTGAAAGTAAGTTGCAGACACCATGATCTTTCACTTCTATAAAGTTCAGCATGCATATGCTAAGAATAAGGGCACTTTCCTACTGAATGAACTACATTGCAACTATTACACCTGTGAAAATTGACAATAATTTCATAATATCTACTATCCAGTACATATTCAAATTTCTCAAGTTGTTCCCCCAAATATCTACTTTTTTTCTAACCAGGATCCAATAGTTTCATGTATTTCACTTGGTACATCTCTTTAGTCTTTTAAAATCTAGTGCCAGTTTTCTTGTAGAGATTCCACATTTTGCATTTAAATGATTAGTGTATATACTGTTTGTTTAATCTTCCCACGACATAGCCTTAATTTAAAAATTCTATGAATTTTTTTTTATTGTGGTGAAATATACATAATATAAAAGTTACCATTTTAGCCATTTTTGTTTGTACAGTTCACTGGCATTAAGTATATTCACATTGTTGTGCAACCATCACCACCATCTATCTCCAGAATTTTTCATATTCCCCAACTGAAATTCTCTACCCATTAAACGATGGGTTTCATTATTTAAACACTCTCCTTCCTCTTAGTCCCTGGCAACCACCACTCTACTTTCTATCTATCTAAATTTTACTGCTCTAGGTATCTAAGTGGAATCATACAGTATGTCCTAATTATTATATTTATTTCACTTACCACAATGTCTTCAAGATTCATCCATGTTGTATATGTCAGAATTTCCTTCCTTTTTAAGGCAGAATAATATTCCATTGTATGTACATACCATATTTGTTTAGCCAGTCATCCATTGATGTACAGTTGGGTTGCTTACACCTTTTGATTATTGGCTATGGACATTTTAGAACATACTTAAAGGTAGAGAAAATAGTACAAAAATAACTGTCACCCAGTTCAACAATTATGCATTTCTTTAAAAATTTTAAAAGGACATTTTCTTGTAAGATCTCAATACTATTTTCATACTTAACAAACTTAACAATTATTTGGTCGAATGGTATAATCTAATACCTGGTGCATAATCGAATTTCCCCATTTGTCTCAAAAATGTCTTTTATAGTTGGGTTTGTTTAAATCTGTATCTAAACAAGGTCCACACACATTACATTTGGTTGCTGTGTGTCTAAGGCTCTGTAAATTCGAGCAGCCTGACCTTACTTTTTAAATTTTAAATGCCGCTATCCTGTTCTCATTGCATAAGACTTATGTACCCATGTACTGCAACTCCCCCCGCCCCCCCCGCCCCCGCCCCGCCAACACACACATTTTAAAGGAACCAAACATGGTGTATTTTCAGGTTCTGGAATGTGATTTCATTTAGAAATACTGCAAGTGTTACAAAGGCATAGTATTTCTAAAAACATATAAATCTCATATAGTAACTCTTATCTCCATCCTTGTTGCATGACCACATCACAATTTAGGGAACTACAAATTTGATCTCGGTAGATGCAGCCTCTACAGCAGGAGGCAGGCTTACCTCCCTCCAGAAGCCAAGAGCCGAGGAAGCCCCTTCCAACACTAAGCCAAGAGAATGGTTTTCAAGTTAAAAACAAATATAACTAAATGAAAAAGTTTCCTCTGAATACAGCGATCAGGTAAAATCCCAAAGAATGTGGTGTTAAGGTAACATATTACTGAATCAAATAATACAGACTGTAGAAATTCTGGTTGAAAGAGCAATCATACTTGATTTAAAAGTGGGGCAAGGGTACCAACCAGAGGGCATAGTAGATCGAGAGATGGTGGGCGACTAAGGGAGGCGAGTAAAGAGTCGGATAAACAGAGGTGAGTTGTCAGAGTAGGGTCGAAACCTGCTCGGCCACTCTCTTTCGCCTTCCCCCCAGGAAAGAAACCAAGACTCAGGCGGAAAGCCCCCAGGCCGAGTGGAGTCTGAGGGAGAAAAGGGAGCAAATCTCAGGGAGTAACTATAGATGTTTGAAAGGCTGCAGTGGAGCCGGTTTTTCCAGGGACTGGAACAATCCCGAACAAGGTACTGGGCGCGGAGCTGGGTCTCCTGCCAGCCTCTCTGCGCCCAGGGCGAGACCTGCGAAACCCAGGACGCGCCCCCACCAGGTGACTCACTGTGTGACGTGAATATCTCACCACCCGTGCTTCCGCCGCGGGAAATAGTCCCATGCCGGTCTGACTCCAAAGGGAGCGAAGCAAGAGAACCTCGAAGCTCTCGGGAAAAGGAATTCCGGGAGCGGCGGGCGCACAGCCAATCCTTGGGAAGAAGGGCATGGCTAGCTCGGCCCCGTGGATCCCTCCGCCTGCGTTTTCTGTGCTGAGGCCGAGGTAGCCGCCATTTTGGATGCTGGGCTTTGATTCTGAAGTCAGTTTCTGCGGTTTTCACGCTTGAATTCGGTCAGGTGAGTGTGGCATGATCAGCGTTACGGGTCTTTGCTTTCCTCCTCTCACTGCGCTCCGCATTTAGAATCCCCGTGGGGTTCAAACGCCCCAGGGGTGGCAGATGAAGAGAAGGAAGGATCCTGGACAGTGGTGTGGGGGGGGGAGGAGGTCCGTCCGGAGGGGCTGCGGCGCGGGAGTCCATCGAAGGCTGGGGCAGGACAGGGCGGCGGGCAGCTTGGAAACCGCTGGTCCGGGATTCCAGAAGCCGCCAAAACTTTCCTGCTGTCCTCCCTGTCCTGCGGTATCTCTTCCTGAGGCGGAAACGCAGCGGCCTGGGCCCTGGCACCAGTCGGTGAAAGGGCTCGGCCTGCGCTTTCCACTTTCCTTACTCCGTCTCTTCTGGCCCAGAGATACTTAGGGAAGGTTGTGTCTTCAGTGCCCGCGAGGGTCTGTTCGCCTTCGAGTCCGTTGGTCTCCTGGGCTGGTTCGGAGTTGGGGCCCCTTTGGCCGGAGGAAATTGCGTTTTTCTTTAGTTGAAGCAAACAGCAGTCTTAGCCCGCTTACGCAGACCCCTGCTTGTCTGATCAGAGATCTTGTGAGGGGCCCATGGCCCTATCCTTGCCCTTCTCCTGTTTGTTCTCCTTTTTGTGTGCTCAGCGCTCCTCTTCGGGGTGCTGGATGTGAGGACTTTAAATTCGACCAGCATAAACTTTTACAAGGATAGAGACGCCAGAGCGTCCTTTTAATAATTAGGTAATAGGAAAGGCACAAGAGAGCCACTTTCACTCTCTGTAGTAGTAAAAAAAATAAAATTAAGAGCTGGTCTTCAACAACTCTTTGGGAATTGTAATTTTTCTGTTGATGCTTACGTATTTATTTTTTTAACTTTGTATTACGAAAATTTCAAACAGACAAAAGTAAGGAGTAAAAGAGTATAATATATTCTCTCCTCATCCAGCTTAAACAACCAGTTCAAGGCCAATCTTGTTTCATTTATACCCCTCTTATGTATTTTTTAAATAAAATACTCATCGAGATATGCACGTGCACACACACACAGGCACGTCCCCAAGTAGAAGCCTTTTGATTTTTTTACCTACAAACTAATAATAGTCCATGGGAAATTGTTTTTACAGTTTCCTCAGAACCACATCTTGTAGGATAGGAGGATTTGGTAATATCCTTTTATTACAGAATAACAATGTTTTGAAACCTCAATATTAGTATTACATTTTATTTTGTTTATTTTTTCCATTTTTATTTTTCAATTATATTTGTCATTCACTATTATTTTACATTAGTTTCAGGTGTACGGCGTAGTCATTAGACATTTATATAATTTATGAAGTGATTTCCCACCCCCCCAATTAATCTGGTACCCACCTGGCACTATGCATAGTTACTACAACATTATCGACTATATTCCCTATGCTGTGCTTTACATCCTGTGACTCTTTTGTAACTAGTAATTTGTACTTTTTTTCACCCAGCCCCCAACTCCCCTCCCATCTGGTAATCATCAGTTTGTTCTCTGTATCTATGAATCTTTCTGTTTTTATTTTTTAAAAATTTTGTTCTTTAGATTCTACATATATGTAAGATTGTACAGTATTTGTCTTTCCCTTTCTGACTTATTTCACTTAGCATAATACACTGTAGGTCCATCCATATCACAGATGGTAAGATTTCATTTTTTTTATTGCTAACATTCCATTGTATATATGTACTACATCTTCTTTAATTGTCTATCGATGGATACTTAGGTTGCTTCTATATCTTGGCTATTGTAAATAGCACTGCAGTGAACATAGGGGTGCACATATCTTTTTGAATTAGTATTTTGGATTTCTTCAGATAAATACCTAGAAGTGGAATTGCTGGGTCATAAGGTAATTCTATTTCTAATTTTTTGAGGAAACTCCATGCTGTTTTCCATAGTGCCTGCACCAATTCACAGTCCCACCAACAGTGCACAAAGGTTCACTTTTCTCCACATCCTCGTCAACACTTGTTTTTTGATTTATTGGTGATAGCCATTCTGACAGATGTGAAGTGATACCTCATTGTGGTTTTTAATTTGCATTTCCTGATGATAGTGATGTTGAACAACTTTTCATAAGTCTGTTGGCCGTGTGTATGTCCTCTTTGGAGAAATAAATGTCTATTCAGGTCCTCTGCGCGTTTTTTAAAATGGATTGTTTGGTTTTTTTGGTGTTGTATAAATTCTTTATAAATTTTGGATATTAACCCCTTATTAGATGTATTGTTGGTGCTTATCTCCTCTCATTCAGTAGGTTGTCTTTTCGTTTTGTTGATGGTTCCTTTTCCTATGCATAGTTTTTAGTTTGATGTCTCATTTATTTTTTTCTTTTGTTTCCCTTGCGCAAGGAGGTATATCAGAAAAAATATCATTAAGAGGAATGTTAAAGTCACCCAGTTTCTTAAGTCATCTCATTGTTAAAGTAGTTTTATTGATTAGTCCGGATTATTTACATTTTCCCTCTTTTCCTGTGCCTCTGGCTTCTAAATGCTAAGAGCTCCAGAACCCCCAACTATAGTTTACTTAAGTTCCCATTCCGTTAAAGTCAGAATTAAGTCTTAATTACATGTAGCCTATTCTGATTTAAAAATGAAGCTAGAAAACTGTGTAGTCCAGTGAAATAATTTCAAATACAGGAAAAGTAGTAAGCCCATCAATACTAATTTCAGCATTATTTATGTGACAAATGTCAAAAGGAGGGGAATTAATTAAAAAATTATTACTCGGTGGAATATTAGGCCATTATTAAAATAAGGTTATAAAGACTGTAACAGATACGATGTTAAGTGGTAAAAAGGATTCAGTAGTGCTCAGAGGACATGGTTTCAACACTGTAAAAATAACTCGTATGCTGTAAGTCTTGGCAAAAAAATACACCTAATTTTCTGTATCTTTTTTAAATATAAATTTTATTGAGAAACAAGGATACTTTTATAATGCCTATAATTTCCATATTAATAGCTCCTTCCAGAAAATCTTGATGGTCTCTGAATTCTGAATCCAGTGCTTTTCTTCTGAGTTAAACATGATGCTACTGGTTTTGTAGTTCTTTATTAAATTTTCAATCTTGATTCGTTTGGTCAGTGAAGATTTGATTACAGTGTACTGTATAGTAAAATGTAAAAATACAGTAAACTTGGCATTCTGTCAACGAAATGATTTTAAGCATTGGACTCTGTTATCTTGGAAATGCCTTCTAGCTTGTTTTAGCTTGTTCATACTTTTATGTCACATCTTCATAGGTGCAATACGGTGGTCATACCTAAAATTGTTCATATCACTTATAAGAAAGAAGTATTCAGGATAAATAAAATATACATTTGAAATACAAAGTACATTTCAAATACAAAAATTTTCCTATATACTACAAAATATCATTCTAGCCACTGTTGACTGCTGCCTTCCTTCCCTACTTGGTACTTTTGGAGCTACAGACTCTAAAGTTGGTCCCTCAGGAGGACTTCAGAGTCTTGCTATTTTTAGCTACTTTAAGTAAGATCTATCAGGATTACTACCTAAGGATGGGCAGCTTCACTATTTGGGGCAGTAGTTTGAGATGCCAAGTAACGTGAGAAATGACTCAATCATGGTTTTACACCTTCCCTTATTCGAGAATGAAGAGATTATCCAGCTTTAAAAGGCTCCTGGAATTCAGTGATAAAAGAGGGACTATATGAGTTTGGTGTTCCCAGTGTTAAGGATTGGGGTAAAGTGAGGGATTGGAAAGAGCCAAGAAGGACACTTGAACAATGTATGACGTAATGGTGTTACACAAATAAAACTAGTGGTAGTTAAGTGTATAAACAAGATAGAATACTGAGAACTAGTGCAATTACTGGTTCATATTCCTTTTATAGGGTTTGTGTTATAGTTGTGTTTACGTGTCTTACAGTTGTTTTTATGCCAGATATCCCCAATACATTGCTTGTGAGCTTCTTGAAGTGCTAGGATCAGGTGTTATTTAAATATCTCGTCCATGGCAGCTTTGCACAGTACTTGATAGAATAGCACTCAACAAATGTTTGGTGAGTGAATGAATGACAGTAAAGATATTGAGGCCCAATAATCTCTGAATCAAGAAAGAGTTTTAAATTAGGTATGCGATAATATCACTGTGTATGTATAGTCACATATACATATATTTGTTTATATGTATGTTTGTTTTATGTATGTAGATGTTTGTTTATATATTCAACAGTAACTGTTGACCAGAATATTTTATTGACTGTTAGGGTAGTCCCAAAATTAATATTACTAATCATGCAAGATACAAAGTTTTTGGTAGTTAGTTCTGTAAAAACAGGTCCGAATCTTGAAATGCTATGCAAAGTGATCTTTTGTATTAGACTAGTTTTGGGGCTTATGATTTATTTCATATATTGGTAATTATTTAGGACATGTCCTTAGTTATTACCTGCGTGGTTTAGTGTCATTATCTTTAATGATTAGTTTTTGTTGAATAGGACATTTCTCAAAGTTGAAAATCCTCAAAACTTTAAGTTAACAAAATACTTTGGCAAATTGGTTTTCCTTTCCTTAAATCTAAAACAAACAAAACAAGATTATGTAAGTTAGTGGGATTAAAAAATTTTACTTTTAGTTAAATTTCCTACTCATTAACATAATAAATGAATGACAGCTTTGTACAAAGCCCTGTGGTAGGCAGTGTGGGTATAACAATGGAACTTCACAAATAGTATTTGCCTTCAAGGAGCTTTACTGATTATATACAGTTAAAGTCCTTCAATGAGGTTGACACAGGTAAATCAAAAAAGTTAAAGTAGGAGGGAAAGATACAAAGCGTACTTTAAATATTTTATTTTAACCTAAAACATATAAAAGTCCATTTATCAACTAATCTTTGGATGATGAGCCAAGACCTTTTCTTTAAGTTTCAGTCTGTTGACTGAAATTTATTTAACAAGTGTTTATACAGTGTTTACTGTGTACATATAACACTATGTACCAGGAACTGTTCAAAATTCTTTACAAATTTTTATTTAATTCTCATACCAGCTTTATAAATTGCGGGGTTCACATGATATTGGTGCTAATTTTCCTTAAATATTTGATAGAATTTCCTTAAATATTTAATAGAGAAGCCACTGGGGCCTGGATTTTCTTTTGGAATTGTTCTTAATTTTAGGTTCAGTTTTTGTAATGTGGGGTAATTACATTTCCTATTTCTTGATGTGAGTTGACGTCCTGAGAGATTTGTCCATTTTGTCTCATTGTTGAATTTATAGATACAGGTTGGTAATAATGTCCTTTTTTAATGTCTGTAAGATCTGCAGTGCTATCCCTCTTTTTCTTTTCTGATATTGATAATTTGTGGGTTTGTGGGGTTTTTTGGTCAGATTTATCAAAATTTTTTTGATCTTTTCAAAGAACCAACATTTGGTTTCGTTGATTTTTCTCTATTTTTACTCTCAATTTGACTGGTTTTTGCCTTGTTTTTATTGTTTACTTCTGCTTGCTTTGGGTTGATTTTGCTCTTTTTATGGTTCCTTATGGTGGAAGCTTAGGTTACTAATTTGAGACCTTTCCTTTTTTCTACTATAAACATTTAGTATTGTAATTTCCCCCTAAGCACTGCTTTAGCCACATTCCATAAAATCTGATGTTATATTTTAATTTTAATTTTCTTGCAGTTCAAACCTTTAAAAAAAAAAGTCTGCTTCCAACTTCCTCTTTGACTCATTAAAAGTATGTTGTTTAATTTCCAGGTGTTTGGAGATTTCCTGTTATCTTTCTTGTTACTGATTTCTAGTTTAATTCCATTGTGGTTAAAACAATATATGTTGTGTTACTTCAGTTCTATTTAATTTAAGGTTTGTTTTATATTTGGGGTATAGTCTACATTCATGAGTGTTCCACATGCATTGCTATGTTGGGGGGAGTGTTCTATAAATGTCAATGAGATACAATTGGTTGTTGTTTGGTGGTCGGTTCTACATCCTTGCTGATAGATACTGTCTACTAGTTTGAACAGTTACTGAGGTAGGTATGTTGAAGTCTCCCAGCTATATTTGGGGATTTGTTTATTTCTCCTTTTCTTCAGTTCTTGCTTACTGTATTTTGAAGCTCTATTGTTAACATGCATTCACTATTAGGATTATTAAATTTTCTTGGTGAACTGACCCTTTTGACATTATATAAAGTCCCTTTGTATCTCTGGTTTTTCCTTGCTCTGAAGTCTTTACTTAACAATATAGCCCCTCCAACTTTTTCTTTTCTTTTTGAGGTATAATTGACACATTAGTTTGAGGTATAATTGACACATTAGTTTCAGGGATACAGTATAATGGTTTGATATTTGCAAAATGACCACCACAAAAATGCAGTTAATGTCTGTTACCATACATAGTTAACACATTGTTTTTCTTGCAATAAGAACTTTTGATATTTACTCTTAGCTATTTTCAAATACGCAGTACAGAGTTATTAACTCTAGTCACCATGGTGTACATTATTACATCTCCATGTCTTATTTTATAACTGGGGGTTTGTACCAAATGGGTGGAGGGGGTCAGAAGGTACAAACTTTCAACTTTCTTTTGATTAGTGTTTGCATGAAATACCTTAAAAACTTTTAACCTACATATTATATTACATTGAAGTAAGTTTCTTATTGACAGCATATAGTTGGATCATTTTGGGGGTCGTTCTGACAATCTCTGTCTTTTATTTAATTATTTATGTAATAGTATATTTGAATTTAGGTCGATCATTTTATTGTTTTTTGTTTGCTTCCTCTTTTTTTCATTTGTTTCTGCTTTCCTGCTATGTTTTGCACTGACACTTTAGTGTCCTAGTTTAAAACCGATTAAGTTTTTTAGTATGTTTTTCATACAGTATGTTTTACTGGTCACTAGGGATTACAATAGATGTACTTAACTTTTCACAGTCTACTTAGAGTCAGTATTTTACCATTTCTTGTGGAATATAGACATCATACAGGTTCCTTTACCCTTCCCCTTTTATCCCATTATGTTGTGGTTATCTTATGTATTAACATCTACATACATTGAAAACTCCATCAGACAATGGATTAGTTTTGCTTTTAACTTTCAAATACATTTTAAGAGGCTTAAAAGAAGATCATCTATTATATTTATCTAGATATTTGCCATTTCTGTAACATAAGATAGATATTTGCCATATATCTTTATTTCAGTGTTCCACTTTTCCTCCTAGTATGAAAAACTTTTTTTAAATTAAAGTTTATTGGGGTGACAGTTGTTAGTAAAGTTACATAAATTTCAGGTGTATAATTCTGTATTACATCACCTATGAATCCCATCGTGTGTTCACCACCCAGAGTCGGTTCTCCTTCCATCACCATATATTTGATCCCCTTTACCTTCATCTCTCACCCCCCACCCTCCTTACCCTCTGGTAACCACTACACTCTTGTCTGTCTATGAGTTTTTGTTTCTCATTTGTTTGTCTTGTTCTTTTGTTGTTTTTGGTTTATATACCACATATCAGTGAAATCATATGGTTCTCTACTTTTTCTGTCTGACTTATTTCACTTAGCATTATAATCTCAAGACCCATCCATGTTGTCACAAATGGTCCTATTTCATCTTTTCTTACTGCTGAATAGTATTCCATTGTGTATGAAAAACTTCTTTAGAGCAGTTCTGTTGGTGACAAGGTTTTTTGTTTTGTTTTTCGTCATCTGAGAATGGTTTTATTTCACCTTCCATTTCTGAAGGATATTTCACTGGATATAGAATTCTGGTTGACAGTTCTTTTTTTTCAGCACGATAGAAATATTATTCCACTTCCTTTTGGCCTCCATGGTTTCTAACAGGGTTTCCAGGTGGGAATTCTCGCCCATTCTCAGGAATTATTTTCGCTTTCCCGTTCCCGAATCCTGAGAAAAGTTGGTTGGGAAATCAGGAAAATCGGCTCCTTGAACCCAGTAATATCCACAATGGAAAATAAACGTACTACTCACAATGTATCTCTTAGACGTTTTTCCTATTTATCGTCAGGGTTTCTGACTGGGAATTCCCGCCCTGTTCTCGGGTTTTTTTTTTTTTTTCCCATTCCTGAATCCTGAGAATAGTTGGTCGGGAAGTTGGGAAAATCGGCTCCTTGAATCCAGGCGGTTGGTAGTATCTGCTGTCACTTTGTGGAAACGATTCATCGAGAACAGAAAACAGTTTATATCTTGGGATTCGGGAACGGGAAAACGAAAAATATTTTTGAGAACGGGCGGGAATTCCCACCTGGAAACCCTAGTTTCTAATGTGAAATCCATAGTCATTTGAATAGGTCATCTATAGGTAATGTGTTTTTCTCTGGCTGCTTTCAACATTTTAAAAATTTGTCTTTAGTTTTCAGAAGTTTGATTATGATGCATCTGGGCATGCATTTTTTGAAATTTATTATGTTTGGAGTTCCCTGAGCTTTTTCAATCTGTGGGTTGTCTTTTGCTAAATTTGAGGAGTTTTCAGCCAATATTTAAAAAAATTGTTTTTATTAATAGTACCTCACTGTTTCTCCTATCCTTCTGGGATTCTGATAACACAAATATTTGACCCTTTGCTATTGTCCTACAGATCTGTGAGGCTGTGTTCGTTCTTTTCAATGCTTTTTATCTTTTTCAGATTGGGTATTTATCTTCAAGTGCACTGGCTCTTTCCTCTGTCTTTTCCATTCAGCTATAGAGCCCACACAAGGAGTTTCTTTGGTTGTTGTGTTTTTCGGTTTTTAAAGTTTCTGTTTGTTTGTTTTTTATTTGTTGTTTTTTCACTGAGGCTTTCTATCCATTTATTTCAAGAGTAAGCACCCTTGTTGCAGCATTTTTATAGTAGTTGCTTTGTCAGTTAACTCCAACATCTGTGTAATCTCAGCATTGATGTATATTGATTGTCTTCCCGTGTGTGGATTGACTTTCCTCGTTTGGTGTATTTCCCCTACTCTCTGTCACCTCTCCAGCTCCTCAAGACAGGGTTAGAGAGCTTCTCTCGATGCCTTTCCTTTCTTTGCCAGTGCTCATTTTGGGTTTGGGTTTCAAGCTGCTTTGCATCTAGGCCAAAGAATATCGGGGAAAAAGCTGACAACCTCCCTGCCATTGTATTGGTCTTCAAGTTCTGGCCTTCTTCATCTAGCTGCTGTTATTTTCTTTTCAGAGCTCTCAATTAGCTGCTCCTACATTCTGTTCAGGTTTTATAGCTTTGTTTAGTGTGTGTGAGACACTGAACCTGGAACCCTGTTTCTTACTTTTTTGCTTCGGTTTTTAAGGACTACCCAGGTTGCTTTAAGTGTAGCTTTTTCAATAATTCTGACTGCTGCATAGTATTCTGTCATATGTTTATGTCGCATTTTATCTCTCCTCTTGTAATGGACACTTAACATTCCTTCACCTCCTTAATACCACAGAATTCTTATACGTGTGCCTTCATGGTCCTCTGTGCAAATTTCTTTGGGAAGTTTATGTCCAGGAATGGGATTGCTGGATCAAAGTATATACATATCTTTATTTTATACATTAAGGCATAGGTTTTATTAAGTACTATTAGACTGATACTATTAGGATACTGATAGAGTAATAGAACCTAGACTAATACACTAATTCAGCTTTATAAAGGAAATCCTGTGACATGCTAAAACACAGACTGTTAGAGTATACTAATACTGATATTCATGTGTGTGTGTGTGCGCGCGCGCCATTAGTGGACATTTGCGTTGCTTCCATGTCTTGGCTGTAGTGAACATAGATGTGCAAATATCTCTTTGAGACCTTGCTTTCAGTTCTTTCGGACATATAACCAGAAGTGGGATTGCTGGGTCATATGATAGTTCTGTTTTTAATTTTTTGAGGAACCACCATACTATTTCCCATAGTGGTTACCATTTTATATTCCCACCAGCAGTGCACAAGGGCTCCAGGTTTTCCACAGCCTTACCAACGCTTGATATTTTCTGTTTTCTTTTTCAATAGTAGCCATCCTAATGAATGTGAGGTGATTAACTCATTGTAGTTTTGACTTGGATTTCTCTGATGATTAGTGGTACTGAGTATGTTTTCATATGCTTGTTGGCCATTTGTATATCTTTGGAGAAATGTCTACTCAGGTCCATTGCCCATTTTTAAATCAGGTTATTTGGTTTTTTGTTGTTGAGTTATAAAAGTTCTTTATATATTCTGGGTGTTTTAGTTCTTTTATGGATCTGAAGATTATGTGTGTGTGATAGGAAAAAGGCAGTGGTATTTTTTATCTTTTTACCTACAGAACTAGCACAGCTTCTGTTACATAGTAACATGCTTAATAAATACTACGTAGTTGAATGACGGAATGAATAAAATGGATTGCTGCGTTTATTTTTTTCCATGAAAAGCGTTATGTTTTTTTAAAAACAAGATTTCTAAGAGATTTCTTGAGGTTTAATCTCAATTGTCTATGCCTTTATGCCTCTGTGCCTATTCCATTTAGTTTAGTACAGTTGGATATCTAGTATCCTTCAGAATCTTAGGGTTGGAAGGAACTTTAGAAATTATATTGTAAGAACTTAAATGTTGTTCACTTTATTGTACTTGTTGTGGAAAGAACATAATAAACTCACAGTTTTCTTAAGACAATTCGTTTAGCTTCAGTTTTCTTGTCTGGTTAGTCGAAGTCTTACTAGTGTAAATCTGCGGTTGTTTTGGTAGACCTAGGTCCCAGCTTCTCTTAGTCTTGTGTAACTATAGTCTTTGTGCTGGGTATCTTCTGTTTTCTCCTCCAGAGCCTTCTTCCTCTGGTGATGTCTCTTGGGCCCTGTGTCTGTGGGCCTTTTCCTTTCTGGCTTCCAGTAGGGGTTATACGGAAGGTACTCGCAGGAGACTAGAGGGCAGGAAGAATGAGGGCTAGGTATTTATTCTCATGCTCCCTCCCTGCCAGGTTTTTGCACATTGTCTGGATGTCTCTACTAGTGACCATGATTCTCTGGAGACCATCTCCATCTAGCTACCCCCTCTAGGTGCCAGTTACTCATCTCGCCCCTTCAGGCTTAGATGTGTTCATTAGTTTTGGGGCAATGCACTATTCTTGGTTGTTTCTCTAAACCTTACCCACACTATTGTAAATAGTCTCTTTATGAAATTCTCCTCAAATTACCCAGGTTGTGAATACCATCTGTATCCAGTGGAACCCTGATTGTAGGATGTTTAGCAGCATCCCTGGCCTTCTACTAAGCAGATGCCAGTGGCATCCCCATGACAACCCAGAATGTTTCTGGTCATTGCCAAAGGTCTTCTAGGGGGGCAGAATCCCTTTCGGTTGAGAACCACTGTAGCATTACAGTCCTTACCAAACAGTATTACAGTTGCCAGATTTTCTTAGCTGTTTTTTCCCAAAAGAATATAAGTTTCTTTGAGGGCAACAACTGTGCTTTATTTATCTTTTTATCTCCCGCAGCTAACCGTTGTCTGACATAGAGATAATCAGTAAACATTTGTTGAGTGGATTGAACATAATTCAGTATAAGTTTTCCTAGATATTTTGTGATATACAAGTCTCATTGTTTACTGGGAGTTGGTGAATCATTAAATTAGTGTAAAAGCTGGAGGCAATTTCACAAAAGGAACGTGTGATTCTTTTTTATTAGTGGTATGCACAAGCAGACAAATACTATTCCTAGTGTTCTTCCTTACATTGGATATTTTGTTTGGTTTGTCTACTCTTCAGTTACTTTGTTAGACCTAGCTTTTGTTTGGATATTACATGTTTTGAAGCTAACATCTAGAATTAATTGAGATAAATAGGTATTGTGCTGTCTTGACCCAGTGGTCAATGCACAATGGTGTACCCTAAAGTTTTGTGGGTGGAGGGGGGTGGTTTTGTTGATTGTAACTCTACTGTTCAGTGACAGTCTTGGTAAATAGACTCTGTTGTCAAATGTTGTAGAGCAGCTTTTTTTTTTCCCTTGGACTTTTCACCCCTTTGTTTCTTTGTATGTGAATGTAATTGATATTTCCATGATCTTGGGCCCTAGCTTTTCCCCAAAGGCTGAGACTTACTAGGATTTAAAGAGTTAAAGTGATAATATTTATAAAAAAATTTTAATTAAATTTATTGGGGTGACATTGGTTAATATTAAGTTTCAAGTGTACAATTCTATATTACATCATCTATATATTGTATTGTGTGGTCATCACTATGGTTTCCAAATTCCCAACATTTTGGAACCTTCGGGAATCCAGGACGGGAAATCGTGTTTCCCAAGAATTCCCGAAATAATATTTTTATCTAATTTTCGTTGATCATCTGTAATAATGGCTGTAACAGTAAATGTTAATAAACAGAAAAGCAGTAGAGAAGGTGGGGCAACTGGGGTTTATGGCCCAAGCTCAGTCTTTCGAGGTTTAGAGACACTCTTACATGTAAAAGGTCAATGCAAAACTTGAGTAAATAAAATTTCCTAAATGGAGGTCGACCAGAATTTCATGACTTAGTGCATCTCTTGCCCTGAGCGCTAAACAGGGCACTATGGTATCAGTTTGGCTAGGTTTCTGTTATATTTCAGGTTTTCTCAAAATATAAACAATGTAATTAATACAAACTTTATTTAACCAAACCTAATAGTATACAGTGAGTTTTTATATATATCACACAATGTATTAACATTCCCAATCTCATTTAAATATTTTATTTATTAAATTAAACATTAATAGAAAACAAATGCAAATATTACTCGTTTTTGTCATTTTTAAAATGAACCTTTAAGAAACAGAGCATTAATTGCCCGATTAGATAATCGTGATCTTTGCTTTGTAACAAATATACTTGATGTGGAAAAATTTCTTTCATTTACTATAGATGTTGGTCAAATTGTTATGAGTGCATCTAAAAGCATCTTCAAGTTGGGAGGGAGAGAATGCATTGCTTCATATAAGCTTATTTCCTTTCTTAGAGAAGCAAATATTTTGTCTGCATGCATAGCGCTAGGCTTTGATATAAAAATTGATACTGCTTTAGTCAATTCACACTTCAGATCAGATTCTGATTTAATGTAAGAACTCTCTGTAAGGACATCTTTTATTTCTTCTCTTGGAGCCTCATCTGCTGTTAATATTCCTTTAAAGTCTTTCCATTAATGACTTCGCCAATCGTGCAATTTCATTCTTACTCCACAAGGCAAGAAATGCATCCTCTTCGATCTCACATAGACAACTAACGTTGCTCAAGTACTTTGTGAAAGACACAAGATCTCTATTACTACGTTTAACCAATTCACATTTTATTTCCTTTAAAAGCATTAAGAAAAATTAAGAAAGCAGCGAATATTTATAGCTAAAATGTGCCACAATAACATTATGATATGAGATTGGAAATTATTGTAATAGTGGAATAAAATATTAGCAGTGCAAGTTGTTTTTAAATAGACTGACTTACCCACAGCAGCTGAGAGAACCAAGAACACTCACATATATCACAATTGTCAGCCGCAAACGAACTGATCGAATGTGGTTGGTAGTATCGGCTGTCCCTTTGTGAAAACGATTCATCGTGGAGAACAGAAAACAGTTTGTATTTACACAGAGAAATATTTATTTTCACAACCCAGGATTTGACTACAAAGTCACCTTCAGGTGAACTAAGGAAATCTAAGGTAGTTTACCTTAACATGACACTGTAGTCAAATCCTGGGTTGTGAAAAATAAATATTTCTCTGTGTAAATACAAACTGTTTTCTCCAGGATCAAATGTGCTTGATTTAAAAGAGCTAAAATTGGCTGGTCATGTGATATCTGATTCTGGTGATTGACTTGCATGTCTGGTGGCGTGTAACATTGTAATACAATGTAACTTTAGATCACTTTGATAAATAGGAAAAATGTCTAAGAGATACATTGTGAGGAATACTAAGAGATACATTGTGAAGAGTACGGTTCATTTCCAATTGTGGGTATTACTGGGTTCAAGGAGCCGAGTTTTCTCTGATTTCCCAACCAACTTTTCTCGGGATTTGGGAACAGGAAAGCGGGGGGAAAAAAATTCCCGAGAACGGGCGTGAAGGAATTCCCACCCAGAAACCCTAGTCAGCACCCAAAGTCTAGTCTCCTTCCTTCGTCACCTTTACCCTCTTCAGTCTTCCTCCACCCCCCTTACCCTCTGGTAACCACTATATATACTGTTGTCTGTGTCTCTGAGTTTGTTTTGCTTGTTCAGTTGTTGCTTGCTGTTTTATGTCCCACATATGAGTGAAATCATCGTTCTTGTCCTTTTCTGTCTATTTCACTTAGCATGGTGCTCTCAAGATCCATTTGTGTTGTCTCAAATGGCAGTATTTCATCCTTTTCTTACAGCTGAGTAGTTTTCCACTGTATACAGGTACCATATCTTCTATATACAGTCATCCATCGAAAGACATTTAGGTTGTTTCCATGTCTTGGCTACTGTGACTAATGCTCCAGTGAACATAGGGGTACATATATCTTTATAAATGTTTTCAAAATTTTTAGGTAGATACCCAGAAGAGGGATTACTGGGTCATATTGTAGCTCTATTCTTAATTTTTTGAGGAATCTTCATACTGTTTTTCCATAGTAGCTGTACCAATTTACATTCCCACCAGCAGTGTATGAAGGTTTCTTTTTTCCACGTTCTTTCCAATACTTATTTCTTGTCTTACTGATAATAGCTATTCCAACAGGAGTGAGGTGGTGTTTCATTGTGGTTTTGGTTTGCATTGCCCTTAATAGTGAAGTTGAACATCTTTTCATATATCTGGAGACATTTGTATGTCTTCTTGAGAAAATTGTTCAGGTCCTCTGCCTATTTTTAATTGGATTATTTGTTTTGTTGTTGAGTTGTATGAGTTCTTTATATATTTTGTATATTAGCCCCTTATTGGAGGTATAATTTGCAAATATCTTCTCCCATTCGGTTGATTGCCTTTTTGTTTTGTTGGGTTTCTTTTGCTGCGCGGAAGCTTTTTAGTTTGATGTAGTCCTTTCATTTATTTTTGCTTTTACTTCCCTTGCCTTTGGGGTCAAGTTCACAAAAGCCTCTCTGAGGCCAACGTACATAATTTTAGTGCCTATATTTTCTTCTATGCATCTCATTGTTTCAGGTCTTATATTTAAGTCTTTAATCCATTTTGAGTTAATTTTTGTACATGGTATCACATAGCAGTCTAGTTTCATTCTTTTCCGTGTGGCTTCCCCGTTTTCCCAACACCATTTATTGAAGAGGCTTTCCTTTTTCCATTTTATGTTATTGACTCCTTTGTTGAAAATTAGTTGCCCATATACACGTGGTTTTATTTCTGGGCTTTTAATTCTGTTCCATTGGTCTCTGTTTTTCTACCAATACCGTACTGGTTTGATTATTGCAGTTTTGTATAACTTGGAGTTAGGGAGTGTGATACCTCAGCTTTGTTTTTCTTAGGATTGCTTTGGCTATTTGGGGTCTTTTGCTGTTCCATACAAATTTGATGGTGTAATATCCAAACAAAAGTTCTATTTCTTTGAAAAATGTCATTGGGGTTTTTATGGGGATTGCATTAGATCTGTGTATTGCTTTTGGTAATATGGCCATTTTAACTGTGTTAATTCCCCCAGTCCGTGAACACGGAGTATCTTTCTTTCTTTGTGTCTTCGATTCTTTCAACAATGTCAGAGTTTTCAGTGTATAGGCCTTTCACTTCATTTGTTAAAATTTATTCCTAGGTATTTTATTCTTTTTGTTGCAATTATAAATGGAATTGTTTTCTTCATTTCTTTTTATGATATTTCATTGTTAGTATATAAGAATACAAGGGATTTTTGTAATTGTTTTTGTACTCTCTTGCAACTTTACTGTGTTTATTGTTTTTAATAGTCTTTTGTTGGAGTGTTTAAGGTTTCTATATATATATAGAATCATGTTATCTGCAAAAAGTGACAGTTTTCCTTTATTCCCAATTTGGATGCCTTTTGTTTCTTTCTCTTCTTGCCCGGTTGCTCTGGCCAGGACTTCCAGTACTATGTTGAGTAACTGGTAAGAAAGGGCATTCTTGTTCCCGATCTTAAGAGAAAAAGCTTTCGTTTTTGATGTGAGAATATTTTTGAATTTGGTTCAAAATTTGAGAATCTTTTCCTATCACTATCCCTGATGAGATTTTTGGGAGATGTAGGAGACCTTCCTGCTTCTTTGTCTTTTTATCAACCCACTCGTACACTAATACATAGATACTCATTTCATCTATCACTGAGTCTGTTCAGCTCTGCCTTTGAAAAAGATCTCAAATCTAGTCATTTCTGCCACCACCGCTGCTGACCACCGCAGTCTAAGCTACTTCCATCTGTTGTCTGGACTTATAGTAATAGCTTTCTCTTTGGTCCTCTTGCTTCCATTATTTCCCTCACCCAATCAGTTCTCCACAGTCAAAATGATCTTTAAAAAATGTCAACCAGATCGTGTCATTTGCCTATATTAGAAAACCACTATGGTTTATGGTGTGCAATAATCTATCCTCTAACTGGTGTTAGTCCCAGAACTAATTTTAACTTGAAAATAGTCATTGTACTTTTTATCTTTTTCCAGGAAGAATAGCACAGCATGCTGGGCTCTGGATTTAAAGCTGAGCGTTTACGAGTCAACTTGAGATTAGTAATAAACCGTCTTAAACTATTGGAGAAAAAAAAAAGTAAGTAATGTATGATTGATTGCTCATGTTTTCTCTCCTAAGATGCATCACTGGGTCCTAGCGTCTCCAATGTTGGCTCTTTCAGGCTAGTACTATGAAGTCTGAGGGATCCCATAGCCTTTAAACTTTGGATACGTTTCTGCAGCCCTTTGTGACTGATTAGATTGAATCAGTTTGTTGCAGGGAAAACGACATACTGTTGCTGTGAAATAGGTAATACGACTCTTGAGGTGGAAACTTCTGTCTACACAAATAATATTGTTGCCTAGACAAAGTAGCAAATTCTAGACTAGGTGAGATGGGACTAGATGTGCTAATGGAGAGTGAGCTAGGATGTAGTAGAAACACCTGCTTCTCTCTGTTGGGGTGGAAGTCAGCCTGTAGTCCAGGGCCCAGTGTACTGCTCTTTGTGCCTTAGCGGAACTGGCCCAGAAAGCGAGGAAAGAGATTGCAGACTATCTGGCTGCTGGGAAAGATGAACGAGCTCGGATCCGAGTGGAGCACATTATACGAGAAGACTACCTGGTGGAGGCCATGGAAATCCTGGAGCTGTACTGCGACCTGCTGCTGGCTCGGTTTGGCCTCATTCAGTCCATGAAGTAAGATTTTTTTTCTGCCTTTTTTTTTTTTTGCTTCATTGATAAAGGAAAAACTGCACATAATTAATGTATACAGTTTGACGAGTTTAGACGTATGCATACACCTGTATAAAAATACCACAATGAAGGCAATAAATGTTTTATCTCCTCCAAAAGTTTCCTTATCTCCCCCCCAACCCCCGTTTTGGGGTAGGAACACAACATGAGATCTACCATCTTAACAAAATTTTTATACAGTATTGTTAATTACAGGCATGGTGCTGTTCAGCAGATCTCTAGAACTTATTTATCTTGTGTAACTGTAGTGAAGGAAGATATGTTGATCAAAGACCTAAATCAGATTACCTCTGGAATTTGAGAAAGGAGTAATATTGGTTTCTTCCTACGTGTAGAAGGCTGGAACAGAGAACTCTTTCACATGCCCAAGGCCCTTTATTCTACTGTTCGCTTGAAGGCCTGATTTCAGTGTAGATAGGTGTGGAGAATACAGAATCTGAAATCTTGAGTCTTGGCTGAACCATTTCCTGACTTTGTGACCGTGGGCTCATCATTTAGTTTGAGTTTTCCCAGAAGTAAAATAGGGTCATGAAAATGGCTGTAAGTCCAGAGTTATTGAACATCTAATGGATTTGTGAAATAGCTATAGAGGCTATCAAGTATATGATACAAATGTTAGGGTTGTTGATTGGTTTTAAAGAATGTTAAATTTTATTAATTTTTTTTCCTTAATTAGGGAGCTAGATTCTGGTCTGGCTGAATCTGTGTCTACACTTATCTGGGCTGCTCCTCGACTCCAGTCAGAAGTGGCTGAGTTGAAAATAGTGAGTACAACCAGTTTCAGTGAAAACAATTTAATTGAGTTATTTTAATTGAGTTATTTTCTTGTTTTCTACATTTTTGCCTATTTGTTTTATAATTTATTCTCTGTAGTTTTTCGTAGTGTTAGAAAGGTTGGTTAACATAAGTCAGTTCTACTTTATTGACCAGGTATTTTATGTTCCTCTCATGCTGTCTTTGACACAGGCTTTGTAAATTTGTTTCTTCCTCTTTTTCTGGCCTTAGATCATATAAAATCAAAGAATGTTTTGGAAACTTGAATCTTTTTTTTTTTTTTGAATCATTTTTTTAAGGAGCAGAGTTTCATGTACCTTCAGTTCTGTCTTAAATTATTTTTATTGTAATATGTTAACTTAAAAAAGACCTTTCAAAGTGAGAGGCAATAAGCACTTAGAGATCAACAAAAAATAGCTATTTGGGATGCACTGATTCAGGCCAAAGCCCAAATAATGTTCAGATTAGGAGTCAAAAGCAAGAATTATTTATGAGAAGGGGAACCATTATATGGATAGAACGAAGGCATTTCTGTTGGTGCAGATAACATACATAGTGATGTTAATTATAAACAATGTTTTCAAATTTCAGTTCATTAGTCATAATAACTTTCTTGTTATCTTTGCAAACAGTTCTTTAGGACACACTATTGCCCTGGGCCCAGTCCAAAGGTTATTTTGCTCTGTTTTAACATTCCAGAGATTTGAGGTATAAGACGAGTAAGGCATTCCTCTGGCATGGCAGCTCTGGCTCCATTTTAAAGTGGCGCCATTTAATTTTGTTGGCAAATGTTACTTACGTATATACAAGTAGAAAGGTTCTTATACAACTGCAAACCAGTCAAGTTAAAATAAGATAACAGATGTTTTGCTTCATTCATTTCACAAATGTTTATTGAGAGGATGTTAAGAGCTAGGTGGGCACAGAGAGTACAATGGTGAGCAAAGCAGGACACCAGCCTGACTCTTGTAGCTTAGAGTCTAGCAGAAGAGACAGACATTAACTAAAACATTTCCTGCCACAACATGGATATGGTGCCGACTCAACTGAAAACAATTCAATTGAGTTATTTTCTACATTTTTGCCTGTTTGTTTTATTCTCTAGGAGATTGTCTCAGTCTTATCTCCCAACCCTTCTTTGGAGATTTCTTTGTCTTCTGTTTTTATTTTTTAAGAGCTCTTTTTAATTCTCTAAATATTTTTTGTAGTCTATTTTTGTTTCATGGCCACAATGTCTTCTAGTTCTCTGAGACTAGTGTAGTTTCTTTTTTATTTTTGTAATGTTTGTTTTCTTCTTTCTTAGATTTAGACTATTTTATAGTAGATGCTTTTCTCCGATTTTGGTGACTTTTATCTGTTGGTTTATATTTAAGAGTGAGGCACTAAAAAGCAGATTGGAATGAATCTCTTGTGTGCCTGGGTGGGGCTTACTGCCAGGTATCTTCATTGTTGAATGATCTGACTAAGTCCTTTCTTGAGGGAACTCCAGACTGTCAAGAACTAGCTTTCTTTCTGTGGATTGGTCATTTTCCTCAGAGAGGAATCCTCCTATCTTCTACCTGGAAGATATAAGCTGGCTGCCAGCATTTCTGAGAGCCCAGGGGAGAAGGAAACCAAAGGTCTCATTTTCTCTTGTAAAGGACTTACATGTAATTCTTCTGTTGTCAGTATCTCTGCTGTCTGCTGTGCTTGGAGTCCAGAGTCCTTTTAGTGTAACCTCCCCAGAGAGTAAACCTGTATTCTGATGGGGTAGGGAGAGTAGTAGTAGTTTTATGGGTAGTAGAATGGGAGAGTAGAGACAACTGCTCCGTATACAGACTTTTAATCTCATTTTTGTTTTTAGTGCCTCCTATACTCCTCCTTTATATCAAGATTAATTCTAGATGAAACGAAAGTTTACATGTTTTTCTAAAAAAATGAAACCATAAACTAGAAGAAAACTAGGCAGAATAATTATCAAAAGACAAATGATAAACTTACTAAGTACCAGGTATCCCTGAAAGTCTACATATTAAATAGTGAGTGCCCCCTCCTCCTGAGCTCCTAGGTGTTGGGACTACTCTGGTCCAATGCCACTGCCATTTTCTGCATGGACTATGATAGGAACTTTTTGAATGTTCTTCCTACACCTACTTTGTTTTTCTTTAGTCTATTTACCATTCCATTAGAACTGAGGATTCTATTCAAAACAGTAGTCTGATCCTGTCACTATCCCTTGCTTTCAAGTCCTTTAGTGTCTTTCTGTTGTACTTGTGATAGAAACAGAGCTCTGATATGCCCTACATGGCCCTGTAGTGTTTGGCCGCCACTTGTCTTTCTTCATTTCCTCCCACATTCCTCCCTCAAGCTCTGCACTAGAGGCTCAATGACCTTGTCTTGGCTTGAGGATTGTCCCTGGTTTTCCACCAGAGGCTTTTGCACATGGTTTCTTTTCCTGCAATGCCTTTCCTTCCCTCCTGGTTTAGTTAACTCTAGATGCTTTACATCTTAGCGAAGCATCACTTTCTTTAGGAAGACTTACCTGACTTTTTAAATTAAATTGATTGGGGTAACATTGGTTAGTAATGTATGAGTTTCAAGTGTACAGTTCTGTAATACATCTTTTGTGTAGTGCATTGTGTGCTAGCCACCCCAAATTAACTGACTTATCAGATCTGATTGTTGTCATAAGCTTGTTGGTATTATCGTATGGGGTACTTTCCCTGGTGACACTTATCTCAGATGCATTTGTACCTTTGCTGTGTGGTTGAGTAATGACCAAGTTTTCCCTGGAGACTATAAGACTCATTGTTTAAGTAGGAACAATGTCTGTTTTTGTTCCTTACATTTATAGTGTCATATCACTTATAATAGAGTTTGGCACATAGTTACAGCTCCCTGATGGATGCATAAACAAATAACTAAATGAATTAGTGTGTCCCCCTTAAGGTTTTACAGATCTCAGGGGTTTTTTTTTTTGAAATCCCATAATAGAAGCCTGTTTACCATTGCTAGGCAGAAGCTTGCAGCAGTCTCTAGGAGTGGTTTCCGTGTTTTTTTACTGTTCTTTTTTCTCTATAGGTCGCTGATCAGCTTTGTGCCAAGTATAGCAAGGAGTATGGCAAGTTATGTCGGACCAACCAGATTGGAACTGTGAATGACAGGGTAATGGGCGTCCTCGTTAGATGTGGAGCAGTGGGTGGCAGGGGGAGGGGGACAGGTACCACTGTACGGTGGAGCCAATCTGGGGTTGCACATTTCATAATGAAGGTGAGAAAGCTCTCTGGTGGGCAGTGTAGTCAACTCCTTACCTGGCCCTACACCTGCGGTTGTGAGGCTCTCATTCTGTGTTATTCTTTATTTTCACCGTTCTTTCTGCCCCTTGTAATGTGTGGAGGTAGAAATGAGGTGTGGAGAAGGGTGGATGAATTCAAACGTGAAGGCAGCAGTATTAGTGTATGACCCATACATCTGGGTCATGGGTAACTAGAGAGTGTGAGAGAGACGTGAGTCTTGTGATGTGATGTGCTTTGTGACTGGAAAAATCATTTAACTGGTCTGAACCTTTTACCCCTCAGTTTACCTATAAAATGAAAGAAATAAAGTTCAGAAGTGAGGCAGGTTAGGCTTAGGCTGGTTGGTATAGACGGCATCTTAACCTTTGGTCTCTTACAGCTAATGCACAAACTGAGTGTGGAAGCCCCACCCAAAATCCTGGTGGAGAGATACCTGATTGAAATTGCCAAGAACTACAATGTGCCCTATGAGCCTGACTCTGTGGTCATGGTAAGTTTAGAGTCTTTCAGAGTACGCAGGAAAATGGGCCTCTAGATAATTCTGTCTTCGAAAAATAACCATATTATTTGTACTAAAATTTGTGTGTGAAAGTTGAAGGCTTTGTCCAGTTAGTGCCTTTGTAGCTAACAATAAATATGCCTGCATATCTCACAAGTATTTAAGGATCAGATAAAATGAATGACTGAAAGCATTTTGAAAAGGTACAAACCTTGATACAGATATAAAACGGTAGTACTGCTGCTTTTTGATGAAGTTCAGGGAATTGTGAATCCCCGTGGGTAAGGAGAAATGCTCCAAGACCCAGAACAGATCCTGAAACATTTATTAGGTGCTTGCAATGTGTCAGATAATGCACAGAAAGCTGAGAATACAGAGATAATAAAAACAAGGTCCCTAGAAGAGGCTTGGAGGATAAATATGCAAGTAATCATTCAGCAGTTAAGATCGACAGGGTATATTGGATGCTTTGGTACGCTGCTTAGACAACGCCACCCCAAACACACACACTTTCAGGACAGAAGCATCTATTCCTCCCAGCTCTTGAGAGTATTGGTGACCGGTGGCTCACACACAGCTGAGTGTCCCTCCAGCAGTGGCCCTCAGAAGAGAGAGCTTCCTTACCCAAAGGTTTTTCCTGGGGTCAGCTTATATTTAGTAACTGGTGAGTGCAGGGCTTTAAAGACTCTGCCCCTTGGACCCAGTTAGGGACGCCTGGTGTAGGCCTATCCTAACTCCAGAGCTCCCTGGGGAATGGGCTGAGGCCTTTGACTGAATGACAGCCTAACTTCTTCCTTTACCCAGCCCTGCTTCCTTCACTTCCCCACAGGTCATTAATCCCGGAGACCTCCCTGTAAACTTCCTTCATGCTAATCTCAGTCTGCTTCGTGGAATCCAGCCTGTGATGTGGCTAATGATATGGGTTTCTCTCTTTTTCTCAGGCAGAAGCTCCCCCTGGGGTAGAGGCAGATCTTATTGATGTTGGATTCACAGATGATGTGAAGAAAGGGGGCCCTGGAAGAGGAGGAGGGGGCGGGTTCACAGCACCAGTTGGTGGACCTGACGGAACAGTGCCAATGCCCATGCCCATGCCCATGCCATCTCCAAATACTCCTTTCTCATACCCACTTCCAAAGGGACCAGTAAGTATACATATAAATACATGTGGCTGTAAGCTCTAGAAAATGTTAACAGAAGATGACAAGTTGGCTCTGTGAATACACTCAGGAATTGTAGGTTGTCAAGAGGATTTAGCGGTAGAATATTTGGTATTAGCTTAATGATCGTATTGTGGAAAAAACATCATTGGGTTTCAGAGAAAGTCTTTTGGTTCAGCTCTAGATAATGCAGTGGGAAAATCTGGAGAGATGGTGCTAGAAAAACTCAGTGTCATGTAATTTTTTCACCCAACATCTTTGGGACCTGTTGCAGGCATACTAGTAGCTTTTTCCAAAAAATAGTTAACAATCACAATAGTTAACAGTCTACAAGGTAGTAAAACCTTTTGTAGACAAGAAGATGAAGGTCACTGTTAGTCAAGTCTGATAAGAATCTTCCCTTGTAGACGTTGAAGCAGTTGATTTAGTAATTTGAATAGCCTTTGGCTACAGATTTTTAAAAATCTGGAATCCTTCTGATGACATATGGTCCTTTTGGGGTTCTGGAATATATATATGTATATACATCCATACATATGCATATATAAAGTCTTCATTTAACATCATCGATAGACATTTCACTTCAAGTCAGAGAACCTAAGTATTATGAAATTTAATTTTACCATAGGCTAATTGATAGAAACAGTGTTATTTGAGGATCTGCTGTGTACGGTTTCCGGGTGGGAATTCCTTCACGTCTGTTCTCAGGAATTTTTTTTCACTCTCCCGTTCCCAAATCCCAAGAAAAATTGGTTGGGAAATTGGCTCCTTGAACCCAGTGATACCCACAATGTGAAAGAAATGTACTCCTTACAGTGTATCTCTGAGACATTTTTCCTATTTATCACTATCTAAAGTTGCATTGTGTTACGTTACACGCACCAGACATACACACCCAACACCAGAATCAGATATCACATGACCAGCTAATTTTAGCTCTTGTAAATCGAGAACAGAAAACAGTTTGTATTTACACAGAGAAATATTTATTTTCACAACCCAGGATTTGACTACAAAGTCATCTTCAGGTGAACTAAGGAAATCTAAGGTAGTTTACCTTAATATGACACTGTAGTCAAATCCTGGGTTGTGAAAATAAATATTTCTCTGTGTAAATACAAATTGTTTTCTGTTCTCCACGATGACTCGTTTTCACAAAGTGACGGCCATTACTACCAACCACATTCAATGTTTGTTTGCGGCTGACAATTGTGATGTATGTGAGTGTTCTTGGCTCTCTCAGCTGCTGTGGGTAAGTCAGTCTATTTAAAAACAACTTGCACTGCTAATACTTTATTCCACTATTACTGTAATTTCCAATTTCATATCATAATGTTCTATGGCACTTTTTAGCTATAAATATTCACTGCACAATATAGATCTTTCTTAATTTTATTAATTGCTACTTTTTTTAAATTATTCTCAAGATTTTATTGTCTTCACGATAAAAATATGAAGCTTAGAACTGGATCAGTTGATCCTTTCTCTTCTTATCTCCTCCTAGTTCAAAATGTTTGCATCTCTTAATAGCCAGCATTCTCTTAGATCTGCAGTTGGGCTCAACACATTCAAGCCTCAGGACAATCTTCTTTGTGATTTTAGCCTTTTTGTGGAAAATTGGCTTAGTCTGCCCATCATAACCACTCTGCTTCCTGTCATAACGCCGCTTTCCCTGCGCATAGAGAGAATCCTTGCCTTTCTTGTACTGTGTCACTTTGTGGGGCTGGTGCTTGCCACACTTCTTACAGAAAGTCCGGCGGGTTTTAGGAACGTTCACCATGTTTGTGAGAGCGCTATCCGCTCAATTACTACTTTTAATAAATACATATTTTAATATTTTTGTATAGTTTGCCGTCACAATGAGTAAAAAGTATAAAGAATGTTAGGAATCTTTTAGAAAAGATAAAGATAAATCAGCTCGTTGCCAGATATGTTCCAAAACTTTGCAATGCAAAGCATCATCAGTCAGCAGTCTACATAGGCACCTGGAATACATCCATGGAACGAAAAGGAAAAAAAAGTCTGAATTGAGTAAGATGAGCCAATGCCTTCATCTTCTAAGAGACAAATGATAATTTTACATTATGTCAAGGGACTGGATTTAGAAGAAACTAAGCAAATTAGCAGCCTTGGATGGGATATCAGTCAACACCATCACAAAAAGTGAGTTTATTAGGGAAAGTTTCACAAGCAAAGGAATGAAGTTGCCACGAAGTCCATCTTCAGTTAGGACACTAATACATAATTATTATAGTAAAGTGAAACAACTGTACATCCAGAAATTGGATATATTCAAATGTGATAATAAAAAAACTGAGTATTTCAATAGACGAGTGGACCAGCTGCAAGACTCGCAGGTACATGAATGTTCACGTATACTGCAATGAGACCTCTATGAACCTTGGTTTAAAAGAATACATGGGAACTATCCTGCAGAAAAAGTGTTACCCTTGCTTCAGGAAAGATTAGAAAACTTTCAGTTAAAATTTGAAAGTGATGCGGTTTGCAATTACTTGTAATTAGGAATTACAAGTGACTGTGCAGCTGTTAAGGAAAAATTTGGAAAATTATCACTGACTATTCAACAGTTCTGCTACAACCATGCGCTACATCTAGCTGTAACAATAGTATTTTCTGTTAAAAAGTTGAAAGATGAACCATTAGTGACTTGTAGCGGTGATAGTGAATTCAATACAGATTCTGAATACGAGCAAGACAGTAACAGTGATTCTTAGTTGGTGTGGCCTGAGCTGATCAGTATGATTTGCGAGATGATCTATCTTTGGCAATTAGCAGCGTATGAAGAATTGTGAAAATATTTAAATATTCTCTGATAAAAAATTCTCTTTTGTAGTAAGAAATAACCAGGAGTGAAAAGGGAACTAGAAGTCATTTTGGACTGTAAAACACCCTGGAACACACTGGAGAGAATGATAGAGAGATTTTTAAAGATCGCAATTAAGACTGTTTTAAGAGAGCTGAAACTCGATCACTGATGGAAAGAAGAGTATTATGAAATATTGAGAGATATGTTGAATTGCTTACAACCTGAAAGATTAGCAGTTGAAGCCTTAAGCAATAGAGAAGCTAATATTCTTACAAGTGAAGGAATTTTTAAGTTCCTTTTCAGTAATTTAGAAAAGTAGAATTCTTCAATGAGCCAAATGCTTTTAAAGGAAATAAAATTTGAATTGGTTAAACATAGAAATAGAGATCTTGTGTCTCACAAAGTACTTGAGCAACGTTAGTTGTCTATGTGAGATGAAAGAGGATGAATTTTTTGCCTTGTCAAGTAAGAATGAAATTGCACGATTGGTGAAATCATTAATGGAAAGACTTTTTAAAGGGATACTTACAGCAGAAGTTCCAAGAGAAAAAATGAAGGATGTCCTTACAGAGAGTTCTTACATTAAATCAGAATCTGATCTGAAGTGTGAATTGACTAAAGCAATATGAATTTTTATATCAAAGCCTAGCGCTATGCATGCAGACAAAATATTTGCTTCTCTAAGAAAGGAAATAAGCTTATATGAAGCAATGCATTCTCTCCCTCCCAACTTGAAGATGCTTTTAGATGCACTCATAACAATTTGACCAACATCTACAGTAAATGAAAGAAATTTTTCCACATCAAGTATATTTGTTACAAAGTGAAGATCACGATTATCTGATCGGGCAATTAATGCTCTGTTTCTTAAAGGTTCATTTTAAAAATGACAAAAACTAGTTGAAGTATTTTTTAAATTTTCAAACGAGTAATATTTGCATTTGTTTTCTATTAATGTTTAATTTAATAAATAAAATATTTAAATGAGATTGGGAATGTTACTACATTGTGTGATATATATAAAAACTCACTGTATACTATTAGGTTTGGTTAAATAAAGTTTGTATTAATTACATTGTTTATATTTTGAGAAAACCTGAAATATAACAGAAACCTAGCCAAACTGATACCATAGTGCCCTGTTTAGCGCTCAGGACAAGAGATGCACTAGTCATGAAATTCTGGTCGACCTCCATTTAGGAAATTTTATTTACTCAGGTTTTGCATCGACCTTTTACATGTAAGAGTGTCTCTAAACCTCGAAAGACTGAGCTGGAGCCATAAACCCCAGTTGCCCCACCTTCTCTACTTTTCTGTTTATTAACATTTACTGTTACAGCCATTATTACAGATGATCAACGAAAATTAAATAAAAATATTATTTCGGGAATTCTTGGGAAACATGATTTCCCGTGCTGGATTCCCGAAGGTTCCAAAATGTTGGGAATTTGGAAACCCTACAGCTGTTTCAGAGACATATATATATGTCTCTCTCCCTTTCCACACACCTTAGAAAATTGCAAGTTGGGGGCAGTATCTCTGATGTTGCCTTTCTCCTCTTTCAGTCGGATTTCAATGGATTGCCAATGGGGACTTATCAGGCCTTTCCCAACATTCATCCACCTCAGATCCCAGCAACTCCCCCATCGTATGAATCTGTAAGTGCCTGAGCCTCTTTTATAAGCAGCAAGAAAGTGAATCCCATGAAGAAAGAGAGCAAAATAATGGCCACAGGGAAGGCAAAGTTTTGATTAACTCCTAGTACTGGCATTGCTCTTGCTTTGGATTCTTGTGTTGCTTCAGCGTTACCTTGGAAATGGAGTGTGGTGGTGGTAGCATCATTGGTGGCAATGCTTTGTCTGCAATTCAGCAAGGAATCAGGAGGGGGGCTCCAGATCTCTTAGCAAGTACTAGCAGGGCACTTAACCAGTCTGTGCAGAGAATCACTTGGAGCTGGTACAGTCCTGGTGGTAGAATATCATAGTAATTAAAATAATCAGTTTTATAAATTCTGAGTACTGTGTAAAGGAATAGGAACCAAATTTTTGTTTTACAACAAGTGTCCAGTTAGTAAATTTCAGCCTGTAGCATTAATTTTACATTGTAGTCTTATAGTTAAAACTTGCTATAAATACCTAATATGGTAATGATACATTGAACCTGTAGGTGGTTGTAGCGGCTTGTTTTCTGCCAGCCTCAGTATGTGCCTTAAGAGACCTGTTTCCATATGATGCATTACTGACAAAACAAACTGGTGTGGTGTTTGCTATGGAAATGACTCATCTAGGAAGATTCCCTGTTCCTGAGCTTGCTTAAGTAGTCTTCCCTTTGGATTTTACGTTGGGCCTGAGGTTTTATGTTTCGGTCTTGCACGTATTGAAGCATTGCCCACAAATGTTTCTGGGAATGGGGTAGAAGATTTTCAGTATTTGAGGACTTGGTTCTTGGAGATGAGTACAGTGGTTTAGTGTTTTCTCTGCCTGGAAGGTGAAGGTATCAGATTAAAGAGGTGTTAAGGTGTGGTAAGAGTTTTCTTTTTCTCTGCTTGGCGGTTGAGTTCAACATGGTATCCATCTGGTTGGAAGATCAAGATGGAATATAGGGGTGGTGGGGCAGTTCCTTTGGAGCAGGTTCTGGTGGTTTTGCTGAGCAGCTTAGCTTTTTGGAAAACACAGGGTCTCATACCAGATTGGTACTTTTCTCCAGTGATGCCATTACATTCTCCTCTGGTAACAATTTTTGTGTTTCAGGTTGATGACATTAATGCTGATAAGAATGTCTCTTCTGCACAGATTATTGGTGAGTGTGAGTCAGAAATCCTCAAGGCTCAGTGCTGAGCCCTTTGCAGTTTTTGCATTACTATTCCTCCTCAGAGATTGTTTTCCTGTCCGTGGCATTCAGCCCACATGCCCTGCCTCACCAAATGCAGTATGGCAAAAACAACTCAGGATTTCCCTCTTCCAAAAGGAAAAGATCTTTCCTGGTCCCAAAGGATCTCCCAAGGTTCCTGGTTCTGTTAGTGGTATCATTCTTTTTCACTCGTTTTTTTAATTTCTAGTTTTCGGTTACTCTCAAGGTCTTTATGTTCTTGCTGCTTCAACTTCCATTGTGCCTAGAAATTTTTAAAAAGCGGGGGCATTAAAAAGGGGGTGAAGTACAAATTATAAGTGAATAATAGCTCAGTGATGTTTCACAAAGCAGACAGGCGCACATAGCCATCCACACTCCAGAAACTCAAGAGGGGGCATATTTTTTAAAATTAGGATAGTTGTTTTATTGAGGTATAATTCCACTCCCTACAAGTCAAGCCATTGTTCTCAGTCTAGTTGTGGAGGACACAGCTCACTGGCCCATGTTGGTATTTTGAGGCTTGCTCTCTACCCAGCTGAGCCAGTTGGTGGCCGGCAGTTCACAGTAGCTCGTGGCCACTCAGCTCCAATCTAGCTGTAGAGGGCGCAGCTCACTGACCCATATGGGAATCGAACCGGCAACCTCAGTGTTAGGAGCACAGCTCTCCACGCACCTGTGCCACCCGGCCGCCCGTGAGGTATAATTTAAAAAAAAACAGAGAAGTATATATTTGATGATTTGTTATGTGTGCTCTGCGCGTGCGCGCGCACACACAGGTAATATGTAACCACCACCTTAACATTTCCATCACCCCAGAAAAGTTCGCTTATGTCCCTTTCCACGCAACTCAACCCCAGAGGCAAGTACTATTCTTGTTTTTTAAAATTATTAGTTTGTTTGCCTGTTCTGGAACTTAGATATAAATGGAAACATACAGTAGGTAGAGAGGGGGGTGATTTTAACTTGTAAAATACAAAACAGAAGACTAGAAATACATTCAGATCCTATCACCAAATAAGATTTACATTAACATTCCTTATACTTTTTTTTCTTTTAAGCTTTTTACAGTAGCTCATCCAATAGAATTCTGTTACCATTCCTTGGACATTGTTATGGGAGCAGACACTTGTGAAAAGGAATAGTTTATTTAAATGAATGCTCTGTGTATTTACCTTTAGAATTAAATATATACAGAGAGTGCCAGAAACATGTATACACATTTTAAGAAAGGAAAAAAACTTAAAATTGTAATACTCAGTATATACTGATAACAAAAGATGAATACAAGTCACGTTTGACGTCTGCAATTACAAGAGGTGCTCAAAAGTGGTTCCCATCAGCATCCAGACTCTTCTGATTATGGCAAACTACTGCTTGAGAAACGTTGACCAAAGTGTCCACTTGTGTATATTTTTTTGGCACTCCCAGTATATTTTTAAACTAGTGTTTTCTCCTATGGTTTGATTGTTTCTGCCAAAGGGGATTGTGGGCTTTGAGGATCTGAGCCACTTCTCTGGCATTTGTAACACTGTGCTCCTTGCCCTAATTTAATTAGGTCCTGGACCCAAGCCAGAAGCCTCTGCAAAGCCCCCTTCCAGACCTGTGGATACCTATGACAACTTTGTACTACCGGAGTTACCATCTGTGCCAGATACACTACCAACTGCATCTGCTGGTGCCAGTACCTCAGCCTCTGAGGACATTGACTTTGATGACCTTTCCCGGAGATTTGAAGAGTTGAAAAAGAAAACTTAGGCCAATTTGGGAGCTAATACTGAGCAGTTTCTCCTAACGAAGAATCTCCATGAAATTCTGTTTCATCTCTTAACCATCACCAAGCACACTCTTCCTCTAGGCTTTCTTCCTGCTCTACCAAATTCTGCTGCTTTCCAGTTCTTTATTGCTTCTAAGAGACGAACGACTGGAGACACTGAGGCCGGAGCAGCTGGCTCCTGTAAACTGTGCTTGTCCGTTTCCTGTCAGTGTGATGCCTGTCTCACCATCCCTCCACAGGGGAGTGAGAAGGTAAAAAGCATTGTGGGAAGAGCTGCCAAAGATGGCTGGACAATGGAACAGAGTACTTCATGAAGTATCTCCACCCTGTGCTATGGTTCTAGACATAGAAATAAACCTCTCTGTATAGAGGGATTGCGGTGAGTGAGGATCAAGGCCAAGGTGTATGTTTTCTCACTCTAATATGAATGGGAGAGAGAGTAAATGACTCAGGAAGCCATTGTAACAGTTCTTGGAAGCTGGGTCCTCTCATTGGCATATACACTACTCCTTGCTGTAGGGCACTATTCTACCTGGATCCAGTTGCAAGTTTTTTTGGAAAGTTGAAGGCCTCTTTTAGTTCTGCTGGATTCTCAGGGAGCCCTCTGTGGCCTTTTGCTTTATTTGAGTGCTGTGTTTTCCTTTTACCAGAGGGCAGCAATGTATCAATTCCTGTTTTTCCCATAGCATGTTCTGTTGGATTGCATTACTGACGGACAGGTCACAAATTGGGCAGAAGTCACCATTCAAGGCTAAGGTGGGCTTCCAGTTGCCTTAATAGAAGTATTCAAGTCTCTTGAATAGTGAGTTGGAAAGCCTACAAGAGAAGAGGGGTCCCTGTTTTCATTTGAAAACTTTACGATTAAGAGAACCTTTAAAAACTGATTTCATACATTTTGGTGCCCAGGTGGCTGTAGTTCGCTGCTTTCCTGGATGGACAAGACTCTTCCTGTTGTAACTTATGTGTTCCTTTGCCCTCTAGGTAAGGCCATCCTTTCCCACAGGGATGGCTTTGGGATCGGAAGATAATGACTTTGGCTTCTGTGTAATGGATCTGTACATACTTGTTTCAAGCAACTTTTCTTTAATGTTTTTGATTGGTTTGTATCTCAGACATAACTCAGTAGCTGATAATAAAGTTAAAAATTCTGTGCCCAGCTTTTCCCACTGGTTTGGCCAAGTGATGCGGTACGTAAGCAAGTGACTCATGTTGGGCACACGTCAGCCCTTACCTTAGGCTCTGGGTCATGCGGACGCCTGCAGCAGTAAGGAGTCCATTTCAATGTCTGGATTTAAGCCTAGAGAGCATCTGTGAGTTTGCTTGGTTACTCTTCTTCGGCTTTGCAGAGGCTCCTGACTTGGGTCCAGAACCTAATTAAGTTAGCTGGGAGCAGTGTTAGAAACACTCCTCATCAGCCACATCTCATGCTTGTGTGTTTATTTTTAATACGCTGCCGTGAGTTCACGTTTGACTCCTTCCTACTTCCCACAACCATCCTGGAACATTGTGAGCGTTCTGTGCCTTGCTGCTTTGGCAGCAGAGCCTACTCATGGGCTGTCAGTCACTCTTGCAGCAGTAACCCTTTCCTGACAGTGCCAAGATCCATAAACATAAAAATTTTCAGCCAAGGGGATTTTGATTCCTCATTGACTTAAAAGATTCAAGTGTATCATAAACACCTATAATTTTCTAAACTATGCCATGCAAAGGTAAGTATTAGCTTTGAAGTAATGGTAAAGATAGTTCATCTTTTAAAACTAATGTCAATGCCCATTGCTGTCACAGCTGTTGACTCACATGTGTTCTGGTGCCGCTGGACTCCTAATAAATTCGAGAGCCTCTGTAGCAGTATATCTACCAGTGAAGCTTCTGTCTATTGGAAGACAAAAGGAGAAAAGCAAGGAAATTGAAATTGTTGCTAATGTTGGCGGAAAAGACCAGATAGAAAAAAAGTCAATATAAGTAGTAAAGATACTGTTTCCTTTTAATGACTGTCAGGCATTGGAGTGTTTCTGCTATGTAATAGTTGAAGGCCAGCTATTTATAGGACAGTGGGTAGAATGTAATGCAGTCTTACTAAGCTGGGTTTCCTAGGAAAATAGTTGGCAGAGCTGTGGAGACTCATAAAAGGAATGTGCTGGTTTTGTGCACTGCATCAGTCTGAAGCAGCTACAGTTGAGATCTGCCAGTGGCATAAACATTTATACAGGTATCCGCTGCTTTTCGGAAGTTCTTTATGCCACTTCACTTTTAGGAAAGATCTATGTTAGTACCTGTTGTCGCGAACCGAAAGAGATCTGAGGAGGACTTTCGCTTTCATGAAAAGGCGAGAAGTGAAAATAGTGTTCAGTGTTTGCAGTTTCAGTGAGCTGTTACAGAGGCAGTGTGCACTGGTGTGTGAAATGACACTGTACATACATTGTTTCCACTTTATATAAGCTGTATATGATATCATTCCAGCTTTTACTATATGTTAGTGTTATTTTTGATTGGATGTGTTACCTGGTGGGTTATTTTTTGGGTCTGAGAATGCTCAAAAAGTTTCCCATATAAATAATGGTAATTCTTTACTTTTATGCCATTTCGGCTCTTGAAAGTTTTTGTATGAACGCTCTTTCAGAGAGCCGAGCCACAGAGTTACCTACCTTAAGGGACTTTCTTTCTTTACCAAAGGACATTAGAATGGCAGAAACAAACAGGTTAATGATCACAAGTACCATCAAGATGACACTGGTGAGGATCAGAAGGGAGCCCAGGATTGGGTCTAAAGCAATAATCTGGAAAGACAAAACACTCTAAGGGTAAACACTGACAGTTTAATTTCTACTTTAAAAATGTAAGTTATATGCTAATGTTTGGGATATATTCACACAAGAAAACACATCTGGTGGAAACTGGGGAGAAAAGCAAAACTATTAAAAAGAATACTTTTGAGTGAACAGAAGAGCAAGAATGACTAACACTAAAGGGTGTAAAAATAATTGTGCCTTCAGGGCTTTCACAAGAATAAAACAGGTTTTATTCAAAATTTATGCAAAATTAAAATAATTCAAAGCTCATGTGAGTTTTGCCAGTTCTGGAAAATACATCCAAAACGTGGAAGCTTCAATGAGTAGCAAGAGCATATTAAAATAAAGACCAGAAATGATAATGAAAAGTGTGTCTACCAGTCTAAGAAACTTTTACTCTAAACAAAGGAGCTTTCCAATATCTAACAGGTTAGCTAAAGAAAACTAGCTTGTAATTTATATGTTTTTTTCCCTTCATTATCTTGAAAAGTATAAGTACTGAGTTTTGCCATTCTTTACTTTTCAGGTTAAAGAGAGCTTTCTAAAATTTAGGGCTTACTCGAATGATTTCCATAACAATCTTATTAATTTAGGTGTTTATTTTTCCCTTGGTATTGGCTCATTCATTGTTGCTACTAGAGCACTGTTTAAAAAAACCCAAAAAACCCAAAAACTTAGATCATGAATACTTATAATACCACTGTGATGGAAGGCTCTGATATGACAAAACATTTCCTAGTACCAGCCTATCATCCACTTAATTAAAAGTGCTTAATTATATGAAGTTTGGGCAATCTCTGAGTTTGTCATATAAGACTTTTCCCAATAAGTATACTCCATTTCCCCTTTACATTGTATGATTAGAGCAGAAAAGTTTTTAAAAAAATCTCAGAAAGTTAGCAAAAGTTAATTATTTTGATTGTTACTTTTTAACAAGAGCTTTACTATCTATATAAAGTGTTCAAGGGGTGAGGGCTTCCTCCCTAGTGATTGGGACTAGAACCACAACAAAATAGTCCACCCAAAATAGCAGTTATCTTACGAAGGTGGTAACTTTCCACATTAGAAACTGTTAATTTACCCATTTTAATTACTAACGTTTGAAATAAGCCTTGATGAAAATCTTGCCAGTTTCACTAATTTGAACTGCAAGTTTTTCTTCCCAGATAAAATCTTTATGTATTTGGGACCCAAATCCTCATCTGGATTTCCTACTTTTATTTTTTATGTTGAATAGAAAGGGATTTGTGTTGGTAGATACTGGGGGAAAATAATAGGCTCTCTGAAATGAGTATTAACTATAAAACAAATATCACAGTTCTTCCTGGAATTGTACCTAATTTTTGTGTGTGTGTGTGTGTGTGTCATTTTCATTGTATATTTCAAAGGGCCATTAAGAAAGGAGCAGCAACCCCACGTTAATCTGGCCAGGTACGAGATCCCAAATTCAAGCCCAGTGTCCTTGGCAATAAGATTAAGGCTACAAGGAGTGAGGGAGGCGGGACTATGTACTTAGGAAGGGACAGGTTTTTGAGTAATAGCCACTCAAAAGCTGTATGCAGAGGTAGTGTCATAAACCAGAATGGCAAAGGATCTAAATTTCCCTTTTCAAGTATGCTGCTTTTATAAACAATTTTACCCTTGTTAGATGTAGTAAACCAAATAGAGAAAACAGGATGGAGGGATTCACCTCTTTGTGATTCGAGATTCCTATCAGGAAACCAACAAAAGCCACCGCTGAGCTGAAAAAAGTTCTATAGTCATAGATGCTCCATCCAAACAGCAGGTTAAACTGAAAAGGAGGAGAAAGACCAGTCAAAGGGGGTAGAGAGTAGTGGAGGCGACTGCAGTTCTTTCTGTCTTGAGGTGCTTGATGAAGCCAACAGAACCAAAGGAATGGAAATATAAGAAATTCCTTAGTGGCCTTCCAGTTACTATGCCTAAAAAATACAAAAAATTCCTTTGTAATTACATAATTTTTATATAAATCTATTTGACCTTCACATTCTTACTTATGAGCTAAATTTTCTCCCCATTTTAGAGAAGAGACAAACAGCTGAGTTTAAGTCATACTACTAATTAACTATGCAACTACAACTAAAACCAGCTTTCTTACTCCACTATCTTTTCTCCAAAACTCATTGCCAACTTGAACTGATGATTTTCCATATAGTGACCCTTTCTGTAAGGGAAGCAACGGGATTCCAAGATCACAGCACTTAGGAAAAGACACCATGAATGGAGGCTTACAGCAATAGCATAGCCTGTCAGCAGGATCAGGATGACCAGCAAGAAGCTCACCACCTCGTCCCAGGCTTTGCTGAGTGTTCTGTGGATGATCTGCAGCCTGGGGTTATGATGCAGCAGGTTCCATAGCTGCACAGTTGCCAACAGAACCAGGAAGCCCATGAGGTGAATGACAGCTGAGTTCACTTTTATTGCCTCATAGAAGTTGATGAACCTGTACCAAGGCAGGCTGACAGTTAGGCAACATGAAGTGTATTTCATCGTCATCTCCTGTAATGTCAGTTTCTCTAGGGTTCGCACTGCTGAAGTGCAGCTGTTCTTTGAGTCCTATTAGCGCAAACGCTTGATGTAAGAACTGTGCCATCCCGTGTGGCCTTCTATACTTGTGGATATGAGAGGATATACAAAAAAACCACGTATTTAGTTGGGAGCTGAAGAAACCTTGAAATGTGACCTCTAGCTGATTTCTTGACTTCAAATTCATCCTAGAAATCAAACCAAGCCTTCTCTCTTGCTCTGCTTTGAGTTAAATCTCTCCTCTCAAAAGGAGATGAGTTAACACAATGAGACATGCAATTACGCTAGTCTGTTTTCTCTAACCCTGATCCTGTATTGTTCTCTGGCAGTAGGTAATTGATCCTCTAATAGGTTTAACAGCTGAGAGTAGACAGATGATTAAACTAGAGGTGAGGGGTGTTACTTACCAATTGGGGTGTTTTTTTAAAACCAATTAGGTTTTATTATGTGAGAGATGCATTCATAATTTTATGTTGAAGACCCCCATATATGTGAGCAAGCTGGCACTTGATCACAGCTCTTTTATTGTCTAAGACCTGGGCAGTGCCACACAGCAGCAGGCTGGACCGCAGCTGCCAACATCATTCAAACTGCACAGACCCACTGCCCCTGCATAAACAACCCTCTGTAAGGCCTTCCTGGGACACGGCCTCAGTCCTGTACAGATCAGTGGCCCAGACTCGACCACCGAAAGGTTAGAAAAGCACCAGGTGACAATATGTGCTCTCCCCATGAGAAAGACCAGAGAAGGTGCGCAAAGGGACACCAGAATGTCTCAGTATGGATGAATGTCTCCATCCAGAAAGCGACCACACTGGCTTTAAAGGATATACTATGTGTTGTGGTTTTATTTAAAGGATGATCATTTGTCATGCCTTAGGCTTTATTCCTTGGGCAGCGTGCAAAATAATGATTAATTTGCGGCCCTTGCTATGTGAAAGGCAGAAGAGCTTTTCAACGTAATTAGCAGTAATAGATGGCTTCTAGTTAATTGTTTTCTCTAACGTGGACATTAGTCCGAGCTCTGTGTTTAACTCTGGTATTATACAAAAATATAGCTCTGGGAGAGCAGTGGAGCAGGAGGGGGAGTTTGAAAGAATACTTGGTTGTAATCAGGAAACTCTGGACATCGAGGAGCAACGTCCTGTGATCCTTGGCTCCCTCTTACCTGTCACGGTCATAGTGGTATTGTGCCATGTTTTTCTTATGTAGAGAAATAAGCTTCATGTCAAGCCCCAAAATGACAAAGCTAATAAGAATTATGCTCATGTCCAGAACGTTCTTTTTCCTCATGAAGAAACTCCACCTCTGCTGTTTCAGCCGGTGACCCTAAACAGACACCACCGTCACTACTGCTTCCCTGGAAGATTATCCAGGTCTCTCCCTAATGAAATGTTAGGAACACTGGCAGAGCACTCAGCTGGGGACTTGTTAAATCCAACTTGGACACAACCGGTTATGGTCTTGGTTCTGCTCTGCAGTCATTCAGAGCTGCTACTTAGAGAAAAGGTGGCCTTCTCTAATACAACTTTCATGGGTACAGTCATGTTTTTTTTTATTCTTGCTTAAACTTAAGAAACTTCTAAATTCGTTATCAAGCCTGAAGATAAAACATTGTATTTGACTTAAGATACATTCTCTTTTGGGTGCCAGTCATCTGTATTTTTGAGTACTTGCTCTGTTCATCATACTTTCAATCTCTTGATGTTACCTTATATTAGGGTAATACAATTGTACAAAAAATACTCTTTCTACAGACTTAATTCTTTAACTCTTGAAAATTCAAAGAGCTACTCTGTGGAAAACCAGTCAGCCTTTAACTGAAGTCAAGCTTCTGGAAAGAATCAAAATTGTAGTCATCATTCTAGTAATAGCTCATTGTGGAGCTCCCTAAATAATATCTTGGCAATCTTGAGAGTCTTACATCTAATATTTTCAACTCACCTGTATGAAGCCATAGTAACAGACCAGTAAATAATAGAGAACTTGTGAGATGACAGACCAAGCAAAGTCCTTTGATGTCTGAAAGGAAGTTAAAGTGTCCAGTCTTACGGAGGCAAAGAGAGCACCTGAGAATAACAAAGAACATTTATAGTCAAGAGTAGCCCTTTTCACTTCAAAGTCTTTGAAATAACCTCAATTATTCCTGTATCATCAGTTTCAAATGTTTCTGAGGTTCTAAACTTAGTATTTCCTCTAAAGATATCATGAATAGTAAGTGAGCACATTCATGTATGAGAAATGTACCAATTGCACTAGAGTCAGTAGAGGGAGAAGATTGTACTTGATCCCACCTCGAGGGCAGTGCAGTGTCAGTGACTTAACAGCTATCACAGGTGTTACTCTTACCAAGTTACAATAACTGCAGAGGTAAATTGACCTGTTGTGCTGTTGCAACATGATTTTAAACAGAACTGATGGCTGCAATGGAAAAACTGGTGGGGAATGGAATTAAATGTCAGCGTGGCACTTTTGTTTAAAGATATTTAAAACACATTTTCAGTAATTAACCATTAACCATTTCAGATTTATTTTGCATGTATAAAGCACTATTAGTATCCCATGAATACTCAGATGTTTATATAGATAGACTAAAAAGCTTCAGACTCCACCTGGAAAGACAGATTGATGTTTTATAAACACATGAAAGGTCTTGTGAATATAATTTTACATAAAGCCCCAAAACATTAGAACTAGGGAGCACCCCTCATAGTAAAAAGTACATTTTAAGAACAAAGGAATTCCTGCTTCACATAGGTATCTCTCAAGACTAGGACTTTTCCCCATGTTTATTTTACCCCTAGTTTTTTGGTAGTTAACAATAAAAACCGTAGGAAGACTCTCAGGAAGGCTTCACACTCCATTTAGAAGTGTAAGAGCAGTGGTCTCCTCTGTGTGGATCTGGGAAGAAAAAAAATTCCTGATTAGAAGTAACATCTGGTGGTAAATGGAAGGACACTTGTGGGCAAATTCTGGGGAGAGAAGAAATGAGAAAGGAAGTAGGATTAGGACAGACTTCCTATTAAAGGTAGGGGAATTGAATGTACCAGTTTCCTTCCAGTCCCTCACCAAATGCCACTACAATGACAAAGAAGGGATAAAAACAAAGATGAAGAGGAGGGCAAATGAGAGTTATAAACTGTTGGAAGTCGGAAAATAGGTGAATGACATTGACCAGATTCAAGAAAGCTGAAACCTAAGCAGTGCAGGAAACCTAGAAGCAAGCCAATTACTACAAAACCCAGGAAAGGCTGAGGAATTGGAGGCTTCAGGTACCTCTGAAGGTAGAGGATCAAGTGGAACTGAAAATAGAATTGCAAGTTTAAACGTAAGCAATAGATCCCAGATCTCCTATCTCCGTCACAACTAGGTATTTGCTACACATCCTGCCCCTTCATGACCCCAAGACTAGAGGTTTATATTTCCTAGTGACGTTGAACTAGAGAATCTGAACTCACTGGATATCTGCAAGTTTACTGGAAAAGGGAATTAAGAGAAAGTCTACATACTGCATCACGATGAGGTCCTTCCCCGTCCCCTTTTCTCAACTGGCTCTGAGAAGTCTTAACAGGCTTATATCCTCAAGGCAGGAGTTTGGAGAGTCCCTCTCTGAAAACTGACTGCCCAAGAGAAAAGACTAGAACCAGCTGAGCTTCTAACCACTTGCTTTTTTTTCTTTTTTTTTAAACTGCCTGTCTCTTAAATATGAAAGAACAGCCAGATACTTAAACCTCTAAATTGAAAACTGGAGAGCAAAAGAAAATAGAAAATAAAAATTAAAAAGCTCAGAGGAATTAGAGGAAGTGAAGGAGCTAATAAAAATAAAATGAACCTATAATACAGAGGATGCCAAAAAAATTTATACACATTTTAAGAAAGGAAAAAGCTATTAAAATTGTAATATATACCAAAACAAAGGTGAATACAAGTCATGTGGATACATTTTTTTGGGCATCTTCCGTATCTTCAGAGAGTTGAGAGAATATTGATTCCACAAAAGAACAGGAGACTGAAAAAGAAATGAGAACACAATTTTTGGAAATTATAAAAATGAAAAATTCAAATTGTTTAGAACTTGAAGTAATCTCATAAAGTAGAAGGAAAAGATGGAAAATAAAAGCAAAAACTAATCAGAGGATCAGTCCAAGAGTTCCTACCTCAAAATTCCAGGAATATCAGAAAAAGAGAACAGAGAAAATAGAGAAGTTTACAAAGAAAAACGCAAGAAATATTCTCAGAACTTAAGGACACGTTTCCAGATTAAAGGACTCACCATGAGGTCAGGTCCTTTCATAACCCTGGGGACAAAGACAATTCTGAAACCTTTTGGGAGCAGGGGCCTCATCGTACTGCTTAACAGCAAGTAGTATGAGAAACTAAAAGGCAAGGGAGCTATACTTTTCAAAATTCTGTAAAGTTGTACCCAGTCAAATAAGCAATCAAATGTGATAGCAGAAAACAATTGTTTTTGGACATGTAAGGCTTCAAAAAATTTATTTCCCTTGCATCCTTTCAGGAAGTTACTGTAGGATGCGCTCCAGCAAAGACAGAAAGTAAACCAAGAGAGGAAGACATAGGATCTAGGAGAAATGGGATCCAACAGAGAGGAAAGGGATAAAGATGATCCTTAGGATGACAGTGAAGGGAGAATCCAGGATAAAAGCTCTAGAGCCGGCCTAGAGAATAACCAATCCAGACTGTGCTGAAAGGATGGAGGCCCCTAGAAAGGGTGTCTCTTAAGATCAAATCATAGGTTATGTGGTGATACTTTTGAACAGAATGAGATTTTTTTTTCTAATTTTTTATTGGGGAATATTGGGGAACAGTGTATTTCTCCAAGGCTCATCAGCTCCAAGTCGTCCTTCTATCTAGTTGTGGGGAGTGCACAGCTCACTGGCCCAAGTGGGAACTGAACCGGCAACCCTGCTGTTCAGAGCTTGTGCTCTAACCAGCTGAGCCATCCACCACCCCAGATTGAGATGTTTACTTCTAGGAAGAGTGTGGTGATGAATTAATGATAGAATGCATGCAAAACCAAGCAAATTAAAAATAAGTAATAAACTCTAGGGAAAACAGTTGTAAAAGAAAGGAAATTATAGTATGTTACATGGCTCATCTTTGAAAAATATTATCACAACAATGGAAATACTCAATATTAATCATAGATTATTTTACTATATTTGGGAGAATGAGGAAACAGAAAGGTGTGTATGTATGTGTATGTTAGGAGTATGTGTGGGTATAAGAAAATCCTCGTCATCATAAAAAATACTATCTAAAACCGAAGATTCATAAAATAAGCACGTTAATTTTTAAATTCCGAAAGAACCAGTTTAAAAACTTACAGTAGCAGTCTCTGGGGAGCAGGAATGAGGTGGGGAATGAGGACTGCTAGTTTTTGCATTGAACTATTTGACCTTTAAAATTATGTGTAGTAACTTTAATTAAAACGTCTTGTTGGGCGGCTGGGTGGCTCAGTTGGTTAGAGCCCGAGCTCTGGGCAACGGGGCTGCCAGTTCCAATTCCCACATGGGCCAGCGAGCTGCGCCCTCCGCAACTAGAATGACATCAGTGAGATGCCGCTCAGCTCCCGGGTGGCCCGATAGCTCAGTTGGTTGGAACACGGCTCTCAACCACAAGGTTGCCAGTTCAACTCCCACAAGGGATGGTGGGCTGCGCCCCCTGCAACTAACAACCACCACTGGACCTGGAGCTGAGTTGCGCCCTCCCAACTAAGATCGAAAGGACAACAACTTGACTTGGAAAAAGTCCTGGAAGTACACACTGTACCCCAATAAAGTCCTGTTCCCCTGCCCCAATAAAATCTTTAAAAAAATAAAATGTCTTGTAATGGTATAAGAAACTGGGACTCTGAGATACCCAAGTCACAGAGAGGAGAGAAGAGGCTGTCATACCCACACTGCTGGATTCCAAAATCAGGGTCACTACACAGAACAGGTTCACATTAGCATTGAAGACCACAAATTCCACAAAGAGGCTTCTGGTGAAACGGTCTAGCCAGTGGCTCTGTTCCAGATGTTGCAGGACTCTGGGAAAACAGAAGGACAGCGCTGCTACTTTGCCCACTCAATCCTGCAAAGCAGGAAAATGCCCTGGCCTTTCCAGTATTACTTACACCACTTGAGTAGCTGCATTTCCCAGTCTGGTTCGCCTGTACAATATTTCATATGGTTACTAATGTCCAGTCTTTCACTAGTGTTAACATGAATATAAATTTAGAAGGCTATAAAAATCAAAATCTCACAGTAGTAATCACACCAAGGTTAAATGTTCAAGAACGTATATTTGGCAATGAAGGTCTGAGGAGGAATTAGTTTTATCTGCTGGGTCAACTACTCTATTTGAAGTGTTAAGCTACTCTTTACTAACAGCTATTCAGTTTTGAGAGGTGTTAAGGGGTGGAAATGGCATTTGGTTGGCATTGTTTTTGATTAATTTCTTGCTATAAACTTAAATGAAGAGATAATTTTGATTTAGACTTTTTCATACATAATGACAAAGACTCTCAGGATTCATATACAAAACCATAAGTCTCTGGCATTTTAATTTTGGCATTTGAATTTTGGATTGATGGTGGTCCGTGAGGGGCAGTGTTTTGTATTTGATAAGTACAGTTTGCCTAAGCTTGTTACCTGAGTTTAACTGCAGCTAGAATTGAAATTGATGTTTTTCCAGATGAGAAAAGGAATGAGAACTGGCAAACTAAACATACCTGGTAGTTTGAGGTTGAATAAGGAAATTGTTCAACTAAAAGACGTTTCCTTAACAGTATAAAAGTCAGCAGGTTTCACAGTTTAGTAGCATGGTGGCTGTTAAAACTCCTCAAACGGGTCACTAATTCCTTCTCGTCCTAGAATGGACAGAAGCAGACATCTTGCCCCTTTTGTCTAGGGCTCAGGCTTCCTCACCTGATCGCAGTAGTGGAGTTTCTTCCAAGTCTGACAACATATCCTCCTCCTGAGTAAGTTGCAAATTCCCCTTGGATGGGATAGCCACCCAGTGTCTCCTGATTCTGATAATGCCAAATGCTGTCTGCTTTTGTGCTGTTTGCGTCAAGGGGCTGCCAGTTAACCCCGTAGTTCTCTGTATCCTCCAGGTCTTGGTGCGATGTCTTCACTTGTTCTTGGGGAAACATTCCAATTGGAAAGACTTTGGCACCAGGAGTGCGAATCTGACGAAGGAGAACGTTGCCCAAAAGAAAGGTGTTCCCGTCAGTAATAAATCCTAATGAAAGAGTACAAGGAGCCACTGTAAAAACTGCCTCATTAAGTTAGTAACAAAAAATGAACACTTTGACCACTGTCTTTAAAAACACTTTAGGAGTTTCTAGCAAATGCAAACAGATTTTTAAAAAAAGGATTTACAAGTAAAAAAAAGGAAGTAAAATGATAATTTGTAGATAATGATCTAGATAGATCATGAGAATCAAATGAAACATCAGCAAGATGGTGGGATATGAGATTTCTACTTGTATCTCCTCAACAATAATTTGGCAGCCATCCAGACAAACGTGCCTTTGTGGGAGCTTTGGGATTTAAGGAGGCAATTATGAAACTCCCGTGGAGTCCAAGACCAACAAGTCCGTTTTGAGAAGGGTGGTCCCACACAGTTGGCTGACTCACCAATTGTGGGCCAGGCTACAGACCTAGAAATAGCTCTGTCATCTTGTGGACTTAGTTCCAGTGCCATCTGACCTTGGTCCTGCCACCAGCACGATAGCCAAGGGACCCAGGAGGAGTCACTCGTGCCTCAGATAATAGGCGTGCGGACGTCAGCCCCGTGACCCAGCTCTAGTCCCTCTCAGCCATGGTCCAGGAGCCCCTGGAGGCAAGCTCACCAAACACTCTGACTGAAGATCCTGCAACAGCCCTATAACTTTCCACACCAAAAACAAAACAAAACAGGTAACTATGTGAGATGGAAATGTTAATTAGCTCGATTGTGGTAATAATTTCACAATATATTTGTATACCAAAACATCATATTGTACCTTAAATATACGCAGTTTTTGACAATTATACCTCAAGAAGTCTGGGAGAAAAAGAATCAACCTAAAAATTATTACTTACAAAAAGATAATTCAGCAAAGTGGCTGGGTGCTAGATATAAAGAAATCAATAGTCTTCATATATCCAAGCAAAATTTACTTAGGAGGTATAGAGAAATAAAAGATCTCATTTACAACAGCAACACAAAAGGTAAACTAAACCTAACGAGATGTGCAAGAATTACATGAAGTGCAATTTTGAATATTACTAAGGATGAGATGAGAATAGAAAAGCATACCATATTCCCAGAAAGGAAAAGAACATCATAAAGATAGCACTTCCCTAAATTAATTTGTTAGTTTGTATCTATATAAATATCTAAATCTATATCTACAACTAAATAACCTCTTAACACATCAAAATAAGCAAACAAAACCAAGCAGCCCAATGACAGTTGGGCAAAGATGATGGAATGATACTCATTCAGTCTTTCAATCAGTACGTACTGAGCGCTCACATATAGCAGGTCCTGTTCTATTAACAGGTGCCGGGACACAGCAGTGGACGAGAGAGAGCCCCGCCCTGTCCACAGAGAGCTCACATCTGAGGAGGGAGAGAGACAGGCAATACTCAGACAGTATTCAGGTACTGCTAGTGATGTGAAGAAAAGTCAAGTAGGATGAAGGGGTAGAGAGAGAGTTTTGTGGGGAGGGAGCAGCACTTTTCATTTAGGAGGAAGGGTGATTAGAGAAAGTTTCTCTGAGGGGGTGGCTTATAAGAGAAAGTAATAAACGCGGATATCAATCAGGGCAACAGCAAGTTCTAAGCCTGCCAGGCGACAACACACTTGGCGTATCTGGGGAGAGCACAGAAGCTTGCGTAGCGGAAGCAGAGTGAATGAGGGTGAGAGGGTTAGGAGGTGAAGTAACAGACGTTGCTGGGGGCCACACTGCACAGGCCCTTGTAAGCTTTGGAAAGGGTTTGGGATTTTAAATGTGATGGAATCCACTGGGACATTTTGAACAAGGGAGAAACACAGATTTATGTTTTAAACAAAATAACATGGGGAGGATGGAATGAAGAAGGGCAAGAACAGAGGCAAGTTTTGCCCATGTGGGAGGTGAAAAATAGTACCTTATTTTAGTTTTAACTTACATTTTCTCATGAGTGCAGTTGCAAAGCCTTTTGTAGATTTCAAAGCTGTGTATTGTTTGAAAATACCAATTTTCATGGGGCTGTTGGAGACGTATACATTGCTCATGGGAATGTAACTGGTACAACTAAGAACAATTTGGCAATGATCTTTCTAAATTAAAAATGTATATACATTTTTAGCAAATCTTTTCAAGATATTTATCTTACAGATATATTTATACACATGTGAAATACATATGTAAAATGGTATTAATGGTAATATTGCTAACAATAAAATATTGGAAACTATCAAATGTTTATCAATTAGAAGCTGGTTATATAAATTATGGTACATCCATACAATGGAATACTATATAGTAAATGAATAAAACATAATAGGGATAGCTTTTATATACTGGAACAATTTCCAGGTAAATTATTAAGGGAAAACAGCAAAATGCATGACAATGTTTACAGTATGCTACCATTTATCCTTAAATATATTTGCAAATATAGATTACCTCTGAAAGAATATATAATAAATTGGGCATGTAGTTGCCTCTTGGAAATAGAAAAGGGGGATCATGGAACAAAGGAGAGTTGCACAATATAGTTGTACATTGAATTTTCTCCATATTCATGGTTTAATTATTAACAAATATTTTAATATGAAAGAATGATATGTTAGAGAATTTGGTAGGAAGAGGTTTGCAGTAGTTATTCAAGGACAGAGTTCTGCAGAAGATAAAAGAGAAAGGTAAGAAGTGACAACCTTCAAATATGGTCTCACTTTGTATTTCCTAGATGAAAAATATATACAACTATTCTAAATTTTGATCAGTTGTTTTCCATCTCAGAAGAAAGTCAAAAGAGAAAAATCAAGCTTCAATTACTGCAAGAGAAATTTAAATTCAATCCTACAAAGAAAAAGACGTTTCCCTAAATGTGATTAAACACTGGACCATGCTATTTAGGACAGTTATGTATTTACAAGATACAGATTATCTGCCGTGAACGGCTTGGGCTTCAACGTTCCTGAAAGTAACTGGACTAATATGACTGGCTACAGCAATTCTGAAAGTAAAGAGTTTTCGGAGATGAAGAGATAACCATTTTAGTGCCAATTTTGACTGTGCTTTACCCATGTTTACTTAGTTCTACTTCTTTATCTACAAGTACAGAATGCTGTTGTTTTTATATGTCCAGGTAACTCATGGACCTTTGTGGTTCTAGCAGATTAGCCTACGCTCCAGTTGCCACAGTTAATAATAATAGCTAACACTTATCCAGTGAATACTATGCGCTAATACACTGTTCTAAACACTTAGATCTACTAAGCTTCTGATCTTCATATTAATCTTATAGGGTAGATCCTAAGATTAGCCCCACTGTGTAGAAGGGGAAACTAAGGCGCAGAAGTTTGAGGAATTTACCCAAGAACACACTGCTGGTAAGTGGAGAGCAAGAATGTGCATGCACCCAGCAGTCTGGCTTCTGGGTCTGTGCCTTTGGACCATGACACTGAACTGCAGAACCAATGAGTCCAAGAAGAGAGCTATGCCTCTCATGACGGCACTGCCTTTAGCCCCCCACAGGTCAGTTTACTTTTTATCTAGTTAGTATTTTCTTCAGCATAGACAGTTACAGACTGGAATGGAATGTGCCCTGAACCTAGAACTGTTGTCATCTAAAACCAAACTACAAAGAACATGCAATGAACAGGAGTTGCCACCTGTAAAAACTCTCCTAACTGCACCTCGTACACCTTTCAGAAAAAACTAAATGTTTGCTGAGATGAACATGTCTTTTGGATTTCTTTCAGGAACCTAGGAAATTTTCCAAATCCCAAAAGGAAGCCACCAATCCTGAGATAAATGAATGCAACATATTTCCAGAATACAGCTTACTTAATAAGATATAAAGTAATAATATGACAAAGTGTTGGTAACTGGTGAAAAATATTCAACAAGAAGTGTTCCTCAGGAAAAGAGATTTTTTTTTTTAGCATTTCTCTAACACTGCCCAGGGCAAAGCATACCAGCTCCTCTGGGTGGTGAGGTTCTTTGAGGATACAAACCATATTATGTCCTCTTTTTATCATTCACTTCTAGGACAGTTCCCAGCATACGAGATGTTCAATACGTATTTGTGAAACTGGACTGGATAACCACATAAAAGTTACAGACACGTCACAGACTTAGAAAAGACTGCACATCAGGCAATATATCAAAATATGATCTGGTGTGGAGATCTTTCTGGTCACACTTTTCCTGGTTCTGTGCTCACTACATGTGGTTCCCTCCTTCATAAGGAGGCAAAGTCCCAAGAATCACTCCCGTTACTCTTCATGTTTTAAGTGAATAAATTCTCATTCTTGTTTATCAGTCTCTTGTGAGACTCACCAGTGGGAATCGGCCTCTTGGGCCTGATCACCCTTGATTGAAGTGACATAAACCTGAGCCTGCTTAGGTCTAAGGAGTGGATCCTTGGGGGGCCCATAGAGGTGCAGCCATACTGAAAAAGTCAGCTATCTTTCTCCAGTGTTCTAATGTGTCATGGTAGGGGTATTTGGAAAATTCACTATGCCCCAGCTGGGCCCACGACTGTGTACTTACCTCTGTAATGTCCGTACAGGTTAGGAAGGAAGGTGTGACTGGCCCAGGGGTAGAAATGCTTAAGAAATTTGATCTCTGAAAAACGGTGGAGAAAAGCTCTTCTGGAGAGCTTGATGGAGATAAAATCTACTGGAGTTCTGTGCAGAGTAGACTGTAGTCATCAACAGGATGAGGAAGACGATTGTACTATGTAGAAGAGGAAAAAATAACCATTGAGCCTTTAGCTTAGAAAGCCTCTACAACTTTTCTTCAGTTTTCCTGAACCTACATAGACTTTTATAGGTCAAAAACAGTCAAAAATTGGCAGTTTCATATGGTTCTACCTAATAATTGTAAACAGATAAGCCAAAGCCTTTGGCTCTTAGTGCTAATCAATATACAGAGGGTACCAAAAAAATGTATGCACATTTTAGGAAAGGAAAAAACTATTAAAATTGTAATACTCAATATATATCTATACTAAAAGATGAATACAATCACATTTGACTTCTGCTATTACAAGAGGTACTCAAAGTGGTTACCATCAGCGTCCAGACACTTACAATTTACGGCAAATTACTGCTTGAGCAACACTGACCAAAGTGTCCACTTGTATCGCACCCCTGGTATATTTTACTGGGGGTGCCAAAGATGTATACACATGACTTGTATTTATCTTTTGTTATCAGTATATATTAAGTATTACAATTTTAATGTAGTATTTTCCTTTCTTAAAATATGTATACATTTTTTGGCACCTTCTGTATATATTCCTTCCCAGAATTATTCTGCCACTAATTAGAAATTTTACTTAAAACCCCACACTAAAATTGTGTATTTTAGTTCTTAGAACTAAATGCCCCCCAAACCCTCCCTCCTTGCTCCTTTCCCCCTCTTATTCCCCCTCTACCAGTGCTCACCAGAAGGGAAGGCATGTTCAAAACAGAATTTGTCTTGTTTGGTTCTGGGAATCCGAACACTAGCTGTGCTGAATCAGTTACTTTGTACTGATAGGATAGCCATTTTTCAAAGCACATTCATTTTTCCTCCACCCTGTCAAGTATGTATTAGGTTGGTGCAAAAGTAATTGTGTTTTAAAAGGTTAAAAATAACTGCAAAAACTGCAATTACTTTTGCACTGACCTAATAGATCGTTTTGTTGTTAGATTTCGTAGGTAGAGAAAGTGACTTATTCAAGCACACAGAGCTCAAGACTCCAAGTTCAGGAATCTTTCCATTTACCACACCACCTTGTTTACTGGAATCCAGAATTTTACAGTTGACTATCTTAACATGCCTTTCCCCGGTCTATATTTTCCATTTTATTCTCACTCCCACTCTCCTTGCTGGGAAACGTGCTGCAGTGCCAACATGCTACCATTATCTCCTTACCCAAAGTATCTCCTGTCAGCTTGAAAAGTTTCTTCTCTTTCAAGGTTCTTTCTGGGCGCTTAACTGGACTGTTCATAGTTGGGGCTACATAGATGGGGTTCTTCTTATCTCTTGAACCAGGTAATGATGAAGAACATTTTGCTGTCAGAAATTCAAATATAGGCCAAAAAATGTTATATTTCATTAAGCAGTTATTCACTAACATTTGTTGAGAATCTACTATGAGATGAAGAGTGTTGAAACAAAAAAGTTAACTAAGCAGCACTTCTCAAACTAACATGAAGGACTTCTTTACAAACATTCCAGTCCATAAGGAACTGGTACTTTTGTAAAATACAATAAAAATTAATTACTAGAAAAGTGAAACAGAATAGAGGCCTATAAAATACAAGCTCCATTTTGAAAATTAGATTCAAAAGACCTAAAATTAGTCTGCCCAACTGCTATAAAAGTTTATAAATTGCTTACTCTCAATTTCTGTACTTATCTTGGACAAGAAAACAGTTCTAGTCAGTGGACCACATGTTGGGAGCTGTTTTAGAGTGCTACTCAAATTTTAATGTGTATAGGAATCATCTGGTAATTTTGTTAAATGCAGGTTCTGGGGCGAGGCCTAAGATTCTGCATTTCTGACAATTCCAGGATATGCCAATATTACTAATTATAACATTTACTGCCACAGAACATCCTATTTTACATTCTATTTGAAGCGACACTAGTGCCTTACCACTCGCTGAGGAAGTCAAACAGAACGACTTTACTTCCTGTTTTACAACAAGTGGGATCACTTCCACTCCTCATTGCACTAATCTATATTCAAAACTGTATAGGAAAATCTGGATTCAACCTCTGCCTACTTCTTGATCTAATGTTTTTCTATGACTACCACGCATAATAGCATTTATAGTAAAAATGCCTCTCTGCAGCCTCCATTGATGACCACCAAAAGCACCTGTAGAAGCCCCCGTCATTGGGCCCCATCTGTAGTTCTTGCAGCTGTTATTACTTCCACTAGGGGGCTATGGTATGCCGTGAGTAACAATAATGCTAACCCCCTAACTTTATAGCATACCTCTTCCAAATACTATCCTTAGGAGCCTAACTATAACCACTTCTATCTGTCTACACCACACTGACTTAAAAATCACTCATCGCATCACTCTCCCATCGGCCATGTAGCACTAGTAATTGGAGCTATCTTTATTCAAACACCTTGAAGCTACACAGGAACCACAGCCCTGATAATCACACACGGCCTTACATCCTCAATACTATTCTGCCAAGCAAACTCAAATTATGAACAAACTCATAGCTAAACTATAATTTTAGCTAGCAGCCTACAAACAATTCTTCCACTGATAGCAGTATGATGACTATTAGCTTTACCCTCAACAATTAATTGGAGAATTATTCGTAGATAACATCAACATTCTCATGGTCTAATATTTTTATCATTTTTATAGGAGCTAACATTGTTATTACCACCCTATATTTCCTCTACATACTAATTATGACACAATGAGAAAAACACACACATCACATTAACATTAAATCATCCTTCATACAAGAAAATACCCTCATAAAAATACGCTTGCTGCCCCCTCCACTCCTATGCACCAACCCCAAAGTTGTTTTGGGAACTTTGTACTGTAAATATAGTTTAATGAAAACATAAGATTGTGAATTAATAATAGAAACTAAAAATTCTTATTTACCAAAAAGTATGCAAGAACTGCTAATTCATGCCTCCATATATAACTGTATGGCTTTTTCAAACTTTTAAAGGATAGGAGTTATCCATTGGTCTTTGGAACCAAAAAACTGTTGCTACTCCAAATAAAAATAATGAATCTATTTGCCTCCTCAATACTAATTCCTCTACTTACACTAATCCCATTAATCATAACAATGACTTCTAATATTTATAAAAGCAAGACATATCTTCATTATATAAAAACTACAATTTCATACGCCTTTATCACTAGCCTAATCGCAGCAATATTTATCTAATCAGGCTAAGAAATAATCATCTCAAATTGACATTGAGTTAACTATTCAAACTAAAAATAACACTTAGCTTCAAGCTAGACTAATTCTCAATAATATTTATACCAGTAGCACCATTTGTCACATGATCGATCATAGAATTCTCAACATGATGTATACACTCACCCTAAATTTAACCTATTTTAAAAATATGTCCTTACATTTCTCATTACAATACTAATCTTAGTCACCACTAACAATCTTTCAACTATTCACTGGATGAGGATTCTATCATTCTTACTATACAGGTGATGACATAGTTGAACAGACACAAGCACTGCAGCTCTCTAAGCAATCTTATAAATCGGAGCCATCAGATTTATTATGCCAATAGCATGATTTTTATTCAATTTTAACTCATGAAATCTTCAACAGATTTTATTCAACCTTAGCAATACTAATTTCCCACTGGCTGGGCTCCTCCTAGCTGCAACTGGAAAATCTGCCCAATTTGGACTTCAACCATGATTTCCACTACAGGAGGCCCTATACCCATCTCAGCCCTATTCCACTCAAGTATAATAGTCATAGCAGGCATCTTCCTACTAATCTGATTTTACCCATTAACAGAAAACCTCAAGCTTATCCAAACAATATTATGCTTAGGAGCCATTACCAAATTATTCACAGCACTCTACGCTCTTACTTAAAACTATATTAAAAAACAATTGTCACCTTTTCTACCTTAAGCCAACTAGGCCTACTAATAGTGACCATTGGCATTTACCAACCACATCTAGCATTTCTCCACAGCTGCACACTTACACTCTTCACTGCCATACTACTCTTATGTCCTGGGTCTATTATCTATAACCTAAACAACAAACAAGATATTGGAAAAACACGTGGCCTATTCAAAGCATTACCTTCACCACAACCGCACTCATTATTGAAGCCTAGCACTAACAGGAGCGCCTTTCCTCACAGGAGTCCACTCCAAAGACTTAATCACCGAAACCGCTAATACATCGTATCCCAATGCCTGAGCCCTACTAATCACCCTTGTTGCCATTTCCCTAACAGCTGTCTATAGTACTCAAATCTTCTTCGCACTCCTAGGACAACCACACTTTCCTACTCAATTAATGAAAACAACTCTCCCCTAACAAACTGTTAAACATCTTAGTCAGAAGCATCTTTACTGGTTTCTTTATTTCCAACAATATTTCCCCAACAACTATTCCACAGATAACTATGCCTTATTATGTGAAACTAACAGCCCTAGATGTGAGTTTCTGGTAAAACTGTTCTGGGAGTATTTCTCTCTGGTTTCATTGTGAATGTGTAAGATCCATAACATAGGCCTCATCCCATGTGTAAAAACAGGCAGATAAAGAATAGGAGTAACTGTTCTAGGCTTTGTTCTGGCACTTGAACTCAACCTTATAACACAAAATCTAAAATTGTCCTTCAAACCTATTCAAATTCTCTAAACTTCCTGGATATTTTCTATCATACACCACCTCCCACCATTCATGAACTTATCAGCAAGCCAAAAATCGGCATCACTATTGCTTGACCTAATCTGATTAGAAAATGCTTTGCCAAAATCAATCTCCCAATTCCAAATAAAAGCTTCTACACTAGAACCGAAAAGGCCTAGTCAAATTGTACTTCTCTTTTCTCATTGCACTGACCCTAAGCCTGATTATGCTTAGTTTCTATGAGTAATTTCTATAATAATGACTCCAATAAGCAAGGGTCGACTCGTAACCACTACCAATCAAGTACCATAACTATATAAAGTAGCAACACCCACAGCTTCCTTACTGAAGAATCCAGAATCCCCAATATCATAAATAACCCACTCCCCTGGCCCGTTAAACTTCAATACAACCTCCACCTCATTTTTCAGTGTACAAAATTCATGTCACTTCTATAATTAAACCAGAGAGAAATGCTCCCAGGATAGTTTTACTAGAAACTCACATCTCAGGATATTGTTCAGTAGCCATAGCAGTTGTATAACCAAAGACTACTAACATTCTCCCTAAATTAAAAATACTATTAAGCCCAAAAAGGCCATTTAAAATTCATCACAATCCGACAACCAAACCTACCACTCACAATCAACCCAAGTCCCACATAAATTGGTGAGGGGTTTGAAAGAAACCCTACAAAACTAACCACAAATTAATATTGTGTGTTAAAATAAATACATGGCATTATTCTTACATGAGATCTATCCATAACCAGAGACATGACAAATCATCATTGTATTTCAACTGTAAGAACAGTAATGACCAACATCCTAAAATCCCACATACTAATTAAAATGCTCAACAACCCATTCATTGACCTACCAGCTCCATCACATGTCTCCTGATGATGAAACTTCAGGTCTCTTCTAGGAATCTGCCTCGTCCTGCAAATCCTAACAGGACTTTTCCTAGCTCTACATTACACACCAGACACTATCACTGCTCTTCTCCGTAACCTGCATGGGCTGGGACGTAAACTATGGCTGAATTATCTGGTATCTACATGCCAGCATCCTTCTTCTTTATCTGCCTGTTTTTACACGTGGGATGAGGCCTACATTATGGGTCTTACACATTCACAGAGACCTGGAACATGGGAATCATTTTATTAGTTACTGTAATTGTGACAACACTGATAGGTTGTGTACTACCATGAGATCAAATATCTTTCTGAGGGGCAATAGTCATTACAAATCTTTCGGCAATCCGTTACCTCTGAACCGGCCTTGTCAAGTGAGTCTGAGGAGGATTCTCAGTTGACAAAGCCACCCTCAGCCGATTCTTTGCCTTCCACTTCATCCTTCCATTTATTATCTCAGCTCTAGTAAATGTACTTCTATTTTTTCACAGAACAGGATCCAACCACCCAACTGGAATCGCATCTGACAGACATCTCTTCTATCCGTACTACACAATCAAATATATCCTAGAACTTTTACTCCTAATTTTAACATTATTCACATTAGTCCTATTTTCACCTGACCTCCTAGGAGACCCAGACACCACCTATACCCCAGCCAACCCCTTAAATACTCCCCCACACATTAAGCCAGAATGGTATTTCCTATTTGCCTATGCAAACCTATGATTCATTCCCAACAAACCAGAGACATACTAGTCCTAATTTTCTCAATCTTAGTCCTCACCATTATCCCAATACACCATACATCAAAACACTGAAGCATTAAAGTAAGCAAGTTAAATTTAAAAATTATTAAACCTTAGCAAATAAAATTTTACACTAAAACAAAACAAAAACAAAAGCAAACAAAAAGCCCACTGAAGCATAGCCTTCCCATCCCTCAGCCAATGCCTGTTCTGACTACTAGTAGCAGGCTTACTAACACTGACGTAAACTGGGGGACAACCAGTTGAACAGCCATTTATCATCATTGGCCAGCCAGCATCTATTCTATTCTTTTTCCTTATTCTGTACTAAGGCCCCTCACAAATATTAGAGAAAGCTACCTCGGAAAATGGAGAGTCTCTGTAGTATATCTAGTACCTTGGTCTCATAAACCAGAAAGAAGGGGAGCAACAATTCCCCCTAGGATTCAACAAAGAAGCCCTAGCTCCACTGTCATTACCCAAAGCTGAAATTCTACTTAAACTACCTGAAGCACCCTATATGAGTGGGATGAAATTAATCCTATGTGTTACGCCAGTATCGAAATATTTTACAAATTCACCCATCACTATGTATTTTGTGCATTAAACAATATGCCACATGTATAATACATAAATGATATATAGTACATACTTATGTATTATATAATCATACATTATTTACCCCATACATATAAACATGTATGAAGGTGTTAGAAAAAAATATGGTGAATGTTTAAATTAAAAAATAAAATAAAATAAAATTTATTACAGTAGAAGACACATTACCATTAATCCCCCTCAAAATACTCCCCCTCTCTTTGGACACACTTATCTCATTGTTCTTGCCACTTTCTGAAGCAGTTCTGGAAGTCCTCTTTCGTGAGTATCTTTATTTGCGCTGTCGTGGCTGCCTTGATGTCCTAAAGCGATTCAAAGCGTTTACTTTTCATGGTCATTTTGATTTTGGGGAAGAGCTAGAAGTCTCACGGTGCCAGATCCAGTGAATAAGGAAGATGAGGACACACTGTAATGTCTTTGAGTGAAATTGCCATAGCAGAAGCCACGTGTGACATGGAGCCTTTCCGTTGTGATCACAAAATACAGCGAATGCTGCTGCCGAGTGCCATCCAACGGAAAGGCAGGGATCTTCAATAGGGGAAGCAGTGTGTCGAACCTTAGTAACAGGGTGTAACAAATTTCAACTTGTTCAATGCAGTCAATAGGGTGTGAGACAAGGTGTGTTTTAAAGTGTGCCATAAATCATCCTCCACCATGACAACACTCCGTGTCACACATCGCTTCTAGTATAGCAATTTCTGTCAAATAAAAACATTACAGTGTGTCCTCCTCCACCTAATTCACCAGATCTGGCACCATGCAACTTCTGGCTCTTCTCCAAAGTCAAAATGATTCAGGACATCGAGGCAGCCACGACAGCACAACTAAAGACACTGACGAAAGAGGACTTCCAGAACTGCTTCAGAAAGTGGCAAGAATGATGGGATAAGTGTGTTCAAAGTGAGGCAGAGTATTCTATGGAGGATTAAAGGCAATGTGTCTTTTACTGTAATAATTTTTTTAAATTAAAAAAAAATTATTACAGTAAAAGTAATACTGTAATCACACGTCGTACATCAATCTTATATGTATTACATAATACATAACTGGTCCTCGGACATACATTTAACTTTATCACATGCATATCCACATCACAATAATGTTTGATATTACATAGTACATATCATCATTTATTTTACATACATTAAGCCAAATCATTTCCAGTCAACATGTGTATCACAGCCTAGAAACAGTTCTTAACTACCAAGCCCTGAGAAACTAGCAACCCTTCCACAAACAGACCCCTCTTCTCGCCCCACGCCCATCAGTCATGGGGTCTATATATGAACTACAAACAACATCTGGTTCTTATTTCGGGACCATCTCACCTAAAATTGCCCCCTTTCCCCTTAAATAAGACTTCTCAACGGGTTAGTAACTAAGCAGCCTATGCCGACACATAACTGTAGTATCATGTCTCTCGTGTTGTTAAAATTTTGGATATGCTATGATTCAGGGGGAGGCAGAGAGAGGTAGAGGAGAGAGTAGAGTGGAGGTTGGGGAAGGCATCACAGAGGAAGTAACATTTTTTTTGTTTTGAAGTATTATAGTCAGATAGAACTCTCCAGATGGACGAGGACGAGGATAAGAAAAAATAAGTCATTTTAGGCAGATGGGAACAGCAATTCAAGAGCATGGAGAAATGAAATGAGGACTATAAAGACTTATAGTTGGCTTATTAATTTTTTTAATTTCATAAGGAATGGGGTGTGGCTACCCCTCAGTAGTGTGTTCACTGCTGAGCTTAGAAATCTGTGCCTGCCAACAGTCTGCTGTGTACCTCTGTGGTGCTATCACTGGTTTCCTTCAGAGAGGTAACCCTCTCCTGAATTTTGGAGTTTATCATTTCCATGCATTTCTTCATAAAAAAAAATCCTCCAAGCAAGACATGCATTGTTTTGCATGATTTAAAATATTGTGTTAACTTTTCTGCAAGTTGCTTTTCTGCCCTCCACTGTGTTTGTGCAGCTTGTCCACATGTATAAGTAGCTCTAGTCAGTTACAGGGTAGACTCCCTCAGGCTTGGTGACTGAATGTGAGGAATAAGAGAGGAATTTAGGATTACTGTGACATTTTGAGACAATGGCAATGCTCTTAATGGAGATGAAAAAATATAGGGAAGTAGTAGATTTGTGGGGCAGGCAAGTATGTGTGTGGGGAGCACGTTCAACTTGAGATGCCTGTAGGCATTCAGACGCAGATGGTGAGCAGCTGGCAACATGTGGGGCTCAGGAGTGAGGAAGAGATTGAGGAGACCCAGAACACAGGGAGAGTTGGAGCACTGAGGGAGAGGGTGACAGGGTCTAGGGAGGAACGTGGAATGAGTATTGGTTGGCCTTGGACACTGGAGGAGGAGCAACCAGCTGATTAAAGATTCCCCCAATGGACAAAACTGCCTGAGTCAGTGAGTCGGCTACATGCACTGTTCTGATACAATCCGCCCTTCACAAAATTAGATATTAGTACTTAGAACTACTTGAATTACCTGAGAGTGCCAAGATCCTCATCGTTTGCTGCTTCTCTTTGGCAAGCCATGGCATCCTGTTCAGAATCAGCGAAAATAACAATGTGAAGAAGATTACCTAGACAGGAAAATCATCAGAGAAACTAATGAGCAAATATTACAGGATCCAAGAAGGTGACATCATCATGTAAAGATGAAGGTATTATTAATAAATTTCGATTATTTGGCCATTTTTATGGAAAACTGAGGATTAAATAATTTCATAATTATTTTTGCATAATCATGAGACCTGGAAGAGTCCCAAGTGTCTAAATAAATGCTAGTATTTGTATTTTTGCCTGTAGTCTTTAATCTGCTTGGCTAGGAAGGCTTACTATTAAATGATTTGTGATGATTTGTCTAAGCTGTTCAATAACACCTGTCTTTGGAAGTCCTTCGATGAGCTAGACTGGAGAAGCTACACTTCAAAGTTTCAAGGATTAAATATGTTTTGCTAAAGAAGTCATGGAATCTTAGAATTGAGTACGATCTTAAGTATTCCTCACTCCTTAAATTTTCATGGAAGAGGAAAGTGCTCCAGTTCTCAGGAGAATAAAGGACACGTTGATATTCCACACACCGTTTCCCCCACCTTACCTCACTGGGAAGAATCTGTGCAGGTGATTCCCTCCCTCTTTCCGGGCTGGCCTACCTACAGGTGGACCATTCTGCTCTGCCCCGGCTTCACAGGGTGGGCCAACTGGGCCAGGGCCAGGCCTGAAGCCTAGAGGAGGGTTTGAGGTCCTTCTTGCTGCTTCTACTTTTGGAGTTTAATGGATTTCAGGCAGCAATTCTGGGTGTGTCTGCTCTGAAGACTTAAGGTCGCCCCCTAGTGGACTGGCCCGAGGACTACACTGGGGGAAAGGTGTAGAAAGTACACCTGGCCATTGAGTCCAACTGAAATCTCCCCTGAACAGCTAGCCCCAGTTTGTACTTGATGCAATCACAGTTAACATGGTAACTGAGGTTTGAACTGTCTTGCTGGGAAACTGTTGTTATTTAACTAGACCATGCTAACTGGAATTTCTGCACACTGAAACAGTGCAAAGCCAGGACTGCCTGTATTCAGGCACGCATCACCTAAAAATCCAGACATTCTTATACCATTCTCACACTTAAGGAAATTATCAATAGTTTCCTAGAATAGCCTATCCATATTAAAATGTCTCATTTATTCAAAAGATCTAGAACAGTCCTATTCCATTCATATTTTTTATGATATTGACTTTTCAAAGAAACTAGATTTTTTTCCTCAGAGTGAACCAATCCAAGTGTGACCCAGGGGCCAGCAGTGTCAGCATCACCTTGGAACTCGTCAGGAATGCAGAGTCTTCGGCCCCATCCCAGAACTGCTATCCTCCATTTCAGTGTGTGTCTTTTAAAATTAATTATGCCTGGAACTAGTTGAGACCTTTCAACAGATAAATTCAATATTTCTTTGCCAATAGTGGGATTTTTTTTTCAACTGTCTAATTATTACCACTCCTATTATCTGCATGCTGGTTACCCTAGAACTACTGTCTACGTGTCTATTTCTTTATGATTTCAACATTTTTATATATGTTTTATGTTTTGTATTATTTTATTTTATCTTCCTGGTCATCAATTTGGGTCTCAATAGTGACATATTCTTCTTCAATTCAACTTCTGAGCTTTAGACTTTGTAAATCACATTTTTCATTTCCTGACAGCCTTTGTTTGTGTGTCTGATATACAGTAAGTCCTCACATAACATCATAGATAGGTTCTTGGAAACTGTGACTTCAAGTGAGACAACATAGCGAAACTAACTTTACCAGAGGCTAATTGATAGAAACAAGAGTTAAGTTCCTATGGCGTACTTCTGGTCACAAAAACATCACCACACTTCTAAATAAAGACCCAAAACACTTCTAAAAGAAAACATTGAAATAAATGAGATCTCTACATACATTTGAGAAAGATTAATGAAAACCAGTAACATAATTATTTTCCAACCGGATTATTTTCCAACTTGTTTATTCTAACTCGGGGTCTTGTGTGGCTGGAGCCTCTCCCTGTAGCTCAGGGCACAAGGCGGGACCCCACTCTCCACAGGTCGCCCTTCCATCGCAGGGCCACGCACACCCCCACACACTCACTCAGACTGGGACAATGTAGACATGCCAATGTAGCATTGGGATGGGGGAGGAAACTGAGTACAGTGCGTGGAGAAAACCCGCGCAGGCATGAGGAGGATGAGCAAACTCCACATAGAAAATAGCCCTGGCTGTGAATCGATTTTTTTTCCTCATCATTATAATAAAACTACGTTGAATGAAAATACATTATTCGAGGATCTGCTGTAATCCAATTACTGTAAGAGCTCTTGTTAGTTTTCAGTCTGTCTCCTCCAGCAGTTTTTAAAAATTAAGATCTACCTACACTTTGTATTCAGTCACTCTTCTACGATCAGTGGGTCTCAAATGGGGTCACCCGTTTGAGGTACACTGGAGTCACCTGGGAGCTTTAAACCAATTGGGGCTTGGAGCCCAGCTCCAGAAATTATGATTGAATTGGTTTGGAGAGAGGCCTGGGCATCACCAGTTTTAAAAGCTCCACAGCTTTACTTGTGGGAGCTCAGGCCCATCCTCTAGGGCTCTTAAAGCAGAGGCAATCCTGTCACCAAAATCCAGAATATTGGAAACTCTATAGGACAAACAACTTGGTTCCTTTAACAAATATAATGTGAGAATAATACCAAAAATAAAAGAGAGAGAGAAAGAGAGAAAGGGAGGGGGAACCTGTAGATTAAGTATTAAAAATACTTGAGACATAGTAACTGGTTGCAACAAATGGACCTTATATGGATCTTGATTTGAACAAAACTGTAAAACAAACATTTATGAGACAACTGGAAAATATCTGAACACTGAATTTTTAAAAAACTGTACAACAGACATAACAAAAGCCTTACCATCAACCTTTTTAAAGTGTCTAGTTTGGTAGTGTTAAATACAATCATATAGTTGTCTGGATATTAAGTAATTATTGCTAATTTATTTAGGTGTGATGATGGATTTATATTTAGGTTTTTAAAAGGGGAGTCCCTATCTTTTAGAAATATACAGACAAATATTTACAGATAAAACATGAAGTTTGGCATTTTTTTCTTCAAAATAGATGAAACAAGATTGGCCATGAATTGGTAATTGTTTGAGCTAGGTAATACAACTTTAGGGTTCATCATATACTACTCCCTGCACTCTTTTCTGTAGGTTTGACATTTTCCTTAATTAAATGTTTTTAAAGTTTTATGTTGCTTTTTTTCCCAAAGTAGTTTGTTGTCAATTTATTTTTTTTTAACTCGTCTCTCTTAACTCCCCAAACCTTTTTTGTTATACTTCTACTAATCAGTTCTTGTTAGTTTCTTGTGACTACTTCACACATACTCTTAACGAATTTTTCCCTTCTTATTTGTTTTTCTGGCGGTCAAATTGTCAGAACCATTAGGCATCTTGGATTGGCACCCATGGACCTTAGTTTCCCAAGCTCCCTGTAACTATAATGCTTCCTCCCATGCCAGTGTAACCTGGCCCGTTGGTCACGTACCTTTACTGGCTGGATGATGAAGACGTTTTGAAGCACTGATAAAATCAATGAAATAACCCAGCTTGTGGCTTGATCTTTGTTCAGTTCCAGGGTATAAAGTGCTGTAAAAAAGGCTGTGGCCAGGTTAGTGACACCCAGAAAGAGCCAGCAGATATAAGTCAACCATCCGGGCAGGCCATAAGAGGTGGACTTCTTCCCTCCTTCTGGGCTCAGGATGGGGAAACTGGTTGCTTCCCTTAAGAAGTTGAAGTAATACTCATAAGCAACAGCTGAGAGAGGGCAGGAAGATTACAGATGACAAAGAAAGCAGGTGTGGTTGGTGCATTACCTGGATGGCTCTTGCTCTGTGGGAAGCATGTGTGTTTCTAGGAATTCCTGGAGTTTTTGCAGTTCGCTGGCTGCATCTAGGAAGTTAGTAGGCTGGTCAACCTGGGTGGGACCCAGCGTGCATAAGTGAGATTGCAGCCTCTGCACAACTCTGAGCAGGTAACAGCAGAAATGATTGTGGTTTTCAGGAATCACTGAAAATATATTCCAGGTTGACACTTTAATAAGTGGAAGATTTCAACAAATAGTAATAACTGGTAGAGTTTAGCAGTTCATTAATTGATGGTGAGGTTAAATTTCCTAGACTAATGGAGGTGGGACCCAACACCTACAATATTTTTGTCTTCTCTGACCACGCTGGTAAAATGTGTAAAAATTTTTAAAATTCTATGCTTTGAGCTACAGACTTTTAAAACCTGATTGAGCTTTTTCACAACTGCAGTACATATGACCTATACTAGGTAAATGCCCAGGAGGGCCAAACTATATTCGAGAATCCATAAATGGCATAATCTCACAATTCTGTAGATGAAAAAGAATTGACAAGTTTCAATAGTCTCCAACAAAGCAGATGCACATGAGGGTTTGATACAGAGAATGTTTTGTGGGTTTTTTCTTAATCCTTTACTTTGTATCACCAGATAAACTGTCTCAAAAACCATCAGAAGGCTCAAAGTAATCAGCTCAATATTGGAAGCTTAAGGAAATTAAAACAAGCAGAAGGTTGAATTGTGCCTGTTGGTTATGCTGACAGGTTAAGAATGAGTAAGAAAGTAAGAGACATGCCAGGGAGTGGGAGGCAGAGAAGAGAGTAGTCACTAAAACCTACTGAGCTTTACCATTTGCCCAGCAGGGTCCTGTCTGCTGATGATAGCCTTGACCCTCTAAGTGAGAATAAATGAGGCTGGATAAAAGTGTCACCAGCTGGTTAATGTTGTAAGAACTCCATGAAGATTGTTCACACTCTGAGAGTAGGTACATATTTCTCCTGAGCAGAAATCCCACAGTTTCTTTCAAATCCTGAATGAAGAACCAAGATGAGAAAAAGTCAGTCTGTTTTACATTAACCCAGGACTGGAAGCAATAATAGATGGTAATAAGGCTGTTTCTTTACTCAGAGGAACATTTGATAACTGTAAAGAACCTCCATTTTTCATTTTTCTCTACTTTTTAAAAAAGAAGTCACCTCCCAATAGCTTCAAAACCAGTTTTATGAGGAGCAGCTAGATGGCTCAGTTGGTTAGAGCACGAGCTCTCAACAACAAGGTTGCTGGTTCAATTCCCATGTGGGATGGCCGGCTGCGCCCCCTGCAACTAAAGATTGAAATCGGTGACTGGACTTGGAACTGAGCTGCACCCTCCACAACTAGATTGACGGACAACGACTTGGAGACTTGGAGCTGATGGGCCCTGGAGAAACGCACTGTTCCCCAATAAAAAATTAAGAAAAAAACAACAAAATTACAGTAGTTTTATGAGAGAATATAGAATGAAAAAAGAAGGGACAGTCTGATCAAACATTAAAAGCTAGAACAACTCCACAGTAGTACATTCTGCACTCACATTCAGTCCTCAGAATACTTCATAATCAGGATAAAAACTAGAGGCATGATGGATCACAACTTAGGGGACAGGTATTAGGGAAAAGCTAGTAAGGTTCACAGGACCCGAGAGCCTTCTAGGAGATGATTTTCACTGGTCTTTCCCACTAAATTGTGAAAGGGAGCAGGCAATTTACCTGTAAAATTTCATACCAGGCTTACCTCAACTACCTTTGTGCGAGAGAGAGGCTCAAAAGAAGCATCTGAGGGGCAGGAGGCCTGGATGGGTGGAAGGAGAGGCAGTGGTTCCTGTGGCTGAATCAATGGGAAGAGCTGCCCAATTAGAAGGTTGATTGGGAAGAGAATGACAGCAGTTTGGATGCTGATAAGTAGTTCGGACCAGGTCACAGCAAATGGACCCACTGAAAGAAAAGCATTATATCAATCTTCCTCTCCAACCACTGAAATCATCAGAAAGTCATGCCTTTCCCAGGTTTAAGTGTTTATGTAGCAATTTAACTATGATTATTAAGGGTAGAAAATTATTATGTCAGTAAAGTTCCTGATGTGTTCCTAAGGCTGCTTCACTTATTAATGAATGAGAACAGTGAAAAAATGTTCTAATGTATTCTAGTATTCTAATGTTAGGGCTGCAAAGGAGAAACGAAGGCACATCATGATTCTGTTTCTAACCTGGAAGTAAGGAGAGTGGGTGACACACCACAAACAACACATATCCGGGCTCATCCATACCTTGCTCATCTCGCCTGGCAGTGGTGCCGTTTATCTTCCAGAACATCACATTGATGACCATGTTGCAGAGCAGAAGGGTCATGCAGCAAGTGAGCCGCTGGACTCTTGTAAACTGGTTCCAGGGATGTCGAGTTGCAACTGAGAGCCACAGATAATCCTGGGTGAACTTTTCTACAATCATGGAGGAGAACAGGTGCCTAACAAGATCCATCAGAACAGGAAAGACATGAGATTTCGTTCTGAAAGTGCCTTAGACCAAGATGTGTTTGGCCCAAACACAACAAATTACGTAACAACAACTTGGCCACTATTCCACACCTCTGTGAAGGGCTTTCAGATGACAGATCATATGATTCTTTTATTATTTTAGGGTAAAAAGCTTCTGAGGATAAGGTTATGTTGTATAAGATTTTAAAATTAAAAGCTGTTGTTTTAGCTTTGTCAGAGTTTTGATAAATCTTTTTTACTCTTCAAAAGTTTGCATTAGGCTTCCACTCAAGACAGTTTGGTAAATACATATTTTGAGCACCATCTCTATTCCAAAAGTGGAGGAACTATAAGTAAGACATAGGAATAAAGAACCAAAAATATTGGCTGGCTTAAAAACAAATATCTGTAAGGAAGAGAAATGCAATGAGAAAACAAGGGGGAAAGAAGCACAGGATTATTAGGCTCCAGGTCTGGAAGAAGACAGGACACTGAAAATGTTTCATAGGCTGGGGGAAAGGGAGAGTAAAGCCAACTTCACTGCTTGAAGCCAGCATTGAGGCTGGAGCTTATGCAAGGATACTACAGAACAAAAAATTGCCGTAGAGCTCCAAATTTACAGGTAGGGAAGTGGGTGAAAGAGGATAGCCCTATGACCGGAATTGAGCCAAGAGATCCACTGGCTCATGAAAAGATCTGCAATATGCAATAGCCCTGGTTTCATTAATTTCATTGAGAATAGGAGCTTCAAAATGCTACAATATAATAAGGCCTAGTTCTAGACATGTGAAGGGTTGGGTAGAAACAGCAGCAAAACTACTAGTCAGGGATGAGGGTGAAGAGAGATTGAGACAGAGAGAGAGAGAGAGAGGGAGAGAGAGAGAGAGAGAGGGAGGGAGGGAGGGAGGGAGGGAGGGAGGGAGGGAGAGGGAGAGAGAGAGAGAGAGAGAGAGAGAGAGACGGGGTACAGAGAGAAGTGGGGGGAGATATTTAGATTTAACAATAAAATCACTCGAATACACAACCCCAAATTCCTGATCACAGAAGAAATCTAATGCTGAGAAAGGTAGGCAACACAATCAATAATCAGTCCAGAAGAAATTAATTTTATGGGACATTGTGACAGATTTTAAAATTTCAGGTTGCTCAAAGATACAAGCAAAGAAATAACATTCACTTAAGGAGAACAAGACAGAAAGAAAATAAATACTCAAGAGTAGTTTAAAAACATGGAGGATAGTTTGAGAAGCTCCAACACATAGTAAGGGAATGTCAGATGAGCAGTATTTTCAGAAGTGACATCTGAGAATTTTTCAGAATTAAAGATATGATTCTGCATATTAAAAGTACAGTCTATGTTATATGTACTTTATCACAATAATTTTTTAAGTGCCTTCTGAGTACCAAACAGGATAAAAACTAAATCCACAGTAAAAAGGATTATGGTAAAATTTGGAACATCAAAGATAAAGATAAAATATTAAAAGGGAAAAGGCAGTATACTTTAAAAGAACAACAGCTAGACTGACAGATTCTGCAGTGTTGGAAGGTAGTGCTTCATGAATACTTTACATTGAGGCATTAATAAAAAATTTGCATCTGGACTCTCTTTTAAGGTATCTTGGTATAAGCAGACAGCCCTGAAAAGATAGAGACAGTGACTATCTTTGGAGCAAATTTAAATTTCTAGATTGTAAAGACAGAGACACCCCCCTCCCCAGAGACATTCTAGGGTATAAAGATAGAAACACCTTCTTACCACCCCTTGAGAAATTTACTTAATGTTTCAGAGTAACACACAATCCACAGAGGAGGAGAGGCAGGTTTCCCAGCAGCCCCTATATCAGATCAGAGTCTCCCAATCTTGGGATTTCTCTTTTGTAATGTATATCCACTGCACGGGCAGGTAACACCTGGCTCTCATCACATTACCCTGTGGGCTTCTGGGAACTGACACAACATTATTACACTGTCAGCTATTTCAATAAGTACTAAATTATCTAAATCCATCTGGCTCAGTGAAAATGGTGGAGTAAAGAACTCTGAAAATTCTCTCCTCCATAAAAGCAATGATAAAACTTCTTTTAAAAAGCCAGAATCAAAATTTTCATAACTCTGGTAAATAACCAAAGGTCTGTAGCAACCTGGGAGTGTTTACTCATGAAAAATGGCTGAATATCAGTAAGAACAGTGAGAGCTCTGTGGCACTTTAACCCATCTCCCTTTCTCTAGCTCCACGGTAACCTTGAAATCCAACACCTTTCAATCACAGTGAAAACTAGCACCCTGGCAGCCACAGAACAGGGTTGGAACTCCTTCAAAGCCTCATTCCTGGAGGATTGTGATTATTTGACCTGTCTGATAGTTCCCTGGAAAACCCCACTTGCAAGACTGTCCTTACTTGACCTGTGTGCTTACCAACTGCAAAGTGCATTTCTCTTGCAGGCACTGTCAAAAATATTCACAGGCAATTGTTTAACTTAAGGCAGGGCTGTAAATTGCCTTGCTGAGTGTTGAAGACATGTGACAACATGCACACAAAACCCCTCAGCAAAGACTGGGAGACTTATTGGTTCGAGGCATTTAAATCTCTGTCCAGTCATTAGCTGACCACTTAACTAACTCAGCAGAAACTTCATTTGCCAACCATGACAAAGAATGACAGACTTCACAGAATTAGTTCAGAAAAGTCACTAAACAACAACAACAAACACTGAGAATAACAAATCCTGGGGGAAGGGAAGGAAATCTGTTTTCTGGAGAGGCCATATTCAATTATTTAAAATGTCCAGTTTTCAACAAGACATGCAAAGAAAATATAGGGCGCGTGCGCACGCGCACACACACACACACACACACACACACACACACACACAAGCAGTGATTGTCCTTGAGGAAGCCAAGACATTGGATTTCAAAGACAAAAGCTTCAAATCAGCTATTTTAAATGTGTTCAAAGAACGAAAGGAAACCATGTCTAAAAAAACTAAAGGAAATGAGAATAATATCTTGCCAAATAGAAAATATCAATAAAGATACATAGATTTAAAAAAAAAACCAAGTAGAAAGTTGCAGTTGAAAAATACAATAAATGAAATGAAAAATTCACTAAAGAGGTTCAACAACAGATATGAGCAGGCAGAAGAAATAATTAGCAAACTTGAGGATAGGTCAATTAAAATTATCCAGTCTGAAGAATAGAAAGAAAAAAGAATGAAGAAAAATGAACAGAGCCTCAGAGACTTGTAAACACCATCAATTCCCAACAATACCTAAAGGAAAAGAGCTCTTTCTTTGAGACTGTTATGAAGACCTGGTCACGCTCGCAGTCTCCAAGGTCCACGGCCAGCCAACAATTGCACAGGAAATGCCATTTCCTTTTACCTGCCATGTCACTGACAATTACCTGGTTTACATACCTAAAGTAAAACGAAGACAGTCGTGTTAGGGAGGTGGGCACAACTCAGTTGCTGTAATAAGTAATCCCATGGAAACAACCATCATTGGATGAATGGATAAAGAAAACGTGGTGTGTACACACACACACACAATCACACAGGAATATTATTCAGGCATAACACAGAATGAAATCTTGTCATTTGGAACAACATGGATGGAACTTGAGGGCATTATGTTAAGTGAAATAAGTCAGACAGAGAAAAACAAATACCATATGATCTCATTTATATGTGGAATCTGAAAATTTAAGAAAAAAACAAGCTCATAGATACACAGAGAACAGATTGGTGGTTGCCAGAGATGAAGGGTAGAGGGTGGGGGAAGTGGGTAAAGGGAATCAAGAGGTACAAACATCTATTTATAAAATAAGTAAGTCATGAGGATATAATGTACAGCGTTATTGTAGTTAATAATACTGTATTGCACATTTGAAAGTTGCTAAGAGAATAAATCTTAAAATTTCTCATCACCAGAAAATAAAATTCTGTAACTACGTATGGTGACAGATGTTAACTAGACTTATCGTGATCATTTCACAGCATATACAAATACTGAGTTATTGTGTTGTATACATCTGAAACTAATATGTTGTATGTTAAATATACCTCAATAAAAATAAATAATTTAAAAAAGAAGTAATCTTGCACTGTCAGAGAGTGTCCAAGTAAATGGATTGTTTCATCGCAAGGCAAGAACTACAGAAATGAGAGCTGATCCCATTTTTCCCTTCCCAACCTCTAAGGGAGTCCATGTACCGAACACCAAAATGCAGATTTCTATAACCTATGAATAGTCCAGTGTGTGTACATATTCTTTAAGTTTCCTTGTGACAGCCCTGCCACCTCTAAAAGTATCCCATATGCCTCTAACTTTTATCACCAGTGTTTGAGGGGGTGGATATGGGGGTTGGGGCATGGTCGTCAACATTTATATTAATGACCTATTCTATTTGGGTCTGTGGCTTTGTTTTGACTTCATAGAGCCACAGACCCTGAGATTTTGTCCTTTTTCCAACCACAATGTTTTACCATGTGTCTAACTTCTCCACTAATTTCAACCGTCAACAAACCTGTTCTCTGGAACACCTAACTGACCAATCTATTTGACTTCATCTTGCAATTTGTCAGTTAACTTCCTCCTTTACTGTGATGATGCTATTTCCCCAAGAGTCTATGTCTAATGTCATGAAACCACTTCAATTTCTCTGGTCAAAATCTTTGTTTAATTTTAGGTCAAAGTTATTTTCTGTATGAGGAATAGAGGCTCCTTTAAAGCTAAAATATTCCTAAGGACTCTTTAATTGAGGCAGTTTATAAAATCACAGGAGACTAAGTTTATTTGATTTAAAGTTAGCTAGTGCATCTTGTACAGATAAAGCTTGCATTTAAGAGCAGAGCATAAAAGGGAAGAAAATGTTCATGTTCTGACTGATGGGAAACTAGTCATGGGCTTTCTGTGCTTCCAGTGTAACTTTCTTCTTTCTTTTCTTTTTTTTTAAATTAAAAGTTTATTGAGGTGACAATGGTTAGTAAAGTTACATAGATTTCAGGTGTACAATTATGTAATACATCATCTATCTATCACATTGTGTGTTCACCGCCCAGAACTTTTGTCTTCTTATTCTTTCATATGTGAGAAAAAAAGAATCTAATGTAACTGTACAAATTCAATGTTAAAAATTTTGAAAATACTTAAAAATATACTGAAGGAAATTTTTTTTGAAGGAAATTTAAAAAATTCATAATCCTACTACCCAGAGACAACTACTCATAATAATTTAGTATATATAGCTCTAGACATTTTCCTATATGCGTACTTTAAAAACAAATCAACTGTATTGTAGTATAATTTACATATTTTTATCATTTAAAAAATACAGTTCAATGCGTTTTGACAAATGTGTACCCTTGTGTCAGCACCACCATCAAGATATCACCCCAAAAGTTCTCCTGTGCCCCTTTCCAGTCCATTCCTCTCAGGCTCACCCCTGGACCCAGGTGTGAGCTTTTCTGACCAGCTTTCTGTCTCTATGAGTTAGGTGGCCTTTGTTTAGAATTTCATACATATGGAATCATACAGTATGTATTCTTCTGTGTCTGGCTAGTCACTCAGGATATTTTTTGGAATTCATCCACGTTGGCTATATCAGCAGATTGTTCTTTTTGTCAGTAATACTCCATTGAATGAATTTACTAACATTTGTTTGCTCATTCACCTGATAGCCATCTGAGGTTTTTCTAGTTTTTGGCTACTAACAATAATAGTGCTATGAACATATGTGTATAAGTCTTGGATGAACATATTTTTTCATTTATGTTGGGTAAATACCTAGGGGTGGGTCTGGGTCATATGGTAAGTGTATAACTTTATAGGAAACTGACAAAATGTTTCCCAATGTAGCTGCACATTTTACAACCCCACTGGCAGTTGTCTGTGAGCTCTAACTGCTCCCCATCCTCACTCAAAATTGGTTTTGTCAGACTTTTAATTTTAGTCATTCTGGTGAATGTTTAGTGCTCTCTCACTGTGGTTTTAATTTGCATTTCCTGATGACTAATGAAGTTGAGCATCTTTTCAATATTTCATTGTTATGATTTTCTCTTCACAATCATGACAACATTTAATGAAAATTAAAAGAAAAACAAAAAACAAAAAAACATCTATCATTCTACCATCCACAAAAAATCATGTTAATTTTCCATATTGTTTTCCAGGGTTTCTTCTTTATAGGCAGCTTTGAAATTTAAATCTAATAGTCATTTGTTACTCTTTGGCCCAAAGCATTACTGATTGCTATTTTTTGTGATGACATGCTAGACTTTCCCCAGAATGCTAAACATCCACAGCGAAGAAACGACATGCCAGCATGATCTAGGTACGTACCATGAAGGGCTGACACCTGAGTTGTCATGCCAGAGCCGGAGGCTGTGAAGTTCCCCTAGAGAGGACTGAGTGCTGAGGAGGAAGACATCCAGTCCCCCGCGTTCAAAGACTGCCTTTTGGGAATCCCAGAGGTGATGGGGTTCAGTCCGTCCCTCTGATCCATAGAGGGTGATAATCACCTAAAACGTGATAGGGAAAGATAAAATACAGGAAATTCTCACATGATTCTTTGGGTGTAACCCCAAGGAGAAAGATGAAGGCAGAGAAAACTGTACTGAGCTGAAATCTTTGGGATCTTAGACAAGTGTAAAGGGCCCTTCAGAGTTATAATTTAGAATGAGGAAATATCACTCTTTGTGATCTGTTGTAAATGCTACAGGACACCGGCATATCCCCAAGTCAGTGTATCTCATGTGGCAGAAGACACACAGCAATGAATGAAAAACATTAATTTCATTCACCTTAGCTGTTGTAGAGGCCTTTCTTCGATATCCAGTGGAGACCTGAATAAGGTAGTGAAATTGAGAGCTGGGGTCATTATCAGCCAGGACAGTGACCTTCACCTGCAAGAAAAGCAGAACCAAGAAAATTGGCAGACCTTTACTGAGTACAGTGGAGCTGTCTCCTCCAGCTAAGACACAGGAGGATACACTACTGCAGATGTGCCACCCTACAGCTGGGGTGTAGGTAGGAGGGAAATAGGCAGACCTAAGCTAAGTGATGAGGGGGGAATGAGGGCTAAAAGGCCAAGGTCTACACCTCTAAAAGGAAAGTCATTAAATCAATAGATCAGACCTTGGGCCTCTAAATCTTTCCACGTCCCTCCCACCCAGATAGAGTTACCTGACAACATACAGGATACCCAGTGAAAACCTGAATTTTAGAAAAACAATGAATAACTTGAGGCATACTTGTACTAAAAATGCATTCACTAGTTATTTAAAATTCAAATTTAACTGGGTGTCCTGTATTTTTATTTACTAAAACTGCCAATTCCATATACACGGCAACAAAGAAATGGACATATTGTATATTCTAGAATTTCCAAGTGTCAGAAAACACAAGAATAAGAAAGATACAGAACAGAAATTAAGAACAGGCTGTCATCAAAGGATTTTTTTGTTTGTTTGTTTCAAAAAAAGAGTTCTCACAGGTTCTTATATATTGCAATTAAATTATAATTTGATTTACACATAACTTTCAAGTCCTATGTACAAAGTGAGATAAACTTGCATTTGATTATAGTTAAGTTCTCTAGGTGTCTTCTTTTGGCTTATTCCTAACCTAAATGTATCATATGGGGGTTCAACCTTGGCTGAAAGAAAAAAAAAATGGAGATACAGAGTTAAGTGTTGAGACAGTGGATATGAACAGAAATTTAAGAAAAATCCCACCTGCATTTCTACCCTGCCCAGAACCACGTGACCTGCCTCTTTTGATGAAGGTGCTTTCCCCCATCTTGTTCAACATACTCAAGACATTGTGGCAAAGCTTTTAGAATCAAAGTCTCATCACCTTCTGCATATCTGCTTGATCCTTCCTCCGAGCCCACACAAGTATGAGCATATAGAACCCTAAAAGGCTGGCCAGCAACGACACCCCAACAGGGTTGTTGGTCACGCGAAGGAACAGCTTGATTGTGTCTTCCACGTTCACTGTCCGGGGCACAATGAAGAAGTCGCTGCCAAAATAGGTCAGGTGGTTACAGAGACACTGAGTCCTCCAAACTGTGCTCTGTGGGCCAACCTGGAATGAGAATCAAGACATTCATGCTAACTGAACAGAGTGCTCAGGAAGGGAGAAGCAGAAAACATAAACACAGGTAACTCAGTGTGGGAAAAGAATGTCCAGTGGGCTTATTCACGCCTGGTGGTAGCGTAAACGGGCATAGCCAATGTGGACTGCAGTTTGGCAACTTCTAGTAAAGCTGAAGAAGCACAGACTCTTTGAATCCTGAAATTCTAGTTGTGAATATATACCCTAGGGGAACTTTGCACATGTGCACAAGGAGACATAACAAAGAATATTTTTGTCAGCACTGTTTATAACTATAAAAAAATGGAAACAACCTATATGTCCAGTAACGGCAGAACATACAAGTAAATAAGTAGAGGCAAACTGGTGGAACACAATGCAGCAGTTAAAAAGAATGTGTATCAACATGGATAAATGTTGAGTGAAAAAAAGTTAAAGAAGGACATGTATAATGTGATGCCATTTACGCAAAGACCAAAACAACACTGACTTGTCACCTTTTGTCAGTCTCCTCACTGGAATGCAAGCTCTTCAGGACACTGTCTAGCCTATCACTGCATCTCTGGTTCCTAGCCTTCGGCCTGGCATGTAGGAGCTGCTCAGTAAATATTTGCTGGAAGAATGAGTACGCTCACCAAATCCAGGACAGTGATTACCCTTTGGGGAGAGGGAGGAAATGAGATCCGTGGAGGATACACAGAAGAGTTTGATTATATCTGAGCATTGTATTCTTTTTAAAAATCTGAACTAAATAGAGCAAAACACTAATTTTATGATAAAGCTGAGTGGTGGGTTTAATGTTTTTTATATTATTTAGTATAACTTTCCCTATGTCATTTCTTCATTTCTTAAAAAAAGTATTTTTAAAAATGTCACTAGGCGAATAGATTCTAATTCCAGGTTGGATCACCAATTCCATTTCTAATTATGCAGATGAAAAGTCTAAAATAGTGTCTTTATGACTAACTTCTTTCCACCACACAAGGTTAAGTTCTGATTGCCTAATCTATGTTCTGCCCTCGGAGGAACTCTCATCCCTTTCTCTGCAGCTCTGTTCCTTTCACAGACTCAAACACTACATTGGGCTTCAAGGAAGCAGGAAATCTCCTGATGCATTTTGCAATCAGTGGGCATTGTTGTGCCAGGAGAAAAGCTCTCAAGTCTTGTTGCCTAATGTGTGGTTTCCCTGGCCAGGGCACTGCCATCACCTGGTTGTTTGCTAGAAAGGCAGAATCTCGGTCCTGCCCAGATTCACTGCAACAGAATCTGCATTTTATTTAACAAGCTTCCAGTTTCAGGATTTGATTGAGAAGCAGGCTCCAGATGATCCCAGCAACCATTGCTTGAGGCCATGAGTGGTGCAGGTGTCTTTCAAGAGAATCCTCTTTCCTTCTATTCCAACTCTGGATGACACTTTCTCAGATTACGAACAGACTCATGATTTCCAGAACCTTGCACCACATTCTTTGTGCAACTGAACCAGGACTTAAATCAGACAGGATCTCACAGAATCATTATTGTGAAAATGTATAGTGCCATTTTAAAGTGGGCAGACACCTGGGGCTAGGCAATAATCACGAAAGTGACAGTCTGTCCCCATCTGGCCTGGAATGTACAAGAATCTGCCAGCTTATTTTTTTCCCCAATCTTTTTTTTTTTTTTTTAAAGATTTTATTGGGGAAGGGGAACAGGACTTTATTGGGGAACAGTGTGTACTTCCAGGACTTTTTTCCAAGCAAGTTGTTGTCCTTTCAATCTTAGTTGTGGAGGGTGCCGTTCAGCATCAAGTTGTCCTTTTCAGTCTTGGTTGTGGAGGGCGCAGCTCAGCTCCAGGTCCAGTTGCCGTTGCTAGTAGCAGGGGGCGCAGCCCACCATCACTTGCGGGAGTCGAGGAATCGAACCGGCAACCTGTGGTTGAGAGGACACACTCCAACCAACTGAGCTATCCGGGAGCTCAGCGGCCCCTCAGTTTAAGGTGCCGTGTTCAATCTTAGTTGCAGGGGGCGCTGCCCACCATCCCTTGCGGGACTCGAGGAATTGAACCGGCAACCTTGTGGTTGAGAGCCCACTGGCCCATTTGGGAATCGAACCGGCAGCCTTCAGAGTTAGGAGCACGGAGCTCCTACCACCTGAGCCACCGGGCAGGCCTCTCCCCAATCTTTTTATTTCATAAGAAATAAAATAATAAAACATTATAAAGTTAACTATCTCTCCCTATAGTTTATTTTTAAGTATAAAAATTCCCTTGTTTTCAGCAGGAAGTTCATTTCATTATACCCACAACATATTTAACACTAGTAGAATTTAACAGCTTCCATATACTGCTTTTATTATTTTTTCTAGAATTCTCATATTCACCGCAGACTAATGTTCGAAAAAAAAAATTACACTAGATGGGCGGGGGGGTGGGGGTAAGGGGGAAGGTGAGGGGATTGGAAAACAATCAGTAACCACAAGATGGCCACGGGGTTTTGAAAATTAATCTGGGGAACGTAATTTAGTGGTTACCAGACGGTAAGGGGGGTGGGGGGGTGGGAGATGAGGGTAAGGGGGATCAAATATATGGTGATGGAAGGAGAACTGACTCTGGGTGGTGAACACAAAATGTAATTTATAGATGATGTGATACAGAATTGTACACCTGAAATCTATGTAATTTTACTAACAATTGTCAACCCAATAAATTAAAAAAAACAAACAAACATAAAGCACAAGCCTGCTCCAAAGAGACTCTCTTGCCCAGCCCACTACACAAACCCTCCTCCTTCTTCCTGGGCTGGTTTATTCTATTTCCTCTCTGACAATTTTAAGGGAAATGAGCTAACAGATGCACCATGTTGAACGCCAGCTAAGGTAGAAGAGAGGCAGAGAAGTGGCACAACTTCTGACCTGACACCCGCTGCTCCTCCATGTGCCATTGTGGCTGTCCCAGAAATAGCACTGAGTGACGGCGGTTATGATGGAGAACAGGGTGGACGCCTGCTGAGCACGCTCCTTGCTTGTATTCAACACAGCTGTTATGTAGTAAGTGCCAATCCCATACTGCAGACTCTCTGGATTCAGCACCCATGTATACTCCTCATCTGAGAACAAAGCAGAGTGCTTAACTGCACTGCGCAGGCGAGAAAAATACCATTAGAAACTTTCTTTTGAAGAGTCTATTATTATTTTATATCACAAACAAAGCAATAAACCGAGAGTTACAAATGCTTTTTTAAAAAATGACCAGGGATACAATCCAGGGCTCTGGATTACTACTGTCCCAGTAAAAAATCATATTCTTTTGATAAATGAAAACGTAGGTGTAATGAATTAGAATGTATTATGAATTTTAGAAACATTAAATCACACACAAAAGTCAGTAGCTAGAAGACCTAGGTAACAAAAGAAACACAAGGACGAAGCCAGGATAGAAACTGAGTGGTTCCAGGGAAGGAGGCCCGAACTGCAGGCCAGAGGCCTGATTTCAGGCCTGGCTCTGTCACCAGGCAGCTGTTCAGGGCAAGTCACCCAATCTCTCTAGTTTTCTTATCTTTTAAACAAGGAGTCTAAACTAAAGGATCTCTAAGATTTCTTCCAGCCCCAAGAGACATGATTTTCTTGCCAAGATCGGCAAGAAAAACAGAGCAGATGTTCTGACTCAGGAAAGAGTCTGTGGTTATGCAGACAGAACTTGGTAGCTGGCAGCCCGGTAGAGGGAGTTAACTGCCTTCGGTGTCCTGTGTTAGCGAGGCCTATGCGAGAGCCAGGAAAAACTCATTCAATACAGGAAGACTGTCGTGAAGGAACACTGTAACATGCTTTATTCACTCTGATTATTTTTCCCAACATTTTTTTTAATGTAAAAGGGTAATTCTTTATTAAGACTTTTCAATTACATTTAAAGTTTATATGATCTTATACCAAGACTTACTGAGCTATCTCTGGGCCTTACCCAAATTAGGATTAGAAATAAAGTTGAAATATAAATTATATATATATATCTATATATCTATATATCTATATCTATGTATATAGATAGATAGATAGATAGATATACATAGATATATTTATTCAACTATGATATATGAAGTTTGAAATACATATGACCCATTGTGCTGAAACTTTACTTCTGCAGGAGTCTCAATATTTTATTATGAAAATTTTCAACTATATAGAAAGTTGAGAGCATTTTACAGTGAACTCCCATATAATCACTAACCAGATTCCACAATTAACATTTTACTAAATTCGCTTTATCACATATACCAGGGGTGCCAAAAAATGTATACAAGTGGACACTTTGGTCAACGTTGCTCAAGCAGTAGTTCGCCATAATCAAAAATGTCTGGACGCTGATGGTAACCACTTTGAGCACCTCTTGTAATTGCAGAAGTCAAATGTGACTTGTATTCATCTTTTGTTATCGGTATATATAGAGTATTATAATTTTAATACAGTTTTTCTTTCTTAGAATGTGTACACAGTTTTTTGGCACCCTCTGTATATACTTCTATCTATCCCACAATCCATCTGTTTTTAAATACTCTTTCATAATCCATTTTTTTAACAAATGGTCACATGTATCTACATATGTAGTAAAATTACATAGAACACACACACACACAAACACACACAAGTGCTTGGAGAACTGGTGAAAGTCAATGCATTCCATCAATGTCATTTCCCAGCTGTGATACTGTATTGTAGTTATGCAAGATCTTATCATTAGGGGAAACTGGGTGAAAGTTATATGAGCTCTCTCCATTTTATTTCTTACAATTGCATGTGCATCTACAATTATCTCAAAATAAAAAGTCAATTAAGAACAAAGAAAAAAATGTATTACAAAGTCAACTGCGAACATCTGAGTGGGGTCTTACCTTTCTGCCAGACCTGATCCTTCGGAAGAGTGATGTTCAGGTGGAAGTAAGTGTGGTTAAGTTGATGCTGGAACCCCAGGTAGAGTGTCATTGAAAGGGGACTTTCAGGCTCTATGGACACTATTAGGGATTTCTCCAGGGAAGTGATGTTCACCGTGACAGTAAAATGGCCTGTGCTCATGTTGAGGCTGGTGGGATGGGTTTCCATGCTAGCATTTCTCCAGAGCATGATCTAGAATAAGAAGTTAATCACTCTTCAAGTTTAAGATGACCCATCCATTGATGTCTTTCTGTCTCCTTTACAATGACAATGAAATGAAACTTGCTAGGTCATCCTCTTTGAATGTTAGTAGATAACATGGTGCCAGGAGTTAAGGAAGAGTATGTAGTTTGAGACCTAAAACACCTTTTCCTAACTTCTTTCTAGAAGTTCCTAAGTAAAAATGTTAATAACAAAACCATGGCACTACCATAAATCTAAAATGTGTTCCTTTAGGGTATTGCATCTTTCTACTCTATTTTCCAGAAATTCCAATTCCCTTCTATTTTATTCCCTAGTAATCAAGTCATACCTCAATATCTTCCATTAAATTATGGACCTGGAGCAATTTGTGATTAGAGCTTAGTAATACTCTTCCGATGCTTCCAACAATGTTCCTGTCATCAAAATCCTTGAAGGGATTGAAAGCTAGTCCTGTTACCTAGAGACAAGAAAACTCTAGTTTCATCATTTACTGAAGTATTTATAAATAATACCCTGATAGGTAATAAGTATCGGATAGGATAAGTTAAAGTAAATGTTGGGATTATCCCCTTGCTAATATTGCAAATGAAATACTTCTCATTATAACATCACATGAGAAAGAATTAATTAAAGATGAGTCATTTACTTGTTACCCTCAGAATTATTATTTTTTATATTTTTATACCTGGAGGACTTATTTTACTAGGAAGTTAGTATTCTGCTTTCCAGGATAAGGCAACAATCTTACTTCCATTTGTTAGGTAATTGCTGAAAGAAATACAATATACTGATAAGACTAGGTTGGTATATTGAGTCAATAATTATTCAGCTACTCCCAGCTTTGTAGAAATAGTGAAGAGTGGAGATCAATTCAAGTAATAACACAGAAATATAGTTAAATCCAGAAGTCTGTTTAATGCTCCCAACCTCTATACTGGATGATTTTTAAGAGGCCTCCGTTCATGTCAATGTAAAATAGAAATTAATGACACACAACTTTCTCTCATTGGGTCTGTTCAGCTTACATTTCAAGGTACATTCTTTTCACCCAAATGCCTACAGCCATCAAGTCCCATTTTCATTCTGATCAGAATCAATTTCACACTCACTTGCACATTAACTCCTGGGTGTTTATTCAAGAGCTCCTCCAAAGCCAAAGCTGATGGGAAGGCTAACCTCACAGGTGCTGGATAACCGAGAGAGTACGAACTCAGAGGCAAAGTTGATATGTTTTGGCTACTGAAAAAGAAGTTAAATGAAAATCAATTTCTGTTTGTTTTATAAAGGTCAAAAAACTAAAATGAAACTCTTCTCTTTCCTTCCTCCTCTGTTACCTGCTCAGCATCAGAGTAGCGATGGAAGAGGTCAAAGTCACCGAAGACTCAGAAAACTGATTTTGCTGTAGAAGTGCTTCCTGGGTCTCCTTAAGGGCCAGCAAGGACATTTTCATAATATTTTCTACCTGCATTTATAGGGAAATAACATGTGACTTGTGTGACCTCAGTGTACTGTGTTAGTAAAATAATGATTTGGAGGGGGTTAGGAGGAGAAAAGGGATCTTGAAGATAATATAATGAAAGGTGACATTAATTGGAGAAAACCCACAGAAAGTACTCGCAGTCTGCATAAAAACTCATCATACTTTGTATCAACTAAGAGGGCCACTGAAGGAAATACATATTTTTTTGCCCCCAATATAAAGTGCCCTATATCTGTTTATTAAAAAAGCTTTTATTGCAATGAAATTTACACATACAATTCACCTATTTAAACATATACAATTCAATGTTTTTTAGTGTATGCACAGGGTTGTGCAACTATCATCAAGATTTAATTTTAGAATATTTTCATCTCCCCTAAAATAAACCCAGCAGCAGTCACTGTCCAGTCTCCTGTCCCCATCTCCCCTAGCCGTAGGCAACCATTAATCTATGTTCTATGGCTATAGATTTGCCTCTCCTGAACATTTCATATAAATGGAATCATACTGTCTTTTGTGACTGGCTTCTTTCCCTTAGCATAATGTGCAAGGTTCATTTATCTTGTAGCATGTATCAGTACTCCATTCTCTTTTGTTGTCAAATAATATTCCATCATATGGACATATTGCATTTTATTTATCCATTCATCAGCTTATGGACATTGGGTTGTTTCCACTTTTTGGCTATTTGAATATGCTGTTATGAATAGAAGTGTACGAGGTTTAGTGTGGACATATGTGGTATATTCCAAGGAGTGGAATTGCTAGGTCACATAGTAATTCTATTTTTCACATTTTGAAGAACTGTCAAGCTGCTTTACAAAGTGGCTGTATCATGTTACAATATATGATGCATGAGGGTTCCAATTCTCTGCCTCCTTGCCACCACTTGTTATTGTGTGTCTTTTTGGATGTGAAATGGTATCTCACTGTGGTTTGATTGCATTTCCCTAATGACTAATAATGTTGAACATCTTTTCATGTGCATAGCACATATAATTGACAGAGTGTTTCCTGTGTGGTAGGCACTTTTACTAAGTTCTTTCCACTGGATTACAGCACTAGGTAGCCTTGGCTCACTAGTCGGATAGAGTGGAGGCCCCATCAGGCTTGACAGCAGTCTATTCAGTGGTGAAGCCTTAGCTGTATTCTCTTGAGAGTCTAGGGAGAGGCTGTGTGATACCTGGGTCTGTCAAGATTAAAGTTTCTAAAGAGAGTTGGCCAGTGGCATATATTGTACTTACGTGCTCAACGTCATGCTTGGATCTTGGTCGACTTGCTTTATCAGCTTTCACTACATTGAGGGAGTGAAAGAGGCAGACAGCCACAGGAATTTTGAAATCCAGAGTGCTGTTGTTCTGAAATGGGCTCTTCAGTAACCGCTCATTCAAGTAAATAAGAGAGTTGACCTGGGAATTTTAAAAAGCAAACATACATCTCTGAACTGTTTATGATTGTTTTCAATTTATTTGTGTTCTTTTTAGCAGGAGTTCAAAGTTTGTTACACATTTCAAATATATTTTTAATAAGAAGCAATATTACAACTTGGCAGGGAAGGAAAATATATTATTATATATTACCTACGGGGAGGATTCGTAGTTCAGGTGATTCTAAGAAACTGACATAACCCTTTTTGAGTGATAAGTAGATCAAATGTCAAATTAACAAAACTAAGCTTAAAAAAGGAATGCCAAAGAAAAGAACAATGCTGACTGAAATAACTGAGTAGACTATCCCTTTGCATCTAGGACCTCAAAAGCATTCAAGACAGACTTAAAACAGAAATCAAGGAGAAGTTCTAAACAAAACACAAAACACTAATTCTACTTTCTGCAGGTTGTTCTCATGTAAAACAAGTCAAATAAACCAACTGACAGATATTTACTGACTATTCACTGTAGCTACTACTGTTTTTGTTTTGAAATGTCATTTATTTTCACAGTTACATTTATTAAAAACTTCTGCAAGCTAGAAGATGTGAAAAATAAAATACAGAAATAAAAAACAAATGAAGTTAAAAGTAAGACATGGGCACAAAATATTTGCAACATATATGACATCAATAATAAATAAAGCTCTCTTACAGACAAATAGAGACAAACAACCCAAATGGATGGAAAATGGATGAACAATATAAAGAAGCAATTCAAATTAAGACTAAATAAAGCTCTCTTACAGACAAATAGAGACAAACAACCCAAATGGATGGAAAATGGATGAACGATATAAAGAAGCAATTCAGAGGAGAAATAAAAATGGACAATGTATAAAATGATTATACATTAGCAATGTATAAAATGCTCCTTAGCAATCAATAAAATGCTTTTCTTTCTTTTCTTGACTTTAAAACTGGCAAAAATGAAAGTATGGGAAAAAGCTTAGTGGGAATGTAAAACAGTTCCTTTTAGGAAGGGAGGGTAATTTTGTCATCCATTGAAAATTTAAAAGCCTATCAATTCTCTTTCTAGCATTCTTGCCTATAGAAATATATGCATAAGTGCTCCAAGATGTAAGGACAACGATGTCCACAGATATGCCATTTGCAAGAGTAAACAAGTGAAAAATATCTAAGTGAACATTAAAAATAAAGAATTCATTTATGTGTACTGACATGAAAAGATAACCATGATGTTTTTTATTAAGTGAAAAAATCAAGGGACAGAAAAATCTGTATACTTTAACCCCATTTTTGTTAAAACAAAACAAACCAACAAACTTGTGTATGCATAAAGAAAAGTTTGGAAGGTTATGCGCAGCAAATTAAGACTAAACTAACAACTCGTTACATCTAGAGAATGAGGTTGGCAGAAGAACAAAGATGGTGAAGGCTCTGCTTTTTATGTTTTGTTCTGATTTTTTAAATAACAATCATGTATCAGCTCTATAATTATAAAGTCCAAATAAACCAATACAGACTGCATTTACATACTTATTGCAGAACACTTGAAAATATAGGAAATAGAAAAAAGAAAATTAAAGTTCTCACTAATCCTACCACCTTAATTCACTCACGTGTAGGGAGTAGAAAGGGGCATGAATAATTACGGGGAAATACAATGGCAAATATGGTTCCAAAAAATGCAAATATCATGGGGGTACTGATTTTTGATGCCTGTTTCAAGGCTGCACTACTGTATGGCAAGGTGTGGATCTACTTTTTTCTCCCATGATTGCTCCTAACAAACACATCAGAAAGGCAGTAACATGACAAATGAACAAAAGAAAATAAACACAGCACGTCCGAGAATGTCACTAGTGGTCAATTTTTTTTCACAATCTTCAGTTTTAAAGGTATAAATATACTTGCTAATATTTAAATTGAGTATCCACAAAATATTTATAATGGTTAAATTCTGTACAGAGAGTAATCTCCAGATTATATATATATTTTCTATTTTGTTATACTTTTTCTGTTTATCATTTTCCCTTTTCTCAGGTCTTGTTCCCTCTCTATCATCCTCTGCTTACCTGAACTGACTCAGAAAATCCTGGAATAAAGGCTGTCAGCTTCTGGAGTATCTCGCAAGCTTTCTGTAATTTGTTGTGAGCTTGTGAACCATGAACTGCTTTGCTAAAGTTCCCCGTTATCTCATCCATGACCTATTGGGAACAAAGAATTTTGTGAAAATTATTTATATATAATCATTGCACTTTAGTAGTTTGAGACATTGGTTTAACGAGAGCTGACCTTTGATGACATTACAAGCTCTATGAATCACAGGCTTTCCATAAGTTATTACTTTCAGAAGCTTTTCTGCAAATAGATAGAATTTATTTTCACTTCTCCCATACAGTAGAGAAAATGGATAACAAGGTTATATAATGAATGATCCAAGGACAAATGAATCTGGAAATAAAATTTGTAAGAGTAAGTTTAAGTCTATGGCCATGATCAAAAGTGAGGGAAACCTGGGAATCAAAACAACAAAAACAAAATTTCTATTCAGAAGTACGTATGTTTATCCCCCTGGGTTTCCCATTGTGTTTATCTCCCTCAATCCAAGAGTTCAAGTTCAAGAGGGAAGTACTTGAAATACCACATGGCAGGAGGTGGGAAGCAGAAAACATCTGAGAAAACAAACCTAGAACACTGGACATGGTCCCAAAGCTTAAGAGGCTACTTCTTTTGAACTGGAAGTCCAACCCTGAGACAAATCTGTTTATACCAACTACTTGGCCCGATTTCTAGAGAACAGCCCACTTACAGCCTAATTCAATCATGTATTCAGCAAGTTCTTATTAAATGCCTACTGTGTACTGCTAGGCTCGGAAGTTGGAGCAGTTAAAGTCAGTTGTGATCCTGCCCTCGTGGACCCTACAATTGAATAGGGTTATTCCTGATTCACAGGGTGTGTGTAGGAGGTTGAATCAGATATAGAGAGATCTTAGAATTGAGGACCACACATCTTTGGTTTTATACTTTGGGACTGAGATGTAAATAAGAAGGAAAGAAGATACGAGACACAGTGGCCACACAACTGCACGTTTACCAGTGGAGGTCAGGTCTTATATTTAATGCCATTGTAGCTATAGCCAGGCAGGTCACTGAGGACGCCTTATTCAATATTTTAGTGCAGAACGTGTAATGTGGGCTGAATTGTAGTAGGTCTCACCATTTCCTTAGCTTTTCTTTAATGTCTCTTACTCAAGCCTTATAGTTGTCTCTATAGAAGCTGTACATATCTTTGGTTAGATTTACTCCCAGGTACTTGCTATTATATATATTTTTAAATCTAATTTCCTGATTGTTGCTGATATGTAATAATACAAATAACTTTAGTAAACTGATCTGATGATATTCAGCACCATTGCTAAATTCTCTTACTATTTCTAATAATTTATCTGTAGACTCTTTTGGATATTCTACCTTCAGAGTTCTAGTTAAGGCAAACAAACACTCTTTGTTTAAGCCACTGTAGGTTGGTCCCCCCCCAGTAGAACACAAAGCTAACTGAGACAATGGTGAACATCTAGTTTCCATCACCAGTGAAAGCAGATCCAGAGTAAACAGGATTCTTTTCTAGCAGGGAAATGCTAGACTGCACACAAGGAAAGCTTGTGTTTAAAACAAAAAAGATGGGGAGAAGCAGGGTGATTTTCTTCAGTCAATACTGTGGCTGTTGCCTTTTCCTTCAATTTGTGGGAAAAAAGGAACAAAGGTGAAAGGGAGTTGAGATGGTGAGTAGGAGTTGTCCAGGGGGTTTGCTGCTGCTGAAAAAGTGGGGCAGGTCAACAAAGGTTCCTTCCCATTTGAAGCACTAAATATAATAACATTAAATAATAATAAGACATTCAATACTGAAATAGGTATACAACCCATTGTGGAATACTTTCATGGACTTGTTTTGGTTTTGCTTTTAACTGGGATATATACTTGTCTGTCAGGCATTCTCAGGTGTAGTTCCGCTCAGAGGTAAAGGATGAACCAGGCTCCTTCTAGCATCACTATTCGTGAAGCATCACCTAAATAGAAAAAAAGAATAAAAGTGCTTTTTCAGTATCACAAAGGTACCCAGTTCTGTATTTACCTGAGCAGAGGCATTCTGAAATGATGCTTGTAGAGGAGTGGTGAAGACATCTGAGTATGAGTCCTCTTTGGGGCTTGAAGTTATTTCTACGAGAGTTTTTTCAGCATGTGTAACAGATGAGGGCCTGCTGAGCTCTGCTATCACAGGGAGAGGCTGGCTGGTAGGTACCGATATGACTGCTACCCGCTGTTGCGTGACTTTGGGTAGTGCTGAAGGAAATGGGCTGATAGAACGGCACAGGGTCTTGGACTAAAAGATAAAAATATGGAAAGGAAAAGGTTAAATCTGATATTACCAAATAATGAAAATTAAAGCTGTATTTCCAAAATTGCTCTGGAACTCTCATGTCCCGTGAGATATTAACAGACCTTTCTCTCAAAAAGATCCTGTGCTCAACAGTTTTGAGAAAGCAGCGTACTGTATTATCCTCTTTAAGATTCACAATTTACCTTAGTGTATTTATTGTCAACCATTCAATAAATTATAATTAAACATCCACCAGGTGCTAAGCAATGTTCTGGGGAACTGGGGATACAGCAATGAACAAAACGAGCCAAGTTCTTGCCCTCATTGAAGCGTCCATTTTAGTGGTGGAGACAGAGAGAAAATTATACCATGCATTCAAAAAGTGCCATGAAGAAAAAAAAATAAGGGTAAGCAAAGACAGCGTGTATTTCAGAGAAGGTGCTGAAATGTCAGGAAGGGGCATTTTTGCGGAGAATTGAATAAAGGGAGAGAGACAGCTCTGTCATTATATTGGAGAAGGACACTGGAGAAGTGCAAAGGGCCGGAGGCCACAGCCTTCTGGTTTTGTTTGAAGAAGAACAAGGAAGCTAGATGAGCAAAAATGGTAGGAGGGGAGATAAAAAAGATCCTGGGGCTGGGATGGGAATGAGGGATGGGGTGGGAGAGCATGTCCTGTGTCAGGCAATTGAGAAGAGTGTCATTCTACTTTGAATGAAATGGGAAGATAAGGGGGCTTTGAGGAGCAGAGCACGATCTGACTTCTGTCATGCAGGCTCCTCTCACTGCTGTGTTGAGCACTGATAGAAAGGGGCCAAAGGCCAAAGCAGGGAGATTAATAGGGGACAGATGCAAATAGGGTATCTTCAGATGGGAGATGACGGTGGCTTGGACCGGGTCATAGTGGTGAAGATGTGAGAAGTTAGGTTCCGGTCATTTAAGGGCTCTGAGAAGTCCTACACTCAGAAAAGTTTGTTTCCTTCTAACAACACTTTAAGCAAATGCTGGTTGTTATTCTGCAGAACATTGCTTGAGAAATACTGACTTAAGGGGTTTTTATTTCATCCCTGTTCTTCTTTTTTTTTTTTTAATTTTTATTGGAGGAATATTGGGGAACAGTGTGCTTCTCCAGGGCCCATCAGCTTTAAGTCATTGTCCTTTAATCTAGTTGTGGAGGGCGCAGCCTCAGCTCCAAGTTCAGTCGCTGTTTTCAATCTTTAGTTACAGGGGGCACAGCCCATGTGGGAATTGAACCGACAACCTTGTTGTTGAGAGCTTCCGTTCTAACCAATTGAGCAATCCGGCCACCGCCCCATGTTCTCTTTTATACTGATAAAACACTTTTTTTTGCAGTGGATCAAATAATTGTAAATCTATATTTAGACATCCACTAAAAGATTTCTATGTAAGACACAAAGACAAAAATGCTGAGAAATTTCTTGAAGGTGAAATTTTATAGGTTATGCAGAGTTTCTACCTTTATTTTCCTTTCACTCAGATTTCTTACTTTTTTCCTTTTATAAAAAAGTTTTAAAATTTTATTGCATTGCATTTAGTTTTGTAAGATGCCATAAGTCCTTTCTGGAATGAAGCATGAAATAAACAAACAAACAACAAATGAATTATACCAAAAAAAAAAAAAGCCAATGACAGGTTTTAAAAATGTCTTTAATAATGCATCCATTAAACCTGATTCTTTCCTGCACTTAAGCACTTTCCTTTCCTTATTAGAAAACTATTATTCAGAGCACTCTATGAGACAGAGCAGAGTTCTGGTAGGACCCACAAGGGATGACAAACAGACTAATATTCCAAGATGTGTATTGTGAAGGTAAGTACTTACAAGGTTAGCACAAGCAGGTTGGTGACATGTGGTTGAAAGATGAATGGCTCCTGTAGAAAAAAGGAATAGATTAAGTTCAAGTAAAAGCCTAGGATAGAAATATTTCTTCCTATTTTATTTGTGAATGTCTTATTCTTGGCTAAACATGCAGATTGTTTTATATATAGGAAACCAGAGTGATCATTTCACACTATTGATAAATCTGTAGACAAATTAGAATTCTGAAGCTGAAGCATTACAAATCACTAACGTGTAATCCCTTTGCTTACTCTTCAGCAACCTTGATATAAAAATAAATATTAAATCACATCAATCATAAAGTAGCCAGTAGATACACATCACTACAGAAATACCTGTGTCATAATTTTACCAAGAGCTCATTAACAAATTAGAGCATATTTCTGATAGACTTTTAGAAAATGATCATTTACACCATTTTACCAGATCATTACTGCTTTCATTCTCCTTCCACATTTTCCAGCAAGAAAACCATGCTCTGAAGGCAATATCAGTGTGCTAACGTGCCTATCTGCTATTACCTTATGCTGACTTCTTTCAAGGCATGAGCGTTGAGAGCACTAAAACTACAGCAAGACTCCTTCGCCCCCTCTCTCTTTTCCTATAACACTCTCTGTTGTTCACAGCACTGTCATGTACATTTAGCAGCAGAATCACTGTAGCTACTACTGCTCGGGGAGGACAGAGTTCTGAGATGTTCTTTTGATCATATACCATGTCTTTTTATCAAGGCAAACAGGATGGAGGGTAGAAGAAACTGGATTCTGCATCAAAAGACCAGGGCTCCAGAGCTGGTTTGCCTTTTACCATAACTATGAAGCCTTGATTTTCTCAACTGGATAATGGGTGTAATAATATCTAATAATGTGAAAATTAAAGCAATGTATGTAGAATTGAGGAAAATGTCACCTTGGATTAGGGTTGTTAGGTCAATAGCTTGCTGGGAACAGGGAACTGACTAGAAAGGGGTTATGATCACTACCTAAGCCAACAGGCTGCTGAACTAAGAGTGACCCAATTTCTCGGTCTCCAGACAAACATTGCGTTTGAAAAGATCTTGCCTTAAAAGATAAGGAAAAACCAAAAACCAAAAGGGAGCCCACAGCTGTCATAGAACCTGGGAATTGAATCCAGAGGACTCAGAGGAAATTACATCTCTGAAAATTATCAACAGAAAATAAAAATTCAGAAAGCTATTTAACATCCTTAATAGAAAGTCTTAAAGATAAATCAACTGAAGCTAAAATGCATAAGACTGAGATAAATTAAAAGAGAAATAAATGGTATTAGAGGATTTCAAGAAAACTACAAATGCTGCATGCAGAAAAATTACTATCCACAGTGGAGGTAATACAGAACAGAACTGATGTGGAGGATACATGTCAGGTGTTCTCTCAGAACGAAACAGAAAGAGTGATAAATAGGAAACCATTCTCTTCATTGAACAATATGACATTTTTCTCAGTCTGTTGAGATGTGCTTCCAGGTTTGTTTTGTTTGACTCAAATAAACTTATAAAATTTTTCTACCAAAAAAAAAAACAAAACAAAACATTTTTCTCAGTCTGTTGAGATGTGCTTCCAGGTTTGTTTTGTTTGACTCAAATAAACTTATAAAATTTTTCTACCAAAAAAAAACAAAAACCCAATATGGAGGACATATAGCAATCGATCCTATGTTTTAACTTGCTAAAATATGGCTTATTGGTGTTAAAATAACCAGATTAGGCCCAAGATGGAACCACTCAGATGCTAAGTCCCACTTCAGCAAACCAAAACTTGGGAAAATTTCTATGCTGGGCTCTTCCAGAAAAAGCAGGCCCGGGTCAACCAATCAGCACTTGCCTGCTCAGTACAAGTTACATACTCCTGCCCCAAGACTTCCCTTTGCTCCACATAATGAAAGTAACCCTGCTCACTTTGGTTTATAAATGTCTCTCACTTTGTCCAGCTCTTTTAAGGGATAAAGGGCTTGTTGACAAGGGCATCTAACACTTGAAGTTGTGAGGTCCTACCCCTAAGAATAATCACTAAATCTACTTTAAATTTGTCTCTTTTTTCACCCATTCTATCAGGTGATTGCTATAATCATCCAACACTGATATTGACTGAGTTCACTTCAGGCTAATGCATCTTCCCCAAATGGTATTTGTTTTTCAAAATTTTAAAAAACAAATGAGAGAGAACACCGCAATTTGAAGGACTTTGCAAAGACTTTAAGAAGCCTCTCTTTTTTGGTGGAACATTTTGGGGGAAAAAACTTTGTCTTTTATTTAGACATATGTGAAGAGAGGGTGGCCAAAGGAATATCAAGAAAGTAAGTATTTATAATTTATAAAGTAAAAGCAAAGACTGCAATATTAAGATCAGACAAAATAGAATGCAATCAATATTTATTGGATACCTGTTATGATGACATATTTCAGCATTAATTCAGTCTTGTGCATCCTTTAGGGCAAGAAATTGATTTCACCACACATTACCTGAGGTCATTTTGTTTCTCGGTATTGCAACTTCTCTTTTTGTCTTCTTGGACGTCCAATGTAAATGAGAATTATTTGCATTTCTTTCATAACTGGCATCTCGGTCTGAAAAGGCATCTATTTGGAGGTCAATGCAAAAGTTAATTTACAGGATACAGCTCTAACTGTAAGTCTATAAAATAAGCATTACAAGCACATAAGTGATAATCAAGAAAACAAATGCAAGAGTATCCATTTTTTTTTTAAAGAACAATAATGTAGGAATTCTGAAATAGTTCTTTTGCTCTGGAGCACAGTGATATCGCCTTATGTGATCCAACATCTCAAAATTAAGTCCTCTGATTAAGTCAACACTGAGAAGACAGAGAATTAAGTTCATTTTAAGAAATTACATCCTAAGCATAATATTCTTCTTTGTAGTCTATAATTCCTATTGGTAGAGATAAGAGTTCAGAAGATGGACAATAACATTCTTGAACGTGCCTTGTGTAAAGCTGGTGTTTCTCATCATGCTGCTGAACACAGCAGAGAAAGTTTTACAACCTAATTGACTATCTCTCAGTTTAAATTCAGGATCAGAAACCCCAGAGGCCTGCCTTCACATTGCCTAGCAATCATACTGTATTCCCCTAGTCTATTCCTGCTTCTACTCTCCTAGATGACCCTTTCCCACTTCTACTCAAATCTCCAACAACTAGGAGTCCCTGATCCTCAGTGTCGGGTCAAGTGATAACCTGGCTTTCTGCCTCAAGGGGAAATATAGAAGCAAGGGAAATATGGAAGCAATTAAGTCTTTCCACGGACTCCATCAAATCTGCCCACCTACCAGCATCTGTACCCACAGACACCTCCTTCTCTCCTGTTACTACAATCTCCCTGTGCTCCTACTCAAAATGAAATTCTCTAGTAGCACACTAGCTTGGATCAAGAACATTGTCCTAGAATACTGTATTTCCCATCTTAAGGAAAAAAACCCCCACAATTTACATTGCCTCAGGAATTATCGCTTCAATTCATTCCTGCTCTTGAGCAAAACTCCCTTAAAAATTATCTAAACTTGCTACGACTAGTTCCTCTCCTGCTCTCTTTTTCCTTATTTTTAGGGATTGCTTTTTTTTCATTTTAATTTAAATTTGTTTTCTAATTATGTAAAACATTTATAGAGTTCCAATGTCAAAACTATTAAACAAAGTACATTCAAAAAGGTCTAAATTCCTTCTTTGTCCTTTCTATTCTACTTCCCCTTCCCCTATAGGTAATCATTTCCGAAGTTTTTGTTTTTCTATTATGTTTATATATTTGTATGAATATGCACATCTATTCATATTACCCCTTTCTTAAAGTAGCATAAAGTAGCTTTTTTCCCACTAAAAGAACATATTATAGCGATAACCCCACTGCAGTAGAGATCTTCCTTCTTTTTACAACCAGTCCCCTCTTGATAGGTATGTGAATTGCTTCTACTCTTTGCTATTACAAAGAGAGCTACCATAGATAGCATTATGTATGTGTCTTTTTTGTATTTTTGCCAGTGGACTTTTGGGATAGCTTCCTAGCAGCAAGATTGCTGGGTCAAAGGGTAAATATATATCTAATTTTGCTAGAGATTGCTAAATTCCCCTGCACAATGATTGTATCTTATTGTATCCCCACTAACAATTTATGAAATTGCCTATTCCCCAATGGTCTTGCCAACAGAATACGTTAAGTTTGCGGATTTATGCCAGTCTGATAGGTGGGAAATGGTATCTCAGTTTATTTTACATTTGCATTTCTCTAGTTTTTGGCAAGAATACTTCCTAAGTGATGTGTATACATACATTGAGGGCATTTTTTCTTTCTTTGTAAAAAATTAAACTTACTATTTTGAGATAATTGTAGATTCATCAGCAGTTGTCAAGAAATAATAGAGAGATGCTACGTTCCCTTTATTCGGTTTCTCCCAAGGATAACATCTTGCAAAACTATAGTATAACCAGGATATGGACATTGATACTGACAAGATAAATTTTCCATCCTTATAAGGACCCGTCATGTGGCCCTTTAATAGCCACGCCTACTTCCCTCCTGCCCTTACCCCTTTCTTGGCCCCTGACAACTACTGATTTATTCTCCATCCTAGACTTTTGTAATTTCATTTCAAGAATATTAAATAAATGGGATCATACAGTATGTAGCATGTTGAGATTGATCTTGTTTAACTCGGTAGAATTCTCTGGAGATTAATCCAGGTTGTTGTGTGTATGAATACTTTATTTTTATTGCTGAACAGTATTCCATGACATAGATGTATGTACCACCGTTATTTAACCATTCATCTACTGAAGAACATCTGGTTCATTTCCAGTTTTGGGCTATTACAAATGAAGCTACTATAAATATTCTTGTACAAGTTTTTGTGTGCCATCTAACATGTTCCTGGGTTCTCTTACTTCCTATAAACTGTTGGCTCTAGAGGCTTAGTCAGGTTCAAGTTCTACTTTTTATAAGAATATTTAGTAGCTGTTGCCAAGTACTTCCGTCAGGAGTCACATAATGTCTTTCTCTCCATTATGTTAGCAGTCATTGGTGATTATTTCTTAGATCCATTCTTTTCACCCAGGGTTGTAGGAATTTGTGTTTAGTATTTTATTACAAACTACTGATTTTATAAATATCAAAACATCACCCATTTACTACTTAAACTAGAACAAAGTCAAAGCTAACTTATTTAGAAGTAGTAACAAGTATGCAATTTAAGGATAATGGTAAACTGATGATTCTCCTAAAGCACAGAGTGTCTCAAAAGGATGTGTGACACTGTGACCTTAGCAGAGACGGCAGATAGTGTTACAAATATTTTTCAGAGGTTGCCAGGACAGAACTCCATTTATTAATGGTTGTCATGTCATCCTATGATAATTAGTTTGAAGTAATGAGTTTATATTATTTTACTTTACCAAGGGCATAGAAGTATTTCAAAGTTTACACAACCAGTATGTCTGTCTTGGTACATACAAGGTGAATATCAACCCAATTACAATACCACTTTGAACACAAAATTTTACTTCTTATTCAAACATTCTGGAAATAAAAATATCTTAGAAAGGAATACTTTTATATGTGAGCTTAATCTTTAAGTGCTTTTTGTTTAGTAAATGAAGAAAAATCATGAGTTCAACTATTCCAATGTGATAAAGTCAATCTGTAACCTCAGTAATACTTTATGATAACACAAAGCATTAGACTTATCTTTTGAATGTTAAGGAACAAATTTACAAATAATTCTCCCACTAATATGTTATTCTGGAAGAAGTATTTCTTAAGTTCATAATAAAATGTGTAAACACTGTGACAATGATAACTGTATCTGAATACTTCTATACTTTAGTTTTAAAGGTTAACTAACAATATTGGATCTCTCAGTGTTTTCACCTTTGATGTGAATGTGAAACTATCTAGAAGCAGAAAATAAACTTTGAACAAAAAATAGAAATTGCACAATAATATAATACTAACAGTAATAATTACAATATTATGCCAGGCATTGTTCAAGCACTTCACTTGTATTATCTTAGTCTAATAACAATCCTTTGAAGGAAACTGGACTGCATGGAGGTTAAGCTGCTTACCCAGGTGTCACAGCTGAAAAGTCATAGAAACAAGACATGAACTCAAGACTCTGACTCATGAACTCATGACTCTAGAGCCTGAGTTCGTAGCTGTACTATTATAACATTCTTCCTCTCATTATGGGAATGTAAGCTCAGAATTTGCAGAACTGGCTTAGATTAATCGAATGGAATTCTTTTTTGTCCAAGATTATCTTCCTCACAAACATTCTATATTTCATAACCATAATCTCTTGCAAGTACATGAATGATATCAGAGAATACGTTTTCACTCCAAAACCAAGAATAGTTGAGAATGTCTAAAAACTCAACTCTTGGAGAGTGAAAGATGGATGGATATTCGTCATCATTTAAGCTATTTAGGAGTTGCTTTGCCAATTCTGAAGATGATGAAAAATAGTCCACAACTGTAAGACGGCCGGCCAATTTTAGGGATGCAGTTGAGAATGAAACACATGACCTTTGGACTTGTGCAGAGATCAGGCTCACAACGTTGGTCTCATTAACAACAGCATGCTATAATGGCAAAATTAGTCAGAGCTTGAAAGGGTAAGAATGAGAGATTTGAAGCTAGAAATTCATTACATTGAAATACTGAGTCCTTTCAATACCCAGTAGTTGAGGAATACTGTAAGAGAGAAATATTTCTTGTGATAGAGAAATATTGTACTGTATTTTTATTCTCTTTTATGAAACACCCATAGATGCTTATTTTAGTAAGAATGTATTTGTGATTTTTAAAAAAATGGAACAGAATTTTTACCTAAATAATCCGAGACATCATAAGCTCTCTGAGAATTCATGAGCTAAGAAATGTTTTATGTAACCACCACCATGAAAAATATTGCTTAATTAAAAAAACAAAAAACAAAAAACACCCAACTAAACACATGGGGCTTACTAATAATACACTTTCTCACACACTCTGCTCATGCAATGAAGGGAACATCAAGGCACAGCTCTTTCCAGCTACCAGAGTGAGATGCATAAGAAAGTCACTCCAAATGAACAGTTTCTTACTCTAATCATTATGATGAAAATCTAGATCTTTACATCGGTCCTATGTTCTATCATTCATGGACTTGCTAACATGTGCTCACATATTCTCCTTATTTAGAATCAGTTTCTAAAGTTAGTTTTTGGCAGATTGTAGCTTCATCACTTACCAGCCTGGCAAATGAAATAATGCCTCAGTGAGCATAAGTCTACTTTTGAGATGATCCGATTGGACTTTCTGGACATGTAAGTGCACCTGATGGGCTTTGTGGCCCAGTGGGCTGTGACATCTGTGGAAGAGAGACCAGACCCAGATAAGTCTCATCCTCAAAAGTCAAACGTTAAAAAGAAATTAAATATGAAAACCAAATTTTGCTAGTTTTCATAGCAAAATTTGATGAAAATAGATGAAAATTGAGGATTTCCCCTCACATATTATAGATTGTTTATTTTTTTTCATATTATGTGTTCTTTATCACAAGGCTTAGCATTACTTTACCTAGACTTCAATGAAGATGATTATGATATAAATGCCTTGGATTTTTCTCTAAGACCACAAGATTATGGTGCATAATTTTGAATATGTCTATCTAATAAAGACAACAGATAAATAATTTATAGTTTCTGCATTAGGAAACTTGTAGCCAAGAATGATGAAGAGATATTTATCAGGAAAAAAGTGACCATAAAAGGTTCCCCGGGCCGTTCCAGTGGCTCAGGTGGTTGGAGCGCCATGCTCCTAATACCGAGGTCGCCAGGTTCAATTCCCATGGGCCAGTGAGCTGTGCCCTCTACAGCTAAGATTGTGAACAGCTTTCCCTGGAGCTGGGCTGCCATGAGCTGCCGGAGGTTGGTGTGAGCTGCTGCGGGCTGCTGTTTGCTGCTGGGGGCTACTGTGTGCTGCCATGAGTGGCCGGCAGCCCGCAGGATCTGCTGGGAGCTGCCCTGAGCTGCCGTGAGCGGCTGACCAAAGGCTAGCAAACGAATGCCTCAGCGGGGAGGAGCGCAAGGCTCATAATATTGTGTCCTACACAACTAGACTGAGAAACAACGGCTTGAACCCGAATAGTGGGGGGAGGTGGGAAAAAGGGGGGGGGATGGTTTCCTACTTCAGAATTTTGCACAAAACTTTCAGTGAAATATTAGGTAAGTTAACTTTTGATAGACTGAGAAAATCTCATCATCTTTGCTACACAGATAAATCAAAGGCTGTAGCACAAAAGTAGAACTATTTCAGAGGAATAATGGTAATGAAGTGACCGATTTTTCTGTATACAAAGGCAGAAAGATTTAAATTCTTTCTCTCTCCTGTTCCAGAATAAAAGCAAGGAAATTTCCTTAATAAACACTAAACCTCAGAGCCTTACCTGGATTGTTTCTTTCTTGATATTTTCCCAGCAGCATTAAATTGTGCCCAATCCACCACTTCTTCCCTTCTTCCAGAAAGTTCCAGATGAGATCTTGAACCTCCTGGTTCCAAGTGTAAGCAAGGTGTCCTCCCTGGGCAAGGCAATAATTTTCTGCTTTCTCAAAGCTGCTGTGAAACCTGTTAAGCTGATAACAATTATTTTTACCATGTTGCTCTGGGTTATTTAGCTCAGTTCCTAGAAGTATACTTGTTTTGAGGTATAACCAAAGCCAGGTTCTTGTTTTGAAGAACATATTCTCTGTGAACTATGAGCACGAAAAGTGTGGAGGCTCAGCAGGTGCCTGCGCCTTTAAATATATTATTAGTGGGTTTGTCTTATTTATTAGTATTATTTGTTTAGGAATTGGGAATCATTTGTCAAGGAAACAAAACGTTTTGTTTTGTTTTGTTTTAAGGATCCAGGTGGAGTCCCTGTAAGCTGAAAACAAAGATCAATAAAGCAATGGGCCTTTATACCGTAGCTGGGGCGCCACCATCTGTGTCTACACAACTGGATATGCCTTTAGCTTTATAATAGATATTTATTTGCTAAGTCTAAGCTGTAAGGGAGTACAGGATGATGAATATCTAAGTCAGTGTTGCTGAAAATTGAGTAATGTATTGTTTTCCGAAAAAAGAAAACCACGGATTTAAATTATTGTATTGTTTCTTAAATATTTACTCTATCCTAAATCTCTTATATAACTCTATCCTAAATGTTATATCACTATAAAAGCCAAAGAATAAATATTTAATGAAAAAATGAATACAAATTAAATACAAACAAAACTGAAAACCAATGAAATTCAAATTTGCTGAATACCCACTTGTCAGATATACACGGTTCTGGCCTACAGCTGCATAGATCCTTTTGAATTTGTCACGCAGTAGGAAAGAGTCAATTCTCTCAATTTTCTTTAACTTGCTGAAAAAACCTGTGTCATTTTGGTTACCTGTAGCACATTCATCATTTATGTATTTAACCTCTTGGTGTCAAAATAAACGTGGGCACTGAAATCACTTGGCAGGTTTCAGAGTTCAATTGGTTATCCAAATAATGCTTACAATTACTCTTTAAAATCATTATGGACTTGGACACTAAAATTAAAAATTTTCTGAAATGTTTACCCCAATACATCCCTCAGTTTTAAAAACACGGCAGTAATCAAATGGAAGATTAATGTGGTATGGTGCCTACTTTAAAAAGTTTAGTCTAATTAGGAAAGAAAAGACAATAATTGTAGTTAATAAAGAAAATGCTACTAGAAAGGTACAGCCTAGATGTATGAAGGTTCAGCTGAGGAAGAAATTCTTTCCAGCACTTGAACTGACCATGTAACGTTGGCTACATTTAGACAGATGAAACCTTAGCGGAGGAGTCAATGTAAGTTAAATGCATAGAAGTGAGAAAGTATTTATAAATAGTTCTGTGTGTGTCTGTCCGTGTGTGGGGCTGTACTTGGGGGACAGTAGTGAGAACTGAACTATAAAACTGAAATGTTTCAAATGCTAGGAAAAAGATTGCAATTTATTTGGAAGATTTTTTAGCAGAGGAGTCCAAGTCTCTGCTGCAATGAAATGGTGTGGGTGCAGTGTACCTTCAATTTGTATTAATTTTCCAACATCCTCATAAACATATGTACATACATAGAAAGATATACATTTTAAGCATTTTTAAAGCGAAACCTGATGTTGTTGCAATCTTCTTTAAAGTCTACTTAGATATTTTACAGTTCTGTAATTCATTTCAACCTTTTTTAAAGTGCCTGATATATACTTTCTAAATACATGCTTTACCTAGAGTAAAGCATATCAATAAAATGTTTAACTTAAATGATCAAAAAATTTGGTGACAGTATTGCTTAGAAATGAAGACCACATATAAGCTGTCTTTGTCCAGGTAGCAAGGATGCTGACGAACTCTGCGAAGACCTCCACCGTCTGCCTAACTGCACTTCCGCGACGCCCGGAAAGGACACCGGAAGTCCGGCTGGCGAGCGGAAGAGGCGTGGTTGTTGCGATTGCGCCCGCGCGCGCGCGCTCCAGCGTCCAACCAGGTCCTCGGGGTGGAGCAGAGGCGCCCGACCCACCCTTCTGCCCGACGATTGGTGAGTTGGCAGCCTCGGGGGCAGGGATTAGACGTCTTCCCACCATCTCCTCCAATGGAAATGGGACAGAGGCAGGCCTAGTGGCGGAAGGAGCATGGCGTGGAGACAGCTGAAAGTGAGTTTAGAAACTCGGGCTCTTCCAGTGGCGAGAGAGTCCGAATGAGAGCAGGGCTAGTGGGGAATGCAGGGCTAGCCCCGGCCAGATGTGGACGGGAGGCGACTCCGAGAGCGTGGGCCCGTTTGTGTGTGTGTGTGTGTGTGTGTGCGCGCGCGCGCAAAGGCTCGTGAGTGTGCATTTGTTCACGTACTCGGTCTGAGTGTAAACGGCACGTGCATGTCTGGGCAGATGTCAGCGCGCGTGGGACAAACTTAATGAGCCTGGCACAGAGATCAGTGAACACTTGGTCTCCTAGCACTGTGTGCAGCATCCAACGTGGAATGAAATTACAAGAAGACACGTCCCAATCCTAGATAAAATTTTAGGGCGAGGGCTCTATGTAACTAACGGTGCTCGGATATTTGTTGATAGACATTAAGGGGCGTCCCCTCAATCTGGAGACCAGAAGAGAGACAATGAATACTTGATCTGTACCAATCAACAGCTAAGAGTGATCCTTAAAGGCAAATCTGACCATGTCACGTCTTTGTTTAGGGAACAAAACCGAAATCTTAATTCTGGCCAAAACCTCTGCCTGTCTCCCCAACTTCTTTTTAAGCCATACTTTTACTCCTTGGTTCCAAACAAACCTTTCCTCTCCTCCCATTCCTTGGGTGCATCACATTTTCTTCTGCCACGGAAAGAGCCCTTCGACTTTTTCCTTACCCACACTGCCTCCTAGTTAACTCCTATTTACCCTCTTAATATCAGTGTCACTTCCTCAAGGAAGTCTACCTACCTCTTTTATAAGGTTGGGTTCTTCCATTACCCTATAGTACTTTTTTCTTCATAGCAATTGTCACAGTTACATATTTGCATGATCATTGATTTCTGTCCCTCATAAGACTGTACTCCCCATGGAGGCAGGGACTTGGTCTGTTTAGCCCACCTATGAGTGCTCAATCACTATTTGATGATTGAATTAATGAATGAATGAGTGACTTAACATCTGGCAGTGAATATTAGAGAAAAGTATGTACCAGGTTTGAGCTAGGAGAATGGTTCTTGACCCAGTAAGACCTAATGCTCCTTAAAAAAAATATTTTGCAACCCCCTTTATTATCCTGAAATAGAATTTATGTGTAATGTAATCTTTCTGTGTATAATTTTTTAAAGTCAACATAAAGCCCTAACTGGAATGTAAAGAGAAATTAAAGTAATTTATAATAAAATATGTATTTCAATATGTAAATGTTAGGGCATGACTCACCTAGTGTGATAGTCAAGTGTTTAAGCCTCTACTTAGAAATTCTAGTGCTACAAGTATGTTTGTCAATTGCCCCAACTAAAGCACTGAACCATTCCTAATGGGGTTTTCTGAGATAGTGAACAATTCTTGGTAATGTTCTGTGCAAAACTGTGTAGTGATCCCTCTATTTACAAGGTAATTGTATTCCTGGAAAAGTCAATGCACATAAAAACTGCAGGAGACAGTTTGTGTTTATTTGGTGAAATATAGTTTGGTTCTAGGCACAGCTAACATGAGTAGGTACTTTTTATCTACTGAATATATCAGTAGGATGTTCAATAGTCATACATGACCAGCACAGTTCATCTGCCAGAAAGTCTGAAACAATGCAGGATGTCTGACTTCACGGATTCCTGCTCACTAAATCTATTAATATCCCCTCCCAAATGCCTGCCACGTGTCCCTTAGGGGCCAGTACTGTCCCTATTGAAACTTCAGGCCTGGAGTCCTTCAGGGCCAGAAGAGTGTGTGTCAGCAGAAGTGTAGTTACAGCTGCTGATTATAGAGGCTTATGTGTGAGCAAGAGTAGAAATAACGGAGACCAGCTAGGGACATCATTCATGTGACATGTCATTATGTCCTCTGTGTGTGGGTGTAAAGGGCTCAGAGAGGGTGCTGCATACAGCCTGGACAATGGGCTCTTTTTTCCAGAAGCGGGCCCAGGATGCCCTGGTCATCCTGGGGGGTGGAGGACTTCTCTTCGCCTCCTACTTGACGGCCACGGGGGATGAGCATTTCTATGCTGAACACTTGATGCCGACTCTACAGGGGCTGCTGGACCCCGAGTCAGCCCACAGGCTGGCTGTTCATGTCACCTCCCTGGGGCTCATTCCTCGTGCTACGTTTGAAGACTCTGACATGCTGGTAGGTGATCTTGAAACACCATGTGCAATACAAAGTGAAGGTCAGTGTCCCCTAATTTACACAGCTGGTGCTGATTCTTTTGAAAAATCAGAGTCCCGAGTTAGCCCTGATGAAAAACTCATCCTCATCTATACATCAGGAAACTGAGGCAGTGAGTAGTTAAATGACTTACCCACAGTCACACAGCCAGGATTCAAACCTATGGAGTCTGACTTGGCAACCATCTCCTTAGCCACTGGCCTGCCTTGCTGAGGTCTCAGGTAGCTCAGTCTTCACCTCTGCAAAATGTGGAAACATGCCAGAGTCATTAGTGACAGGCATGTGTAGCCAAGCCCTTTGAGGAAGGCATGTGAAAACCTGTCTCAGCATCATTCAGTCCTACATTAACACCTGGGCCCCACCATGTGCCTGCTGCTCTTCTGGGTGTCAGGGTTACAGCAGCAAACAAAACAGAAGAATCCGTGTCCTAGGATCTGCATCCTCCTGTAAGCCCTGCCAGTTTCCATCTCAGACTCTTACCACATGGGGGACATCAGAATGCTGTGAACATGAGAACAACAAATAAGAAGCACACAGACCTCTTTGGGGAAGGGTCACTATTATAAATCAGAGGGTTCTTTCTGTGTATTTCCCCTTTTTGTCTTAGAATTCCTTTCACTTCCCAATCCTGCAATTTTGAGCAGATGTGGCATTTTACCTGACTTACCATATGTAAGCACTGAAGGGCACTGTAGAATCAGAAAGAACATTCTTTTCTTTAAGCTGTCCTCATCCCAAACTGCTAGTTTGAATCTCCTGGAACCTGGTGTAACAGAAATGAGTAAAGAGTGGGATAAGAGTGTCTGATAGGGAAGAACCTGTCTCTAACCACAGACTGGATCTGGAGGCCAGCTGTCACTTTTGCCTAGCAGAGCACTTTGCTCCCTCTAGTGCCCCACAGTGATGTCTAGGGGACATCACTGGGCTTTGGATCAGCCTGGATGAGAAGGGACCCAGGTGGGTCTGACTTTCTAAGCTGACTCAAGGATTTTGCTGCTTGACACTGTTTCAGAATAGCACTAGCTAGAGGCTGACACCAACAGGCCACTGTCTCCCACCACAGATAGTGGATAAGAAGGGATGAATGTTAGCGGTAACTGGAAAACATAGTGCCTATCTTCTATCCAACCCATGGTGGCAACACAGTTTTTCTCCTTAGTCTTGGTGCTGGATGACAAAGCCTGATGGTTCTTAAACTCCGGCAGGTATCAGAATCACCTGCAGAGTGCCACTAAAAATAGATTCCTTCAGAGTTCCATTCTGCCCACCATCCCCCAAAGATTCTGATTCCTTAGTCTGGAGATGGGTCCTGGGATCGGATGGTTAACAAGGTCCCCAGGGAATTCTGACATAGATGTGCTAGAAACCAACCTTAAGAGACACTGGTATAGCCTTGTGTACCTCTGATTTTGTCTCCCTTTTCCTAGGAAGTGAAAGTCCTGGGCCATAAGTTCCGAAATCCAGTAGGAATTGCTGCAGGATTTGACAAGCATGGAGAGGCTGTGGATGGACTTTACAAGATGGGCTTTGGTTTTGTTGAGATAGGTAGTGTTACCCCAGAACCTCAGGAGGGAAACCCCAGACCCAGAGTCTTCCGTCTCCCGGAGGACCAAGCCATCATTAACAGGTAGGTGAGTGGCCCGGAGGTGACAGGGATGCCTTCTTCCCAGCAGGATGCATGGGATGTTTTTTTCTGTCATGCAGTGTGGACATTATTCTAGCGCTTGGAATGTTCAGGGATCATGGTGAACATATACCATGTGCCAGGCATAAAAGCAGGTTCTGGAATTTCAGTTTAACACGTACACATGCTAAAGCCTGGAGAACTACATAACTTAGCTACAACTACGAGACCATAAGCCTGAGAGCTTGGGTATGGATTTAGGTGTATTTGACTTTAGAGTTTTTTAGGTGTATTTGATGTTAGGTGCTTTTCCCACATTGTTACTCTAATGCCCTTGCCCAGCACTGTCTAGTAGGAATATAATGCGAGCCCCATATGGAATTTAAAATATTCTAGTCGCCGTGATAAAATAGTAAAAAGAAATAGGTGAAATTAATTTCAGTAACATGTTCTATTTATTTGTGATAATTATTATATTTAATTGAAATACTTAATATACTAAATATCATCATTTTATTTATCATTCATTTATTTTTTAATTTTATTAAATTTATTGGGGTAGCATTGGTTAATAAAATTATATAGGTTTCAAGTGTATAATTCTATAATACATCATCCCTATATTGCAGTGTGTTTACCACCCCAAGTCAAGTCTCCTTCCATCACCATATATTTGACCCCCCTTTACCGTTTTCTACCTCCCCCCATATCATTTTAACATAATCATCAACACAAAAATGATTAATTAGCTGTTTACCTTCTTTTCTTACCAAGTCTTCCAAATTCAGTGTATTTTTTTCTTCAGCATCTGTCAGTGTGGACTGGCTACATTTCAAGTGCTCAGTAACACCTGTGGCTAATGGCTCTTGGATTGGACAGTATAGCCCTAGCCTTTAGTAAACTGGAAAATTTAATAGTCAATATATGCAGCTGCTTTTTGTAAGAGAGATCCTTGTAGATTGTGTAAAGACCTTCTCTTTATAATCCCTGTGCAATTTTCACAATATCAAACCCAGAAAGTGAAGAAGTTCCTACTTTTTGTTAACAGAATCGTGAAGCGCCTCCTTGGGGAGAGTTTGATAGGCATCTTTGTAGCCATTACTGGCCTTCTGGAAGACTGACCTATGTGACGTTTATTAGGCTGCACTTCCCGCTTTATTGTGATTGTTTCAGGGAAATTTTTCAGCATTAGCAATCAAGTTATTGATCTTTCTGCTACATTGCAGGATAGGATCGATATCTTCAGAACGTCCAAGTCACTGGAGATTCCAGGGGGACGGTACTTGTCAGAATCCTGCAGATGAGAAGTGGCCGAGAGCGGAGAGCCCGTGTGTTCAGCCTCCTTGCTCTGTTTGGCACACTCAATAAACTTAATGAATAAATTCATCCATTCATTCAGCAAGTCAGCAAATGCATGTGCCACTCTATCTGTTAGGTGTTTTTGGCTGCAAGTAACAAAGTGACTTAAACAATAGGCATTTGTTATTATTTCTTCTCAGAACAGCTGCAGTAGGCAGTCCAGGGATGGTTGAGCAGCACGGCAATGTCAGGACTCTGGCCCAACTTCTCTGGACCATACCTTCTTGTTTGTAAGACAGCTACCCAGCTACAAGGGTTGTGTCTTTTCGTGGGGACGTCTGAGAGCAGAAAGGGAAAAGGAAGCCTACATACTGGGGAGAGTGGTTCCCAGAAGCTCCCCGGTAGGCATCACCTTATATCTCAGTGATCACACCCAGTCACATGGTCATGCTTCAGTGGCTAGTGTGGCTGGGAACGGAGTCATTATCATTCCCACCCAGTATCAGGAGAGAAAGGAAGGGGGAATGGTCAAAGGTCAACGACCCACAAGTGGGGCTGAAGAGACAGAGGTGAGCGGGACAGATGAGGTCACTACCGTTGTGGAGTGTCTAGTGGTAGGGTGATGGAGAAATAAGACATGTCCTTGATCCTCAAGAAGATCATAACCCAGTAGGGGAACTTAAGCATACATATAGATCCCAAGCCAGGAGAAAGATCGGTACAAAGTGCTCAGTGAATGCCAAGAGGTGAGGGATCATTTGTGTCTGGGAGCTTTATGGAACGAGGAGAGGGAGAGTGTGGTCTGAGTCAGAAAGAGAAGACAATTTTAATAGGCAGAAAGGATAGGGAAATAGAGTGGCAGGAGGTGCATTCATGGAGCACAGGCAGGAGGTGGAAAAATGGGCTTGTCAGAGTGGGTTCCACTGGGTGTGTGTGGGGGGTGCATAGGTAAAGAGGAAGGGGTGCTGGACTCATACAAGTCTGGGGCAGCTATAGGGCTGAGGCTGAGCTGTATCCAGTGCTAGTTGGCTGGGTGGCTTGTTTGCAAATTTTAATTTCCCTTTCCCTTTGTGTTTGATAGTGTTCTGACACGTTCTCTAGGAGGTCCAGGGTGTTTAGATCTTGGAAGTCTTGAGAACTGACTCTCATTTTTTTTCTTTTCTGCTTTTAAAAGTGATATGTATAGCCATAGAACCATGTATGTCTCCAAAGTCTCTGCCTTCTGGCTGAGGGCTCTAACCTTGTCCCTTCCTCATCTGCTTTTGTGTTACAGATACGGATTTAATAGTCACGGGCTCTCTGTGGTGGAACACAGGTTACGGGCCAGACAGCAGATGCAGGCCAGGCTCACAGAAGGTAAAGTGGGGCTGCGTTAAAGGGGCTTTCTTCATTTATTGGGAGGAAACGTGGGAGAAACATCAGGAACGTTCCTAGTGACAGACATGATTGAGCAATAGAAAAAACACTACAGAACTCAGGGTTCCTCTCCCAGAGGAATTTTCCTGGTTCTACCAGTTTGCAAGATTTTAATGGAATTTCACAACTCAGTAAAGATGCCTTTAGTTTCTTCCTTGTTACGTAACCTATGTTATATCTTAACTGCGGCAGCTTGGAAGTGAGCAAAGCAGAGTGGCCCCCCTGTGATCACACAGGCAGTGAGATGTAGGCATGGCTTGAGCGCCATCTTGTTCTGCTTCTGTTGTCCTGTCCATTGTACGAATAAACATGTTAATTATAGAAGCATTAGTAACTACAGAGAAGCATAGAGAAGAAAATTAAAAGTACTCACACTCTCCCCACTCAGGGTAACTAGTCTTGGCATTTGGGAGTCTGGAAATACCATGCATTTTTGAAGGCACCTTCGTATATGCTGAAGTTCATTCCCAGGGGCTCTCCGCTCTGCTCTCTGTCCCTCAGGATGCACTTAGCGGGGTAGGGCTGTATTGTCCTCACCAGACCTTCGATTGTTTGGGGCTATGGCCTTTCTTTCCGTTGGATTCCTCTGGAACTCCTTCCAGGAAGTTTTAGTCTCATTAGATGTCCTGGTGGCGAAATGAGAAAAACCTCTGGATATCAGATTCATTTCAGGAAGGAAGTTGAAAGGGCTGAGGCTGTTAGCAAGCTCTGATTTGGGGAGTAGGAAGTAACCTTGTTTGGAAATCCCTCGTTTTGACAGCACTAGACCCTGTTATACTATAGACCTTTTGGGGAACTTTGAAGGTCATAATAGGACTTTTATGGTTTGTGATTCTCTTCTGCCTTCTTTGTCCACAGTGTTCTTCACACCAGCTTTCTCCCCTGTCCTCCCTTGCCTATCCCCTCACCCCCACTCTGGTGCTAAATTCATTGCAGTGAAGCAAAATCCTGTAGCAGAGCTGTAGCTGTTTACCAGCAGCAAGAAACCCTAAAGACAGCTTATTACTAGCACCATGCCAAGGGATGTGAGTTGACAAAAGCTGTGGTGCCCTTTGGGGATAGAGTAATCCAGCAATTTCTGGCTAACTCCAAAATCTTGTCAGTTTGGGCAGATGACTATTAATGAAAGATCCATTAGCTACGTGAAAGCAATACTCTCTTTCAAGCCAATTTACCTGTGTGGCAAAGAATCACAGCTTCTAAATGTCTTTGGCTTGATGGATTCTAGACATGGGAAGTGTGGAGACCTTGGTTATATAACCTGTCTGATGGGTTCTAGCCCGCTGCCCCCTCCCCTACAACCCCCACAGTTAGCTATACAAATCTCATTTACTTTCAAGCTGATGATAAAAGGGTGACTACATTTAGGGTATGAGAAGGGGGTCAGCAGGACTAGATGTTGTTCTTTGATCCTTCCTGACCTGACACACGTTTTGTGAGCTAACTTGATGTTTCAGGTCTTTTCCCAACTATCAGATGGAAAAGTAGCCAGTACCACTGACATACTATTGACCTGTACAAATACGACGGTATCTTTGGAGAAGTACAAACAACCCCTTGCTTTCACACAGAGGCTGTTTCTGAAATGTATTTTTCTGAAAGTCCAAAATGCAAGTCAAGTGATAATCCCATTTTTAAGTAAGGTGGCTGTTTTACTTACTGTGCAAATTGAGGCACTTTGGAGAGTGAATGGGGAGCAGGCATTAATAATTATGCGCAGGCTACAGGAGTAGTCAGGGCTGTCCTGAGCACTGGGATGTATGGTCATCCTAGTTATAAAGGGGAGGCCCTTCTCAGAGAACTGAAATTATAAAATAATTATACCTTTGCATTTTAGGCATGATAATTGAAAATACTTTCCGGTATTTTATGCATATTCTTAATTTTGGATTTTATTCACAACTGCATACTCAGGCTCTCCACCCAAGTCCAACGAGCAGCCCTTGAGAGTAAACAGTTGCCCCTTCTGACACACCTGTTAATTTCTGTCTGTTCTCAGTTGTATTACGTTTGTGAGCCATGCCTATTTTATCACTAGTATTTGCATTCTGAATTTCTACATTTTCCATTAATTTTTTAAAAAGAACAAGGGCACAGTGCAGTAAAACATCAGGTAGTTACTCAAACATTGCCACGCAGACAAAGGTGGTGAGCTGTTTCGTGCTCAGCAGGCAGCAGCACCATGCCGTTCACAGTATTTGTCAGCTGGTGCTGGAAGTTCTCATTGGTGGGGAAGGCCTAAAGGCTGTGTCCATGGGCTGTTCACGGCAAGGAAATGGTGTGTGTGGACAAAACCTTGACCAGCGGTATTTGCAGATGGGCTGCCGCTGGGCATTAACCTGGGGAAGAATAAGACCTCGGTAGACGCTGCCTCGGACTACGCAGAGGGGGTGCGAGTCCTGGGCTCCTTGGCTGACTACCTAGTAGTGAACGTGTCCAGTCCCAACACGGCTGGGCTGCGGAGCCTTCAGGGAAAGGCTGAGCTGCGCCACCTGCTGACCAAGGTAGGCAATTACACCTCTAGGTCCCACTCCACCAGCCTGTCCTATCCACTTCCTGTCCTTCTACAGGGGGAAGCTTCAATGTCATTATCTAGGAGCTGTCCTTAGACCTCGACCAGTCAGGACCCCTCACTGTACCTCGAATCTCCTAATCTCAACACCGATTATGCTCAATAGTAATTAATTGCTGTTATCTGTCCCTGCTTTTAAACCATAAGGTCTGTGATAGGGACCATGTCTCTCATTTTCCTACACTGTCCCTAGCATTTAGCACATTGAATGAATGAACGAATGGAATGACTTTTCATTTCAGTACTTGTGACAGAATTCCTTTGTTATGTCCTTTAGGAACAGAAGTCTAGCTCTTATTACATTAGCTGATGTCAGTGACCACATTAGGGACTCAACCTTGGGGGTTTTTGGTTCAACAGAATGGAATCGGATTGGCCTTGATGGGGTCTTTTGCATAACTGAGGGCTTTGTCTTCCAAAAAGGAGAAATTGCTTATGCTTTAGTTTATCTGGGCAGTTGCACCCTCACTCAGGCTGTGGTTTCAGGGGTCCCCATCTCTGGCCACGTGTCACTCTAGGTGCTGCAGGAGAGGGATGCCCTGAAGGGGGCACAGAAGCCAGCTCTGCTGGTGAAGATTGCGCCTGACCTCACGGCCCAGGACAAAGAGGATATCGCCAGTGTGGTGAGAGAGGTGCGAGTCGGGACTGGGGAGCGTCTGCCCCTTTTGGCTCGGCCAGCCCAGGCGGCAGCCTGTGGTTTCCATTCTGTGATACGGAGGGCTGGTTTGGTGTCTTTTTCTCATGCTTCTTCCCTTCTCTCTTTCCTCCTCTTCATCCATCAAGGGCTTCAAAGCTTGTGCTTGCATCCTTGGCCAGTCTGGGTTAGACTGGAGTACAGGCATACCTCGTTTTATTGTGCTTCACAGGCATTGCATTTTTTATAAATAGAAGTCAAGATCCCTATCCCTCCTATCGTTGCCCCCCCCCGCAGCAAAAGGATTATGCCTCGCTTTATTGTGAGACTCATTTTATTGTGGTGGTCTGGAACTGAACCTGCAATATCTCTGAGGTATGCCCATATTCTTTCTCTTCAGTCAAACACCAGGGCTCTGTGTTGTAGGAGAGCAGTGGAAACAGACTGAGCCTGGCAGCCCTGGGTTCAAATCCTGGTTCCACCACTTACTACCTGGAGGCCTTGGACAGGACTTTCTAAAGTGGGTGGTTGTAAGGATTGAACCCTGCCTTATGGAACGTTAAGGGTGGCACTATGTGATGGCACCTATTGCCACGTTGAGGCTCATTCTGACACTTGTTCAAGAAGCCTAGTGAGGTCTTGCTTCTGGGGGCTGTAAGTGTGGGGGCCTGGCCTGGCTGCTGTATCAGACCCTCCAGGGAAGCTTCTCTGCATCCATCAGTGCCACAGCTGGAGGGCTCTTTCTCTGTCTCACACTGCAGTTGGGCATCGATGGACTGATTGTCACGAACACCACAGTGAGTCGCCCCCCTGGCCTCCAGGGTGCCCTGCGCTGTGAAACAGGAGGGCTGAGTGGGAAGCCCCTCCGGGACTTATCAACGCAAACCATCCGGGAGATGTATGCACTCATGCAAGGCAAGGAGTCAGTGTCCGTGTCTTCGGATTTGTGTGTGGCTTGGACTCTGGGGTCATGAACAGAATCTGTGTTCCCTGAACTGCTGCATTCAGCAGGGGAGCTGAGGACTGAAGCCAAACTGAGCTCCTGGTTCTCACATCGTCCGCCCTTCCTCATGGTGTTACCTTGTGCTTCTCTGCAGGCAGAGTCCCCATCATTGGGGTTGGCGGTGTCAGCAGTGGGCAGGACGCTCTGGAGAAGATCCGGGCAGGGGCCTCCCTGGTGCAGCTGTACACAGCCCTCACCTACCAGGGGCCGCCTGTAGTGGGCAGAGTCAAACGGGAGCTGGAGGCCCTTCTGAAGTAAGTGGGGCCACGTATGGCTTGTAACAGAAGTTAATATGGTATCAGTTCTGATTGACTCAAACCAAAAGGATGATATTCATCTGTGTATTTATTCTTCACGCAAAAAGGATTTAAGGGGCACACTGTGAACTCAGGGGAAAATTACTCTATTGCTCCTTTGACTTCCAAGGCAATGGTGTTTATAGAGGAGTTCTGGTGCTATTTCCCATTAATTTGGTAACATTGGCTTGATGCCAGGGAGCTGTCTAGACTTAGAATCGACTGCCTTCTTCACCTGAAGACCTGGTGTTCATGTCTCTAGGTCTCTGGGTGAAGACAGTGTGGGGGGCACGAGGTCTGTGTTTGGGGGAGAGAGAGAGGTAGGTGCATTTATGGAGCAGATATAGTCCAGGTGAGTGTGGGCTTCCTGTAAGAATAGGGTCCACCATTTGCTGAAATTGCTGTTTTCTGTTTTTCCAGGGAGCAGGGTTTTACCAGAGTCACAGATGCCATTGGAGCGGATCATCGGAGGTGAGGACATTGTTGGTGGAAGCGTGATCTGGAACCTTCCCACTAACTCAAGTGAGACTTTGTGGCTGGATCAGGAGAGAAGGGACTCTGTCTCAGGACGCATCGCCCAAACGACAAGAGCCCTTTCTCTGCAGCCAGTTCAGACTAAAAACCAACCGTGAGGGTCACCAGAATCAATACACAGCTTTCTTCAGTCACTTGTCAGATCATGAACTGCATTCAGGATTTTTTCCAGACTCAAATCCCAGAATCTTTTTAATACTGCAAGGACATGAGATATTTGTGGGGAGGAAAATCACGGAAAAAAATAAAGCCATTTAAAACCTGGACTTAAATTCCAGCCCTTTCTGGAAGGCTACTGCTACCTGGGGTCTGCAGCAGCCTTCCCAGGAACTTGACTCTTTTGTTCTATCTTTGTTGTTATTTAAGTTTTAGCTTTATTTTGAGAATATTTCAAACACAGACAAAAGTTGAAAGAAAAGGGCTTGTGGATGGCTGTCCTCTCCCTGTGTTTTCACATCATCTTCCCCAGGTCTGTGTCCTGATCTCTTCTAAGGACACTGGTCATACTGGATTGGGGTCCACCCCAATGACCTCATTTTAACTTTATTACCTCTGGAAAGACCCTATCTCCAAATAAGGTCACACTTGGAAGTTTTGGGGAGTTAGGATTTCAACATATCAATTTTGGGGAGACAATTCAACCCATCACAAGAAATGTGCTTGCTGTCTCCCGGCTTTCAGATCTGTGACTTAGGGTGCCATCTGGCAGACAGGTTCTCAAGGTGCTTCGCGATACTGGCCAAGAGGCCGAAGAAGTAGTCATTAGCTAAACGCTACTCTTTTCAATACCGAAAAGCAAACAGTGAAAAGTTATAAACCTGGTCTGGAAAGGACTGCTGCTGTCTGGCACAACTTCACAGCTAACACAATCACCTTTGTCCCCATCACTGCAGTACAGGTTGTATTGTAAATTTGATTTCTCGGTAGCTCTGTGGAGCGGCATGTAGCTGCAATAGTGGTAATGTGTCCTGTTGCCTCATCTTTCCACCTCGGCCTCAGCCTGGCCCTCCCTCTGCCCACTCACTCTTTGCCAAGAAACCAGTATCTAGACTCCTGCTATCTTTTTCAAAGATCTTTTCCCTGGCTTTTGTCTTATTATGAAAATAATACCTACTCATAAGGAAATTTAAACAATATAGCCCCCAAATAAAAGCTGTCTACCTCCTTCCCCCCAAACAATTCCTGTCTCTAAGAGAACCTTACTCTTTAGCTCCAGGTGGCTTGCTACCCAGGAGGGCCAGCCAGCATCTCATCTGATCAAAGAAGGTGGAAATCTGCATGTTTTATGTGGTATCTTCAGTGTTTAAAATTTGAACTGATGTCATGCCAGTCCATTAAAACTGGTGTGTAGCCAGATGTGAATTACAGCCTCCAATTTAGGTGTCTGGTCCATGCCATCTCGAGGCAGCAATTTGTAACTCCCCACCTCCTGGGAGCCAGGAGCCCCAGCAGGGAAAGGTTGGGAGTGAGGAAGTAAAATCAGGAGAATGACATCCCAGCCAGAGTGGGGACAGGAGGGTCCCAGGGATGTTGATTCCATGACTCACCGTGGGTCAGGGGAGCACGTGGACTTGGAGTGCCGCAGGAGATTCACCAAACCCTGTTGAGGCTCCATTTTTCTCACCTGCAAAAACAGTGGTTTGGAGGATTAAAGGATACCTTCACAGCAACTTTTACAAAGATGCATACTACGTGCCAGGCATGTTATGTACTTATTAGTCATGGACAGTCGTATATTTTGTGTGCCTCAGTTTCCTAATGTATAAAATGGGAGAAGCTCAGTACCCTTCTTGAAGGGTTGTTATGAGGATTACATGTGAAGTGCAGTAGTGCTTAATACACCGACCCTCCTAGTAAGTGTTATTTTTAATACTTCTAATCATCATAAAGTCCTGCAAATAGGTATCACCAAGCCTATATTTACAGATGAAACCATGAGATTTGAGAGATTAAAGGAGCGAGGAATCAGCAGAACTGGTCCCCACGGCCCGAGTGCCTCCTTCTGATGCAGGTAAAGGGCCTCATGGGACCCCTGAAAATCTTCTTTTAACAGACTTCATACTATGTGCCATTACATTTTAGAAAAAGCTTTCATAGAAACTTGCCCTGGGCACTTGATTGGTCTGATAGAGTGGGGTCTAGTAATCAAAGCTCGGAGCCCCTTAGAGGCAGGGAACATTCTGTAGGAAGCACAGTGCCAGCCAGGGCTGAGCCAGAGGCTCTCAGACGTAGCAGTTTGAAACAATAATCATTTATTATCCCGCATGGTGTCAATGGGTCAGGAATTCAGGAGCAACTTAGTGGGGTGGTTCTGGCTCAGGGTTTCTCATGCGGGTGTAATCAAGACATTGGCCAGGGCTGCAGTCCTTCAAGGCTTAACTGGGGCTGGAGGACCCCCTTGCAAGACGGTCACTCGTGTGGCTCCTGAGTTGGTGCTGGCTGTTGGCTGTTCATGTCAGGGGATCTCTCCACAGGGCTGTCTGTCCTCACACCACAGCATCTGGCTTCTCCCAGAGAGAGGGAACAACATGAAAGCTGGAATGCCTTTTATGACCTGGCCTCGGAAGTCAACCACTGTTACTTATGCCACATTCATGCTATTCATTAGAATAGGATTGTTAGCTTTAGTAAAACAAACAAAAACAACAGGATACCCAGTTAAATTTGAATTTCAGATAAACAATGAACACACTTTAGTATATCTCATACAATAATTGGTACATACTTGTACTAAAATTTATTTGTTGTTTTCCTGAAATTCAAATTTAATTGGGCATCACATATTTTATCTAGCAACCCTATATTTATCTAGCAACCCTAAGGGTGAGTCACTTAGTCCAGCCCTCACTCAAGGGGAGGGAATTAGGTTCCATTTTTGAAGGGAGGAATGTCAAAGAATTTGTGGAGATACTTCCAAACCACCACAAGCAGAATGTGGAAAAACTTCGTTTGGTCCTGGTGTCTGGGTAATGGCATAGGATACTACTAATAGGATGAAGTAGTTCTATCTGGGACAAGCAAGGTCATCTTCCTAACAATCTGTACATTTGTAAGTTTACAGCAAATCACACATAGTATCTTCTTTGATCCTCAGCCCTGAAGGTGGGTGAAGCGGTGATTATGATCCCTATTTTACAGATAAGGAAACTGAAGTTAAGTGCCTGCTCCACGATCATATGGGCAGAAACGGTGGAAGGAGGACAGATTCTCCGAATGGCAAGTCTAGCCCCTGTTCTACTCTGCCGAGTAGTGTCCCGATGGACTGCTGAGGCCTCCACGAAGATGTCTTGGATTCATTTTCTATCTTCTGTCTTGTTGTTATCTCACAAAGATGATGGTATTTGTGGATCCTTGTTGCCGTGCTGCCTTCCGGGCGATGGGGGAAGACCCTCTGAGAAGCCGAGGGACAAGAGGCAACCTTCTCCCCCCCAACACCCACCAGCTCTGAGATCTGCCCTGGCTGAGACTGTGGGGTTCACTCCACCACCTGCAGACGGGCTCCGAGTACCGACAGGAACATCATTCCCGTCAACTTCACGTGAAAAAGACTGCGGAACAACCAAACCAAAGAGAGAACTACTCCCAATTTTTATTATAAGAAATTTAGACATACCGAAAAATGGAAAGAATAGTATAATAAATATCCATACCCCTCTACCTATCTTACTATTAGTAATTCTTACTGTCTTTTCCATGTTTTCTTTATCAATCTTTTTACCTCATTATATACTGTAGTTTGATGAACACTTTTGAAGGAAGTGGTCGGTGTCAGGACACCTCACTCTTAAGTACTTCATAGCCTGCATCTTCTAAAAACAAAAGCATGCTCCTACATAACATAATTCTATGATTATACCTAAGAAAATTAGCCTTGATTCTATAGTATCAACTAACATTCAGTCTATATTCTAATTTTCCCTATTGTCCTCAAAATATCTTCTATAGTCCATCAAGGCTCACCTGTACGTCTCTTTAGTCTGAAAATCTAGAACTGTCACCTCTGAAGAGACCAGGCCAGTTGTTTTATAATCAGTTCTACATTCTGTATTCCCAGAATAAAGGCTGTATTTCCTGATCTACATTATAGCTGGATGTGGATATATGACCAAAATCTACCCAATGAGATATATGTGAAAGTACTGTGGGCAACGTGTGGGAAGTCGTCTGCTGCCTGCACCGTGAGGACGATGGCTGGGGCTGGCAGCCGTGTTAGAACTGAGTATCACGGTCACCTCAGAGGCAAAAACTGGAAAGAGCTTCATAAAACTGACAATACCACCTCTGTCTGCTTCCTTCCCCACCTCTTTCATCTGAGAAAGTATCTTATGTGCTTAAGTCACTGTTAATTGGGGTTTTCTCTCATATTTAGCCAAATTTAATTCTAGCTAATAAAAAAAGCCAGATTGAGAGCTACTGTAACCTTGTATTTGCCTACAAGCTATGTTATCTGCTTTCTGCTTGGCTAAGACACACTTCAGGATGTCTCTTTCCTCCAGGTGCAGATTTCTGGTGCTAGCACACTGTGGGAATGTCCTCAGACTTTCATGTTACCTACCCTCTAGTATTGAACGAATCTTGGCAGTCAGGGAAAATTTCTGTAAGAATGTTGTGGTTAGAATTGTGGGAAGTGAAGTTAGTGTGACTTGTCACATGTAAGAGGACACCAGAGAACGGGGCTGAGAAGTGTGTGTTCAGGAGCAGGGTGGGAATGACCTAGAATTGGCACACAGAGGGTTTGTGAAATACTTGGGCAGTAACACAGGGGCAAGGCTCCAAAGGGCAGGGCCTTTAGTAGAGGAAACGCAGTAAACATGCAAACTCCTTGCATTCTCGCCAGCCAACAAGAGGGTTCCCAGGCATTGAAAACTCCATTTGGAAAGTGTCCCACGGGAAACAAAAGGAGTTGTTACAATTACTGAAGGCAACCGGCTGTGACACCTGATACCCGTTAATCACTAGGGTTGTCTTGGTGGGTCCAGGGACAAAGCTGTGCCTGGGATCATTTCCTGGGTCAGCATGACCCCTGTCCTGCCCTGAGCATGTGGAAGACATGTAACCTTGGTGCTGCCATTTCACTTCTTGGTTGTCTGAGAAATTGGTCAGTTTTTCGCACTTCGGCCATTCTCTAGGATGTTGAATTTTTTAGTCCTTAATGGATCTAGTGACATCTTCCTATCTCAACAGAGCAAAAACTGTAGATCCTGTCTGGGGACCTAAAAGAAATCACTGTGGTTGGGTCAGAATTTCAACTATATTTGAGACACTGATATAACCATTAAAAACAAACACCCGTACAAATTTATATGTACACATGTACATAAGAGTATATAGATTAGAGACAGACGGGGGTAGGGGGAGAATAGGGCTGACCCATATTCATTTGTTCTTTCGCTCACTCATTCTTCCAACAATAAGTTACTGAGATCTTATTTCCTGCCAGTGGCTATACTACGTGTGGAGATAAAGATAACTGACTTTTCTACCACCTCTGTGTGTCGCAGAAGAGACAAATGCAAACACAACTGGCCAGAACTGATTGGATCACATCCCACAATAGAGGAAGGAGTCCAGTGCTTCCCTAGCAGAGGCGGGTCACTGGGGGTTTAGCCAGTTAACAGTTGCACTGATTTCTCCATGTGGCCAGGACTAATTTCATACAATTTCCTGGGGCTATAATTACACAAACCCCTGATTTCTTGCACTGATGGCTCAAAAGCAGAAATCCATTTTAACACCATTCCTTCTAGAGAGATCTGTCATGGGACTGAGGTGGATGGCTCACCTGCACCAGGACCTGGCTGGCTCTCAGGGTATACTGTTCCCAAATGCTTATCAGAAGTTTCTTTGGTCTATTTCCTAAGGCATTTCTCAGCCATGGCCCACATGGTCTCTGCCTGCTTCACTGCTGTGATGCACCCTCCCCAACCCGGATGGAAGGGGAGAGGTTGGGGTGGAGGAGGTGGGGTGGTGGTGGTATGGGAGTGTGTGTGTGGGTGGCTCATGCTCAGAAGGAGCCTCCGCTTCACAGCATCAGGCTTCTCCAGCTTGGTGCCAGTGCTTTAGGGTCTTCCTTGCCCTCTCTACTGGGCATCACTGCCTGGGTCATGACTGTAATCTGATACACACGGTTCAGACTTGGAAGCCACTTAGAACTGCTACCTTAGCTGGCTAATGGGGTTAGCTAGTGAATTTGTTTTCCCTTCCAGGTAAGCAATGTCTTAGCAAAGGATTTGTCTCTAGTTGACCCTTAAAAGTGACTCTGATGGTGAGAACTCAAGGCTGATTGTGTGTGTGTGTGTGTGTGTGTGTGTGTGTGTGTGTGTGTGTGTCACTTGAAAATCCTGTGAAGTTCATCATGCAGGAGAGGTAGCACCTCAGGGTGGCCAATGGGCAATATCTTAGGGTGACGGTTAGGTGGTATCTCGTTGTGGTTTTGATTTGCATTTCCCTGATGATTAGTGATGTTGAGCATCTTTTCACGTGCCCATTGGCCATCTGTATGTCCTCTTTGAAAAAAATGTCTATTTAGATCCTCTGCCCATTTTTAAATTAGATTTTTTTTTTGTTTTGTTATCAAGTTGTATGAGTTTATCTATTTTGGACATTAACTTCTTATTGGATATATGACTTGCAAATATCTTGTCTCATTCAGCAGGCTGCCTTTTCATTTTGTCAATGGTTTCCTTCTCGGTGCAAGAACTTTTTAGTCCCATTTGTTTATTTTTGCTTTTGTTTCCTTAGTCTTCAGAGTCAGAACCAAAAAAAACATTGTTAAGACTGATATTAAGGAGCTTACTACCTATGTTTTCTTTTAGGAGTTTCATGGTTTCAGGTCTTACTGTCAAGTCTTTAACCGATTTTTAGTTAATTTTTGGGTATGGTATAAGATAATTCCTTTGCATGTGGCTGTCCAGTTTTCCCAACACAATTTATTGAATAGACTGTCCTTTTCCCCACTGTATATTCTTGCCTCCTTTGTCGTAAATGAATTGACCATGTATGCATGGGTTTATTTCTGGGATTTCTATTCTGTTCCACTGATCTGTGTGTCTGTTTTTATGCCCATACCATACTGTTTTGATCACTAAAGCTTTATAGTATAATTTGAAATCAGAAGCTTTTTAAAAAGCTTAAAATACCAGTATGTATGTCTGCTAGTGGCCCAGCTTTTGAGAAGAGAACTGCTGGCACTAAGTAAGCATGGTTGGGAACCAATGTCCATGTTTCAGGCACAGCAGGATCTCATAGTCCCTGGTCCTTGATGACTGAGGAAAAGGGAGATAACCTAGAAAGAGGTGTAACAGTGGTCTTTGTTAATTTTCTTATCCAAACAAACTGAAAATTTGAAAAACATGTGCTGTTCTGAATTCAACACTCAATTATTCATTCTCTTCTAAGGTCATGTACACTCCTGGGAAGAAGATCCAGTGGTTTTCATTCCATGGCTGCTCATTCACTCATGACTACAGTATTTCATCAATTTTGAGATGCTGACTATTTTTCCGTTTTTAACATCTCTGAAACTGAAATGCATCTTACAATGAGGGCATCTTAAGCATTTTGTTAGATTTTCATTGACAGTCTTCTCTTTCATATAATTCATAGCATATTAAATTTGATGACATGTGGCAGTGGTTCCCCTACTTTGCTGAACTTGGAATCATCTGGCTATCCTTAAAAAAATACTGATGCCTGGCGCCCACCCCCATTCATTCTGATATAATAAGGTTGGGGTACCACATGGAAGTCAGGATCTTTAAAAGCTCCCAGGAGATTTTAAAGTACAGCAGAGTTTGGGAACTGTTAAAATACAGTATTTCTTCAATACCGTTTCTTCAAGCTTTTTTTTCCCCAGCTCCTAGGTTTCACGGACAGCATCCTTACAGGTTCTACTTATTACGTATGGCACACTCCTCTGCTTCAATTAATGACGTCTTTCCCACTGCCTCCACGACTCATCCTTTATATCCTCATTAGAATGTCAGCTCCAAGAGGACAGGGCTTTTGTCTGATTTGTTCTGTCATAGCCTCAGCATCTAGCACACCTAGGCACCTTGTAGACTCTTGACAAAGATTTGATGAATGAATGAGTATTCCTTCTTTATATTCAGTGCCCTGATAAACTCCTTCTCCACACAACTTCCAATAAAAGTGTTATTATATTTAGATGATTTCCCAGTCTGATATTTTTTGCAGTGGTTATCTTTCAAGCCCCAATTTCACATAAAACTCATTTCAAAACTTGAGCTCAGTGTTCTCTCTTCCTACCCAAACCCTCACACCCTAGTCCTTGACTTCCCATAAATATCCACAGCACTGGTTTTCTCTGTGTCTCAAGCTTATAACCTCTGGTCATCCGCAAGCCTTGTCTTTCCTTGTTCTCCCCACATAGAGTTACTCACTGAGTTTTGCAATTTGTTTTTCTGAAAATTCTCTTAAATTCGTCCCTGCCTTTAAACTTCTACAATACTGAATTTGTCTCCTTGGCTTCTATTTACTCACACTTCAAATGATCTCATACACATATGCTAGCAACTAGTTTTAAAAAATGCTTATGGGAATTATAATATATAGATGTAAATTATATGATAAAATAGCATAAAGGATAGGAGAAGAGAAAGAGAGTTATGTTCTTGTGTTACTTGGGAAGTTCTTGTGTTACTTGGGAAGTGGTAAAGGCATTAATTTAAAGTAGGTTTTAATAAGTCAAGGATGCATATCTTGACATATTTGGGGTAACCCTAGAAAAATCACACAAGAATATATAACAAAATAAACTAATAGAGGGGAAGATATTTTTTTCTAAAAAACTGAGTAATACCAAAAAGGCAGGAAAGGAGAAATAAAATTTAAAAAAAAACTTATGGATTTAATATAAAACAAATAGCAAAATGGTAGACTTGAAACCAACTCTATTAGCAATTATATTTAATGTAAATAAAAAAGATATGCCACAAAAGCACTAACCAAAAGAAAGTTGGTGTGTCTTAAGTAATAGTAGACCAAGAGACTTTATGGTAAGAAGAACTGCTAGATATAAACAAGGACATTTCATAAAGAGTCAAATTAAAAGGAAGACATGATGAACCTCAATTTGCATGCAGCTAATAACAGAACTTAAAGAAAAAATAAACAAAGTCACAATCTTTCTTTCAGTTACTAATACAAAAGGCATAAAAAAAATCAGTAAGACCAGAGAAGACTTGAACAGAGCAATTAACAAACTTGACCTAATTGACATATAGAATACTACACTCAAGAACTGTTTTCTTCTCAAGTACATATAGAACAGTTATCCAAATAGGCCATCTGCTAGGCCATAAGGTAAGTCTGAATACATTTCAAAAAATTGAAATCATATGGAGTATATTCTCTGACCACCATGGAATCACTAGAAATCAATAATGCAAAAAAAACCCACAACAACTTTAAAATCTCCAAATATTTGGAAGTTAAGCAACATACTTAAATAAATCATGGAACAAACAAGACATAAAATGGAAATTAGAAAATATTTTAAACTGATTAAAAAACAATATATTAAAACTAATGGAATACAGGTAAAGCAGCATATAGGGAGACCTTATAGTTTAATACATGTATTAGAAATGAAAAGTTAAAAGTGATGTAAGTTTCTACTTTAAAAAGATCAAACAGAAGAAAAACTACAGTAAAAAAAAAGAGGAAATAATAAAATAAGAGTGGGAATCATTGAAATAGAAAAGAGACAAAAATGGAGAAAATCAACTAAGGCAAATGTTTGAAATTTGAAAAGATAAATAAAACTAATAAATCACTAACAAGATTTTTCAAGAAAAAAAGAAAGGAAACACAAATTATCAATATGAGGAATGACAGAGGGAAGGCATCACTATTAATCTTACTGATATTAAAAACATAATAATGTTGGGAAGAGCATTATGATAGTAAATTTGACAACTTTGCCAAAATGGGCACATTTCTAGACAAACATAACCTACTACTAGAAAAAATAGAAAATCTGAATAGTTCTTTATCTATTAAAAACATTGAGTCTGAAATTTGAAACCTTCGCAGAAGAAAACTACAGGCCTATCTGGCTTCATTGGCAAATGCCTCTAAACAATTAAGGAAGAAATAATATCAATCTTATACAAAATCTTTCATGTAATAGAACAATAGGGAACACTCCCCAACTTGCATTAAGAATCCAACATAACCTTAGTATGAAATCCCGATCAGCACACATTACAAGAAAGGAAATTATAGCCCAATATTTCTCATGAACTCCAATGGAAAAATTCTAAAAAAGTCATCAGCATATCAAACCCAGCAATATATAAATATTATACTATATCATGAGAAATATGTTTATTCCAGAAATGCAAGGTTGGTTTAACATTCAAAAAATTGATCACTGTAATTCACCACATTAACAGAATAAATTGATGATCTTAATTGATAAAGAAAAAGCACTTGACACCTCTTTATGTTAAAAAGAAATTTAAACAAACCAGGAATAGAAAGGAACTTCCTTAATCTGGTAAAGGATAGCTACAAAAAACAAAACAAGCCTACAGCGAACATAATACTTAAGGGTGAAATTTTGAATACTTTCCCCCTTCCTGAGTTTGGGAGTAAGACAAAGATGCCTACTTCCTACTTCTATTTAACATTATAATGAAAATCTTAATGCAATAAGTTGAGAAAAAGAAATAAAAGGTATAAAAGTTTGAAAATCGGGGTGGCGGGTTGGCTCAGTTGGTTAGAGCATGGTGCTGATAACACCAAGGTTGCCGGTTTGATCCCCACATGGGCCACTGTGAGCTGTGCCCTCCTTAAAACAAGAATGAAGGAATGAATGAATGAATGAATCAATCAATCAATCAATCAATCAATCAATCAATAAATGTATGTATGTATGTTAGAAAAGAAGCAGAAAAAGAGCCATTATTTGTAGATGACATAACTGTGTACCTAAAAAGTTTTGAAACTATTAGATTTAATTAGTGAATTTACCAAGGGTGCTGAATACAAGGTAAATATACAAAAATCAATTGTACGTTTCTATATTAGTAATAAATAATAATTAATGAAAATATTTACAATAGCATAAAAATCAAATACTTAGGAATAAATCTAGTGAAAGAGGTTGCAAGAGATCTATACTAAAATGTACAAGGCATTGAAATGAAAGACAACCGAAACAAATGAAGATATATACCATGTTTAGGGATTGGAAGACTCAATATTGTTAAGATGTCAATTCTCCCCAAATTGATCTAGAGATTCAATGTAATTCCAATCAAAATCCCACCAGGACATTCTGGGAAAATAGAAAGTTGATTCTAAAATTTATTGGAAATGCAAAGGACCTAGAATAGTCAGTTAAGGATATCTTAAGGAAGAAGAATAAAGTTGGAAAACTTATAATACCAGATAACAAGACTTACTATGAAGTTCCTTGTTAAGACAGAGTGGCATTGGCTAATGGAGCAGAATAAATACAGAAAGAGAGAAACACATACACAGTCACCTAATTTTTAACAAAGATGTCACTGCAATGTAGGGGTGAAGAGTGCTCGTTACAGTAAATGATACTGGATCAACTGCATTACTATGGAAAAATGATGAACGTGAACTTTTATCTCACATCTTGTACAAGCATTAATCTCACATCGATCTTACACCTAAATGTGAAAGGTAAAACAATAAACTACTAGAATAAAATTTAGGAGAATGTTGTCATGACCTCGCAGGCAAAGATTTCATAACAGGACACAAAAAACACTACGCATAAAATTAATAAAACTGATAAACTAGGACTGATTAAAATTAAGAACTTCTGTTCATCAAAATACATGACCAAGAAAGTGAAAAGACAAGCCATAGAATGGGAGATATTTACACTACATTTATTTAATAAAAGACTAGTGTTCAAAATATCTTTAAAAAAAAAACACAAATCAACAAAGATAAGACATTTCATAGAGAGGCTATCTCAATGGCTCAATAAGAACATAAAAAGTGCTCTTTATATCATTCAAGTTTGAGAAATGCAAATTAAAGCCATTATCATATTTTACTGTATATATGCCAGAATGGCTAAAACTAAAATGCTTTGGCAAGGATATGGAGCAACTGCAACTTGATATATTGCTGGTAGGAGTGTACACAGGAGAACTGTTTGGCAGTATCTATTAAAGGTAAACATATGTCTACCATTTAATACAACAAGGCATTTATCCAAGAGAAATGAGTGCATGTGTCCACCAAAAGACACATGCAAGAATGTTCATAGCAGCTTTATCTATAATAGTCCCAAACTGGAATCAATTCAAACATCCATAAACAGGACAATGAACAAATCAATTGTGGTTTATTAATATAATGGAATACTTCTCAGCAATAAAAAAGAACTAATGTGACATGAATGATTCTCACAGACATATGATGGGCAAAAGAAGCCAGAAACAAAGAATGACTACTGTTTGATTCTATTTATATAAACTTCAAGAAGAGGCAGAACTACTCTATTATGACAGAAGTTACAATAGTGGCTACTTTTGTGGGGTGGGGTGTTGACTGGAAGAAACCCAAAGTAGTCTTCTAGGGTGCTGGAAATCTTCTCTATATTGATCTGAGTGTTTATTACACAGGTGTTATACATACATAAAGATTCACTGAGCTGATCACTTAGATTTGATGTTTTTGGTAAATGATGCTACATCAACTGTATATCCATATGGCATAAAATGAGCCTGGTCTCTTACTTCACTTCCCCGTGTGTATGTAAGATATAAATTTATAACAGACAAATTAGAATCACCTTAAGTTCCCAACAATGAGGAAATATTTAAAGTTCATATGATACATCCTTAAGTTAAAGATATTATATAGCATTTAAAACGTTTTAAAGAGGTTTGTTGCAACATGGAAAATGCTTATAACATCAGGTAAAAAAAGGCAGACCACAAAAATTCTGTAAGAAGAATTATCAAAATTATGTGAAAACATGTGCAGAGAAAGCCTGGAAGGAAGGAGCACTAAAGTGTTAAAAGTGCTATTGGTTGTCTTGGGATGGTGAAACAATGGGTGGACTTTTTATTTTTCTGTAGCTTGCAAAATTTCAAGACTGAAGTTTTAAAAATAATTTTTTCCCTTCCAAAATAAAAACTCTGCCCTTCAAGTCCTCTGCCAACTACTGTCTTGCCTCATTACTATTTCAAGCTTTCCTGTCCTCCCTACAAAATGTATTCACTACTTCCTGTGGTTGGCTATGCTGAAGCTTATTACTTGCCACCTCCTCATTTTGTCCTGTCTTGGTCCCCAATTAAGAGAGAAGGCCTTTTGGCAGGATGCACTCTTTACAGTCAAGTTAATAAAGGATGTCCAAGGCAGTGGGGGCTGTGAATGGTCCATTGTTATCTAAGAGAAGGGGTCAGTGTAATAGAGTTCAGGTTTCGTTCATAGGAGAAATGTGAATTTTCATGCACCTGGGGGGTAAGCAATTATTCTATAGTCATGGTGAGAAATGTTTCATTTTAGATATGCGAGGAGGGGTAGCTGCAGCCTAAAGAGAACGTCCCCACCCCTCCATTTCAATGGACCAGAATTCTCCCCCATTCCCTGGGGATCCATAGAGCCACAGAAATAAAGCCTGTATCTGCTCTCTGTGGAATAGTAGCAGCATCTGGGTAGAGAAAAAACATGCGTAGGACTGTGACATTTGCCAGACACTAGACAGAGGACTGTTAGAGAGTGAGAAATGATGATTTCTGTAAGGAGAGGTGATGGACGAGGGAATGGGGTGGGAGGGAGGGGAGGAGGGACGTGAGGATGCCATAGGAGGGAAGAGTTCCATTAAGAGAGAAGGCCTTTTGGCAGGATGCACTCTTTACAGTCAAGTTAATAAAGGACGTCCAAGGCAGTGGGGGGCTGGGAATAGTCCATTGTTATCTAAGAGGAGTCAGTGTAATAGAGTTCAGGTTTCGTTCATAGGAGAAATGTGAATTTTCATGCACCTGGGGGGTAAGCAATTATTCTATAGTCGTGGTGAGAAATATTTCATTTTAGATATGCTAGTGTGGCTCCTTCTCAGCCTGTAGTGTGTGTTCTTGAGCAAAGAGCTTTGGAAAACATAGGGAAGTGGCCTCCTCCTTCCTGGTCACTGAAGGAAACTGAGAAGCAAAAAGCTGGTAAAAATAAGCTGTTACAGAAGCTATAAAGAACATAGGGAGCAGAATTCTAACCCCTCCACCCCACATTCAGCCAGAGCAGCTCCATTTTCATGTTTCATATACTAGCTGATGAGCTAACATTTGCTACTTAACAAACCTTCCCAAAGCTTAGTAGATTACAACGGCAACCTTTTATTTAGCTGATGTTTCTGTGGGACAGCAATTTGGGCATGGCGTGGCTGGGTGTCATTTTGGTCTGGGCTAGGCTCCGTTATCTCCGGCAGGGGCTCACTCAAGCGTTTGTGGTCAGCTTCTGGGTAATTGAGGCCGGTGGCCTGGGATGCCTGCATTCTTCTCTTTGTGACCTCTCATCCTCCAGCAATGGAGGAATAGATTGGGCTCATTTATGTGGCAGCCCCTGGATTCCAGGTCAGTAAGAGAAGGAGAGCCCCAATTTACGCATGTTTCAAGTCTCTCCTGTTCTGTTTGCTACTGTTTCATTGGCCAAAGTAGTCACACAGCAAAACACAGATTCAAGGGGTAGAGAAATAGTCTCCAACTTATTTCTGCAAGAGCTGCACAGTTGCATTTTGGCATGCAGACAGGGATGGGAGAGGTTACGGTCATTTAAAAGGCAGTCTCAGCCCATACTCAGACCCGGTGCATCAAATATCTGAAGAAGGGGCCTGGGCTTTGTCAAATAAGTCTGTCGGGTGGTTCCCCCTTCTTCATATTTTAAAATGTTGATAGTTATAAATATTGTATGTGAGATGTATGTCTTTCGAAATAAAGCACAATAACACAATGTGCATTCAAGAACCTATCACTTCACTCAAAAGTTGGATCATTAACAATAATTTATTTTTATCTACCTATATGCTTTTCTTTTCTCTTGTGCCTTCCTCCCTTCTTATGACAGGTAACATTACATTTTGTGTGTTCTATTCTGTTAAAATTTAAAAAAATATACAGTTTTCATCTGATTGGTATCTATGCCTATACAATATATCGCTTAGTTTTGCTTGTTTTTAAAAAAATTTTTGGCCACAAGAAGAGGAAATTTATTTACTGTTTTATTTCTTGCATTTTTTATTGTAATAAAGTACATATAACATAAAACTTCTGATTTAAATAATTCTTAAGTGTACAATTCAGTGGCATTCATTGCATTCACAACGTTGTGCAACCATCACCACTGTTTCCAAAACCTTTTCATCACCCCAAACAGAAACTCTGTACCCATTAAGCAATAACTCCTCATTCCTCCCTCCCTCCAGCCCCTGGTAACCTCTAACCTATTATTTGTTTCCATGAATTTGCCTTTTCTAGGTATTTCATATAAGTGGAATCATACAATAGTTGTTTTTTTGTGTCTGGTTTCTTATTTTACATAGCATAATGTTTTCAAGGTTCAGTCAAGGTTGTAGCAGGTGTCAGAACATCATTCCTTTTTATAGGTGAATAATATTCCATTGTCTGTGTAGACCACATTTTATTTATCCATTCATCTGTTGTGGGACACTTGGGTTGTTTCTACTTTCTGGCTCTTGTGAATAATGCCACAATGAACATCGGTGTAGAATGATCTGTTTGAGTCTGTTTTCAATATTTTGAGTATATATTTAGAGATGGAATTGCTGGATCATATGGCAATTCTGTTCAGCTTTTTGAGGAACCATCAAACTGTTTTCCACAGAAACACCACCATTTTAAATTCCCATCAGCAGTGAATGAGAATTCCAATTTTTCTACATGGTTGTCTACACTTATTATATATAATATATATATTAATATATATTTAACCATAGCCATTCTATTCTAGTAGGTATGAAGTGATGTCTCATTATAGTTTTGATCTCCATTTCCCAATGACATTTTCCAGTGATGTTGAGCATTTTTACACGTCCTTTTTAGTCACTTGCATATCTTCTTGGAGGAATATCTATTCAAATCATTTGGGTTGTTTGTCTTTTCGTTGTTGTTATAGTTCTTTATATGTTCTGGATATTAAATCCTTATCAGATATATGATTTGCAACTATTTTCTCCCAGAGATTGTCTTTTCACTTCCCTGATATTGTTCTTTGATGCATACAAGTTTTTAATTTTGATAAGTCCAATTTATCAAGTTTTTCTTTTGTTGCTTTTAATTTTGGAGTCACATCTAAGAACCCATTGTCAAGTTTTGCTTGGTTCTGAGCTCTGTAGCAGTGGTGTCATTCTGAAAGTAATCTTCTGAACTTGCAGTTTTCTTTCAAAGTTATGTTATGAGATTATCCATGTTCTTTCTTAGTTCATTCATTTTCATTGCTGTATATTTCATTATATGAATATATCACACATAACTCACCCATTCCCCTATTAAAGGACATTTGTGTTCTTTCCAGTTCTTTTACATCAGAGCCACCATGAATACTCCAAAGTGATTCTTTTGTACATGCGAAGAACCACTTACTTTTTTTCAAATGAATAAAGCAATCTTTTATTGAGTTGCTATTAAATTTTAGTTTAATAGTACTTGGGATACACAGGTGCTGACATTTGACTGACACAAATTTTTCTCATCTGCCTATTTGGATTAATTACTGGATTGTAAAACCGTAAGAACCACTGTCATTGAGTATGGTGTACGTCAGTCTATGGTACGGCTTTAACCATTTTGTGTGATTTCTTGCAAAGAGCAATCAGAGAAGACACAATAAATACATTTTACTGATTTCAGGTTGGAGAGCTTTTAAGCAATAGGGAGATGTCAACAGTGGAAATGACTGTGAAAAGGAAATGCTTTCTTTAGAGCCCCATCTCAGCCAGGTTGCAGGAGTGTTTATAAAGGGTTTGAAAAAACTCAAAGAAGGGCTTTTTTTCAGTGCTGAATACTGTCCAAAACAGACACAGATTGACGGCTCCTCCCTGAGTCCTGCACAATGGCTGATTTCGGGAAACACTTTGGCAGCTACCTGGGGTCATGATATGGCCAAGTTTCTTTGGGGTTTGTAAGAAAGAACACCAGGGGAAACTCAAGTGTGAAGCAAGAGCTTGACTCTTGACAGGGATGTTTGTGGCTTTGTTACCGGAAAATGCCAGTGACCTGACCAAGGCCAAAGTTGTGTAGACACAGGAATTACAAAATCGAAGTGGGTGGAGTGAGATACTAGAGGCATAAAAACATCGGCCAGTGCACCCCATGGCACTGTTCTTCCAGAGGCAGGACAAAGCAAAGATGGGGTGAGTCCACAGCTCTGCTCATGCTTCCCCCCCCATTCCCTTGCTCTTTGTCTCATCCTTGTTTGCATACATCTTTTATCTACATGACAGCTCAGGTATAGGAGTAGCCTACAGGAGAGATGCAAAAATACAATAAAGAAAATTTAGGCAAATGGGCTAAATTATAGTGAATTAAAGGGGATAGTGTGTTTAACTCTCTTCTTTGCTGCATCCATAAAAGATACCGCTTTCAGATACTGCTGTCTTTGCCAGGAGATGTGATTTACTCTAAGGAATATTTTTTCCTTGAGGTTATGAAGTTTTCATCTTCATAAGAAATGACAGCAGCTCCCAGGGTAGGCTTCCTGGCATTTTGAATATATTTTTTAACAGTTTTTTCCTCCCTTGTTTAGAAATGTATAATAGCAAAGACCAAGAGTGACAAATTTGGGTGACACAATTAAGGCACTTAGGTTTTATCAAAATAAAGGTTTTTTGAAATGTTGAAATAGCAAGGCCAAAGATGTTTTAGAAACTTAAGACAGTCAAGCAATTTCTGACTGGTTACCTGGTAAGTGTGGCCTGTGCATCGATGCCCATGTCCAGTCATGCTGTCAGGAAGTAAGTTATCTTCCAGGTAACCTTCTGGCATTTCGGGGTGATTGATATACTTTTCCTTGAAGGCAAATTATAATAAAATAAGTGAAATAACGATATATTTTAAACAAACTGTTTCAAAAACCTTTCCTTATGGAAAATTTAGAAGAGAGCCTAGCATAGTAAATCCCCGTGTTGCTGTCTTCAAGTTTTCCATGTTTTATCTGCAGTCTCCTTGCAGCACTTGAGGGGCGCCTGAGGGAAGTTTCTCTTTGCTGGAGAGCTCATGTATTATTACCAATTTCATGTTTCCTGAATGCTGTGTGTGTGTGTGTGTGTGTGTGTGTGTGTGTGTGTGTGTGTGTGTATGTGTGTGGTGAGGCAGGGAGACTAGCTTTGTACACCTTCCTGTCTTCTCTCTGCAGTGCCCTGGGAACTGTCGTCACCCTCCTGCTCTGGGGGCAGCTTCTCGCAGTGGACGTTAGCAATAACAGCACAGACAACGCAGGTAGGTATCTGAATTTGGGCAGGAGTGGTGCATCCCAGCACTGCTGCGCCCGACCCTATCAGGTCTGCACCTTCTCTTCCAGAACCCAGATTCCCTCTTCTCATCCGAATCTCTGGTCTTTCAACACCACGAAGAACATTGGGGAGCCAGCCAGAAACAAGGGGAGATTGCCCTCCCCTTGGCTTCCCTTTGGGGCAGAGGGACATTGATATGCAGAGCAGTTTCCTCTTATCTTACTTTTCATGGTTCTCTGGGAGCAATTTCCGAATTATTAAAGTTGCCTTCCTGTTTTTTTTTTGCAGATGAAAGCTGCCCAAAGGCCCCCGAGATTGCAAACGGCTACGTGGAACACTCGGTTCGCTATCAGTGTAAGACCTACTACAGACTGCGCACTGACGGAGACGGTAAGATACGGCCAGTGTCCCCACATCCTCCCTTTCGTGGCGTTTCCATGATGAACAGGGCCAGGGATGACTGGCCAGAAAGTTCACGTGTTATCCTTGGAGCCAGAGGATTTAGGTTCTAACAAGGGTTTTGTCACCAGGAGCTGTGGCCTTTTGAGCAAATTAACTTTGCCCAGCTTCAAGTTTTGTCTTTTGTTAAGGGGAGGTGATGTCACATCTCAGGGTGACAGCTACGTCTACAAAAGGAGATGTGGCAAAAGAAGAAATGATGGTGACGGGGATGACGACAGTGTGACTGTGTTCCTGCCACCATTCTAAGTGCTTTCTTTGCTCACTTAGACCTCACAACACCCCTCTACAGAGCTACGATTATTATTTGGTGATGAGGAAATTGAGGCACAGAGAGGCTGAGTAACTTGTACAAATGGGGCAGCCTGTGAGAGGTAGTCAGGATGTGACCCGTGAGTCCGACCCTGTGCCGCCTCACCATGACCACGACGACTGCACGGCCAAAGTTCTGTCCCCCGCTGGGCTGCCCTGGTGCCCCCAGCTCTTGGGTTCTAGTACAGGGCTCCTCTCTTCCTTCTCTTCCCTTGCCCCTTCCTTAGCTTCCTTCTCCATTCTCGAATTCTTTAAATATCTTCTCTACATGAGGTCCAGATTCAATTTCTTTTTTGGCTCATTTCTTTCCTTTTGTTTCAGGAGTGTACACCTTAAACAGTGAGAAGCAGTGGAGAAATAAGGTCACTGGAGAGAAACTTCCTGAATGTGAAGCAGGTAGGAAGCCAAGGGCCCTGGGAAGCAGACCGGGGATGGGTGTTGAGGGTCCAGTGCTCAGGCAGGCATCTTGGTGGGATTGTCCTAGCGTCACATCCCTCCTGTGTGGCTTCTACGGAGCATATGAGAGCCAAGACGAGGGACCAGGGAGAACCACAATGGCCAGGGAAAGAATCGAGCAGTTAGGTGAAGATGCCCCAGTGAAGTTCACTATGGATCTTGTTCTCTGGGGTCTGCAGGGCACTGACTGAATCTACAGGTACACTGCCCCCAGAGGGGCAGGAGACCCGGTATGTAGAGCCCGCCCGGAGAGCCCAGGGTTAAGGGTAAAGCCAGCTCCAGGAAGAACGAGTCAAGGGAGAACATAACAAAACCCTAATCCATGGAAGTATGACAGGAGGCTGGAGGTGTATTAGGTTCTGTTTCCTGTCATTACAAAGAGCTATTTCTCTCTCCTTTTCCCTCGTGGAACAACAGGATTTTGCTACCCTCTTCTGCTATTAGTGGTACGGAAGGGCTAACCTGCCGTGTATTAAATGCAGTATCTGTAAAGTCTGAGTTGTAGCCAATGTGGCTACAGATCCCTCTTTATTCAGAGAGAATGAATTTGCATAGCTCCTTGCCCTTACAATGAATTTCAAAGAATTGTGGACATGTCCTTGTGATAAGCTGCTTAAATATGCATAGTTCTTCAGCCAGGGTTTGAAAATCTCAGGGTTGTTTCTTTTGTGAGTTAGGAAAGCAGAAAATCAAACTCTTAGTAATGGACAAAACTCTTAGTCCTTTTTTAAAAAAAGGACGATTTTAAACTATAAATATTGGAAATGAGAGAACAGGTGGTGAGGACAAAGCATGTAAATATTCCTGGCTCTGAAGAAATGAACAATGATTGTTTAGACAGCAGTGACAGCCAGTGCTTTTTCCCGTCTCCCAGACTGGGAGGCTCTCACATTTCTGCTCACGATTTCCTGACAGTGTGCGGAAAGCCCAAGAACCCGGTGGATCAGGTCCAAAGGATCCTGGGTGGATCGCTGGATGCCAAAGGCAGCTTTCCCTGGCAGGCTAAGATGGTCTCGCACCATAACCTCATCTCGGGAGCCACACTGATCAGTGAACAATGGCTGCTGACCACGGCTAAAAATCTCTTCCTGGGTCATGAAGATGGTGCAACAGCAGAAGACATTGCCCCTACCCTAAGACTCTATGTGGCGAAAAATCAGCAAGTGGAGGTTGAGAAGGTGGTTCTCCACCCTGACTATTCCAAGATCGACATTGGGCTCATCAAGCTCAAGCAGAAGGTGCCCGTTGGTGAGAGAGTAATGCCCATCTGCCTATCTTCCAAAGATTATGCGGAAGTGGGGCGTGTGGGTTATGTGTCTGGTTGGGGGCGAAATGCCAACTTTAATTTTACTGAGCTACTGAAGTACGTCATGTTGCCTGTGGCTGACCAAAAGAATTGTGTAAGACACTATGAAGTAAGCACAGAGCCCGAGAAGAAGCAACCAAAGAGCCCTGTCGGGGTGCAGCCTATACTGAATGAACACACCTTCTGTGCTGGCCTGACCAAGTACCAGGAAGACACCTGCTATGGTGATGCTGGCAGCGCCTTTGCCATTCACGACCTGGATGAGGACACCTGGTATGCGGCTGGGATCCTGAGCTTTGATAAGAGCTGTAGCGTGGCCGAGTATGGTGTGTACGTGAAAGTGCCCTCCATCCTGGACTGGGTTCAGAAAACCATAGCCAGCAACTAATGCAATGCTGGCTGGAAGCCCTTGCTTGAGCAAGATTTCACTCTGGAAGGAAAACTAGATGGGAGTGGAGGGGCTAAAACATGGTATGAAACTGATGGGTTCTGGCCCTGCATGGCTGACTCAATAAAGAATTTTCTTTAGACTCATTTCTGTTTTATTTGTAAAGCCTTGGGCTTTTTATCCTCTCATTTATGGCACAGCAGCAGCCAAGAGGCACAGGACTTACTGGGAGTGTGGCAGGAAACACCCCAGGCCAACTGGAAATCCCTACGGTGATATAAACTGTCCCAATGTGGGAATTCTACTGAGTGCCTCCCGAGGCAGGCCTCAGAAAGGTGGTTGTCTTTGTTTTTCCAACAAGAGAACAGAGACTTAGAGAAGTTAAGTGATTTGCTTAAGGTTACACAGCTAGTAAGTAGTGAAGCTCAACCCAGAACCTAGGTCTGTCTGAATACAAACCCTGAGCAATTTTCACTTCCCCGAGGAAAATGCTAGCTCAAAATGGGATGAAAACAAGTATTTTGACACACACACAGAGTACTTTATCATTTGTACTCCAACACACCAGCACTTCAGAAAACCAAGTTAAGATGCTGTAAAGGCAGGATCTCTGGACTTGCTGGGTCCAAATCATAGCTTGGCCATAAATTTGCCAAGTGCCTTAAGCTCCCCACCCATCAGTTCTGGGGTCCCTTCCATTAGGGGCATAAACCAGACAATCTCTGAAATCCCTACCAGCAATGCCATTCTGGGACTCAGTAAAAGTTAGTCATCTGTATGGGATTTGCCTGTTTTAATAACTTTATGAAGAATTCTTGCTCTTCCAGGATCCCCTGGCACAACCTGCCACCATTTGGGCAAAACCTCATGGAGCTGTTGGTACTGACTTTCTAGAATGAGAGACTAGATGCAAAGCCGGAGAGCAGTGGGTCACGAATCACGTGCCCTGTTTGGCAGTCACTGACCTGCTTGCCAACAGAAGCCCAATTCTGTGCAGGGCGGCACTGTCACTCCAAGCCCATCCCCTTGCCAGGTGCTTCCTTTCCCAGCCTTTTCTGCAGGGAGAGGTGACCACGCAACCTGACTCTGACTAACACGGCATAGAAGAAAGGCTGCTGGGTGCTCTGGTGTTCTTTGCTGATGAAAGGAGTGCCACTCCAGGAATAGGTCAAAACCAAACCCTTTCACCAGCACCTACATCTTCTCCTCCCCGCCTGCTTTTATGGTAATCATGATGCATGGAACTGCGGTTGCCATGTTAGAACCATGAGGTGACTGGCACTGGGGACGGAAAATGAAGATGCTGAGGATACAAAGAACCTGGTTCCCCGATGACGTTACTGTGCTACTGAGTGAACTCTAGACCTGCCTCCCTCAAGACTTCTATGAAAGAATAAAACATCTTCATTGCCATCACTGTTAGTTGGGCTTTCTGTCACTCACAGGCTAAATCACAGTATTTGATGTGTGTCAAGTGCTTAGATACCAGCAAAAATTCAGAACTTGCATGCATAAAATTCTGATTTTACTTCCTCCTCATGGCTTTAGGGAGTGTTTCTCTGAAGTCTTGATTTATTTTTGTTCCTCTCTTAGTTGCTTCCCATTGCACAAGTATTTACTGCATGCATATTGTATGCCCTGTGCTATGTAAATACTAGTAACTCCTGGATAGGAAAAAAGGCCTCGTAGAGGAGGCAATGTCTGAGACTTAACTGAGAGCAGGAGGTACTCATGCAGAAAAGGGAGGGCACTTCAGGAGAGGGCCCCAGGGGGAAGAAGGCACTGGGGCTGGACATAGCAGGGAGTTTCAGAGGTACAGAGTGCAGTGTCGCTGAAAGCTGAGGGGGCAGGCAGGAGGTGCTGCTGGGGAGGAAGGCGGAGAAGTGAATCCAGAAAATGCCAAAGGTTTTCTCCTATTATTTTCCTCCTGAGTGGTAACCCAGAAGCCACTTAATGTAATCAGATAATTCTTCAACAAAACGGGTGGCTTATTCTTCAATAAAAAAGTGCTGAAGATACTGCCAGAAGAAAAAAGTATAACTGTATTTCAAGAGGCTTTTAAAAATATGTTTGCATTATTTTTCAGTTTCTGGCTATTAACTCTTTCATAGATTCTAGAATATAGGTCTAAGTCCTTCATTGGTTCACTAGCTCTAACCTGTTGATGGATCTGGAGAGTACAAACTATTGATGGATCTGGAGAGTACATGTGAGAACTTCATAGTGAAGGCCAGACTGGTGAGAGAATAGTGACATCAGGTGGCATTTTACACCATGAGGAGAGGCCATATTTTGGTATGATAAGAAGGTATACTCGGGTCAGTGTACTGAAGGCTTAGAGCAGAAAAGAGTTCAGTTAGAAGAGCTTCCTGTTTGCAAGGGTCCTGGAACTTTTCTTCTGGAAGACCCTTACCTTTGGGAAATGGAGGAGTCAGATCGTTTGTATTTGACTCCTGGTAAAAGGTAGATTTTTTCCAAGTAGGCAAAGCAGCCCCTATTCTTTCTAACGATTCTGACATCTCTTTCTAGTCATGAGCCCTTGAAGTACAATCTTCTGTCTCAGGAAGAGGTGGAACTCTGACTTCTGGGAGAGTTCTGTTCCTATTGACTAAGGGTACTTAATTTTTTGTTTAACTCAAATCGGGAGCACAAGTCTCCCTTCTTGGGCAATTTAATAGCACAAAAGCTAGTACATTTGCAAACCATGACAGCGTTTTCAAAGTCTGAGTCAGAAAGGCTCCAAAATATAACAAACTTGCCTGCTATTAGTGGAGATTTATTCATTCCAAGAGAAACGGGGATAATTAGGATCGGAGATAAGAGAGCATGAGGAATATAAATATGAGTTGAGGAACGGGCAAGGTTGTGGATGGAGGAGGGGTGTGTGTGTATACACATCTAGGGTAGAAAATAAGTATTTTTGGTAATTGACTTTCCATTTTACTTGTGTATCCAATAAACATAGTTAAATCAAATCGTACTAGCCAATGTCGAAGAGAATTCTGTATTAAGGGATAAAGAAAAGCACAATATAAATAGAAGTTAAACAAAACACGCTGAAGAAATTGATCACGATTGACTTGACAGCTCTGAGGTTTGCAGGGAGTGAATACTTAGGCTTCCCAGATCCTCACAGTCCCGGCAGGGTCTTCTGTTTGGGGCCGGCATTTTCGGCACAAGTCAAACCTCTCCTCCACTGGGACACAGCATATTTCCGAAGGACTCCAGAAAAACAGCACAGCTGTGTTCGGGTACTGCTTCGAGATGTGTCTTTCTCTTCAACTCTGGCAGGAGGAATATGCTAAATGTCTTGATAGAGAAGGTCATATTTGGGGATATTCTTGGGATCAATAGGACTCTGGACAATAAGTTTTCCCCTCATTGCTCCTCGATAAATCACTTCAATCAAATCTATGAAGTCTTGTTTGGTTTTGAAACTTCCCACAAACTTAGTGTGATCTGGAGACCTAGATAGCATAGAAGAAAAACAAGCTTGCTCAGAACTTTTCAGAATTACTGGATAAACAAAACAAGCAGTAGCTCCATTACTTTCTTCTGTCAGGGAGACTTCAGACACAAGGTCCAACACTGTTTTTTCCATTTGTGATTACGGGGCCCGTTTGACATAGGACTAAAACCAGTGCTGTGCGCCACTGGGACAGCGTAGAAGCCCGAGCATATGAAAAGCTCCTGCTCACAGTCTATTTTAATCACTTCTCAACTCACAAGCAAGTAGAATTCCCTGAGTGCTGGTGTGGGCCTCGTTTTGCTGTTGTTGTTGGCACTGTGCCATGCTCATCAGCTAGTCATGATCTCCAAGTTCCAGTCACTTCTACTTTTGAGGAGAGGCATTAATTTTTTGTTTTGTTTACTATTTCGAACACGAAGTATGCTTATTGCAAAAATTTTTTAGTAAAAAAAAAAAAAAATCACCAGTGAGGCCACATTTTGGTGTATATCCTTCTAATAATGTGTCTGTATGTCTGTATGTATATCCATGTGTGTTTGTGTGTACATTTCTTTTTTCACAATAATGAGAATAATATCACACATACTATATTGTAATGTTCAACTAACACATCAATATCCATGCAGCCAACTTCGCCCACTTTCAGGATTATTTTCATTTAGACAAATTCCTGGAAATGCAATTGCTGGGTAAAAAATTTGATACACTTTTAAGGTGTTTGGTATGTAGTGTCATAAATTGCCCTTTAAAAAGATTGCACCAAATTAATACTTATATCAACTGTATTCTAGGACAATAAATAGCTTTAGAACACTTAAAACACATATTTTATGCACTTTCACATTGATAATGACAAAGCACGTCCACAGACCTAGACAAGTGGACACCTCAATCACAGTGAGAAATGATAAGAATTATGGATACATTCAAAAATAAATATGAAGCACTGAGATGCTGACTGAATGCAGTGGAAGGCATTAAAGGGATTTCATGTTACTTATTTTTGACAGGCTTTGTTGAAGAGTAACTTCAAAATACTCTGAGTGGAAGAAGATAGGAAACATGGGAAGAGAGAAGCATGTCTTAGTTTGCCAGAAGTCATACTTTTATAAATGCAACCTACTAGTCCCAAAAGTTTAAGAACAATGACATATTTTATTTTAAATGAAATTCCTGGAAAACTTTTAAGAAAATGGTTCTGTATTTTCTAGACTGAAGGGTGGTTAGTGCTTCACAACCATACTGTTCTTTCATACTTAAGTAGGAAATTACAATTTGTCAATCAGACCAAAACACTCATTTTGCACCAAGTTTCACATAAGAAAATTAGAAAATGCATCAACCGAGGAAACAGTACCAATACAAGATTCACTGCCACCACTGAATGCAAATAGGTGAGTTACCGAAATTGCTTAAAGGAAACTTTTTAGACTGCAATAAATTCATGTCAACCTAACTTACCCATAATCCACTTTCATATGCTGCCCATTGAAGAAAAATACAGTAGATGGAATATAACTGATGTCAAAATAGTGTGTATAAACTGGAGTTTGGTCCACATCTACCAGATATATAGCAGCCATTTTACTCAAGTCAGAAGAGGTCTTAGAAAGCTGCAAATGAAGAGAGAGATGGAGGTTACAATACAATAGGTAGCTAATGTTTTTTCTGTGAAACTTTTTAATAGGATTGAGTATTCTCTTTGAAAAAATTCCTGGGTCAAGAACCTAGCCTCTTTAAGTTCTACATTAGACACAGTGTAACCTTATCACTCAGACACTGAAACACTGTTGGTAAGGTTATGAGAGGGCCCTGGGTAAATTATGTGAATATATTCCTTCATTTCTTTTTGTTTAAAAATTTTTAAAAATCTTCATTGTTTTATTTCTTTTCTATTTCTTATTATGCAGTTCTTATGAAATTTTTATGCATTTATAAAATCCATGCTCACTTAAACAAAAAACAACTCATAAATATGTACTATAGAAATTCTCCCAAACCTCTCTCCTTCCAATCCCCCATAAATGATAACTATGTTAAAAAAAAAAAAGCAAACACTTACATGGCACTATTATGTGCTAACTGTCCTAAGTGCTTTACACTTTTAATTCATTTAATCCTTACAACATCCCTATGAGGTATGCATTATTATAGTCCCTATTTCATAGGTAAAGAAACCAAGGCCCACGGAGGTAATCTGCCCCTGGTCACACAGCTAGTAAGCAATAAGGCTGGGGTTTGAACTCAGGCAACTTGGCGTCAGAGTCTGTACTACTGACCTCTAGTGAGAGTCCTTCCCCCATAGCTGAGGGTTTAATCCCCTGGCTGATTTTCCCCCCAGGGTGACATATCACACACTCAATCACAGTCATGAGGATTCTTACCCTCCATCCACATTGTGGGTATCAGCAACAGAAACGGTGGAGGAGGCCTTAGTCCTGGGGTAAGTCTCTCTCCATAATAAACAGAGACAAGAATCAACCTACTCTGTCCCATCTGGCCCTCCCTACTCATCAGTGTGAAGATGAGTTGTGAGGTCAGAGATTATCGTCAGGCACACACTGGAGCAGCACACGAGTAAAGCCTATCTGCAGGCAGAGAAAACAAAGTTCAATTCGAGCTCTACGATTCAGTGGGTCTGTGCCTGCGGGAGGTCACGTGACCTCACTGGCATTCATCTCCCCCTTGGGAATAGGAATAGTCGTGATCCCGCTGTGTGAGCACTGAATAAGATAATGTTCATAGCCGCTTGTTAGTAACATTTCCGGTCTTCTATTGCCTTGTTGGTGAAGTGGAGCTCTCACAGTTGCTAGTGGAGATGGACATCCAGGACAGACTCAGCACAATCACAGATTTAGGGATTCGGCACTTAGTGAAGGCGTGCTAACACATGATCAGCTGTATTCCCACGCCCTGCCTGCGCCCTTTCATGCACTTTGCAGATGTTGAAGTGAGGATGCAGAGATTTTTAATAAAAAACATTTGTTTAAAAAATTCACTTACGATATCATCTAGCTGCAGACAGACAGCATCCTCGTCTCTCCCAAACCTGAGAACCAACACTTTCTCTGCAGTGCTTTTTATCACCTGGTCAACTTCTTTTTTGCTGGTCAGCTTGGGCAACAGGAAGCTCATCTTGAAATCATCCAAATATTAATCCTCACTGTCAGTCCTGAAATAAAGTTGCAATGTTTAAAGGCAGATTAAGTACATGAGTCCTAATTTTTAAAAAATGTTAATTTTTGAAGTAGGTGATAATGTTTGTTTTCCCCAGAGGAAAAAAGAGGTTCCTATAAGACAGTATTAAAAAAGTAAAAGGAACACACTAAATGCACAAAGAGGTGACAAATAAGTCCACTCGTTTAAAAAGCAACAATATAGAAAGATATACTGTGAAAACCCCCTGTCCCTGTCTTACCCTCCACCCCTCTAACTTACCTGACTGGCCTAGTTCCCACGGCCCCATTTCTCCCCACACACCAGGTAACTACTTTCATTAGTTTCTTATGTACCTCCCAGAATTTTGTGATGCATTCCCTAGAAAATATAAATATGCATTCCTATGTTTTCTCCTTCTTTTACCCCCCAAATAGCCTTTTCTATCAGTCAATGTTCCAGTAGGAAAGAGATGAAATCCTCACATTTGGTTATTTGAAGGGATTTTTATTAAGGCAGGGTATAGGAAAACTACAGGGTTCAGTGCTATAGTCTGGGGCTAGTAACAGTGGGGCACTCTTCCCACCCCTAGGCCTGAAGGAGAATGGGAGGGAGTAGTCACCAAAACTGTGTGGTGGAGACTGCTGAGTGGAGAAGGCCGCTGTATAGGAGGTCAGCCTGCATGCAGTAAGGGGTGCAGCCACTTTCCTCCCTCCCTCCCTCTGCTCTCCACTGGCTGACTCCACCTGGAAACAAAGGATTAGGGAGCTGCAGAGCTCGACAAGCCTTCTGGTCCCAGAGCTGTCTAGAGGAGGAGGAAGAGTGGCTCTAGAGGGGCAAATGACAGATGTCCAGCACACATATGATGTCTTTACCCACTCTTCTGCACTTTGCACTCTTTTAAACCTAACATACGAAGACTGTCCCATATCCACACACAGAAAATGTACACATTCTTTGTCACAGCGGCATACTATTTCATGCATGTATTTCATGCATACTTTTTACACAGTCCTTTATTGATGAACATTTGTATTATCATGAGTCCTGGCTTAACGATTCTTGGTGCATCTTACTAGGTGCACCCCATCACATGGCAAACAGATCAATTAAGAGCGTGGAAAACCACACACACACACACACAAATCATAAAATACTGAGTTAGAATGGGCCTAATCCATTCTGTATGCAGCCCCTCATTTTACAGACTAGTTTGCATATAGTTACTCTTCTAGCTACAAGAACAAGAAATACAATCCAGGTCACCAAATTTCTAGTCTAGCATTCCTTCTACTACAATTAGTTCCTATTTTACTTATTTTTAACTTTTATTTACTTTAAGTGTGTTTTTCCAGGACCCATCCGCTCAGAGAAAAGTAGTTGTTTCAATCTAGTTGTGGAGGGCGTAGCTCACAGTTGCCCATGTGGGGATCGAACTGGCAACCTTGTTGTTAAGAGCACCATGCTCTAACCAACTAAGCTAACCTGCCGCCCCAATGTGCTATTTGAAAGTTGAGAAACTTTTTGATCAAACTTTGTTTTTGAGTCCATCCACAAGAAACCCATTAAGTTACTTAATATTTCAAATTCAGTTCCAAAGTTGGCTAATGCTTTGAAAAGGGAGGATTTTTTCTCTCTCTCTCTTTTTTTTTTTTGGTGACAAGTCACATTTTAAGATGTGAATTGATAAAAATTCATATAGGAAATGAAACCGTTCCAGTAATAGGTGATACTTTAAATAGGGAAGCTGATTACGAGGACTCATCAAATGTGAGTGGCAGAACAAATTACTGATGAAAGTTAAAGAGAATATGGATCTGTCTCACGACTAGAATTCAAACAAACAGCAACTCCTGTTTATTACTAAGAGGAAGACATGAGGGGAGGGCAAAGCTGTCAACGGATGGAGAGGGACTGGATAAATGTTGGAAGGAGGAGGGAAACTGAGACCACACTTAATAGAATGTCTACAGCAAAGGATACTAAAAGAGAAGTCATAAAAGAGGTACAAACGGACAATAAACATATTTGGCAAGTTAAGCTTTACTAGTAAGGAAAGAACAGCAAATTAAAAGATGTATTTTTAAACTCCATTAAATTGGCAAAGATTAAACAATAATGGCAATAGAGTGAATGATGGGCAGGCATTCACGGTCCCTGCTGGAATGTAGATAAACAAACCTTTTCTTGTAAGAAAGCTGAAATACTCTTTAGCCAAAATTTCCAGTTCTGAGAGTTAGTTCTCAGTAAATAGACGTATGCACAAATATTTACATACAAAGGATATTCCTCACATTTAAAATGGTGAAAAACTGGAAATCAATTTAAATGGCTACTTAATAGGGCATTGGTGAAATAAAAGATAGTACCGTCCTACAATGTACAACCACTACATACTATGTCAGACGTGTACATTTCAGATAATGAATAGTTCTCAAGATAAAGAAAAAAGTTATAACACAGTGTGATCCCACACTCTATAGTTTAGGTGCAAAACCTAATTATAATGCAAATGTACATTTTTACAAAGAAAAATAACTGGGAATGAATGTCCCCAGACACCATCAGTGGCTATCTCTGCGTGTGAACAGATGGGTGACTTTTATTTACATCGGAATGTGTCTTTATTTTTCCAAAACATTCGACCTCGTTGACCCGTAACAAACGCGGGAGTAAGGCACCTATGACCTGCGGAGTCGAAAAATCGCGCATAACTTAAGTCGGCCCGCCACTGTACGCGGATTCCCAACAACTCATCAAAAATACAGTTGACCCTTGAAAAACGCGGGTTCAAACAGCGCCGTTCAAACCCGTCGTTGTTCAAGGGTCACTGGTAAATTTTTAATGTCTGTGGTTGGGGTCCTCCTGGCCCAAAACTACTAGGGAAGGCGATACTTACTTTCTTTGTGCAAGTCGCCTCTCTCTTCAACTTCAGGACTGTCAGCAACCCGTCCCCTTTTCCAGAGTCGGGACACTGGCGGCTCCTTTCTTCCGCCGGAAACACCACAGCGACGCGAATCCAAAGTAACCGAGAGACCGCTGTCCAGCAACCCTGGCGGCCCACTTAAGGAGACGGAAACGGAAAAGGAAAACGCACAGGCGCAGTAGAGACACGCGCCGCCGTCCCCGCTCAACAGCCCAATAAAGCAGAAGTTGTTGTAGTCACTGTCCCCTGTATCGAGCTCTAACCGGAAGCCTTAGGTCATTTCCGCCCTTATTAAAGATGACAGACCTCCTCCTTTTCCCTTTCACCCGTTCAGAGTAGAGGCGGGGCCAGGCCTCTCAGACTAAGTGTGATTGGTCGCAACGAGACTCGGAAGTGTCTCTGATCAGAGTCCCAGAGTAAGGCACTCTAGCCTTGAGGAACTGGTCGCGTTATGTCCCATACTTGGAGCCAGGAACCAGCATTTTCCGGGTTGCTCTCTATGGTCTCTCTTTGGAAGGATAGAAGGAGCCGCACAAGGTATTATGGGACAGTAATGGCGGCTTTCAAGGTGCGGATTTTGGCTCTCTAAGGAGAGCTGAGGAAGAGCTAGCGGCGCCGGCGCCCCAGCGTCTGGGACAGGAGGTCCCGAGAGTCGGGCTTGGTGAGGTGAGTGTCCTTTTCCCTTCCTGACCTGCCGTTCGCCAATCATGGCGGCTCCAGGCAGCGGATATCGGTCCCTCGCTCAGGTTCGGGCCCGGGTTTGGAAAGTCTGGTTCCTGCCACCCAACTTGCCTTACTCATCCTAGGGATCCTGCGCAGGTCTGGCCTGGCCTGGCTTTTCTCTTTGTTCAGGTCAGATCCTGCTGCCCGGCGCGGCCTCTCTGAGGTCCAGGGATGCTACTCGGGGGTCAACCGTGTACCCTTCCTTAGGCCTCCGCGTTAGGCCACTCGCGGACGCACGCCGAGCCCAGTAGGGTTCCTCGTGTCTTCCTCTTCTCTGTCACGGCGGTATCTATCAGGTGATCTCCTCTACTAGAATGTTAACTCCAAAGGGTGCGGATTTTTGTCTGTTTTGTTCTCTGTTCAATCCCTGTTGCCCATAACAGCGATTGGCTCACAGACGAGTAGGTACTCAATATTTGTTGAAGGAGTAAATCCAGTTACTTGCTTCATTGTTTTTCTCGTAACCCTTTGTAGCTTCTTTGCCATTAATTCTGCTCCACAATCCAACTCCTTAACTCCTTATTTGTTCTCAGCAGCTATGTAGTTAAATCCTGCTGTCAGACTCCTTGACCTGTGCTGCTGGAATCTTCCCTTGCTGTCTCTAGAAATGTTTCACTTCCCTTTAATCAGTTTAAATTCATTCATCCATTTATTCAAACGTTATTCAATGTTTATTTTGCCAGGCACTGAGTAGGGCATCAACAAGACTGACAAGGTTCTCTCTCCTGCATAGAATGGCATTCTAGGGGTATACATTCTAGTTCAGACTACATCTGAGCAGAGCCTTTTCAACTTCAGGACTGTCAGCAACCTGTCCCCTTTTTCTGTTTAGATTTTCTCAAATGTGTACAGATGTCACCAATATGCAGTTTTCCCTTCTATCTGCCTAACAGCATTTTTCAAAATGCAGCTCTTGTTCCTTTGTCCATAATATATGTCCAGTCTGTTTGGCAATATTCCTCTATAGAGCTGTGCATGTTAATTAGAGCTGGGCAGAACATTCTAGATTCTGGTGGTATACTACCTCTTGACAGTTCCTTTGCTTCACTGACTTGTTGGAATGAGGGGAATTATCCAAGCACCCAGAATTGGTGTATCTTTATAAGTGGATGCTGTGAAATAGGAAGTAAAGAGGAATTTGTTATAAGTGCTAGGAAATCCATTTTTTAACCTAGTGCTTCTCATCAGTATTTTTGGTGAACATGGATTGTTGTTAAACAGATTTCGATTGCTGTGAGGTAATTCTTTTCTACAAAACATAACTGGTCCCCCCCATACCCCACAAAACCACTAAAGTATGGATCACATGGGTGGTAGGTACCCTTATACCCCAATATCTCTGCTGTGTCTGTAGTTAAAGGGAGTGAGAAGTAGAAGAACTTGTGTAAAAAAATGGTGAGGGACCCAATTCAATATATAGGAGCACAGCAAATAATACAATGTAACAATTTCATTTATGTAACTCTTTATATTTTCAAAGAAGTTTCACATACACTTTCTTGTTTGATTCTCACAATAACTCCATGGATTACATGTAAAACAGAAAGTATTTCCGTTTTACAGATAGAGAAATTATGCCCAATCAAAGATTAAGTTATTTGCTTACAGTCATACAGGTAGAAAATGTCAAGAGCCTGGATTCCAATTGAGGTTTCTGACTTCAAATCTAATGGTATTTCCCTTATGCTCCCTTTATAGATGCCATCATGTTTTAGTAAGTGTGCCACAGTGAGACCAGAGGATGATACTTGCTTGGGTCCTGGTGTTTGGGGGTGGATGCGGCGTGTGTGTGTGTGTGTGTGTGTATCTCTGATGTGTTGCAGTGGGAGTAGGAGGGTCTTTTGAGATTATCAGTGACTTGATGGAAAGGTCTTAGCAAGAGGTGCTAAAGAAATCCTGGTTTTAAGGGGGAGTTTAACCCCCTAAAGATACCTACAACTATAGTTATCTTGGGATACAGCAAAACCAAGCCCTCTCCCTCTTATGTCCAATACAAAATGGTTTGTCTTCCTTCTGAGAAGTCCCGGAACCTGTCATGGAGGACACCAGTGAGGAGACCTCGATCCATAGACTGGAAGGCACTGATCTGGACACTCAGGTTGGCGGTCTTATTTGCAAGACCAAAAGTGCAGCCAGTGAGCAGCATGTGTTCAAGGCCCCTGCTCCCCGCCCTTCATTGCTGGGACTGGACTTGTTGGCTTCCCTGAAACGGAGGGAGCGAGAGGAGAAGGATGATGGGGAGGACAAGAAGAAGTCCCGAATCTCCTCCTATAAGGACTGGGAAGAGAGCAGGGACGAGCAGAAGGATGCTGAGGAGGACAGCAATGACCAGGCTGGCCGAAGCAGCCGGAAAGACAGGTAAAGGCTTTAGGGTGTTTGACCCAAAGGGAATGAAAATGGAGGCCAGAAAATAATGGCCCATGTTTATCGCTCAGTTTTCTTGTTGGACGTGGAGAGCTTTATGATTTTATTATGGTTCTTTAATATTGAGGGTAAATAGGAATTGTATTTTCTTCAGATTTGTGGGAACATTCAAAGGAGACTAAAGAATAGATGCTGGAGATTAGAAATGCTTTGGATTGTTGCCATATGTATGCTTTCAGTACCTGGGGGATAAAATGGAAAAGGATGGGTCACTTGTTTGGCACAGCTAAAGGTTTGGGGGCAGGGGTTTTCTCCTATGAAGAGTCCCTTTACCAGTTGCCCTCCCTGTTTCAGACATTATCGATCTGCTCGGGTAGAGACTCCTTCCCATCCTGGTGGTGTGAGTGAGGAGTTCTGGGAACGTAGTCGGCAGAGAGAGCGGGAGAGGCGGGAACATGGTGTTTATGCCTCCTCCAAAGAAGAAAAGGATCGGAAAAAGGAGAGATCGCGGGATCGAGACAGTGACCGCAAGAGAGACAGAGGTAAACTGCCCAGCGTAGTTCCTGCAGCCTTTAAGCATTTGAATTAACATGCTAGCCTCTTTCCTGTTGCAGCAGTTTTTGTGACGCCCATTAAAAGAGGGAGCCCTATTTGTATAATGTCATTCTGGTTGGTTTTGACCCTGTTGGCTGGGAATAGCAGGCAGTTTAGGGACTTACTTGCAACATAGCTGCTTTGCTTGAGTGTGTGGTCCTTGTTTTATTATGAAACTTGGTGGTAAAGTTGATAATGGGTAATATGTCCATGAAACCAGAGTTTATAGTAGTGTTGCTGATAGAGAAAGGACAGTGCTATGGAGCAAAGCCAGGCATAAAATGCAACACTGGCCTTGCTCAGTATTAAGTTTTATAGTTTATAGACTTGCAGCTATTAAACAGCTATTCACTATAGACTTGTAACTATTCTTTTTTGAATTCTTGCAGGAAAATTACTGTTACTGTGAGTTTGAAACTTGCTAGCCAGTAACTATTTTTTCCCCTTGAAAGAATGGGGATATGTGAGTGTCAGGAGCCCATGGATCGCATTAGAGCAGTGCAGGTTGCACCTGTGAGTGAGTGGGAAGGCCTGTTCTTTCTCTAGGGTGAAGATGGGTGGAAACTGGGACGGGACACATGTTTTCTAAGCGCTGTGTGCGATTCTTGACAGATGAGCGGGATAGAAGCAGGCACAGCAGCAGATCGGAGCGAGATGGGGGGTCAGAGCGCAGAAGAAATGAACCGGAGAGCCCGCGACACCGACCGAAAGGTAGACTGAGCTGTTGGCTGGTGAGGGGTCCAGTGTATAAAAGGCAGGGTGGGCGACTGCCATCCTCAGTGGGATTGCTGTGGGGAGTCAGAGTTCCTGATTCCACCATGAACTTGGAGTAGTCGGTTCTGAGTCCAGTGGGAAGGCCCTGGACCTCTCTTTCAAGACGGATATCCTCCTTTAAGGTGATGGGCCAGTTTACTGAATGGCCAGTTTCCTGAATAGCAGGAAAGAATAGGGAGCTGGGGAGCAGAAGAGGGATTTATTAAAAAGAGTTACTTCTGTTCTAAAGGGGTATGCTTGCAGAGATAAATTGGATGTTCCTAAAATGTCATAAACACAGATGAAACCTGGACCATCACAATGCAGATATCTTTAAAAACTGTCAGAACTATATTATCCATGACAAATAGGTACAGAGTTTATAAATAGTAAAATAAACTTGGGAAATTGACTTGGCTAATAGTTGTAGCGCCAGGTCCTGGTTAAGTTAAATGTTTCCTATGGATGTTCTTTTGTGGCCCCAGATGCAGCCACCCCTTCAAGGTCTACCTGGGAGGAGGAGGACTGTGGCTACGGCTCCTCACGGCGCTCGCAGTGGGAGTCCCCCTCCCCAACGCCTTCCTATCGAGATTCTGAGCGGGGCCATCGGTCGTCTAGTCGAGATCGTGATAGGTGATGATCTGGGCAGAGCAGCCCCGTTTCTCTTGGTGGGTGGCGTGGGTGGACGTGAGGAGGGCAAAGGGACCTGGGCTGGGAGAGCAGATGGTGGCTGGGGAACATGTCTCAGCTTAGTGACTGTTTAGTGATGCCAGTTATACTGTTCCCCAGGTCTGTGAGGAGCAAGTACTCAGACGACACACCTCTGCCAACCCCATCCTACAAATACAACGAGTGGGCGGATGACAGAAGACACCTGGGGTCTACTCCACGTCTGTCCAGGGGCCGAGGTAAGGCAGGGTGGGAGGAAGAGGCAGGGAGGCAGGGCCGCTCATGTTGGTGAGGCCGAGCAAAGCTGTGCTTCTGGAGCTCTGCAGCTTTGCAGGTCTGTTGGTGGCCCCTGGGGTTAGCTGGGGTTGTATGGACTGACCTGTTGCTGCGTGTTCTCCTCCAGGAAGACGTGAGGATGGCGAAGAAGGAATTTCTTTTGACACAGAAGAGGAGCGGCAGCAATGGGAGGATGACCAGAGGGTAAAAACTTCACCTCTTCGAGGGGCTAAATGAGGGAGGGTGGCCATCCATTGGCAAATGAGTGATAGGAGGTGTCAGAAAACAAGGATGACGAGTGACTCCTCTGGACTTTGATGAGGGCGCTTAACACTGGACAGTCTCCGGGAAGCTGAGCCCTGTTCGTCCCGAAGCCCTGGAATCTCTTTCCAGAGGCACAGGCTCCACGATGAAACTTCTCACCTAATGCAAGTCAGACCTAATTTTTCTAGTTATGTGTTGGTGCCACCATGTGGTAAATCTGAGAAGTGCTGTCATGATGGGCTGCCGTCGCACCTATAGAAAGTCAGCCACTGTAGTTCTCCTCGAGATGGCTCCTCTTAGAACAGGTGGCATCCTGCACCTCTCACCAGGGCTATTCATTCCACTGCACCAGTGACTTCTCACCAAACACCGCCTCCCCTTCTGGCACGTCCTGTGCCTAAACTTGCTCTGTCCCTTGTTCTCATTGCTGTGTCTCCTGTGCTGTAGCAAGCTGACCGGGACTGGTACATGATGGATGAGGGATACGATGAGTTCCACAACCCCCTGGCCTACTCCTCCGAGGACTATGTGAGGAGGCGGGAGCAGCATCTGCATAAACAGAAGCAGAAGCGCATTTCAGCCCAGCGGAGACAGATCAACGAGGTGAGGCTGTCCACAGGGGGTTGGAGCAGATTCACCTGGCGTGGGGGGCACGTGGCAGAAGCAGCAGGTCGTGTGCATGTGCTGACATCACAGTGCCTCCCCATTGCCGAAGGACCACATTGAGCTGGAACTCTGGAGATAAAGGAGGGGTGGGCATGGAACTTTTCAGTAGCTTTTTAAAAAAACCCCCAACCCGTAACTTCTCTGTTTTGTAGTACTTCCTTCACAGGTACTGTTGATGGGAACTGATTGGGTGGGACCTGGCTCTGTGGTCTGTGTTCTTTGTGTCCCTGAGGAGGGCTGGGGACAGTCACCATTTGTGTGTCCATGTCAAGGTTCTGACTGAGAGATAAAGTGCTACTTTTTGGAAAAAGTACTGCAGCTGATTTGGGATCAGCGACTCTTCCACGAAGGTGCAGGGTAGAGTCCTGTGACATCCTGTAGCCCCCATGGCCCTTCCTTTAGGATGGATGCATTGATTTGCCTGGCGAGCTTTCTGGATGACTTTTCGGCTGCATTCTGAGTGTGTCATTCTCTATTGTGTCCATCCAGGATAACGAGCGCTGGGAGACCAACCGCATGCTCACTAGCGGGGTGGTCCATCGCCTGGAGGTGGACGAGGACTTTGAAGAGGACAGCGCGGCCAAGGTGCATCTGATGGTGCACAACCTGGTGCCTCCCTTTCTGGACGGGCGCATTGTCTTCACCAAGCAGGTGAGCTTCCTGGGTGGCCCGAGAGAAGAGGGCTCACAAAGACCTGCAGTGGAAATGGAAAGAGAAAGAAAGGAAGGGGGGAGAAAAAGGGCTCACCCCTTTCATTTACTAGGCCTGTTGTGAAATGGACCTTCTTGTTGAGGTTAATGATCAATGGGGACCTTCTCTTTCCTCATCCTCCTGCAGCCAGAGCCTGTGATTCCGGTCAAGGATGCCACTTCTGACCTAGCCATCATTGCTCGAAAAGGCAGTCAAACAGTGCGGAAGCACAGGGAGCAAAAGGAACGCAAGAAGGTTGGTTTCTTGTCACCTGGGGCTGGGGAGCCTGTGTATATTTTCTTTTGTTTTTTCTTCTTTTTAAAAATCACTAGACTTCATAGGTAGGGTTCCTATTGGAAGTTAGAGGATGCTTGCAGAGCAAGAACCGGCCCTTGGAGGAGGCCGTTGCTGCGTTCCTCCAGCAGGGCCTCGTTTAGGACAGCTAGGGCCCGGGGCTTTGACGACTGGAACGTACACACGGTGCCATCGCTGCCTGGCGGGAGGTTAGCACCTGCTGCTAGAGGAAGCCTGTTGTCAAATGGGACTCATTTTCTATTGACCACAGATGTGTCACAGGACGGAGCGGACTTACCTCTTTTGTTTTCTGCAGGCTCAACACAAACACTGGGAACTGGCTGGAACCAAACTGGGAGATATAATGGGCGTCAAAAAAGAGGAAGAGCCGGACAAAGCTCTGACAGAAGATGGTAAAGTGGACTACAGGTAGGAGCTTTGGCCAGCAGTGGGCCATCTCCAAAGACGGGGCCCTCGCAGCGGAACTGATAGAATTCGTGGCTTGTGAATAGGACAGTGATGTCACTTTGAGTCTTCTGGTCTCTTCTAGTCCCTTTCTTCTGGTCTCTTTTCTTCCATCTTCATCTTATATTTAAGCCGATGTTGGGTAATTGCTTATTACGATTCCCACATTGGGTAGGTGGCTGGACTCAACATGTCCCTTGTAGTTCTCATCCTTTGCGTGCTCTGAAGTCCCACTGAACTGTCATCTGAGTTAATAATTCTCTGTACCCCTATGAGAAGTCGGTACTATTGATCAGCCCTTGTTCATCTCTAGTTATTTTAATCCCTTACGTGTTAATTGTTAGCTGACTATGAGTGGCTGGGGAATTAGAAACAGGAAGCTTGACAGCGTGGGGTAAGTCTGACGGAGGGAAAGTCTTGGGAGGAGAGTGGGTGGAAGACCGTGGGGACTAATGGAGCGCTGGCCTGGTATCTTTTTGCCATGGAGTCTTGGGAAACCACACAGTGCTTTTGAGATCTTGGGATGTGTACATGTGTCAGATACTTGAGTGCTTTCAGAAGAAGCTGTAGGTAAATATTAAGTCAGACTATTCTCACAATTCTTTGAAGACGAAGCCTTACAGACTGTGTCGTCATGTCAAGAGGAGGTCTGACCTTGGTCTTGACTCTGCAGCCATGACTCCTCCTTTTAGCTCTTTAAGGGTCATGCTGAAGTTGCCCAAGGGTATTCTGTGTAAGGTAATGATCTGGTGACTTCAGCCACTCTTCTGGCTGACTGAACTCTTCGTAGGGCAGAGGATTTGCCCACTTGCTAATCTGTAATTCCTCTGAGCCGTATTTAGCTCTGTTTGACAGGGGTGCTTGGTGTGTGACAGACGACGGGTTCTCAGACAGCGGTTCCACTCCCTTAGGCTGGAGGAGATGGGAGGCCTCTCAGATCAACTGGTTTCTCTAGTGTCTTGAAGATTTATTGCACCTTGTTGAAATAGTTCTCATTCTTGGGTGTAGGAAGAAGGGCAGCAGCCCCAACAGGAAAGAAAACGTGGGAAATCGTGCAGGGTGCTTAGGCTGTCGTGTCTTCTCAGGACAGAGCAGAAGTTTGCGGATCACATGAAGAAAAAGAGCGAAGCCAGCAGTGAATTTGCAAAAAAGAAGTCAATTCTGGAGCAGAGGCAGTACTTGCCCATCTTTGCTGTGCAGCAAGAACTCCTCACTATTATCAGGTAAATCTCCTCCAGGGCCTGGGAATTCCAGTTCTGAATCTGTCAACCCCTTTGTCTCCTGCATTTACTCGGTAACTCCTTTTCCTTTGGGCGTTGCATCTGATGAGGAAGGGAAAGAATTTTTTTCTCTGACTGGGTGCCCTAGGCTACACTGTGTGAAGTCAGCAAGATAGCATCGTTTTGTTATAGTTCACTTGTTTAAACTTACCATCTTCTAGACGTTTCAGGTGGTGTCTCAGTACCAGGCTTTTTCCTCAGGGAAATCCTTTTCTCTAAGCAGGCGTGCTCCTCAGATAGCCAGATGTGGGGATAGCAGGTGGCAGTGTCTTCTTGGAGGTGGTCTTCTACTCTGGCTGGTTCACCCGTTGCCTTCTCTCCCTTGTAGAGATAACAGCATCGTGATTGTGGTTGGGGAGACGGGGAGTGGGAAGACCACTCAGCTGACCCAGTACTTGCATGAAGATGGTTACACGGACTATGGGATGATTGGGTGTACCCAGCCCCGGCGCGTGGCAGCCATGTCAGTGGCCAAGAGAGTCAGCGAAGAGATGGGGGGAAACCTTGGCGAGGAGGTGAGTGGGCATGAGGGCTGAGCTGTGTGGCCAGAGCCTGGTAGCTGCCGTCCATGTAAGCTGATCTTCTGAGGCCTGGACCCAGCATGGGGTGTGCCAGTGGCGAGCTGGCATCACAGCTTCTGAGCCATCTCCCTCTCTCCTCCAGGTGGGTTATGCCATCCGCTTTGAAGACTGCACCTCAGAAAACACCTTGATCAAATACATGACTGACGGGATCCTGCTCCGAGAGTCCCTCCGGGAAGCAGACCTGGATCACTACAGTGCCATCATCATGGATGAGGCACACGAGCGCTCCCTGAACACCGACGTGCTCTTCGGGCTGCTGCGGGAGGTGAGGGCTGTGGTCCAGGCTGTGCGGGGGCCTTTGACCAGCACACTGCCCGTACTTAGTGATCGCAGCTCTAGGTGGGATGGGGTCTAGCCTGAGGAAGCTGAGGGGGATCTCTGTCAGGCCACAGTGTCCCTGGAGGCCTCCGGGTTGCTGGCTTCAGACCTGTTATTATAGTTTACTCTGTTCTTGCTCAGCTGAGTGACTCACGGTTCTCTTGGCTGTGGCTGCACTGGTTTAGTTGTCAGGATTGTTAACGCATCTGTGTGCCAGTTCGTCAGCTCTGGCTTCTGTTTCATTTGGCAATCATGTTGCTGAGACTGAAGGATGGAAGTCAAGGGTCCCAAACCTATGGGGAAGCCTCTGACTGACCTCTTCTCCTAGGTGGTAGCTCGGCGCTCAGACCTGAAGCTCATTGTCACGTCGGCCACTATGGATGCAGAGAAATTTGCTGCCTTTTTTGGGAATGTTCCCATCTTCCACATCCCTGGCCGTACCTTCCCTGTTGACATCCTCTTCAGCAAGGTACTGAGGCTTCCTACTTCTGAACTGCCCTCAGCCCTGCTGAGAAGCCAGTTGGAGGGTGCAGGGTACTGCGTAGGGAAACGTCTTGTGGGTATCGTGGGGCAGATGGGGCAGCCTGCAGCTCTGGCCTCGGAGACAAAGTACTGCTCTGGGTTTGCTTTTATGGTTTCTTCGGAGCAGAAATGCGGGGCCCAGGGAGGGCAGTCAGGCCCATCTAAAGGCGTGGCAGGCCTGAAAGCCCTGGCTCTCACCCCAGACCAGTGACTGGGCCACCAGTGCCCAGAGGGGTGCCTGTCCTACGTTTCCCTTGACACGTCCTTCTGACGTGTCCCTGGCTGGTGTTGCAGACCCCGCAGGAGGATTATGTGGAGGCCGCAGTGAAGCAGTCCTTGCAGGTGCACCTGTCAGGAGCCCCCGGGGACATCCTCATCTTCATGCCTGGCCAGGAGGACATAGAGGTGTGTGCCTTGGCCGTGACCGTGATGAGTGGCTGTGTCCTGTATGGGAGAGTTTGGTGCTCCAGTGTCTCACGGTTGCTGTGTCCTCAGGTGACGTCAGACCAGATTGTGGAGCATCTGGAAGAACTAGAGAATGCGCCCGCCTTGGCCGTGCTGCCCATCTACTCCCAGCTGCCTTCTGACCTCCAGGCCAAAATCTTCCAGAAGGTATGACAGCAAGAACATCTGTCCTGGGTCCCCACCTCTGGGTCCTTCTGGGTTCTCCCACAGGAGGACGAGAGAGCAGGTGTTACTTTTTCAGGCAGGGTGGGGTGCGTTCTTCCCCTGGGGGTTCTTTGCTACCTGAGGGCCTACAGCCTTCCCTCCGTGTGTCCTGCCCGGCTGTAGGCTCCGGACGGCGTGCGGAAGTGTATCGTTGCCACAAACATTGCTGAGACATCTCTGACTGTCGACGGCATCATGTTTGTTATCGACTCTGGTTATTGCAAATTGAAGGTAAGGGAAGACGCAGGCACCAGGGCCCTGGGTGCTCTCCCAGAGCTGACCCAGGGAGGCAGGCCCTGGGTCGTCAGCCCTTCGACAAGGGATATGGATGGAAGTAGTGGTGGCAGTAAGAGGCTGACATTTATTGAGCGCCGTACTTGCTATGTGCTTGATTCATTTAATCCTTGTGATAACTTGATGAGGTAGGAAATTGAAATAATTCAGAGATCATGGAGCAGCTGCTTAATGGGAAATTTCGTGAGGTTCCTGGCTCCAAACAGATGGCTGCCTGTATTGCTCAGACACTTTGCTGTGCAATGTGTAGTAACTAGGATTTGCTTTGTCTCAAGGCCGCCTCCCTTGTCCTTTTCCCCCTCACTCTGTCCTTACTCAGCTCTTTGCTGCCCCTTGTAGGTCTTCAACCCCAGGATTGGCATGGATGCTCTGCAGATCTACCCCATCAGCCAGGCCAACGCCAACCAGAGGTCGGGGCGAGCCGGCAGGACGGGCCCAGGTCAGTGTTTCAGGTAGGAACCCTGTGCCAGCCTGCTTTCCGGGGCGGCGCTGGGATTGCTGAGTGCGGGGCCTGGGCGGGGCTGGGTGGATTCCACTGGGATTCAGCAGAGGGGTGCTGGCCCTAGAGCTGATCTCCGAGGCTGGGGACCAATGGTGAGGCTGTCACTTGTTGGTCCCCTCATCACATGCCGCTGAGTGGAAGAAGTAGCCTTTCCAGGTAGCTCTCAGGTCTGAGTGGCCTTGGGTTTTCGGCTGACCTACTTGGAGTGCACTTGCAGTAGACTAATAATTACAGTATGTCTTCCCTCAGGATCAATCTGAAAAAGTCACGTCATCGTTTTTGTTTTTGTGTTTACTTTTCTAATTATTCTATCTTTTTGTTCTGATTTTTAAAAGTAATGTATCCACTATAGAAATTCAGAGAATACAGAAAACTGGAAAGAAAATGAAACCCAGCAATAGTTCTAGTCCCAGGCGCACTGGTGTCAGAAATGAAATTAAGCACGTAGGAGACTCGAGCAGAAGAGGGAACTGGCAGGACTGAGTTTTGAATAGGTGGACATTGGCGATTCAGAGAAAGGGGGTAGTGGGGGAATAAATGAGCAGTTCTCCTTCTTACCTGTGACTTGCATCTGTCCTGGCTGTTCTGGGGTGCACATGCAGGGGGAACCTAGATAGCGTGGTTCGTCTGCCGCAGTGACCCCGTGTAGGCAGCCAGGCGCGCCTGAGAGGCCCAGCAGGCTGTGTGGTGGGTGATGCAGCAGGACTCGGTCTTCTCCCTGGCAGGCTCTACACCCAGAGCGCCTACAAGAATGAGCTGCTCACCACCACGGTGCCCGAGATCCAGAGGACCAACCTGGCCAACGTGGTGCTGCTGCTCAAGTCCCTGGGGGTACAGGACCTTCTGCAGTTCCACTTCATGGACCCGCCCCCGGAGGACAACATGCTCAACTCCATGTACCAGCTCTGGATCCTCGGGGCCCTGGACAACACAGGTGCTGCGGCCCCGGGAGTCGGGCAGGGCCCCGGGGGCTCAGGCGCCTGGGTTCTCTCCCTCTTCCTGCACCGTTTGGTGAACATCTGGATTTGCTCCTGTCTCCTAGGCGGTCTGACCTCGACGGGGCGGCTGATGGTGGAGTTCCCGCTAGACCCAGCCCTGTCCAAGATGCTCATCGTGTCCTGTGACATGGGCTGCAGCTCTGAGATCCTGCTCATTGTCTCCATGCTCTCCGTCCCAGCCATCTTCTACAGGCCCAAGGTGGGCTCCACGTCCAGCTCGCCTTTCTTCCTGGAAGCCGCAGGGGGAGTTACGGGCGCGGGGAAGGGTTAGAGAGGGTGGTCATTTCTCTCCGCTTTAAAAAGGAATGGAGGGATAGGAATTAAAGTTTCCAAAGAATGATTTTGCTGTTTTCTGTTAAGCAGGTTGGGGTACTGGGGGAAAGGATAGGCTAGAACAGTGCTTCGTAGGGAGTGTTTGAACATTTTTTGTCATCTAGTATGGTTGTACCTGAACCCTCCATTTTAGAATATTTTATTATAAACTACTTTATATTTCCTATATTGTTAAGGCACTCACTGGGGTGCTTGGAGTTTTGTGTGTTGGCAGGAGATAGTAAGAGAACCTCCAGGCTCTCCTCTGTGGGCCTGGACTCCCCTGTGCTGAGAGGTCCCCTTTCCCTTCCTAGGGCCGAGAGGAGGAGAGTGATCAAATCCGGGAGAAGTTTGCTGTCCCTGAGAGTGATCATTTGACCTACCTGAATGTTTACCTGCAGTGGAAGAATAATAATTACTCTACCATCTGGTGTAATGATCATTTCATCCATGCCAAGGCCATGCGGAAGGTGGGGGCAGTGGCCCGGATGAGCAGGATGCCAGGGTGAGGGGTGGAAGGCAGGGGAAGGGGAGGTCTCCATTCCTGCTCACCTGTGTCCTGCTCTAGGTCCGGGAGGTGCGGGCTCAGCTCAAGGACATCATGGTGCAGCAGCGGATGAGCCTGGCTTCGTGTGGCACCGACTGGGACATCGTCAGAAAGTGTATCTGTGCTGCCTATTTCCACCAGGCAGCCAAGCTCAAGGTGAGCCCGTTAGAGCTGTGGCCGCTTCCTGGCCTGATACTGAGAAAGGACAGAGTTCTTCCTTTCTCATTGTGCAGTTCTGCAGGTCTGGGCTCCTCCCCGCAAGCCTGTGTCAAGACTAGGAAGGAGCAGGGTAGCTGCCCAAATGCGCAGTGTTTTCCTGATGTGGCTGCCTGTTGTGTGTCTTCCCTAGGGAATAGGGGAGTACGTGAATATCCGCACAGGGATGCCCTGCCACCTGCACCCCACCAGCTCCCTCTTTGGAATGGGCTACACCCCAGACTACATAGTATATCATGAATTGGTCATGACCACCAAGGTGAGTCTTTTGCAAGGTGGACTGCATGACAGGCCTACCTGGGTGGGCCAGGCCCCTTCACTGCTTTCTGGGATGAGCTTTGAGCTTGGGAGGCTTAGACCACATGTCTTGCTTTGAGGGGGGTTGAGGATGGTTTTCAGTGGGAGGGGTTTGGAGAAACTTAAACAGAATTAACCTCTACAGTACAATGGTCTTGGCTGTGCCAGCAGGATTGTTTCCTATTTGCTGCCTGGGACAAGCAACTCCTTTTGGTGTCATCATGAGAAAGGTTTTTTGAGGGGCTGGGCCTTTTCTCTTCCATACTAACTAGGGAGTATCTTCTTAAGCATGGAATAATTTGGATGGGAGATGGGATTAAAATTCCAGTGTCTGAGGCTTTTTCCTGCTTTTCAGCCTCACAGGGCTGCAGGGTAGGATCTTCCCACATAGCTCCTAACTGTGAGCCTCTCTGGGAAGGACAGCCTGAAGGCTTGGCCCTTCTGTGACCACCGCTTTGTGCCCCTTCTGCCCGCAGGAGTACATGCAGTGTGTGACTGCTGTGGATGGAGAGTGGCTGGCGGAGCTGGGCCCCATGTTCTACAGTGTGAAACAGGCAGGAAAGTCACGGCAGGTAAGGATCCTGCACTTTTATGGAAGTTCTGTTTGCCTGTGGGATCCATTTTCCCCTCAGCCTGGTATTGATGACACATCATCATCTGACCTGACACGTTCCCCTGACCCCTCACCCCCTCTTTATTTCTCTTTCAAACATCATGACTGTGACCCAGCTAGGCTGGTCTGTCTGATTTCTCCCCACCCACTCCAGTTATTTGGTCTGCGAAGGCTTTTTTTAAAAAACCATTATTGAAAAGCCCAAATATTCATAAAAGTGGAAAAAACAGTATAATGACCTACCATGAATTCATCACTTGGCTTCCATAATTATCAACATTCTGCCAGTTCTGTTGCACTTATTCTCATCCCCTTTCATACACATCCATTTTTTCCCCAGAATATTTTAAAGCATGTCTCAGACATTGTTTTTTTCATCCACAAATGAGTATGCGTCTCTAAAAGGACTTTAATTTTAAAAATTAAAATGTAACGTCCATGACGTTATCACACACCAGAATTAATCCTTAATGTTACATAAGTCTCTAGTCCTTATTCAGATCTCACCTTTTATCTCAGAGATAACTTTTTATAATTGATTTGCTTGAATTAGCATTGAAGTTTCAAATATTGAAATGTGTTATGTGTAGTAAGTCTTTTATTCTATAATAGGTTCTGGCCCCGTCCCTTCTTATGGCATTGACTTAGTAGAGAAACAAGGTCATTGTGAAATGTTCCATGTTCTGTATTGGGCCGATGGCTTCCTCAAGGTGTTAATGAGTGTCTTGATCCCGTGTGCTTTCTGTGAACGAGGAATTCATCTAAAGCCTTGATTAGTTTCAGGGTCAGCTGTGTTGGGCAAGGATGCACAAATGCATGTGGTGTTGTGAACTTCCTTTTAGACCCTGTCAGGAGGCACGTGAGGTCTGGTGGTCCCATCTTTGACGATGCTGAACTTGTCTAATGGGTCCCCCTGAAGCCTGCATTATAAATTCTCTACCTCCTACTCCACCTCCTCAGTCTTAGCGTCTGTCAGTGGCTTAGATCCAGTATTTAGGGCTGCAGAATGTTGTGGGACTTTTGCTTCTCCCCTTCTCAGCATGGTCCTCCCCACCCTGGGCCTGCACACAGCTTCCTTATGTCTGGGCTTTCCAGCCAGATGTAATCTCTTCCCTGTTTTCTGTACTTCCTGGCATAGTCGTGAACTTGGTAAGGAAATACAAACACTTACCGAATTGAGCGGAGTGCTGAGGCTGACAGGGTTAGGACGGAATCGTCCAATGTCTGCCTTGAATCAGTGAGAAAAGCAGGCCCTGGCCTTGGTGCTGGGGCAGATGCCATGGGGCCGTGCCCATGGGAGCTGGTGTGGTCTACACAGCACCTGGCTTGCAGCAGGGAGATGGGTGCAGACAAGGCCTTCCCACCCACTGGTCCCTTCCTCCCTTCTGTAGGAGAACCGCCGGCGGGCCAAAGAGGAAGCCTCTGCCATGGAGGAGGAGATGGCACTGGCCGAGGAGCAGCTGCGAGCCCGGCGGCAGGAGCAGGAAAAGCGCAGCCCCCTGGGCAGTGTCAAGTGAGCTTTGGCCTTTGGACCCTGGATGGGACGGAGCCTGCCCCTAGATGTCCCAGGGTCCAGCCGGATGGGCTGGCTAGGCTCCATGCAGGGTCACGATTTCAGAGAAGTTGAATGTGTAGAGAGGAGCTGGTGACAGGAGTTGATGGTCGTCACGTGTGTGCACATGGCAGAGTTCTGGGCATACTTTCCGGAGGAAAGTATGAGACTCTGGAAGTCCAGGTACTGTTTGTCATGTTGTATTTGGGGCGTGAGGCGGACCGGAGTAGTAGGGTAGGTCTCACAGCTGAACCGACAGGCCAGGGCTTGGAAACCATGTGGAGAGGGGAGGAGCGCCTCGGACTTGTGTGGCGTTCGCGCTGGTGTCAGAACTAGGTCGACCTTCACAGGGAAGGACAGTCCTCGCAATGCTGCCCTCCCTCAGACACTAGCTGAGGGCCCCTCCACACTTCTGATCCACCTGTTACAGATTTGGGAATCCCTATGGACTCCCTCAGGTGTGATCATTTGCTAGAACATCTCACAGAATTCAGGAAAGTACCATACTTCTGGTTATAGTTTTATTATAGGAAAAGGATACAAAGCAGAACCAGCCAAGGGAGAATGCATAGCGTGAGGTTTGGGAGGGTCCCGTGTGCAAAGCTTCCATTGTCCTCAGGGCGGCCAGGGCGGCTTCCCCCCGCTGGCACACTGCCGTGTGACAGTACACACAGTGCTGCCAACAGGGACGCGCCTCTGAGCTCCCTGACGTAGGCACGTAGATTGAATCAGCACCCATGTGGTTGACTCAGCCTCTCGTTCCCCTTCCCTCCCCAGAGACTGGGCTCCAAGTACAGCCCTCGAATCCATGGCTGGTTTTTCTGGCCAGGCAACCCCCAGTCCTGAATCATCTCATTAGCACAAACCATCAGATGGTGGTCGCAGGCCCCCCCACCCCCATGACACTCCTCCCCGCCATGAATCAGAGACACTCCAATCCCTCAGGCTTTAGAGATTACCTCCCAAGAACTGGGGACGAAGGCCAGCCAGAGTCGGTGGCACAGCTGGGGTGGCAGCCTAGTGAAGGGGATGGAAGTCTACTCGCATAGTTCACCTCGGATCTATGAAAGGATACAACATTCCTTAGCGGGTGTCAGAACTAGGTGATACTCTCTCCTGCTCCCAGTCACCGACGGGGAATTCAGGGGCAGTGGAAATGTCTGGGGACACGACCCTGCGCCGAAGCCTGCTCACACGCCAGCTGGAAACAGCAAGGCCTCAGGCCCCTGGACCCGCTGTGCTCCTGGCTGGCGTGAGCAGCAGTGGTTCCTAACCCCTCTTTCTGTGTCTCCAGATCTACAAAGATCTACACTCCAGGTCGGAAAGAGCAAGGGGAACCCATGACTCCTCGCCGCACCCCAGCCCGCTTTGGGCTCTGAGCTGAGGCTGGAGCCCAGGGAGCCAGGTATTGAGTGGCTGGAGCACCCCAGGCCTGCTGACAAACCCTTGCATCTGTGTGCTTTCATCTGTGTACATGACAGCCCCTCAGGGAAGCTCCTGCTGAGGCCGGGCTCTGCCATGGAGGAAGTCGAGTTCCTCAGTGCAGGCGTGGGCCGGGGCCGGGGCCGGGGCCGGGGCCGCAGAGCAGCTGAAAAGCTGCAAGAGGTGGCCGGACCCATCGTATCCAATACACTGTCCCCAGGCTGCTTGGTGTATAAATGACTTGACCATGACTTTTTTTTTTTAAATTCTTGTGTAAAGCAGCAAAACAGACCTAGAGGGAATTGTAATTTGGTTATAATTCAGGATTTGGAAATAAATTTATTATTTGTAAAATGTTATTGCATTTCTGACTGTTCCTCGTTCCCTTGCCACCCTACGTCACATAATAAAGAAAAGATTGCAGGACCCAACTTGACTTTCCTCAGGTGGGTCCTCCTAGAACCCTAGCTCGCGTTGTTTCTGTTCTCCAGGCACTGCCTCTCAGAGGAGGGGTTGGCAGGGAAGGAGGATGGCCTGGGGCACCAGACCATGCTCTGCGGGCGCCCAGCTGTTCCGAAGGCTGGTGGGTAGCCAGGAAGAGAGGGAGGCGAGTAGCCATGTGCCCTCTGCCCTCCCCCAGGGTGGGTTGGCTGCGCTCTTGTTCAGAATGGCAGAAGTTACTATGCTTTGCATGTGTAAAGGCTATGTGTTGATGGAAAATAGTGTAAAATGTTCCTTATTGATTTTTATGTAAAAGATGACCCTTTGCTGGAATCACTAGTCTTGTTAAGCAGCCTCATAAGTTTGCTGAGGTGACTTTGGGTATTTGGCCCTTTGTGTCACCCATGCTCCTTATTTTGTGATTCCCTAGGTCAGGCTTCTGCCAGGTGTGTTGGCTGCAAGGTTCTGTGTTGGGGCTGAGTCACCGACAGGCTTGGGACTCCGAGGCTCATGGATAGTGGCTCGCGCTCAGTGAGCCCCGGGCACTGGGCTCAGTGCTGACCCAGTTCCACTCCCTTCCTCATTCTGTTCCTGGGATTTGAATTTCCGTCTGCTGTAACTCAATATAAGTTAAAATTTAAGTCAATTTTATGGATGAGTTTGGGAGCCAGGCTTTATCAGCCAGCACCAACTATATACCTCTACTTCCAATCCTTTTACCTCTAACCGCCTTTATTTGGGAATGCAGGTGCAGTGAAGAGAGGGCTTCCGGAGTGAAGAGAGGGCTGTGGCTGCTTGCTGGGGGAGGCTTCTATCTTGGCCCTGGGTTGAAGGGCTAGGAGAAGGAGTCTACCTGCTCTGTGGAGAGAAGTAAGCTGGGTATGTGATCTATTTCCAGACGTCGGCTCGGGATGCAACAGGACAGGGAAAAGACTGCATTTATCACTAACAGGCTGTCACTTTGGTCACAAACTTACCTTCAGATCCTTTAGATAAGAAACATGAGGCCAGAGACATTGTGAAAATGATGCATCCAATCCAACCTTCTATTTTAAAACAAGAATACTTAGCAAGGGACACTTGGCACGCATGGGTGCCACCAGATGAGTGGGGAGGCTCTCCGCCCCCACAGAGGTGCTACCTGAATCTGTTCTGGTTTCGGGACTTCTGCCAGACTCTGCACTTGGGTCTCCAATGTTTTCTTTTTAATTGCGGATCCTTTCCATTCAGATCCACCTTAAAAGTTCCTTCCAGCTTCCATACTCTGATTCTTACCGCCTTTTTCTCAGATAACTGACTCTTTCTAGAGGCACAAAAACATTTCTGTGACAGCAGCCCTGACATGGATTCCTGAGACTGGCTTTCAGACTTCTTGGTGTGAGGGAAGAGTGATGCTGTAGAACTGGAAGTCTGTCCTGGGGTCCCCTGCCTTGCGCACAGTCACATGCTCCTATCCAATGGTGACAGTGCTTTAGATACCTTAGAAATGTCAGCTGTTGAGGGTCTCAGGGTGAGATGGGCTCATCCTGGGGACCCCAGAGCTTGCTTCCCAGGCCGTCTACAGCAGGAGTTTCCTCCTCAGTTGGGCTGCGTAGAGGGCCAACTTGAGTAGAGGGGGCTCAAAAGGCAACCTGGTGGTTCCAGGAGATTCCCTCTTCCCCTCGGTAAGGAAGCGGGCTGAGGGGGAAAGGAATTATACTCCGGGTGGGCAGAAGAGGGTCTTACACAGGATTCTGCGGGCCCCAGGTAGCAGAATCTGAGTGACAGCCTCTCACTGGGCGGCGGAAGCACTCATTTATAATCCCCTTGGCTAAGTCCTAGCTCTGTAATCATTTCTTTCTTTTTTTGTTATTTTTACAGCAGTTTTGCTCTCTATATATTCTAGAAAATATATGCTTATTCTAAACCAAATGGAGGAGACACAATGCAAAGAGCATAAACACACAGGCAACACCCATGACAACAGAGACAACCAATGTGCCTGTCGCCCCCCGCTCACTGCACTTCTGGAATATGCCCGCCCGAGTCCCTGCAGGGGCATTCCGTCCAGCTATCAGCAGTGACCTTTCCTGGCCTTTGTTTGGCTGAGGACGGAGGCAAGACTATTTAAGAATCACTACCAACTAATGGGTTTCTTCCTTCGCTTTTCCTTTTCTCCTACCCAGAAATACAAGTTCTTTCACTTCTTTCTCTTACTTTACCTTCGTAGCTATTTCTGTCAATTTCCTATAGACTAGAATAGAAATTCTAGACATGTAGTCAGTTTAACAAAATCCTACCACAATAAAATAGTTTAGCTGTCCTTGGAGTTTGTTATAATGGAATTTCACTTGTACTGAGCTGGCTGGGGAGAAAAATAAAATTGTTAAAAGGAGGAATGGAATGTGGTGGCCAGGGAGAAAGCAGATGGCTCTCTCTCCCTCCTCCATTTGGAAAATGCGTCACTTATTTCTCTTTCTTTTGGGCCTTACTTTCCTTTTTGAGGTTTTTAGATTTTTTTTCTTCTTAAATTCCAGACAGAGATGAAAAGAATAAAAAAGGAGCTAATTATCTCTTGCTGGTTTAAAAACTAATGCAGAAGCTTTCTGTGGGAATTATAACCGCCTATAAATGTGAAAGAGACCTATAGCATTAGAATGCAGAGGAAACAGGGATGAACACGTTGCTGGGGGCTCGAGGGGACAGCGATGTCGGCGAGACGCCAAGAGCTCACTGAGACTGCTGTGCTCATGTCTTTATTTTGGGGTTTGGGCCTGGAGATGGTAGTATGATTCCAAAGCTCACTCCACTGCAGGAAGTGGACAAAACTCAAACGTTAGCACTTTGCACAACAGGCTGGGACCTTGATATGTTCCTATAAGAGCTGATCCAGGTCAAGAGAGAGTCCTCTGAAAAACATGCGTGGAAATGACGCTTGGGACAAGGCACTGATTCTAGCAATATGAGGAACCTGAGGAAACAGGGAGGAAATGACAGTTTTGATTTAAGGAGAAATTAATGAGGTGATTCCTTAAGGGCTGGCCTCGTGTCCAAGCAGCTCTGTTGCAGTGTGACTTCTTCCCTCTGGGGTAACATAGAGTCTATAGGTGGCAGGACAGGCAGCTGTGGAGCCAGGCTGTGCAGGGGACTGGGGGGTGCTTATGCAGTTTCCAGAACACATTACAGGAGGGAGATACCTATTCTGCTTGTTCTGTTGTCCCCACACTTCCCCAAAAGGGACTGGTCAGGGTAAGTGTGCCTGCGACATGAGGCACTCGGGTATCCGCAAAGATTCTTAGATCAGAACAATAAGCCTTGTCTACAGACAAGGAAACAACTATTTCTAGTCCAGAGTATTGAAGGAAAAGACCTGTTTTCTTTTCCCGATTTGAATTCCCAATCCAGTGAGCTCTTGAAATATAACATCACGCTGTTATTTTTTGACCCCTGGGACTAAGGGACGACATCATAGTAAGTAGCCAAAGACAAACGGCGGACATACCTGAGCAGTGGGGCATCCTGATACACTTGGTGATGTCCACTCTTTGGCTCATGTCCTGGGTTATCCCCCTCCAGCCCAAGGTGCTGCACACTTTCCCCCTTTGTGTGGGCTCCATTTTGCTTGGGCTGAGGGCTTTGGTGCATAACCTTGGGTGCCCGGCTTTCAGCTTCTTCTCCTCTATCTCGGTCTTCAGCTTCTTGTTTTCCTGCTGCAGATGGACCATTACGCTGTGGAGTTGGCTGGGGGGGGAGAAGAAAGGACAGGTGGGTGTTTGGTCTGCTTCTGTTCCTTGGTTCCCCATTGGAAAGGACAGATAAAGGTGCCACAGGAAGGAGGGCTGTGGACGTCCAGTTCCTTCCAGAGCTGGCGTTCTCACACCTTCCTTGAAAATGGAGGCCTGGAAGAAACCCAGGATTGGGGTTGGGATGGACCCAGAACCACAACTCCTCAGCCACTGGGTCGTGTCAGCTCAGACCCTGTTTTCTTATCTGTTAGAGGAAGACAACTGAGTTTGATCTGCCTTCTGGGGTTCATATAAAAATCCAGTTTGACAAATGATAGAAATTTGTTTGGAAGAGCCAGGAAGCTGTTATGAACAACTCCGATCACATGTCCTGTTTCTCATGGCCATGGCTCAGAAACACCGAATTCTGAGGATAAAGCCCAAGTTCCTTCACATTCCTTTGCTGAAAGGTTGGGAACACGGGATCCGACTCTGCTGAGAGCTTGGGTTAGGAACTTATCCCCACTGTACAGGAGAGGAAATGGTGGCTGTGGTGTAGGTGGGGGGAAGATAACAGCATATCTCCTGTGGCTTAATCAATGGCACCTAGTCGTATCAATCACTGTATTTCTCCAAACCAACGCTGAGGGCAGTGGTGACGGTGGGCTCTGGAACCAGACTTCCTGCGTTGGAAATTCTGGTTCTTCCATTTACGACCAAGGGTAAGTTTAGCTTCTGAGTTTCTCTTTCCTCATCTGTAAGTGGGGATTATAACTGCACCCAACTCGTGAGGCCTTATGAAGATTAAATAAGTTAATACATGTAAAGCATTTAGAACAGTGCCTCACATGTGTACATAATAAATATTAGTGGAGCTATTATTATTATTCAAAGATGGGTTTTCCTTCAAATAGGCTCAAGCACACTTGAGAAGGAGAACTACCTGGAACTTGGCACAATATAAGAAAAAGCCTAATGTTTTCTGTTACCCTCAGATTCTAACAATTTTTCTTTTAGTTAAACCCTTTCACAAAATATTTTTGTCTTAGTGAAAATTCTCATGTTTTTTTTTTCCCTAAAGGAAATCAAATAGAGATTTTATCCTCAACTTCTCTTGGCATATGCTTTGTTCTCTTACTCACTATAAACCTGGCCCAGACACCCCTTTCTTTGGAGCCCCTCACGTCATTACCATATGCCATTTGCCACCGGCCTTGCTGGTGGTGTCCTCGCCATACCTTATTCCCTGTCTCTCTGCCACTGTCTCTGGTCCACTCCTGTCAGCACCCCCGATGCCTTCAATACCCCAGACTTTCTATCCATGTCCTGGCCCCTCAGCTCCTACCTCTTTATTCCAATGACCCTGTCCTCTCCTTCAGCTCAGCCACCCCTCCCGAGGTCAAAGCCCAGGCTGAGCTTTCCACAAATGGGTGCCAGGTGTGCTGAGATGTCTCCACCCTTAACTTAGGACTCGGGGCAGTTGCTGATTGGTCAAGCCTGTCAAAAGGAGCCCATAGTAGACCTTTCCAGTATGCTGAACAAATGTGGTCATTTTCTAAGTGTTCCCTGAAGCACTGCCCTAGAGCTTGTCATTACTGGTTACAATACCACCTTTGAAATCTCAATTTTAGACCTCCGTACCTTCACCTCTGTTCCCGAACTTCTAACACTCTTCCCCATCACATTCTCTGCTGACCTAGCTTTGACCATGAAAGTGAAACAAGGCCACAGCGGAGGGGAGAGCAATAAGGAGAAGGACCTAGGTTCCCAAATGACCACGTGGGACAGAGGAATCCCACCACCCTGGACTGCGCGTCTCCTAGAGATGCTCCATCTATGTTCCATGTTCATTTGGAGATCTGTTACAGCAGCTTAGCCCCTCCCCTAATGTCTGCCTTTCAGTGCCTCTTTTCTTCTCAGCATTTCTGACCTCTGAGAATCATAGAAGGTGACAGTGGGAAGGCACTTAGAGAATATTAAGCCCATTTTATTGTTGTGCAGGGAACTAAGACCCAAAGAGGTGAAGTGATGTGTCTAAGGTCACACAGATGCGGATAGGACTAGGGGTCTTTCCAAAGCCCCAGGCCTGTCCTGGGGTCTGATCTGCATACCCAGTGACAAAGCCAGCCCCGGCTCCTGGCTGACCCTTCTACTTAGGGCCCGAGTGGCAGCCAGGATGATGTGGGATGACTTACTCCTTTTCATCGGTCAGTTTGGCGATATATTTAACCTGTTCACGGAGCTTGTTTCCTAATTTCTCATTGGCGATCCTGTAATAAAATCCACAAGAGAAGAGAGTTCCCAGACCCGTGTGAGCAAGAGCATGAGCTGGCTGCAGGGGACACTGGCTGTTCTCAGCAAGGATTGTGCAGGGCCCCAGGCGTCTGCTCGTCACTGGTGCCCAGAGCTGGAGCCCTCCTGGCACCTGGCTTTTAAGAGGACTTTCCATACACAACTGCCGTGCAAAATCTCTGTGATCTCAGGTGAGCTCGAGGGCTCCAGGCATGGAAGCTGGACCCTGGGCTGAGAAGAGCTCTGAACCTCGGTGAAGCATCTATCGCGGAGCTGCTCCATGCCCACGTCAGCAGGGCCTTCTGGACCTGTCTGAAGAGTCGAGGCCTTTTCATTTATCCCCGACCCCTGGGTGTGGGCTGAGACACCCACAGCTTCCCAGGAGGGCAGTGTGCACACACGTGTGTGTGTGTATGTGTGTGCATGTGACACTATTCTTTGGCACGTGTGAGTCCTCAGTTCAGCCCAGGCCTTAGGACCCTGCCTTACTTTTCCTTCCGTCCTTACTTCTGCTCTTTTGCCCATTGTTCCATGTTGGTCATAATCTGATCGTTCTCTCGGTGCAGCCTGCAGGTGTCTTTGGCCACTGACCGCTGGGGCAGGCAACAGGACTTGGGTACAAAAAGAAAAGGAGATAGTAAAAGGTGGGAGCACAGACCCGTCACATCCCGACGCTCAAATCGGGCCTCTTCTCTCTTCCTGGGAGAAGAAACTGACTGCTCTCCAGCCCAGAGTACAGAGTTGGAATGGTGACAGCAGGACTCCACCTCTAGCAGTGTGGGTTGTACCCACACGAAAGTGACATCTTTGAGCCGGCACCATTATAGTAGACACAAAGTAGATTTGTACGCTTATAATAATGACTTTTCAGGCCAAAGGCACTACAGTGGCTTCTTCTAAAAGAGCCAATATGTTAACCCAATTTTTTAACAGATGGAAGAAAAAGTATCTTGAGGAATGGATGCCTTTTTCTAATTGGAGCAAAAACCCTGCGGCCACCCCAAGATATCCTGCGGCTTCCTGCCAGGAAGTGTCACTCTCAGGGAGCCAGGTGGGGCACGCCTGAGTTCTCTTAGCTGACTGTACTGCAGGGTAAGTGAGAGTGTCAGGATGGGCCCTGGAGCGGGCTGCCCGTGGATTATCTAAGTCGGGGGTGGCTGGTGGACCTGACAGGGAGCTGGCACTCTCTCCTCTGGAACGGGGCCTCCTTCTGCTCCATCTCTCTTTCAACAAAGCCACAGGAAGATGACTGGCTTGAGACAGACGTGTGGGCCTAGAACACCCAGACTCTGCTTTGTACCGAATAGAGTGGGGGTCCTCTCCTTGCACCTCCACCCCCACCAAGGGCTAGATTGTCGAATGCGCTGAGAGCACGTGGGAGGAAGTGACCAGAAAGTACCTACCTCCTTTTCATCGGCAAGGAGGTTCTCTTTCAGGGCAGCCATTTCCTCCTGGAACGCCCTGAGCTGCTCTTCTTTAGCGGCCAGCATCTTGAGGTCACTCTGGTGCTGCTTCTGCCACTGCAGCACTTGGTTGCTCATCTCCTCCAGCTTTTTGTCAAACGCGTGTACCTGCTCAGAATGCAAAGTGAGGGGGAGAGCCCTGCTTGCTGTCCTGATCCTACAGGACCCACGACAAGGCCAGAGGGCCCTTTCTTGGCTTCGGGAGACTCGTTAGGGGGTATTTTATTTCCAGCAGCCAGCAGAGGGTGCCCCTGCTCTGATCGTTGCCACCTGGGCCTGAAGCTCATTGGGCCAAGCAAGGGGAGGGAACCGCTCAGCCAAAGGGTGCTGAATAGTTTTGGGTGCAAGAGGCAACCTTGGGGGTCCCCAACAGGGAGGCAGCTTGAGCCCCAGGCTGCTCCTCACCTCTAGCTCACTCTGCTGGTGGAAGCCCTGAAGTTTTTTTAATTCCATGTTGAGCTTTTTCATCCTTTCCTCATAAACCATGATTTCATCTTCCAGATGAGCTTTCCTATCTTGGGCCTGCATCAAGCTCCGGTGCAGGCTCTTGGTCTCTGAGGTCGCTTGATTGAGCTTCCGGGAAAGACCAGGGGATGAGAGTGGCTGTCAGAGCCCTTTGGCCCTGTCTGCTGAGCCCCGAATGGAGAAGGGTTCCAGTCCCTCCCTGCCCTCTGCCCACAGTGGCACAGACACTGACGCCTTGCTAGTGTCCGAGAGAGGAGTGGGCCCTGACAGTCTGCATCCCTGCATTCCCTCCTCTGTTGCCTCTCTGTCCACTACTGTGAACTGATCAGCCAGGCATCATCAGCATAGGGACGGGGTAGGAATTTCCCTGCTAACCCAGGTTTTGGGAAAACCTTGTCCTGGCCCATCCACGGGCAGAAAGACCTGATAGATTTGGCCTCCATCTTTGTCCCCCTTCCCCTACACCCTCACCAAGAGGAAGCAGGCCTTCTCTGGACTGTCATCCTAGCCCATTAAAGGGTTTGCAGACAGCCAGTAGTGCAGGAAATCGACTCCTATTCCTCTCACACTGCTAGGACATTTCTTTGCCCCCAAACAGTCGTGGAGATAGAGGGTGTGACCCACCTTCTCGAGGGCTTCTGTCAGGTCATCTTGGCTGGCGATTGACTTCCGGGATAATTCCTCATAAGCTGCTTTACTGACCATGGTCTGGAGACATTGCTTCTCTTTCTGCAGATTCGTGTCTAGCTGGGCCTGCAGACACGCTAAGACCTCCTTCTGTTGGGCTATCTTTAGGGAGTGGGAAGATCACTGTCAAGGTTCATGGCTGTAGAGGCATGCTCCGTGTCTGCAGGAAATGGACAAGCCCTGGGCTCTCTTCTCTCTGCACTAACTGCACAGCAGTATGTGATAATCCCCATTTCATCTCATTGTTGTAAAAGGAAGAGCTGCCTTTCCAGGCTATTCTGCACCCCTCTATGCACAGTTCCCCTTCTAGTTAGCATGACGCCCAAATACAAGAAGTACTGGAGGTACTGGGCCATGATGTGACAAGTACATGAAAATCCTTTTCACAGACTCTGCAGCCTTTGATAAAGATCTGGAATCCAATTCTAGGATGGGAGATGTGGTAAAACATTTCAATCATGTGCATTATGTCTCCCATTGTTCCTGACATAATTCACTAGACCTGATGCACCACGAAAGTAGGGCCATGCATGCTTTATTCATCACTGTATCCCACTACCTGTAGCTCAGGGTACGGCACGTACTAGGTGCTCAGTAAATTCGAAATGTTTTTTTGTTTGTTTGTTTTGGACTAAGTGAAATATTGCATTGGGCAATATTTGGAATTAAGGATGCATTGAATATATAGTTCTGGAAGAAGTGTGTTTAAAAACTGAAGTCTGTGTCTTAAACTTGGTAACGAGTATTCATTATAGTTAAAAGGAATTGAGATCTGGAATTAGAGGATCTGTGTTGAGGCCCTGGTAGTTGTTTACTTACTCTCTCTGAGTCTCAGTTTCCTCTTCTGCAAACCGGGATAATTTTATAGAGTTTTTGTGATGATCAAATGAGATTACGTATGTAAAAAGGGCTTTGTAAGGTATAAATAACTGTGCACCTGTGAGTTATGATCATGAATATGTTAAGTAATTAGCCGTCTTATTATATACTTTAAGTATAGGACAGAGATCTACTTGTAAGTCTGGAAGCAGGAGGGAGACCTTAGAAATTCAGATGCCTGAGTTCTATTCTTTGGTTATTCTAGTACACTGTATTCTCCGGTGGCTATCCACAGAGAAACATACTCTTTTGGGCTTCTTTCTTCAGTAACTGCTCAGTGCTTGAAGTTTATTATTTTTCCAGATGGAATTTTGAGTATCTTTGACCCTAGAAATTAGTGAAATATTTACATGTCCGGGGGGTAAAACTAATCCTAAAGATAGAATAATTTGGTCTTCTGGAAATAAAAGTGCATTGTTTCTGGAGACTTCTGAAAAACATGGAGTCAACTGGGTATGCCCAGTAAACCAGGGGAGTCACTGGAGAAACCAGGGGAGTCACTGGAAGATGTTGATAATTGTTGGCCAAATCAAAAAATGTCACCATAGGGGTGAGATACGAAAATAAGAGTGGTGAAAAAAATCACAGTGATGCTAGAAGTTAAAATGGAGGCTTTAGCTTCAATTTCTCTAACATGAGTGGTTTATCTTAGAGAAAGACACCAAAAAAACTATATGTAGACGTATGTAAATTACAGAATGAAGGAGTTTTAATAAAAGTTCTCATAAAGATCTACTCTTTCCTTACCTAGATGGTCTTATAGGTGAATTCCACTAAGTCATCCTTGATTCCTCAGTTTCTCTCACATTCCATCAGTTAGTCTGGTGATACCACCAAAACGCATCCTGAGTTTGCTACCTTCTATCTTCACTGACACCACTCTAGCTTGGATAGTAACAGGCTTCCAGCTGGTTTCCTTACACCCATACCTATCCCTCTCCCTAGTCCATTTCCACACATTAGTCAGAGTTATATTTTTAAAACTTAAATCAGGTCAAATTACCTCCCCTGCCCGTTTGAGGAAATTTCATCAATGTCTATCAATTGCTCTTAGAATAAAACCCAGAATTTCTTAACACAAGCTACAATGTCTACCCCTACCACTTTTTCTCCTCTCATCCTATACCGATATCCTTCTTAATTACTACACTCCAGTCGTACTATCCTTATTTCATTTCTTAGAACATTCTAAGTGTTGTATTAAAAGACTGCTACATGGTACATAGGACTAAAACTAGGAATACAAGGGTGGGCTGAAATTGGGATCAATTAATTAATTTTATTCACCACATTACAGGAACATCACACTGAAACAGGTGGATTCCACTAATGTCAAAAGCAAGAAAATGCTGCTAGTGTTGTACTGTCCAATGCACTAAGGCAACAAACATGAAATAAGAATATACGTATATTACAAAGGTTTAGAAAATTGTTGCTTGCAAATGATATAACCACGACTTAGAATATCCATGAGCAGCAACTGAAAAACTATTACTACTTACAAGTGGGTTTAATAAGATGTCCAAATACAGAAAAAATACATAAAAATAAATTAGCTTTCTTATTATTAACAGTAATTAATTATAAAACATAGTAGAAAAATGTCCTAGAATCAAAGAGATGGAAAGAATCTCACAATATATTACCTTGACTTCAGATGGGAAATTTAAAAATTGAGATATGGAATATTTATGAAAGGAAATGCATTTTAGAATGCAAAACTAAGCCTCTTTCTAAAGGTTGTTTCAACTAATTCAATAAGTCCACTATATGAGGGGCATGCTTTTTAAAAGTTCAACACGCCCACCTGCACATAAAACCCTCTAGCCTCCTGATTCCCATCAAAGGGATTCTGAAATTAGTGCTTTTACTTCCACATTTGCATAACTATCTTCTGGCAAATGAGATGGCGGGTCCATATTAAACACTTAGGTAGTATCCCTTCTATTCAGAGAGGATCCTTGGGGATCAGAGTAACTCAGAGTCAACTCTGGATCACAGTAAAGGACAGATTTGTATCTCTGGAGGAAAAAAAGTCAGAAATGTGTTTCTCTGCTGTCTAGCATGGTAGCCACCAGCCACACGAGGCTATTTACATTTAAATGAAATTAATATTAAAATGATAAATTCCATTCCTTAGTCATCCTAAGCCATATTGCAAGCACTCCACAGCCACATGTGACTAGTGGCTCTCGCATTAGACGGCTCTAACACAGCACTTGTCCATCATTGCAGAAAGTTCTATGGGGCAGCGCTGTTCTTACAGATAGAACAGTCGTGGTGTTTTAAGATTAACTTTCTTCTTGTTAATAAAGTGTGAAGGAATCAGAGCTGTTGGTCGCTCATTCGTGATCCCAGAGAACACCTAATAAGATGCTGTATTTGTTTCTTGCCCAGAAAGGTGGAATGTATTCAATTGGGGAAAGTATTGTCATTCATGATGTAGGGGAAAGAGGTTAGACATCAGAGCCAGATGATCCAAATTCAAATACTGGTCCATCCCATCTCTTACTCATTACTCCCTTTGAGCCTCAGCCTGTCTTTCTTCTGTAAACCGAGGATCATAGTAACGAATGTCTTGTCGGGAGTAAAGCGGACGGAAGGCATGTAAAGACTTAAGTAGACAGTCACTAAATGGTGACCGAACTTAAGCACAGAGCCTCGCATGTGTCAGATGCCACTTATTCCTTTCTGTCATCTTTACCTGTGATGGCACATAACCATCTCCTCCCCCACCCCCTTTTGAGCTTTGGTATTATTTTTGGAAGTGTTCCCTAGCAAACTGCCCCAAACAAGGGATTCACTCAACTCTGGTCTCAAATGCAACACTGGACGGCTTGATGCCAAGCCCAGATAGTTTTTTACCCCGTTGGGGTTTCACTCACCTCACTATTCAGCTCTTGGATGACTTTCTGGGAGGCGCTGTATTTGCTGAGAGAGGAATCCCGCTGTGTAGTACATTGCTTTAACTGTGCTTTGAGAGTCTCATTTTCCTCCTCCAACTTTAGCAAATTCTCTTTTGACTGCTCCCCAATTAAAGAACAAAGCCCAGAAAAGAGGTGTTACCCTCAAACTCTGGCAGAAGCCCACTCCTTCTTCCCTCACCCACAGCTCCATCTGCCTCCTGCAGTATCTCGGGCCTTCTCTCTCTCCTCCCCACTGGCCTTTCTCCCCTTCTCTCCCTCCTCTCCTGTGGTCTGAGTGCCCATAGCTTCTGTAGCCCGCAAGGCCTGGCTGGACTCATATCTGGCCCTGTATTCATGACCCTGACTTGTCCCGGATTCTCCTTCTCACCATCTTTTCTTTCTTTTTTTCTTCCTGTCGGAGTGACTCAATCTCTTGCTCCAGCACCTTCTCCCGTTCTTTGCTCTTTTTCAATTGCTCCCGTTTCTCCTCTAGTAACCTTGTTGCCTCCTTAAGCTCCTCTTCTAGAGTGGTTTTGGTGCAACCTTGCTCCCTGTGCTGAGAAAATAAAGACTGGACTGAAAGATAGTCTTAGACTGTATTTTTTTTGTAAAACAAACAAACAAACAAACAAACTCAGAGAACTGTACATAGAGAATGGCTGAAATAAATAGGAGGACAACTCCTTAGTGATTTAGCATGTATGATAAACAAGTTTCCTCTGATGTTCAGCCACATTTTAAATTTGTTCAATTAGCTACACCAGCTTACTTTATTATGGATCCAGTGCCCATAGCATCAACCTTCTCTCCCATGTACCAAATCTTTTCACATAAAAACCTCTTTGAAAAAAGTTAAAAAAATCTTAGAAAAGCACAAAAAGAATAATTCAGAGATCAAAGACTTTAAATGAACTGACAGGGATAGCTTTTGAATCCCAGAAAAAACAACAGTGTCCTTTGACTATTTTTAAGCTTAGCCCTTGAAAATGCTTATTATTGGTCCTGGAAATGTTAGTTGGGAGGAGGTCTGGGCAGTTCATACTAAATGCTGTTCTTGCTAACTGTTAAAATGTAGCACAGTATTTTGCAGATGCAGCTGTACACAAAATAAACTTGACAGAACTCAACCAGATAAGTGTAGCCAATTGTAAAGAAGAAATCAAGGTGTAATTAAACAAATAGTGTATATAAGTAAGCAATGGCTAAGTCTCCCTTCAGGGAGACAGAGCTTTGGATGTGAACCCCCTGTCTCCTTTACTAGGTGCAAGTAAATAAAACTGGCTAACAACAACCATGGTTTATTCTTGACTAGAACACCTCAAGTTCAGGAACAGAAACAGGAGCTGACTGGCTGGCTTAGCATTCTAACACAAATTCTGGACAATCAGTTTGCAATGGATTGGTGGTGGCATTGTCCAAATAAAGACCAATATATTTAATGTCAAGCAGAGCAAATGCTTGAGCTGGCTGCCTACTGGGCCTTCATACCTGGTGTTGAATGAGTTTTATACGATCTAGCAGGTCATTCAGTTTCATATTCTGCTCAGCCACTGTCTTCTGAAGCTGCCTCTTTTCCTTGTCTGCATTTTCAAGCTTCCTCAGGGCCTCCGCGAGTTCTGATGTCAGCTCCTCTACCCGTTTCCTAAAAGCAAAACGGCAACAACTTGGGTATCTGTGTTGGTGGGCTGTGAGCTGGCCGCACAGGGTCTGCTATCCCATTTCTGGGCAGCTGCCCACAGTGTCCGGACGGGCTCACCAGGGACAGAGCATCTCTGGAGGTGAACCTGTGGTACCTGTTGGGTGTGAGTTCCTCTTCAGCCATCAAGGAATCCTTCTGTAGCTTCTGAAGCTCTCTCTGCAGCTCCTGGATAGTGTCTGCCTTCTGCTTCTCCAGGAAAATGCAGTTTTGCAGTTTCCTCTGGGAATCCTCCAGGTTACTCCTTGCCAGAATGGCCTCTTCTTTATACTGGGCTGCTTGCTGAGCTGCAGAAGATGGGAGACAAGCCGGGGGCACGTTCGTGTGAGAAGATCAGACTCTCGTCTCAGACCAGTTACAAAGTCTGTTCCTTCATTGTGTGGCCTGCTTCAATCCCCAATCTGTCCTCATTTCTCTCCATTTCATTATGACTCCCAAGGAGCACTGTTAAATTATCTGCTTCAACTACTCTCCTTGACTGAAATTAAACAACTTGGTAGAAATTGCTCAGTATCTCTTACGTGACTCATCCTATCATTAGGGACACATCTGGACCTCACAGAGGTTAGAGCCTAGTGAGGGCGCCATAACTGGCCCACCTGATATACAGACCACTGTAATGTTAAACTTGCAACGACTGAACTTGGGAATCAAGACCAGTGTGAGCAAGAACAGCTGGAGATGGACTGACAGAGGAACAGAGGTTGAGCTGGGCCTTAGAAGAAGTACGGGAATTCCAGGTGGGGTGACACTAGACTAAACGCTAGGTGAAGGGAATGCAGAAGGCATATAGGAAGAGACTGGTTTAATTGGAAAGGAAACTGGGTAGGAAACTGGTAGACAGAGTTGAGTAAGTGCATTGACGAGAGGGGGCTTTGAAAGACTTTGAAAGCCTGAGGGAAATGTTTAGACTTGATTCTGTGGGTTCTTGCGTGGGGACCTGACATAAAGGAGAGAGTGCTTTGGGAAAATTGGAATGGATTAGAATAGAGAAAGACTCCCCACAATATCCTTTTAGCCCACGTCCTTGCCTTCTCTGGGTATGAAGGGAAAAACATCCAAATAAGTTGCTTACTGGGTTTTCTCTACGTCAAATACATCCCCACATCCTATAGTTTCTACTATGGTTTCTACTTTAAACATCACTCTCTTCTCCATTTTTTCAGCCTGGGATATTTGAAGAAAGATGGTGTCACTACAGAAATAATTATGTACCTTGGAAGAAAGGAGAAAATTTTATTTTATCTTATTTTTTTAAGCAGGGAAGAAAATAGGTTCAATTTTGGGAATGTTGAGTTAGAGGGGATGGTGGTTGCCCAGGTGGAGTTAGTCTCTAAGACTAGACTGGCCACAGGTATGAAATCAAGGCTGGGGCCCTAGGTTTTGGAGTCATCGGTAGGGAAATGCAGCTATAAGGAGAGGCACTCACTAAGGAATGAGTGTGGAGGGAGAGGAGAAAAGGAGAAGGGTAGTCTTACAGATGAATGATTACTGTTGGGGCAAGAGAGAAAGGAGGAAACAATGGCGAATTTGTGGAAGAACAAGGGACCTATTATGTCTCCAAAGCTAAGAAACACTTGTTGAGGTATGGGGGCCAACAGCATAGATACACACAGAGGGTTAAAGGAGGGTGAAGAAGGAAGCCAGGGTTTGGACCTTCACTCCGTCACGCCCCCCAATTTCTACGTCACTCACATAACATAAAATTTACCCTTAAAATTTAGTTCAGTGGGCTTTGGCATATTCATAAAGGTGTACAGCTATCACCAATATCTAATTCCAGAACATTTTCATGTCCGAGGCAAGAAGTTATTGGTGACCTCTGAGAAAGGGCTTTTAGCAGAGGAACAAGGACACAATCCACAGAGCATACTGTGCAGGAGAGAAAGTTTGAAGCCAAAAAAAAAAAAGAAAGAAATCAGGGAAGGAAGAGGTGACGTGTGTGATGAAGGTTCTGGAGAAGATGGAGTGACGTGTGGTGCAAAGCAGCATGGCACAGAGCCCCGTCCTCCCCAAGGTGAGGAAAGGAGAGGAGCTTCATCTGAACGGCTGAGAAAACAGTGGGCAGTTCACTTTCCCCAAATGGGCACCTGCTATGTGGTGAAGATTCCAGAGAGAAGGTGAGGTTGGGGGTGAGTGAAGGCGTTCAAGACAGCGGTCGTAACTGCTGTGCGATGTGAGATGAGATCACGAGGTTTGGAGTGAGGCAGTGGGGAGGCAGAGGAAGTGGCCATTTAGAGAGAGAACGGGGATGCTCTAGCCCCGTGTGTTGGAAGCGTGCTGGGGTCAGTGCTTGCTGGGGCCTCACCAGCCAGCCTCTGCTGCTGTTGGGCATCTTTGAGACAGCCCTTCAGCTTCTGGATCTCAACTCGCGTGGCCCCACACTCCACCTTGCACTTATTCTGCTTCGCCTCCTGGATGGCGATTTCGAGTTCTGTTGTCATTAGTTGCTGGTTCTCCAACTCCATATCTTTTTTCATGAGTGTTGTCTGAACCTGTGCCAGTTCCTTCTCTAGCTCATGCAGCATTTCATCTTTCTCTTGGAGGAGCTGAGGAAAGCCAAGTGTTAATGCTAATAAAGGTCTAAAGAGAGGCAGGGTGAAATCAGTCAGAGGTTGTCCCAAGCCCTCTTCCAGGTGCCATCTTCTCTTGCCTGGATATCGCGATGGCCTCCTACCTGGGCTCCCTACCTCCCCTCATGCTGTTCTCACTTTAGCAGCCAGAGAGGGGGCCCCTAAAAATACAAGTCAGATACCTCTGCTGAAAACCCTCCACTCCATCTTGCTTAGAAAAAGGGCCCCCAGGATGCTCACGATCTGGTCCTTGGTTACCAGGCTGACCTCACCTCTGGCCACCCCCACCCCTCTCTGCGTTAGGTGGTCTCCTGGAGCACTCCAAGCAGACTCCCACTTGAGGGCTTTTGCACTTGCTGTTCCCTCTGTCTGGAATATTCTTCCTCAAGACCTTTGCCTGGGTGACTCCCTCACTGCATTCAAATCACTTCCCAGTGCCACCTTGTCACCTGAGCAGCCTGTGTAAAACAGCCGCCAAGCTGTTTTAGGGATTTATCAGTATCTGACATTATGTATTAATTTTGTTATCTGTTTATTGTCTGTTTTTCCACACTGGAATGTAAGCTTCATGAGAGTAGGGATGTTGCATGTTTTATTATATTCCTAGTGCCTAGAACAGTGCTTGGCATATCGTAGGGGCTCAAAGATATTTGTTGGATGAATATATGAATGACTCAAAGCTGTTCATCCAGACTCCTTGCTTCTTGTCATCTCTCCAAATGCCTCCATTTTGACTGGTGGTCACCTCTGTACCTTGAAATAGGAGGTGTGAATGACCAGTCATTTGGATTATTCCTACTAGCTCTGATAAAAGTAAGAGTTGGATAGTATTAACTACAAAAGCTTGCATTGGCTTCACAACCTTTCTGTCCTTGGTTTCATTCCCAGACTTTTCCAGGATCTTGATTTATGTTGGCAACTATAGATCTTCTAGGCCATAGCTCCATTAATATTTCCCAAATACCTGATTTGCATATTCTAAGATATTCATAATTTTTAAAATTGAAATTCACTTTATATTCTTAATAAGGTAACACATTATTTTATAGTACTTCTTTCCACTATCAAGCATGAACAAAAGCAAGGCAACAATGCAGGAGTGTCCCAAACTCTCTACCTTGCAAGGCTGTGGAAGAACCTTTATCTTATAGACTCAATATCTCTTATCAAGTTCCCTGGATAATGCTATTGTATTGTATTGTATTGTATTTATTTATTTAGTAATTAGGAGAAACACCAAAGATGTGCTCAGAATCATCTCTGGGCCTGAGGTGCCCACAGGCCCATCTCACAGGTATTGATGCTCCCCATGCAATCACCGTGGGTGCAGAACTGCCGAACCCGCCCGACCTGGCCAAGGCCTGGCCTCACAGCCCTGTTGGTGGTTCCACCTAGAGAGCTCCTCATCTTACCGTGTCTTTCTTCAAACCGAGCTTCTGTGTCTCAGTGAATTGCACCTGCAGCTCCTGCAGCCGCCTCTGCAGGATGACGACCTCCTTATCCTTCCTGTCCACGTGGGCAGAGGTCTCCTCCCGCAGCCCGTGCAGGTCCAGCTCCAGCTTCATCATGTCTACCACGGGATGAGGCAGAGCGCTTCTTGCTCAGACATGGGTTCTGGCTTCCTCTGGCTCCCCTGCCACAGCCCACCAGCCCCGCCCCCTTTACCCTTCATGATGTTTTTCTTTTGTTCCGACACAGCTTCCAGCTCCATGCGCAAGTCCTTCACGAGGTTCTGGTACTCCTCCACGTGCAGGCACTGGCTGTCTTTCTGCTCCTGCAAGTGCTTCAGTATCTGGGCAGATGGAAGAAGGTCAGGGCAGGATGAGGACATGGGGGAAGAATGCTTTCTAAAATGCTGAATATCCACAACAGGCAAATAAATCCGTAGGGTAGAAAGTAGGGTAGTGGTTGCCAGGGGTTGGGCGAGGGAGGATGGGGAGTGACTGCTCATGGGTATGTGTTTCTTTTTGGAGTGATGAACATGTTCTGGAATTGGTGGTGATGTTGCCTAACTCTGTGAATATACTAACAGCCACTGAGTGTACACTTTACATGATGAATTTTATGGTCTGTCAATTACACCTCAATTTTAAAAACAGGAAGAGAGAATTAGAAAGAAAAGGATGTGGCAGATTTCTCACACTCACATGGAATGTACACAAAAGAAGCCATTTCTTCCTCCCTGCAACAATCAATGTCATTGATAGAGCATCTACTATGTACCAGGCACTGTTCTGGGTGCTGCAAACAATACAGACGCAAAGCTTTGCCCCCATGGACCTGACCTTCTGGTGGGGCGAGACAGACAAAGAGCATAATAAGTAATGACCTACAGAAAATGTTCAAAGTTGATAAAAGCTATGGAAGAAACAAACAGAACAGCAAAAGGGGAACGGAGAGGATGGGGTGGGGTGGGGATGTGGGGTTGCCATGTTAAATAGGATGGATTGGTTGGCCTCACTGAGAAGGTGGCCTCTGTGCAGGGATTTGATGGCGGTGAGGTATCTGAGGGAAGAGTTTTGCAGACAAAGGGACTAGCCAGTGACGAGGCTTCAGGGAGGAAACATGGAGGAAGCCATGTCATTACAGTGGAGCGAGTGATGGGGAGAGGAAGAGATGAGGTGAGGACGTCAGGGGTCAGTCACATCACTTGGGGTTTGTATTTCCTCAGCAGGAACTTTGACTTCTACCCTGAAGGAGAGGGGAATGGGCTGTAACCAAGAAAAGGCAGGAACACGTACATGAAGGAGCTGAGAAGGGGGGCAATGAATTGTCTGGGCATCAAGGAAGGCTGGGAGGAGATAGTTACGTGATTTCAGAGTTGACAGTGAGGGAAGGCTGCAGCAGGAAGACAGGAGACTGCTGGAGCAGTACGGGGCAGCCATCATATGACCCGGGTGTGGGCAGCGCAAGGACTCGAAGGGCCAGGCTATGCCCGGCCAGCAGAGCAGGAGAGGACCTCCAGCATTAACTGTGATGTGAGTGGTTCCATTCCTAACAGAATAGCCAGGTATTCAACGTGAAGACTTTGAATAGAATACAGAAAGTGGCGGGGAAGATACACTCTGTTTCTTGGGAAAGCATCATTTTAAAAAATGAAGAGTTAAAGAGGAATTAGTATTTAGTGAATATAGAGTCTCAGTTTTGCAAGATGAGAAAGTTCTAGAGATTTGTTGCACAGCAATGTGGAGATACTTAACACTACTGAACTGTATGTTTAAAAAAAAGTGGTAATAATGGTAAATTTAATGTCATGTTTTCACTACTCCAAAAAAAAAAAAAGTGAATGGAGAAAGAAAGACATTTTTCAGAAAAAAATAAACCAGGAGTGTTATGAGATCTTGCTGTAGGTCAGGATGTAAATAACATGGATCTGACCTTTAAAATACATATTGACAAATATTATAATAACTCTGCATATTGCCAGGTGGGTACTAGACTTATGGAGGGGTGGGGGACCTCTTCATAAATGATATCAATGTCTAACCACTATGCTGTACACCTGAAACTAATATAAAATAACACTGAATGTCAAGCATAATTGAAAAATTAAAAAATAATAAAAAAATAAAGTAAATATTGACAGATGTCCAAGGAGGAACTCCAAAGTTCAATATTGATCCCTCATTCATTCATTCAAGCTTTCTGGGATCAGAAAGTCCTGGAAAGAGAAGAGTTTCCACTCTCTCGCTAGGGGACCCTTTGGAGAGCTCCTGTGTATTGTCTAGTCTCTCTGCCACCCCTCTTTGCCCCTATTTCAGCATCTGCAGGCGGCCCTCACCAGCCCACAGCCTGGCCTCATGGGGCAGGCTTTGCCTTGTACGTCAAGTTCAGGCACCACTTGCCTAGGAGGGGACATAACCTAGTTTTTACTGTTGGTTGGTAAAATCTTGCGATTTATTTACATGATTTAAATGCTTATTCATTATTAGAATCAACTTTTGAGATGGCTTTGAATTTTGAAACCATCAAGTTTTCAAAAAACGAGAGTGAACTTAAATTAATAATCTTCCCTAAATTTGCTACTTTTCAACTCTAACCAGAAACTAGAAGACTGGAATGGTCCTTCTGAATCTAGTAAGCTTATAGGAGTCTTGTTTAGGTATACTGTTGGAAGTGCATTAAGAGGAAAGTGCAATTCCTAAATTCAATTCCAAAATTCCAATCTAATGCTGCCAGACACACTTGCGGCTTGGCATATATTATATACAGTATCCTTGTGGCAGGGCCAACCAGAGTCACACAAATTTAATGTAAAATTTAAAAATAAGCAGGAACACCCAGAAGCAAACCCAAATTGGCCTGACTCATTAGGCACAAATAAGCAAAAGTTCTCCTACCTTTTTGATGTCTTCACAATCTTCTGAGGAGCTAGGAGGATGTCGGTGGGTGGCCGTATAAGAAGCAAAGTCTGCTTGTAATTTTATCAAAGCCTCTTCACGCTCCAAAACCTGCAAACAGGCACAGGTCAGTTATGGTGCATGATCAATATAACGTGTTTATTACTGAGTGCTGTTTTAGCAGGGTGTTCCTTTTATCAGCCTAAGATTGTGGTAGCATTGTATAATTCATCATGCACTTCCTGTGGGGTTGGTATGTGAAAGGAATTACGTACTCAATCTTACATTAAAGTTCACTAAGGCATAGACAATGATTTGTCTTAAGTCTGTCAGTGGCCACATTTTGGACTCCCTCCTGATCCTCTGTGTGGTCCAGTTTATTAGGCAGAAGAAGGCTCTTTAGAGACTGTGATGGAAAGATGCAACTAATCTATCAGAAGATGGGGTTCAAAGTTCAAGAACTAAAGAAGAAAGTTTTTTTACGGGATGGGTGAATGTGTACGTACTTTTTTTAAATTAAAAAAAACATGAAATTTTTGTTCTTGCTTGTTGAGAATAATTCAAAAAATTCAAACCTAAGCATCAAAACTAAGAAGTGAAAACTTTCTCTCCACTTAGTCTCCCCTCTCTCACTTATTCTCCCCTCTCTCACTTTCAATAAGTGGGAGGGGGCACTACTGGCAATTTCCAGGATATACTTCTATTTCATGATCAAAGACGTTAAAAAAACAAAGGTGGAATTAAACTATGCATAAGATTCTGCAACTTACTCTCATCAATATATCACAAGCATCCTTTCAGGTAGCCCTTACAGATCTGCTTAATCCATTTCCTTGGCTGCATATTATTCCATAATATGGATATCTCTAACGATTTCTCAATCACTTTCACAACTTCCCTACTGATGGGCACTTACGTCGTTGTGTGAAAGATTTTAAGTCTCTTTACAATCTTGAACTCAGTGTGGGTTGAGGGGATGTATACCATGGAGAATACGAACAAAAGGCAAGAACAAGTATATCTAAGACATTTGAGGAGTCTTGGTGAAAGAGATTACTTTAGGTGACCCTTTTTTTCCTCCTGGCATTATTTTGGGTGTCTCAGAAAAATGTTCTAGAAGAAGGCACTTACCAAAGCGTTACTGCAGGCTAGCTTATTTCGAAGTTCCTGGATTAGATCGTCCTGGTCAGAGACCTTTTGCCAGACTTCAGACAATCGTTTCAGGGTCTCCTGATGCTCTTGAATCATGCAGGAAGAAGTGTATATACGCACCTTTGAATGATCACCCTTGTTCTCAGGTTCCTGGGATATTTAAAAATAATGGGTGGTTTTGTTCGTAATTTTTGAGTTAACTTCAGAATATTATGAGCATGAAAAATATCTAGACCTATATTCTACAAGTTTATGTTCATATATGTGAATCATAACTTTCTTAACAAAAACAAAGTTATCAAGTATATACACATGGTACAAAGTTCAAACAGTTCACGAGAGAATACCCTGAAAAGTCAATCTTCCTCCCACGTGGCCTCTGTGACTCAGGGCCCCTCCTCCATCACAGTCTTCAATACCAGTGTTGTGGGCAATCTTTCCAGAAATATTTTATGCATTTATGTATATGTATATAACCTGCTAATTTTTTCCCTACACAAATGAAAGTCTTGTACACACTATTCTAACCATTGTGTTTTCCCTTGACAATTTATTTAGGATATTTTCCATATTGTTACTTGTAGATCTGTCTTACTAAAAATTAATTTCAAATTGCATGGTAATACACATATATACTATCTTTCTAAAACATTGTAACATTACAGGCAAGTCTAAATTTCTCTTTGTCCATCACCTCTAATCCCATACTCACTATATTCTCCAGAGATGACAATTTGTGCATAGCCTTCTAGAACTTTATACATTTACATACATATAAGTGAAACCATAGACTGCAGATAATATTATATTGTCTTGTTAAAACATGAAAATATATTTTTTCATTTTACAAGATGTCTTAGAATTTATTCATGTTAGTACATGTGCTTCTATCTTGTTCTTTTAAATTGCTTTTAAGTGTGTTTATACAGTTTCCAACTGATGGGATATGTTGCTTCCAAGTTTTTTCCCCCTAAAACAAAGGTGAAATGAATGTTTTTGCACATAAATATTTGAGTATCTTTTCTGGTATATGTGTAGATTAAATTCATAGGACTGCTAGGAACTATTTAAAACTTTGATAGATAATGCATAATTGTCTTTCAAAGAAATTGTACCACTTGACACTCAGTATGAGTATGCCTGTTTTCCTAGAACAATTTTTAAAATGTCTTTTCCTAGATCATCTGAAATCACACACAAATGTTACTACCTGCTCATTGGTCTGCACTAATAATGAGGTAAACTGATGCAAATTAAAAAAAAAAGGGCAAAGAGTTCTAGTTTTGATGGTAGGTCCTTTCTCTATTAATCTTATTTCCCTAACTGGGCTTTTTCAGGCAAAGTGAGGTATAGTTCATGTTCACTGAGCATGAAAGCTGCCCATGAGCAAGCTGTAGGAGGGTTAGTCAGAAGTCTAAAATTGACCATAAATAATGTTCTTATAAATAATTTAGTGCATAAATGGGCAAAGGAATGGAAAACAATAGGAAAGTTAAGAAAAAGGAAGAAGATATCTACAGGTTTTAATATTTTCTTAATGCTATAGAATGACAAATAGAAATTAATTTAAAGTGACAGAAGTAAAATTTCCTAAATTGTAGAAAAATGTAGATCTTCGAAGGGTCAGTTAAGTGTTGAGAGGTTTAATTAAACATAAATTAAAAATCTCTGAGCCTAAAAGCCTCCAGAGTTCAAAGATAAAACAGCTAACTTATGAAAAACAAGAAACAGATTGAGATCTAACAATTCCTGTTTAACACTGCATGGCATAAGACAATGCAGTAATATTTTCAAAGATTTAAAGGAAGGTGCTTTTGAAAGTTTTTATATTGAGCCAAAGTAGCATTCAAGAATGGTAGCAAAAGAAATCTTGTTCAGACATGGAAATATTGAGTAGTTTTACCACCCACAGTTGTTTGTGGAAGAATTAACAGGGAATTATTACAGCAAAAGGAAAAGTACAAAAACACAGAAGAGGTGGAGTATACTGCTGAGTAATGAGTAAAAGTTTATTGTATTTGTAATCTTAAAGAAATAAACATTTTATATGTTATATAACAGTTCCAGAGATTAAAAAAAAAGAGAACAGTTTTCCAACTCATTTATATTAGGGAAGCATAATCCAGACTCCACTATGAGATGACAGTACAAAAATCGAATCCATCAAACTAATCTTATTTCTGAAAATAGATGCAAAAACATTTTTTTTAACAAATTTAGTATAGCAGTTCATTATAACATAATGATATATTATGATATATTATATTATTATTATAATATATCATAATATATCATGATCAAGTAGGGTTTATTCCAGGAACATAACGATTGTTCTATAAATGAAAATCTACTAGCTTAATCCTCTTCATTAAGGGAAAAAAATCTATGATTACCTAGATAGATGGCAACAAAATCTTCTGATTAAATTCAACATTCATTCCTGATAAAAATTCTTGTTATAGGTAGTCACACCTTCAGCTTTAAAATAAAATATTAACAAGCAGCCAAGAACAGATACTGTATTTAATAGTGAAATACTAGAAACATTTCATTTAAAGTAAGGAGCAAGGCAAGGATGCTATAATTCTACCCTGTTATGGAGGTCCTGGTCAGTGTGATAAGATGGAAAATAAGTTGTACAAATGTTGAAAAGGAAGGCAATTTAGAAAAATCCATGACAGTCAACTGAAAAAATCGGGTAAAAGAGCAAGATAGAAGTTTTCCTCTACATCAGGAATAATTAATAAAATTAAGTGAGGACCTTATTTGTAAAACCAATAAAACTTTAATGTATCTAGAAATAAACTTAGGAAGAAATATTTGAGACATGTAAAGTGTAAAATGTTCCTGAAGGACACACGAAAAAACATGAATAAAAGTAGAAGCATGTCATGTTCCATAGGGTATGCTAATTTCCCCCGAATTAATATGTAATTTGAATGTAAGTCAACATAAATCTAAATTTTACTAAGAAAAGACATATAAAAATGGCCAAGAAATATTTGAAAGTAAAGAACAATGAAGGAGGACCTGCCCTGAAAGAAGCTATCAAAACATGCTATCTGTTTACATCACTAAATAACTTTGACCCTGGTGCAGGAACTGGCACCAGGGTCAAAAAATAACAGTGTTCAGAAAAAGCCATAGGTACAGAAGAGTCAGTATATTTACTGTGTCAACACTTCAGTAGGAAAAGGGCGGGATGTTCAGTAAGTAGAGTTGGGACAACTGAAGATCCATTTTGATAAATATAAAGTATAGCCTTATCTCATTATGTATGCATGAAATATAAGTAGGTCAATAAATAAAATTTCCAGATGGACTAAAGATAAAACATAAAAAAAAAAAAATTAGAAAAGTGCTAAAAGAAAATACAAACTTTTGTAATCTTGGGGGTAGAGAAGACCTTCCTAAAGTAAGGCATAAAACCTAGAATCTATAAAGAAGGATTGAAAGATTCAACTCCATAAAAATTAAAGATGTCTGTATGGTGAAAAATACCATTAATAAAATAAAAAACTACAAACTGGGGGAAACTATACCATATGCAATGAAGCATTATTACTTGTAATATATTAAGACATTCCTATCAATCAATACAAAAGAGACTAAGAACCTAATAAAAATAGGTTAAGGATTTAAATCACACATCCACATGATATACTTACGAATAGTCCTCAATACTTTATTAGTGTGGTGGATGCTGTGATGTGCCTCCCAAGCCCCCTTCAGCAATAAAGGAGTTACTCCTCCAGCTCCTGGAGTGCTGCCCTAAGACAGCCCCTCAGGTGTCAGCCCTTCTTGGGGATTGTCTGGACAGAAGAAAACTTTTGCTTAAAGTTTTATCTCCCTAGGGATAACACATCCATAGCTGATCAGCAAGGACGTGCAAAGGCCAGTCCCTTCTCCCCAGTTTAGGACCACGGTGAAGGTCCATCCGGCCCCAGAGCATCCCATGGAGTTGGCTGAGGTCTTTGTTGGGACTGCATCACAGCTCAACTTTTCCCTCTGCGCTACCCAGCTTCCAGTGGCTTCCTTTCACAGGTGTTAGTACCAAGAGCTCTCTCTAAAAACGTCCTACATGCTAATCTGTCTCAAAGTCTCCCTTCTGGAGAAGCCAATCCACAACTATTAGAATTAAAGGAAATAAAAATTATAATGAGAAAACCTGTTGTGTTTTCATCCATCAGTTTAGTACACCTTAAAAAGACTGAAAATATATAGAGCGTGGGGAGATAAACTTGCTTGGTTATTATAGATAAAAATGTAAACTGATAGAACCTTTTTGGTACGAAATTTAGAAGTATCTTTGACCATTAAAAATAAGCATATCCTTTGGTCTAGGAGTCCCACGTCAGGAAATTACCCCATAAAAATGAGGATGTTCCTTACAGCTTGTTTGTAACAGACAAACAGGTCAGGAGATGATATAGTCAAACTATAGAATACAAGGTAGTAAATAAAAGAAATTAGGATACATTCAAAAAGCAAGTTGTAAAATCACATTTATAAAATGACCTATTTATGTAAAAAGAAAATCCTGACTACGTATATGTGTAACTATACAGTAACAGGCTAGAGAAGATTCCCAACACATTACCGTGTTTCCCTGAAAATAAGACCTAGCTGGACAATCAGCTCTAATGCGTCTTTTGGAGCAAAAATTAATATAAGACCCAGTGTGGGGACAGAGTCCGAGAGAGCAGTTTCCAGGCTCTCGGCCTCACGTGGAAAGGTGCTGGCTCAGGTAGTAGATGGTCAGCAGCTGTGACTAGTTGGCCATCAGCTGTTACCGGTTAGTCAATTAGCCACTGATGTAACTGCCACAGCTACACTAGGGGGTTGGTTGGTTGGTGGAGAAGCGGCCGGCAGATTGCAGCTAGCAAGTGGGGTTGGTGGTTGGTTTGCAGAGAAGTAGATGGCCGGCTGTGGATCATGTGGCTCCTGCTTCCTGTGTCTCCAACCCAGCCGCCAGCGAGACTATAGTGGTATGACTCTCCTATCTATGGCTCCGTGGGTGTTCCCTTTTGGCCTCACCATGGCCTGCGTTCTTATGCGGGGAGCCGGACTAGATATCCTGCGTGACACCCGGTATTATATTATATTATACTATACATTATATTGTAAGACCTGGTCTTATATTATAGTAAAATAAGACTGGGTCTTATATTAATTTTTGCTCCAAAAGATGCATTAGAGCTGATGGTCCGGCTAGGTCTTATTTTCGGGGAAACACAGTAGTTAAGTGATTGCCTGGGGTAGAGTAGAGTGGAGGAGGCTGAAGATGGACTTTCACATTTAATCTCCACACTTTTGTCTAGAGAGCCTAAATCGTATAACTTGTGTAATTTAAAAAAGCAACTAAAAAAAAAGAGAAAACAAATTCAGGCAGTTTAGCTCTTCTTTCCCGTTGCATGGCTTTCTCCTCCTGATCCTGAGTCATGATTTGCATGAGTCCTGTAAACTGGAACAGCCCCTCACAAGCTCCCCACGAGAACATAGAGATTTCAGAACTCATTTGGTAATTGCCTTTCTGCCTTACTTGAAGTGGTGGCTTTTTATATTAATGAAGGGCCTCAAAATTCCTAAGAAACAATCTTAAAGGAGATGCGAAGGCTGGACATTCGAAGCGGAGGGCTACAAAATTCAAGGGAAGCAATGACATCTGGTTGAAAGTCTGGGTTTCCAGTGGAGGAGGCCGGGACTGTAACAGCTGCTGGGTGCAGTGCTCTAGATTAAGTCTTACCTGAGCGATGATGCCACTGAGCTCCCCTTCCAACATCTTCACTTGGCACTCCAGTAACTCAATGTTGCTCAGGGAGGTCTGGTATTTATCCCTGTAGAGGTTTAAGCTCCTTTCTAGGGAGGCGATCTTGTCCCCGGCCAAGGCGAGTTGCTCCCGTGCCAAATGCAGCTTCTCTCCTGTGTTCCCGTTATGATTTCCAATTTCCTCCTCATAGAGAATCACCTGTTGGTGTAGGAATGCAATCACATTGAACCCGCAGAAACCTCTAATGAGGAAAGGATATGGCTGTTAGACCCCATGCACAGAAGTCTCTTATCTTAACTCATTTCAAGGAACACAGATACAAAGAACAGGCCCAGCACAGATCTGAAAGCTACAATATATAATATCAGAAGGTTAAGGATTAGAAATAAAAAGAGACTGGCCTATTTAGATAGTAAGCTTTCTAAAGGCAGGGACCATTTCTGTGTCCCATTCTGCCTGGCATGTATAATAGTAAGAACTCAATAAAGACTTGTTAGTTGATTAATAGGAATAAATTTGTATAGTTTCATTTTTGAAAGGGCTTGAAATGCCAGGATTCTTTCTTTCCTAGGGAGTCTCGAGAGGTTTAATTTAGAAAATGTAGAGCATCTGGTGCACCCAGGGCCATGTCAGCAAAGTTCCCTAGTGAGAGTGGAGGAACATGACCTAAAGTTTCTCTGGGATTTGTACGATCTTTATTTAGATTCTTTTTCTTTCTAATCAATTAATTAGCCCACCGGCTGACATATTTATTGAATGCTCATGAGCAACGTCTTGGGTGCAGAGGTGCTATATTCCTATAAGACAGCGCATCCTCACTCAGAGTTTACAAACTCGTACAATTTGGCGGAGAAACGATTTAAAAGGAGCAAACAACTGTACATTGTGGAGCGCGCTGGATTGTACAGCTTGAATTACATGTATTGAAGGAGTGAGAGCTGGAGGGTTACCCAGGAAGACGTAATTTCGGTTTACATAGATCAGCGCAGAATTCGGAAAGGACATGTTCTATTGGTCTAAGCTAATTACACTTGTTGTCTGCCTTTCGAGATTCTTCTTAGGAAAGGATCATCTAGTTCGGGGTGTTTATTAGGTAAGGAGAAGAGAAAAGGAATATTTTATATTCAAATTTTTATAACAGAAGCTGTTAGTGGCCTGCTCATATCCCCTCAGCACTCACCATTCCTTTCTCTGCTCCTTTCCCATCCAATTCTTTTAGCTAATTCTCATTAGCCATAATATTCCCCTTTAAAAAAATTCTATTTTCTATAAGGCCCCTCATGGAGCCCCTGGAGTTAGTCCTTGAGCAACAGCACCACCCAAGACAGTCCTTGGAATTTTATCTTTAAAGGCAAAGCAAGCAATGCCAGGGGAGGCTGCCTGCCCCATCATTTACCGCTGCTAGTGCTACCACTGCTCAAATGGTTTCACTTCTGTAGCTTTAGTGTTTGGAATTTACTTGGGATTCCACAAGGATGCTGCTCTCTGGTTTAAAAAATACTACCCTGGGTCATGAATAGAAATGAATGTCCACAATATACTTAAGCTAACTCTGAATGATCTAAAATTCCAGTCTGAAAAAATAACCCATCTGGTGTTCTCAATGATTGATTCAGACTGAATTTATATATTACCAAAACCTGGTTTTTCTGAAAATGATTCATTTAATGGACCTTATGCCTTTTGTATAACCCTCAGAGACCTAGAGTCTTTTGCATTTAAATTGCAACGGTAATAGAATGGAAATGATGGACTTTCACGCACATAATACACACACAAATGCACACACACACACACATACACACACACACATAAATGCTGGAGCCCTCACCTAATTATGCCATTCTGTTTAGTTCCCTCTGCTCAGCTTCAAAAAAATCAAGAATGAAAGAGGGAAAGTTGATAAAGCCTGCTCAAGATGTTGCGAAGCTCTCCTCTGTAAGTCCAGTGTTTGTTTTCTAGTAGGCTTGGCCTGATTTCTGTAGGTACATGGGCATATGGGACCTTTCCACAGTAATTCTATCTATACCTCATCTTCTTTCAGTTTGCAGTGATGGTGAAGAAGAACCAGGTCGGAAGTCTGCTTCTCTAGGACGGATTGATACTGCAGGAGGGAACAGTAAGAAGTCTGCAACTCCTCTGTGCGGAACTCCAGTTCTTGCTGAAGGGCCAGCAATTTTTTCTTGAGTTGTTGGAGTTGTCTCAGATGACACTGTTTGCTGGGCTCAAACTCCATCTGTAATTCCTCGAATGCTAACGCTTGTTTCTTATTCTGCAACTGAGATAAAATATACAGAAAAGGCTTCAGATTGTCACTAAGAATGCATTCATTCTTTGATTTTTTTTCATTTGTTCAATCGTTCACATCCATCTATCCATCCTTTTATCTTTTCATGTACAGAGCACTTATTAAACATTTCACTCTATTCACAATGAAACATCACTTCATATTTCTACTCTATAAAAATTTAAAAGAAGAAAAACAACATAGTCCTTTCCTACTATTTATATCTACCATTCCTCTTATTTAGGTCAGAAGCAAAAACATACACATAAAAGACCTAGAGAGTAGTATAAAGATACACGCAATAATAGGCTTATGTTTTGTCTTCACATATAAAGATAACACAATTGACCTGGAAGGTAATGGATTTCTGGTCATGGTTCTTGGACTAAACTCGATTATTAAAAACGCCCATATAAAATGGTAAACTCTTGGGTAGGCTCTTGGGGAAACAGCTTTCTGAAATGGTGGGAAATGGGAGGCAGAGATATTGTTCAGGCACATCTGGGCACTGACTGTCTCCTGCTCCTCAAGGAAGATACATCTTTGCAGATGCTGAGTGTGTGTGTGTGTGTGTGTGTGTGTGTGTGTGAGAAAGAGAGAGAGAGAGAGAGAGAGAGAGAGAGAGAGAGAGAGAGAGAGAGAGAGAATCTCTCTCTGCCAATCCACAATACATCTGAAATGCTGCTGTAGCCGTCGTACATATACATTCATTCATTCATTCAATAAACATATGTTGAGCATCTACTTCGTATCAAGTATTCTGCTTGAAAGACACACCCCTGAGTTGTTTATCAAGTACAGTTGAGATCTTTGCACTGATGTGTCTACATTTTCTCACCCAATATCCCTGATGACATGTGAAAGAGAGGTGGATGAAGAGGGGGGCCTGTGGGTATCCCTTAACTCCTGTCTCTGTTTATTATCCTCCTATTCATTCTTTAAAATCCTGTCCAAATCCTGCTCTCCTTCCCATTTTCCCTGCAAAGATGTCTTTGCAGCAATACCATAGACTTTACTGGTATGTCCAGTACTACGGCGTTTCATATTCTGCCTTACATTATAATGCTGTCTATGCATCTTATTTTGTAAGTAGATTATAAACCCCTGGAGGGCAGGGGCCATGTCTGCTCCTATAGGGCCTAGATTAGAGAATCATTCACGGCTAGGTATTGAAAGAGAGAAGGAAATGAAATAGAGAATAAGCAATGTCATTGGTTCCCAAGAATTTGAGCCTGTGGCCTTGGCCACATTTAACAGAGTGCTTTCAGACTTTAAAAAAATAAGCTTTTTTTTTTTACTTTATATATCATAAAATTCAACCATTGTAAGTGTACAATTGAATGATTTGTAGCAAATGTATAGAGTTGTGTGATGGTGATCACAATCCAGTTTTAGAACATTTCCATCACCTCAAAAAATCCCCTCATGCCCATTTGTCACTTCTGTTCTCACCCCAGCTCCAGGCAACCACTAATCTGCTTTCTGCCTCTATGGATTTGCCCTTTCCAGACATTTCCTATAAATGAAATTGTACAAAATGTCATCTTTTGTGTCTGGCTTCTTTCACTTAGCATAATGTTTTTGAGGTTCATCCAGGCTCTAGCAAGAATCAGTATTCTGTTCTTTTTTATTGCTGAATAGTAGGAATATACCATCTTTTGTTCATCTGCTGACCAGTTCATCTGTTGATGAATATTTGGATTGTTTAAAGATGCCATGAATATTAACATAGTAGCTGTTGTGTAGATATGATCTTTTCATTTAATTTGTTTAGCAAATGTTATGGTACACCTACTATGGGTTGAGCACTGTACCAGCTAGGTAATGGGGATACAGAAGTTTATAAAACAGAATCTCTGCATCCATGGAGTTTGCATCTAATCGGGGGTGGGGTAGAAAGGGGGTGGCAAATTAAACAAGTAAATTATATAGTGTGTTAAAAGTGCTATGGAGGAGAGTGAAGAGGGGGAGGGAGATGAGAATGCCAGGATGGAAGCAGCTGCAATTTTGAATTAAGTGTTTTCATGGAGGACCACATTGAGAAGGCGACGTTTGAGCGAGGACTTCAAAGAAGTCGGGAAGGAGCCTGGTGAGAACCTACAGCAGGAGCACTCTGGGGAGAGAGAACAGCAAGTGCGAAGGCCTGGAGGTGGAAGGATCCCAGTGGTGTTTGAGGAGCCACTTTGTTTTGGCTGGAGCAGACACAGAGTAAGGGGGACAGTGGTGCCAGATGAGGTGAGAAAGGAGAAGGGCGTGAAGTCCTTTAGGGCCATATATGACATTTTAAAGACTTTAACTTCTTTCAGGGAGATGAAAGACCATTGGAGGGTACTGAGCAGAGGCGTGGTATGACCTTTTTTAGATGTTACAAAGGACATGCTGGCCGTTCTATTGAATATCAACTATAGGGAGGCAGAAGCAGGGAGACCAGTGAAGAGGCTATTGCAAGAATGCAGGAGGAAAAGGATGATGGCATGGACCAAGGTGGGAGAAGTGGTTTGATTCTAGATCTATTTTGAAAGTAGAGCCCACAGGATTTGCTGCTGTGTTAGACGTGGGATGGAGGGAGATGATGGTCATCCAAGGCAGGATGACTCAAAGGTTTTGGTCGGAGTAACTGGAAAGATGGAGTTTTAATGAGATTAATTAAGAGCTGGGACCCAAAAGAGAGAAAAACTAAAGTCCAGCTCAGAACCAGAAAATCAACAGCTGATTGTGTCAGTTCAATCTGATTTACTCTTTCTGGCTCTCCAGGAAGTTTATTTCACCCTTGATGCCTCAGAATAGAGAAGACAGACAAACTGGACCATGATGGTCACCAGGCAAAAGAAATCATAGGCAAAGACAAGCTGAACTCTTGGCCTGAATACTCAGTGTATGTGGCTGGGGGAAAGTTCATGAGATTTCTTTCCTGAGCCAAACAAAGCTGACTTTTGTATTTACTTTGTATAGCTATAATTTCCAGCATTTATGTTAAATGTTTTTAGTTAAGTGCTTTCATTCTATTCAAGATAAGAATGTTGTTCTCACACCTTGTCTGTGAATGAGGCTCAGAAAGAAGGGACTTGGGAGTAGTGTGTGTGTGTGTGTGTGTACATTTCTAGGAGCAGGTTCTCAAGAGCTCAAATTCTCTATACAGGTAAACTGGGTTGGGGAGCTACTTGGAAAAAGACATGGTCACGAATAAGTACTTAATGTGGATAAAACTGAAGCAAAGGAGTTAACATTCTGGGGCAGTTTTGTCAGAAGGGCTTATTTTAGTGAAGCAAATACCCAATAAAATCCTTATCAAAATTTGCCAAAATCCTGGTTCTCTTGCCTTTGTTGAAGGTAACTGATCCCTGAGTAGTAGGACACTAGATTCCTGGTCCTGTACGCTTGTGTGTAACTGTTGATTTGGACCTGCCTCTCCATTGCTGCATGTGGATGACCAGTTGAAAACTAATCACGGTCTCCTTTTGCATGTTCTTTCTTTGCTTCCCTTTATTCCCATGTCCCCATTTTTCTTCATTACCCCCCAAAAAATGAGAGAAGTGCTCTTCTTTTAAAAGAAGTCAAACTCTTTCTTCAGAGTTTCCCCTTCTAGTGGGTGGTTCATCATCTGTACTTAGGTATGTTCATAGTTGTTCTGTGGCTTTAAAACCTCTTGTGGATAAAGAATGTCTTTTCCTGTGTGTATAAAGCTTAGCAGCCTGGCAGTGAGACTGGGAGAACTGTGAATAATTTCTCTTCCCCAGAAGTCATGTTGAATCTTCTGGGTTTAATTATGGTTTGAGGTAACATGATGGACCAACCAGATGATGAGAGATCACCCAAATCTTCCAGTGCAGGGCAAACATAGCACCTGTCCTAATTTATGTGGTTATAAAGATCTAAAAATTGCTCATATATGAAGAGACACTAGAGTTTCCTTGGATGAGAATTTGCACACTATAGATACCTATGGGTTTAGAAGAAACAAATTTCAAAGACTTGGAGAAATGCCTAGACTTATTTGAGACCTATTAAATTTCAACTTATTTATCCTCAAGTATTCAAAAGATTATTTTTCTTAATTCTAAAAGAATAGAAAATCACATGCTATTGATTAAGCCTTCATTTCACTTATATGTGCCAAAGAGCAGTATCATAAATGAACTAATGCATTTCCTATTGCTTCTTTGTCTTCTTTTTAAAGTTTTCTTTCTACTGAAGAAATAGATATTTTATTAGATTCTTTTCTGACCTTTAAATTAGAATCTGTAGAGAATGAACAAGTTGGAAATGATTTTATGGAAGTAACATTAGTCCTTAGAATGATTATCCAGAGTTGGACATGATTCTGGAGGCCATCTGGTCCACCAGGTTTCTCAGATTTTTATCCAGGCTTCAACTGTCTTAAAATATGGAGAGCACTGGTCACCTGTAGGAATCTTTTTCAATATTTAGTCAACCTTTTAGCCCTACTTATGGTCAAAGAGATTACAGCTATTGCTCCCTCCTTGCCTATGTGGCCACTTGATCACAGAAGGAAATTAACTGGCCTGGCATGATTTGCCTTTTGAAAAGTCACGTTGGTTTCCACCCAATACTTTGTGCTTTTCAAGTTGATGCTAATTGATTGATGTTAAGTTCTATATTTTCCCTGATATTGAAGTTAAGCTGACAGGTCTATAATTACCAGGATTGTCCTTTTTTCCCTTTTTAAAAAGATGAGCACTTCATTTACCCTTTTTCAGTCTACAGGGACTTTCTTTATCCTCTTGAGTTCTCAAAAATAATCGCTAGCAGCTATGTAATAACACCTGCCAATTCTTTAAGTACTCTTCCAAGTATGTCATCAGGCCCTGCTGATTTGCCTAAAGCTGGATTTTCAGAATACTTTTTAACCCTTTTTATTCCTCATTCTAGTTTGCACTGACTTTCTTCTGTCTCAGGTAGGCATTGCTCAGATAACCAGATCCCTGCTGATTTTTTTCTTCATTTAAGAACTGAAAGTCTCATCTTTTTCCAGTCATTGTCATGAACTTCTTTCCCCTTCTTTTTTGAGGTGTTGAGATACTTTCCTTGTAACTCCGGTTTGGCCTTAGACCACTAGATGGGTTGGTTTATCTGTTACATTTTATATTTTCTACACATTGCATTTCTTGTACTTCCTTGAATGAAAAACTCTGTGTTTAAGTGACCTGCATTTCTTTTGGATGCATCTTTGTGGTTTAGACCTTCTCATCAGTGATCTCTGCTTACCAGAGATTCACTTTTTAAAAAGATGAACTATTTTGAAATAATTTTAGATTTTCAGAAAATTGCAAAAGTAGTACAGGCAGTTCTCCTAATGTTAACAGTTTACATAACCATAGTACATTTGTCCATACTAAGAAATTAACATTGGTAGGTGACTATTACCTAAACTAATACTTTATTTGGACTTTACCAGATTTTGACTCATTTTTTTGTTTTTATTTTGTTCCAGGATCTAATCCCAGAACCCTCATTGCATTTAGTAGACTCAATTAATTATTTTCATTCCCAATGATTCAAAGTGATCTCTGTGCTATTATTTCTATCAAGAATCTATTAATCTTTACATATTCAACTAATTACTTTTATCTGCAGAAATCAAATCTGTTGCAGAGTTTTATGCTAAAAATAATGTCCTCCATTATTGTCAAGCACTTCAAAGAAGAGTTTGACAAACTGAGCCCTGAATGTTAGGGTATTCTCCCCATGCCAACACCAGGGCCAAAGAAGCCTGGGAAATTGCTCAAAAAGACCCTTCCTTTTCTGGTTTGATCATGATGATATCGCTGTTTTCCTTTTCTCCTTTCACTTCAAGGCACTCTTTTGATTCCTGGGCAGGGAGCGGACCAGAATGAAACAACTGAGTGCAAATTCAAGGAGGCTCTCAGTCTCAGAATTGAGCAAGTGCAAGGTTGGAATCTGAAGAGTGAGTGCCCTTAAATTTTGTACCCTGGGCACCTCACTTGCTTTAGCCTAGTCCCAGCTCTGGTCCTGGATTTTGGAGCGAAATGTATTCCTGATTCACAAGATCATGTCATTTTCTTTCCTCATCACCCATTCCTTGCCTGCCACTCCTTTAATTACACATAACATCTGATGTAATTTTAATTTTATCGCATAACTGTGGTCCTATATTATGACAGCCTGCTTATTTCCCCAGCTCCTTGTAGGCTAACAGTCAACATTTCAGAAAGTCTTGGATTTCTCCTTTGTTCCCGATTATATTTTCTCGTGGAAGGCAGATCTTGCAGGGATTTTCTGAGTGGATGAGTATAAGTCTACATCTAATTGTGTATTTATATGCGTAGTCTGCAATTTAAATTCCGCACTAAGTGCTAGGAGAAAAAAAGAGCCTGTTCTAAAGCTTGTTTCAAGCTGTTAGGCCTTCTTCTGGGCAATTAGTATAATAAAATGTGACTTAATACCTTTCTCCTGCCAAGTTGCCGGGTACCTTTATAAGCCACATGGCTTTTCCTGACTAGGGGAATAAATAAACTTGTGACAGCATGGTGAAAATATTCTAAAATGTTACTATTTAGAAAGAAGTAAATTATGATAATATTATTCCTGGGATCCATTTAGGAAAACCAGTGGATTTTTCTATATTTGTGACTTCCTGGGGAAAGGACAGCAATGCTCAGTGAGATAAGGGAGAACGGCTTTATTGGTAGCATTTTTAGGGTATTGCAGAGGAACGATTTTTGGTTTCTGTAGGGAGGTGGTAAATCCTGGGAGAGCACTAACAGACACAATTAAGAGAGACCAGACCCTTGATCACAAACATTGGAAGATGGTGGTTGCTTACACAGCAGCTAAGAGGCTAATTTGGGGGCCCAGTAACAGGTCTGTGCAACCAGGACCTGCTTTATTGTCGCCAAGCACTCAAATCCCTATTTTGGAAAGGAAGACCGCGCAGTAAGGAATTCTTTGAAACCCAAAGGTCTTAGAGAGCTATGGGAAAATCTCTTCCATCTGGCCCCCCCGAGCTTGTGTGGATAAATTTAGAGACCGGTGTAAGGACCTGAGCGCTGGAGTTTCCAAAGAGAAAATCTCAGGCTGAAATGAAGTGGCCTCAGCTGATGAACTGCTTAGGCTACAGATACGTATTACTTCAAAGTCACAATTTCAAGATGATCATGCCAGGACAAGTGTTACTCAGTGTCTTTCTTGGCTTGGGCACCGCTGGACGCATGCCCTGTGACAAGGAACTGAGTGTCAAACAGCAGTAGCTTATGTGGGAGGTGATCTTAGGAGACTCAGGCAGGGGAGGGGAGAAATAAGACAAGAAAGGGCAGGAGGCTGCGAAAGGGTGTGTTATCAAGCCAGTTACCACTGCGGGTATCTGGCGCTGGGTCCCACTGAGGAACTCCAGGACAGAGCAAAGCTCTGACGGAGGGGCAGGGAGAAGGGTTATTTAACCCACCATCTCCCCATCAGTCATTGGGTGAGGACTGCTTCTCGGGGCATTAACTCTTCCACACGTCAGCTCGTCCTGTGAGTGGGTTCCTGCATCCAGAAGAAAAGCCATTGGCAGAGAACTGCAGGGGTGGCAATAAAGGGCCACCCTTTATTAAGGGCCCTTTATAATGGCAATAAATGGTGGCAATAAAGGGCCCTGCTGCACTGATGAACAGTGATACCTCCCAGCAGGTGGGATACTTGCTATTTTGGGTTGATTTAGAAGTTTGTCTAAGATCCATCAGAAGATGCTACTCTCCTTATATAACTACAATCTCAGAGGTAGATGACCTTGGAGACAGTTAGATTGAAAAATCCTGGGGGCAGGATGGCGCGCGTGTGCGTGTGTGTGTGTGGTCTGTGTATTGTGTGTATCATGGGGGGGGTGTGTTTAATTATTTCTCACTGCTTGCTGCAAAAATGCTCTTGTGGAAGAACTTTCTAGGACTGTTCCTGCCCAGGGAAGCAGAGGTGGATAGCAGTTGCTGAAACCCTTACGTGGCCGCTGTTCATCATTGCCTCCTCCACAGAGAGCTGACTCTCCTGCAAGGTCTTTCCCTGCCTCTTGCAGACATCATGCAGATTCTTGATGTCCACTTGCAGGCTCAGGAGCTTGCTGTTCAGGCTGCTCACTTCTCTGTCTCTTTCCCCCACCTAGGAAGTCAGAAAAATAAAAGCATCGATTATACGCCATCCAGAAAACGCTTGCTGTCGTTCACTTAACGGGCTGACAGAGACTTTAAATTTGCTGGAAATTTGTCCATCAACCCTCAGCTGTTATTACTCATCCCCTATAACATTTACACAGTCTCCATTTGCGAGGTGTCTGAGTGCTCCACATTACCCAGACAATTACTGATTTAATTAATCTTCACCCACTGCTGTGGATGCCTCACAGACACTGCCCCTGTTTTTCAAGAGGAAGTCAATGCCTAGAATAATTCCAGGCACCTAGTGGACTATCTATAAATATTAATGGCTCTGCCACTGATGAAATGAATATATTGAGATGTCAAATAAACTTATCACCACTCCAGTGAATCAGTGATGAAGTTGATGTGGATTCTGAAGTCTCTTAACTTTCTCTTCTCCCACTACACCAAGAGGTCTCCCTCACCTGTAAACTTAGTTCTTTTTCTTTGGACACGAACACCAACAGGAATAAAAGTAAAATCCCTGGGCTATTCTACAAGATCCCTGCCTTTGATTACGAGTGAAAAAGATTAGTCAATTACTGTTAGGTCAGAGTGGAAATTCGTGCTCGAGATCAAAATAGAGTGTGGGGCATAGCAACTTGGGTGGGGTTGGGAGTGTGGAGCTGTGGTAAGAGGGTAGGTGCTCCACGATACTAGGGTGCCGCCTTCCACTCCTAGTGTTGTGGGTGGCAACAGTGTGAAAAGAAATTAGGAAGCAGGCCTCTGTAAACCCGGCTAGTACTTTCGTCCTATCACTGTACAGGCTTTCCATAACACTTATGAAAGCATACCACCTGCAAGTTTTAGCTGTTGGAACTGATGCTGGTGCTTTTACGGTAGGTGCCTGTCTTAATGTTAGATTACCCAGAGCAGGCTCTTAGACGAGGATTCATGGCATCTATTAAAGAAGCACTCCCAAGAGAAATCAGCAAGGAAGTGGGGGAAGTAGGACAGGGAAGGGGAAGAAACCAAGCAAGGGCAGGATTTCAGACAGAGTCCTGCGGGCTGTGGCTTTAGCCTGATCCCACAGGGAACTCTGGAGTGTAAGTTACACCTCAGAGTCTGTCCTGATTAGAAGCATTGAAAGCTGGGCTGTCACACTGAGCATCAGCCAGTCAATGGCTAAGGGCAGCCTCATGGAATGTAAGCTCCCAAGGATTTCCAGCTCTCTGCTCTTAGAAGCAAAGTGACTCCAATAGCCCAATGGCAATTCTTCTAAGAGAGTTGCAGGCGCAAAGGCACACAGAAGCCATGAGTACGGCGAAATGGAAAGTGATCCAAGCAACAAGGTCCCGGCAGAATGAGGAGAGTTCTGCTTTCCTGACCCTGTAGCCAGTATCCTGTCACTATATCCCAATGACTGCTCTGGCTTCTTAAACATGTGAGCGACATAGCACACATTCCCAGGGGAGCTGGATATAGACATTGTAAATCAAGCCTTACTGGACAGGTCAGTTTAAGAGATCTCTGCACAAGACGGAGGGAGGCAGAGAATAACCATGAGAATCGGACACTGCAATGTCATAGTATTCGGAATTCAGAAGGTTTCCCAGAAGTGCAGCTGCTGTCTCAGCTGATTTATTTCTTCATTTCCATTTAGTACCTGGATTTTTTTTTAATTTTTTTTTTTTTTTTACCACTTTACAGTTTAATTAGGTTAACGGCATGGCTCTGTCATTAAAAGGATTTCATTATCTCAAAATTCTCTCTCTTCCTCTCTTTCTCCTATCCCTTGTTCCTCACTTTCAGAAAAATAACAAACTGCCCCAAGCATGTAATTACCAGTAAGACAATTACCAGGGACTCTCTTAAGAGAATATGTGTAGAGTGGCTATAAAAAGTGGTGTACACTGTTTCCTAATTAGAAAACAAAGTCCTTGACCCAACAAGAAACAACAGTTTGATTCCAGTGCTTTAAATTCCTTTACTCATGGCCGTCACATTGGGAATAGGATATGGAAGCTCACTGGGCAGTGAGACCCTAGGGATCCCCTCCCCTCTTGCCACAGGACTTCCTTTGACATCTATGAGCAGATTAGGTGACAATACAATGCCTACTCAATGGAAATGCCAAATGCCCTACACTCTTGCCTTGACGCGAATATATGCATCTTAAGGTGAGGACCTTGTCACCAGATTGTTCCAGAAGGAGCCTGGCACAAAGTACCAATGCTATGCAACGTGAACCTCTCCCAGTTAAATGATAAAGTTCCTCTCTTTCAAGACAATGAAAAAATCCCCTCTCCTACCAGTTTTGGATGTCCTCTGAGCCAAAGGCCTGCAAGCCCAATTCTGTTGCACCACTGGGACTTCAGAATTAGATCTTTAATGTAGGTGATCTCATCTAATTTGGATATTAGCATTGACTCAGAGTCTCTGAGGCAATTTCTTCGTTCATAAAATAAGAGTTTTGGAATAAATAATCTTTCTTTGAGGATTCCCTAAACCAGTTGAATAACAAATGTGTTCTGCTGGATGTCAAATGAAATTTGCTTTTGAAATAAAAATCTAACCATTCACTCCTAAGGCCAAATCATACATGGGTTTTTATTCATGAGAACAGGAGTGGAAATGCTGGGAGAGCAATAAAATGATTTCCTTGAATCACATATTATTTTTTACTGTAGGAAGTTGTAAGAAGAGGCTGTGTTCACCTCAGAACTCCAGAAAGGCAAGTGTTTCTGAGGTTCCAGTAAACCTAATTTCTTGCTAATATCTTGTACAGAGGTCACAGTACACTATTTCCAATCCTATCTACTTTATGAAGGCTATGTTCCAGGCAGATGCCTTTTGAGTATCAGTATATAGTAGGCATTGATTTAATCTGACATTTCATCCATCAAAGCTCTATAACCAGTATTAGGGCATGAGATGAACTGAGAGTCATCATGCTGACCCTCAGGCACCATCTGATCCTGTCCTAGATCTGAAGTCATTAACGATGGCTGAAATCACAAGCCTTCGACGCTAGGTGAGTTTTCACTTACATAAACCACGCTCTCAGATACCCAGTTGTGCTTATAATGAGGTTGGAACTTGTTCATTCTGCTTGCAGGCATGTGACATCAGCAGCAGCCACTAACCACAGGCAAAACGGTGAGTGCTGATACTGCAGTTGCTACCATGCTCACGCTGGTTATTGGAAAATAGGTTATTTACTGAAGCAAATTTTCTGTATTGATTAAATGGATCGTTTTTCAAAGAGCATGCCTTCTCGAACACATATTTCACAGGATCGGAAGAAACTGTGCTCTAGGCTTCAAATTATTGACTGTAGTCTCCTGCCGTCTTGGGGGGATGCTGATGATGAACAAGTCCGTAACTGAGTAGCACTCTCAGATCCCAAGAGCATTACAAAGGTTCAAGACGGCAGCATTCCCTGGCATTTGGCATTTGAACAAGAAAGCTTAGGTGGCAGTTTCCAGAGTAATTTTGGGGTCAACCAACAACATCAGAAAAGTCATCATCTTTGGGAAATTATCTTCTTTGTCTGAGGATAAGGACAAATCTTCAACAAACTATGAAAAGCCTCTTTAACCACCGCTACCATTCAACATGCGAGAAGTTTATCGTGAGAGTCATGTTTTAAAAAGCATGCAACCTTAAAAGTTAACGTTGCTTCAGGATTTTTTACATTTCACTTGTGTAATAATAGACTTTATAGTTATCTGCAGTAATTTCAAACACTGTTATTGATATTGCTAAATTGATTCCTGAGTTTACTTTTCCATCTACAGGGGCATTGCAGTTTTTGATTGATTACTTATGATGGGAATTAATGGGCACTTATATAAGGTTTTGCCTGCGAGCCAAAATTTTGGGGTCAGTTATGTTCATATAGTGAAGATTGAGTATATTTTATTGTGTTCTAAATTCTTTTAAGAATTGGCACACTGTATAAAGTATATGGTTTAGGATACACAAGGCATATGGCAGAGGTCAGCCACCTATGGGATACAGGCCAATTTTTATTGACACTTGGAGAATGGCTACACACTTTTCTCCAATATGTCCTTGGAGAAATTATTTTACTAGAATGTAAGCTCCACAAGAACAAGGATCTTTGTCTATTTTGTTCACTGCTTTATCCCCAGCGCTTACAACAATGCATAACACATTGAAGGTGCTCTCACAATATCAGTTGAATGAAGGAATATCATTCTAGAAAATCCATGCTAGATCCTTGTTCCCTGTAGAACTTGCAGTAAATCCTGTATAGTTTCCTCCGGTAATCTAGCAGGAAAGGAGCTGAAATACCCCTATAGAAGCTGCTCACCTCTTGGTAGAAGGTCTGTTAAAAAAAACCGTATGTCACGTGCACAACCCTACACTAACCAAAACATCTCTCTTAAATCCTTTCTGGAACAAGTCAGGGAATACATACACAGAGTTTGACCAAATTATTAGACTAATTAGAACAATCCACTTCCATATTATTCCAGGTAAAAAGAGAATGTTGGCAACAATAGTTAATATTTATTAAGTATCCCAAGCACTAGTGTTTTACATGTAGTATTGTACTTAATCCTCACAGCCAGTCTTTGAAATGCATGCTCATTATTCATATTTTCTAGGTAAGACAAAGGAAGCTCAGAGAGAGTATGTGACATACCTAATATCATACTGCTATGAGATACGGATTCAGACCCACTGAGCTCAAGTCTAGGCTCTTAAATGTTATGCCCTGCTGCCCACCTCTGTCTGTGGCATTTTGGGATGCTTAATGATAGAATTTTGAATCATGAAACTTGAAAAGAAGCCCCTTGTAACAAAGGTTCAACTCCATGTACGTAGAGGAGTTAGGGGCCTTACCTCATCTTTCATTTCCTTGGCACCTCTCAATTCTCCTTTAAGCTTTAGCATTTTCTGAACTTTGTTATAAACCTGGAAAAGTATAAAAATTTAAGATGGAAAATGTGTAAATGAGTCCAGCCCTTTAAAGATTTTCCCATCTGGAGGTGTGTTCTCAGCAGGGAGTTCAGAAAAAAAAATCCTGAACTGTTAACTATACCTACCTACTCGCCTACCCATCTGTTTGTGTTTTCAAAAAGTGTGTTGAAACCTTCACCAGGAAGGCAACCATGGTTTTACATCTTTTCCAAAAAAACACTGCTAAATAGTTTCTGAATTCATCCTTCTTAGAAAGCAAAAGGTCTGAAACGATCTTATTTTCTAGATTTCTAAGTCTCCTATGGCTCCAGTATAGTTAACATTATGTACTAATTATAAACCAGATGGGATGGGCACAACCCAACTTCATTCTCACGATAACCCTGGGAGGTAGACATATTACTATTTTCACTTTATAGAGGAGGATACTGAAGCCCAGAGAAGCTAAGTAATTTACCTAAGGTCACACAGGCTCCCTTACTGTCCCACAAGGGCCTTCCACTAATTTATAACTATTATGTCGAAATATCTGACAATGTGATTTTTTTCAAACATCAAGTTACCATAATGTTGGTGCTTGTAAAGTTAGGTAACATATAAAGTACTGAGAAGTCTCTAGACAAAAAACCTCAAAGAAAGCCAAATATTTTTGCACATGTATGTGTGTAAGTATAGGATGATGCATTTGAAGTCATAAGGCAGTGATCTTAATAAAATAATCTAATTCATGATGTTTTTACCTCTAAGACTAGAAGAAATTTCCACCAGACACTTACCTGCAGAATAGTTCCCAGAATGAGAAGCTATCAAAATACTCATTCTTTGTAATGAACCACATCCCCTACCCCTAATATAAGCCAAGAGGAAGAAAGAATGCTGGTGAGACATGGAATTTGGAATGTTTTATGGGGTTGTATTCTAATAGGCAGCATTGTCTGTCCTCTTAAGTCTTCATGCACAGAGATGCATCATGGGAACGGTGATGTCGCTCAGGCTTACCCAGCAGGGAGAGGCTAAGTGATGCTGCAGTCACAAACAACCCCCAAATCTCAGTGGCTTAAAACCCTAAAGGTTTATTTTTCACTCATGCTACATGTCCTTTAGGCATCAGCTTGGGGTTCTGCTTTCCATCGTCCCCACCTTTATCATCTAGTATGTTGCCTGTTGTGATGGCAGCAGAAAGGGGTCTTGGGGAATCATATACAGTTTCTTAAAGTGGAAGGGACACACTTTACTTCTACTCACACTTCATTGGCCAAAACAAGTCACATGGCCATGCCTAACGTCTTCCTTTATTTTCCAAAGGAAATATTGGTGAACATCACAAACGACTTCCACATTAGGTGTCTCAGCTGGTCGGGCTGCTTATAACAAAGTATCACAGATGGGGTAGCTTATAAAGAACAAAAATTTCTTTCTCATAGTTCTGGAGGCTCAGAAGTCCAAAATCAAGTCACTGCGGATTAGGTGTCTGGGGAAGACCCACTTCTGAGACGGCCGTTTTTTCTTTTGCTATAACTTCACAGGGTGTAAGGAGGAAGAGAGCTCTGTGAGGTCTCTTTTAGGAGGGCACTAATCTCATTCATGAGGGATCCACCCTCGTGACCTAATCACCTCCCAAAGGTCCCACCTCCTAATACCACCACTTTGGGGGTTAAGATTTCAACATATGAATTTTGGGGGGGGACACAAACATTTAATATACAGTGCTAGGCAAATGAAAAGATTAAAAATAGTGTGGCATAAAAGAACACTAAACAGGGGTTCCATGCTGCCAAGCTTCTAAACCTGGTTTAGCTCCTAATTCAAAAAGTAGCTTTTGGAAGGGCACTGATCTCTCTGAGCCTTCACCTCTGCCTCTAAACTGGGGACTGTATTAAATGACCATTAAGTTTTTCCTAGCTCTAAGGTTTTCTTATTCAATGTTCCACTTTGACAGATATCTTTCTTTAGTAGGAACCACGACTTTAGCACAAGCATCAAACAAAAGCTGGAATAGAACAAATATATCCTTGAGAATAATATTCTTCTCCAGGCAGACCTATTGGATAGTTAGGTGATGATTCTTAGATGAAATGAAATCTTATCCTAAAGACAGAAAAAAGTCGAGATTGTCATTGTTTCATCTACTATGAAGTTACACAGCTATAGGTGCAAAGGCCAAAGGCATTTGGAAGGAAAAATAGAAGGTACAGGCTCTCGTATTTGCATGAAAATATATTGGACTTTGAGAAGTAAAATAAGTCAGAGGAAAAAGAGAGAGCTGAATTGTGTTCCATGAAAGAGACATGGGAATCCTGTGAGTCACTAACAACAGCAGTGGGAAATTTGGAAGTGCTTATGATGAAAAAAATGGAAGGGTTATATGATAAATTTTCAAAGCATTTGACAGTAATGTTTGCCAGATGGATCAGGAAGCGTGCTTTGAGGGAGCCTCAAATGCTTTATAAAATGATCACGTGAACCTTTACAACGCTCTCTGAGGAGTGTGGCTGGACAAATATTTTGTAGACGAGATAACTCATCACAGAGGGAGGGGTTCCCTACCTGATCCGTGGATATTGATCTCTGGGCCCAGGACTTGGCTGTTTTCTCTCTTCTCAAACCCTTATTCTACGTTTTCTGTGCTGCTGTCTCCCGCGTCTTTGTTGAGACCTTCACTTTTTCATGCCCTGTCTCTTCTACCAGCATCTCTGATTCTACTACATCTCCCCAGGGAACTGCTTTCTTGTATTCAAAAATCCTGCTGCTTGCTTTTCCAGCAGGCCTTCCCTTGGTGACGGCTGTGCCTAGAAAAAACAACAACAACAACAACAACAACACAAAACAATTGTAGTGAAAACAAGAACTTGGTCAGAGCACCAAGTGATGTTTTGTGCCTCCTGAGTTGGCCTCAGTACACACTCAGCACCTTACAGATTCCCAAGAAACACTGACACTGCATCTTACATAGTGACTAGTGTAGCAGGTATGAACTCAGGTGTGCCAAGAAAAAGTAACTATTTTTCTATTGCTCAACCTCTTTCTTGAGCCCCATTTCCACCAAATGGCAGAAAATAGAATTTGTTATTTCTGAGAAAGCTCCATCATTTTTAGGGTAAAAATAAATCAGTTCATGATTTCCTTCACCTCTTACGCATTTTTCTAGAGTGTGCCTAAGTTCCGGGTCCTAGGTTGTATCCAGTCCTCAGGGAGAGCTTCTGGACCATGGACATTGGCATCTCTCCCAGCGGAAGTCTGCTGAGGTGTCTGTATCCTGTGCATTAGGCTGCTACTGCGTCTTCTTCATTCTGTGGGCTTTCGGTCTGCTGGTCCTCTTTCATCCTCTGAGGATGCTTCTAATGCATTAAGAGAGAGACACACACATGAGATTGGTCCCAGGCCTTCTTTTCTTAGACCTTCCCTACCATCATTCTATGTTTCGCCTAGAAATGTGTTAAGAAGAAGAGAATAGGGTCCTAAGATTTTGCTTACTTTCCTGCTCCCCATTCCTGGTAGTGATCAAAAATCTCTGTTGCCCCTATATTGCTAAACCTATTAGGCGTCCACCTCTTTGATCTCAAGGTCTAATTCTCTTGCTTATGCTCAAATTCCCCTCTGCTTCCTCTTTCTTAACTCAGGTAGTCTTTGTTTAGTTTTGGGGTGAGGACGAAAAAAGGGTACAAGTAAAAAAGTTCAATGAAACACAAGTTGAGCGGGCAGGATGGGAAGGACATGTTAGTCATCATGCACCATCGACCCCCGTTAGGTTACACAAAAGTCATAATCACAGACTGCTGATGCTGGCTCTCTCCCCAAAGAACTGGTAACTGCCTGGGTGTATGGATGGACTACCAGCTTTAGAGCAACACTGTCTATTCCTTTTTCTTTATGACCCGGATGGAAGAATATCAAGGATCCATTTTTCTTATCTAAAACATTTTTTCTTGGTTTTCATGGAAAAGAGATGCCATTCAATTCAAAGTTAAAGCTATCCTTGGGGGTTAATCAAAACTAACAAACACGTTTACCCACACTCAGTTGTAAGTCTTTCCTTTACTCTCACTGGGTTTCAGATTTTGTTCTCCAGTGTCCCACCTCCTACCATTGAAAAGAGTCTGAGGAATACTAGGGCTCTTAATTATTGAAATGATGAGAGGATGTTCAATGTTTTCTCTATTTTCAAAAATATGTGAGCACCATGAATGAACAGGGATGCTCCTTGCTCAATAAATTATTTCTATCCAGAATGCAAGGATGGAACCATAGTGTACAGGAGCCTGGCATGAAGAGTTCATCTCTTTGAATGCAAACTCAGTTCTACAAGAGAAAATCCTTGATCATATAGGGCATATCCACTGGGGGAAGATGGTAGAGGAGATGATGCTGGAGATGGTTTTACCAGGGTCTGGGGATTCTGCACCATAATTTGGTGAACAGGAACCTGACACCAAGGTCACTGACTGGGTCATAGTCCAACCCCAGGGCTGAGGCTCTTCTGAAGAAGTAGGGCTAGTTGGATCTTTGCAGAAGAACTTTGGGATGGTAGAAAAATGAGGATCCAGGAGGAACAAGTGAAGGAGTTCCAGGATTTATCAGACTCACTGCTTCAAGTGAAAATCGGTCTTCATGGCTGTCTCCTTGGGTACTTTTCACAGAGGCTGTCAGTTGCCTATTTCAATACCCATATTCTTTATCTTCCTTAGTAACAGAAACTTAATTTTATTGAGGTGCTCATGTACTTGACTAAAAGACTACTGATCCCAGCCTCTCTTGTGGCTAGGTGTGGTTCCATGTGTAGGTTTTGGCCATTGATATGTAAGAGAAAATATTGTGGGAACTTCCAGGTAATCTTGAAGAGAAGTAGCGCACAGCTCTTTGTTTCTTCCTCCTTCCTGATTGACTTACTGACTAGTGCTCCCGCAACCATTTGGAACATGAGGTGATGCTCATAGAGACTGAAGAACCTAGATCCCTGATGATATGAAACCACCACGCCAGCCCTGGACAGAGAGAGCCATTTCTATCTTAAGTCACAGTTAGTTTGGATTTTTTTTCTATTTCATGAAGTTGTACGGTATCTAATGCAAATGGACAAAGTACCCTTAATTATGTTCCTCTCAGAGAGACCTCTCTACAACTCGCTCCCCATTTCTAGCACCTCTGCCAGCTGCTTTTACTATCCATTTTGGAACCCCTATTTCATTGGGGACCAACTCTTTGACCCCACAGACATTTCTCTCAAATGCTCCTTCCCTTCTTGACTTGACTTGGTTTTCTCTTGTTACATCAGCTCTTTGCTTTCACTCTTCCTCTTTCTCCACTTGATATATGGAGTGGAGAAGAGAGTGACATACTCAGTGTTCCTACTCAGTCTTTCTACTGCCACCACCAGTGCCATTCAGTAAAATGTCTTCTTTTGAAGTACACACTCAGTCTAATCTTGGTTGCTATTATGATCTACTGACATGGCGAAAACTCTCCATGTCTTTCTTTTTTAAATGCTGTATCTTCTTTTTGTCTGCTCAATAATCACATACCTTCAAGTCTCAACTCAATTGCCATTCCTGTTCTTTTCTCTCCAGTTTTAATTTCCAGAGTTATGAAATGATATAATTAATTTTCAGAAAACTTACATGGCAGTTACTATATGTCAGGCACTGTTGTAAGATAACATGGCTAATCCTCACAGCAGTCTTGCCAGCTAATCGGTAACCCCTCACACTCCTACAACGCTTTACATCTATGCTTTTGACACAACACAGTCTTCCATTATTATGGTGATTTATGATTTGCTTTGTCTCCCCACAAAGGAAGCAGTAGTCTACTCTTGTGAAAGAACAGGAAAATACAGATCATTCTGAAATAATGTAAAAATTCCAGAAAAGTTGCAAAACCAGTACAGAGAGTCCCTATATACCCTTTCTTCAGTTTCCCCACTGTTAGCGTCTTCCATAATGTCAACGTCTCATTACTGGTGATATTAACCTTAGTCACTTGCTTATGCTGGTTTCTGCTGAGTTTATCCACTAGATAGTTACTATTTTCTCCATTATAATTAATAAAAAAAATCATAGAACTTGCTCTTTGAGTTGCCCTTGGCTGCCTTCTTTCTATGCAACAGGACTCTTGTTTTGAGAAAGACTTTTCCAAATTCCTTTCCTTTTCCTCCCTGTTAGCCCCTTCCATCTTTCCTCAGGTTTCAAAGGGTTCATCGAAAGAGTCAAGGCCTTTTGGAGGCGATGTCAAGTGGCATTTGCCTTGGTGCCTGCTCTCCAGCAGGCGAGGGGTTAAATACTTTAGGAAAACTTCAGCACTGAACTGCCAAGTCTCTTAGGTTCAGCTCAGCAATCAAACTGCATAACCTAATAGAGCCCCTGGTGCTACGGGAAACACAAGACACTGATTTATATTTTAATATCAGTAATTTCCACAAGAGCAACATTTCTGAGTGTCATTTTACAATTTCTGTCAAATGCCAGCTCAGTTTTTCTTAATTCTGTTTATTGTGTCTGAATTTGCAACCTCATCCGCAATGCAGATTCTTGGCTCCCAGGGGAGAGGAACATTTCCATTTTTCTCTCAAATGGGAGGAATGGGGATGGGGCAGAAATGGGCCTATATAATAATTGGAAATGTAAATGAAGTACTGTTTATTAAGAATGGTTATGAAGTACTTTAGTTAACAAAACAGGGGTTGGGGGCAAACTGAATAAACTTTGTAAAAAATGACACACGAAAGGAGTGTGTGGGATCCAAACGGGAGTGCTTCCTTCCAGAAGGGAGAACTGCTCTGTACACTGCAAAATGGAGAGGAGGGAACCAGAATGAGGAATATTTGGCCACATTCACCGTGAGATCGTGGCTATGGCCATTAGCACAACAGCAGGTTGTAAAGTGCTTTGGGATCCTTAAGGATCAAAGGGACATGGCTACATGAATGCCAGATGTTGTCATTAGGAAGAAGGAGCCTGGTTCTCTCCTGTATTCTTTGAGCATCTAATAAAAGTAAGAACAAAGCTGGTGCAGTTGGCACCAACCCACACCTACTCAGCGTGTTTAGGGGCGGGAGCGCTTCCTGAGGCCACTGGCTGCAGGTATGCACCCTTGCACTTCCACTGTTGTCCACTAGTTCCCTGAGGGCCTGCAGCTGTTTCTGCATTGGTCCTTTCCAGACAGTCATAAGCAACTTCCTGCATAGCTCAACATAATGCTATGCTCTTCTATGAGGCCTGAAATTTAGCCTTGGCTAGAGAGGATCTCCCCTTTGGTTGGTACAGGAAATCAGCCAAGAGTCAGAAGCAGGAACACTGTAGCCCCATGAAGCTTCTTGCGTGACCACTCAGGGCCTTTCTCAAACGGGACTGTTACTAATCTCGGTAATCCTTCTTTTCTCCAAAGCCACACCTCCAGTAGGTCACAGGGAGCCCAAAGCCATTTGCTCATGCCTCGGTTGGCGTGAAGACCACGTGCTTTTCACCGGCATCCTTCAGTTTCATACACTCTAAATCCAACATCATGTCTCATTGCCAAACCTCTGGCAGAAGCCTTGTTGAGTTTCTCAGTGGAGCTATCGACCACATTGACTGAAGCCGCAGCAACGTGTTTCTCCCCGTCCAAAAGGGTAAAAATAACAGGAACAAGTTGTCGGAAATGAAATTTCAATTCATCCACGCCCTTTCTACACTTCTGCTGCGACTCCCAAGCAGGGATCAATAGTGTTTAGACAGCCAAGGAGATTTTTTCCCCTCTTAAAGCACCAGATCAATAGCAAAAAAAAAAAAAAAAAAAAAAAAAAAAAAAAAAAAAAAAAAAAAAAAATCCTCCAGCCCGCTATGTGTTGTAGTAAATGTGAACAAATCAGAGGCCTTCGGCTAAACGGATTGACTGAAGGCAGCAGCAGTCCAGTGCTTTGTAACTAAGAGTACATCAACTGTGCAAGTGGCAAGGGGGGAGGAAAGCTCAGGCCAGGACGAACCCCCTGTGCTCCCACAGTTCCAATAACAAGGAGACTTCGAAGGGAATCTCTGTCCCCAAAATGAAGGGAAGAAATGAAAAGATTCCTGTGCATTGCAGCATGTGGGTGTGACTTTTAAAAAAATTAGAAATAGGACCATTCATGGAAGTGCATTTTATTGGAAGACAGCTTGGGCTGCGGGGCATTTCACACCTCCTCTCCATTTTGTCTTTTGCTTTCTTAATTAAAAAAAAAAAATAAAGTTCTTAGCTATTTATGGCTTTTTCTCATGGCTTCCTGAGTTTTCTTCCCATAATGCTATCCAGCTCTCAAACATCTTCTCCAGCTAGGAAGATTCTGACTGCTGCTTTTCTGCGTGACCTGTCAGCCCAGCACAGTCATTTCTCTGACTCACCTTGTTTCTTCATTTGCCATCAATGATGTTCTAGCAGGCCTGGTCTATCTCCTCCTCTTAATCCCATTATTCATGTGACAGAAAAATTGGGTCAAAGCTCAATTTTGATTCTCCTCTAAAGATTTATCCATGAATAACCTTGTCTTCCCATTATGAAAATTTCTGTATTGTATTACATCCCTTAAAAAAATTTCCACCATAGATAAATAACAGTGTGCAAATATTCACATGGATATTCTAGTCATTAGACTGACTTACAGATTTTGTCTTTCTGTTTCAAGAAGCAGGTAGCCAATGGATTGCAGCCCTAATTATGGTGTGACAAACTGAGATTTCTGAGGTGGATTGTCATAAAACAAATCCTTAACTTCACTTGGAAAAGCCAACCCAAGGACTCAAAAGACTATCACATAGCTGGTGTTACTTTGTGGGACTAAAAAAAATCATTCGGGTTGCAAAACCCAAAGGTGAACTGCTATGAACATGGGAACGTTAAAGTTCGTCATAAGAGACTTGTTATTCTTATCCGTGATTACCATGCTAACTTCTGTAATGAATTAAGATTTATTTGAAATAAAGCATTGGCTAAATCGAGTATAGAAGCGTATAAAAATGATAGCGTGTCAACATCTATTAGCTTAGATAATATAGTTTTTTGTAGGAAGCTTAGTTAAATAAATGTTTATGGTCATAGATAAAAGAAATGATTCGTACCGATTGTGCTGTAAACAGAAGCTTCTCTTGGACTCTCTTGGTTCCTCTTATGAGCCTATACTTGAGACCAGACCTGTTCTTCTTGTGGCCACAGGCATATCTCAAAGTTATCGTGGGGGAAGAGAGATAAACCTCAATCACGGCAAATAGTCAAGAGGTAAGTGATAGTACAAAAAGTCCATTATTAATGGATATTTCCAAAGGTGAAAGAAAAGAAATAGGGACTATAAACATTAATTTATTCAGTAGTTAAAAAATGCTGAGAACCCAGTATGCATTAAGTGAAGCAGCAATAAATAAGGACAAATATAACGACGAAAATACCGCTGTCGTAAAACAGCCCACTTCCCTCCTCTAGGGGGGCGTACGCAGTAGGCAGCCTGAGAACTGCAGCCTCTCCCTAGCAATGATTCTTCTTATTAGTATTTTAAAAGTTTAAACATTTGAATATGTAATAGAGTCAAGGGGCTCTGAAATGTGAAAAGGACTTGGGCTTTCCCTTTGCCCCTCATCTTCACTTTCTACCCCTCTCGTCTCTGCACTGTGCACCATGAGGTGGACCTGTGGGCACTCCATCAACCAGCAACCTTGCCCTCAGGCCTCTGGTTGTCTTGGCTGATGCAACATCAGCAGGAGAACAGAGAGGGAGGACTGTGCCATGCATGTACGTGTGCCCTCAGGTGTGGCCCTGACAGACGCCCAGGAGTAAACGAGGCTCGGGTCACACGTCTGTCAGAGGCCCTTCCACACACACAGCTGCTCTATGGCCCATTTCAGGGAGGTCTACTCCCTCCCTGACAGCTGAGGTCTGATGATGGCCAAGGCCCATTCTTAACTGTACCGGGGCACTACAGGTACCTCGTAGCTTCCTCATGCCCTGCCCCACCCTTGAAACCTAGTCCCTTTATGAAACATGCCATGAATTACTCAGCCTGAGCATGCCATTGACTCCCTGCTGAGACCCTTATTAATATGGTAAATGGTGGAAAGTGCCATTAGCTGTTGTATTAGTTTCCTAGGGCTGGAATAACAAAGGCCCACAAGCTGGGTGGCTTACACACCAGAAATTGATTGTCTCACACTTATGGAGGCTGGAAGTATGAAATCAGGTGTGGGCGGGGTTGGTTCCTTCTGAGGGCTGGGAGGGAGAAGCGGTGCCATTCCTGCGACCTGGCTCCTGGTGGTTTGCCCCACCCCTCCCACCTCTGCCTGCATTTTCACATGGCATTCTCCCTGTGTGAGTGTCTGTCTCTAAATTTCCCTTTATAAGGACACCAGTTACACTGCAGTGGGGGCCCACCCTACTCCAGTGTGATCACATCTTAACTAATTACATCTGCAATGACCCTATTTCCAAATAAGATCCCATTCTCAGGTACTGGGGGTTAGGACTTCAATATATGGATTTTGGGGGACACAATTCAACCCATAACAGCCGTTAAATAGGCTCACGTATCTTCTATTCACCCCCTCCCCCCCACAAAGGCCTCTCCTGACCTCCATCTATTGTCTGCTCTCTCCTCCCCACTCCTCATGAATTGTTTGCATTTGCTGTCTCTTTATATTTTCTGCATCACCCTCCTCCCACCCCGACCGTGCCACCCCCATCTCAGTAGTGGCAACTCTGATTGGCCAAGGTCAAATTTTGTTGTGAGATCCAGTGGGTTTCTTTTTGGTCCTTATTGTATTTGACAAACTCGATACCAAGGGCTACTTCCTCCTTCTAGAAACACTTTCTGTCCTTAGTTTCAGAGACCCTCTCTTAGTTTTCCTCCTGCTTTTCTGATTGCTCCTTAATTTCCTCGGCCAGAATCTCTCCTACAGACCATTTCTGATGGTCCCCAAGGTTTTCTCTTATCTTGTTCCCCCCATTCTCACTGTACTATTCCATCTCTGTCCTATGGCATCCATTGTCCTCATTTCAGTGACCATTCCTATGAGGATTGCTCCCACAACAAAATCTCCAACACAGGTCTCCATTTGGAACTCCAGATCTATCTACGCAACTGCCTTCTGGACAGCTGTTCTTGATTGCTCCACAGAACTCTGCAGTTCAACATCTCCAAAACTAAACTCATAATCTTCTATGTCAAACCTGCTACTCCTCCTGTGTCACCTATTTTATTTATTTAACAAACACATACAACATTTATTATGTGCCAGACACTATTCTGAGCAGGTCACTATTAACTAATGTAATCTGCATAACAACTCTATGATATATGTCCTCTGGTTATCTTTATCATAGATAAGGCACAGAGAGGTTAAGTAACTTGCCCAAGACTACACAGTAGTAAGTGGTGAAGCAGGGATTCAAACCCAAGTATCTTCACTCTGGAGTTTGTGCTCTTAACCATCATTATATGCTGCCTTAGTGAAAGGCACCACCACCCACTCCGTTTGTTCAAGCCCAGAAATGCAAATACTATCTTGATTCTTCTCTTTCGCTTTCTCTCACTCAATTCAATTCCCAGTCCCCTTATCCCATCACTTACCACGTCCTGACTATTCTCATTCTAAATACATCTATTGGCCCTCTTCTCTTTATCCCCAATGACACCGTCCATTCCTTGAGCAACCAGAGATATGACTGTGTCACTTACTTGCTTAAAACCTTTCAATAATTCTCCTTTGTTCTCATGATAGAGCACAGACTCTTAGAAGGGTTTACGAGTCTCTCCTTGATCTGTGTCCTGCTTTCTTGACCCTTCTCCCCGCCTTTCTTCACATTCCCCACCACAGCTCTACTGAACTATGTTCAGTTTCTCAGACATACCCTGAGTCTGTTGCCAATGCTGCTTGTGCTACATTCAATCTATCCCCTCCCACTGTCTCTGGGCTAACTCCAGCGGGTGTCTCAGGACTCAGGGTACATATAATTTCCTCTATAAAGCCTTCTTTGGCTCCCCAAACCTGGATTCTTCCTCCAAGCATGTGCTCCCACCCTGATCCACTGAACACCCCTAGCAGGGCGTCATTACTCCATATAATTTTGGGAGTACTTATCTGTATCTCCTTCTAGACTGTAAATACCATAGATCAAGGGGCTGTATTTTTCTTGTTCACTATCTCATTTCAAGTGAGTAGACAAACACCTTGGGCAGAGTAAATGCTCACTAATATTTATTGACAGAATGAAGAGCCAATTAGCTAATTTACAGTGAGAAATCACTATCACGGGAGCTGAAATGCTCTTAGTCCATATGAGCATTTAGGCCAGCACACTCTTTCTCTATAGGTGGGCCAACATGAGAAACCAAGACATTTTTGGGTGATAGAATCAGAAGTAAGGGACACTTATAGAGTCAAATGTTGAATGGCAACTGGCTAGGATAGCACCACTTCACTACTAATATCTCAGCCCGCACAGGCCTCACCAGGAGGCTTGTACTAGCAGTCTGTTGGCCAAGGATCCCTCTCTCCCAGACATCGCTTGAAGTCTAGACATCATTCCCTCTGTGAATATGTTTCCTACCCTCAACTCTCTGCATCACGAGACTGATAAGCTCTTTCCTTAAATAGGCTACTCTGGTACAGTCAGGTTTTGCAGATCTGAGAGCTACTCTGTTTCATTGAGGTGACTCTAGATATGGTTCAGCTCTCCCAGAACAAACTTTCTCTTATTTTCAAGTTCTGGGGGAAGCCCCTCTATAATCCTGTATGAAGTGGCAGACTATCCCAAAAGGTTATTGTAGTTCAGAGGTGCAGTGGATCACTTTCCATTGGAATAATCAAGAAAGATTTTATGGAGATGGCTGCATTTGATCTTGCCTTTGATTCTGATAGAGAAGATGGGCTGTATTCTAGGATAATGAGAAAAAATGAAAATTTCCAGCTAGAGCCAGAAGAGTTGTGAAAAGCTTTAGAACCTAAGATGCAGAGTCTGGAATTTATCTAGAGGCAGTAGGGAGTCACTGAAAGTTTCTGGGCTAGGAAGCGGCATCTAAAAAACTGCTTTAGGAAGATTAGCCTGGCCTCTGTGTGTAGGAGACAGAGGTAAGAAGAAAAGGCCCAGAGAGCTAGACAGGAATTAGGAGATGACTATTCTCAAATAAAAATAGCCAGTTGGACTGGCTATTTTCAGTAGGTAAGAAATCTGTTTCTTTAATTTGTCACTATAATAAAATATAGTCTTATATCCAAATACATAAACACATCATACTGAAGTAAGTGAATACTGATTAAAAGCAAACAGACAAAAAGGACTTCATTTCTGAATAAATATTGGCTAAATGAAGACTGGTGTTGGGTGACATTGAAAATTGCCCAGGACAATACTGTATGGTTCATTTTCTTCACTCACTAGATGAGTCTACAGATTAGATCTGGTTACAATGAGCCCCAAGAACTGTCCACATTCAACTGGTTGGGTTAAAATAGTCTCAGCTACTAGTCAAGTAGTCAGGACTGGAAGCCCTTTTGATGTAAACAATTTCTGCTGTTGTGGGATCCACCTTGTACCCTGTTGGACTATTTGCCCAACATTTTATTCATAACCCTCAAGGGTCGTGGAGGTGAGATGAAGGTAGGGCTAATTCTGGAAGGGAGTGCGGGCAGGTAGACTACCTGTATCAACCCCATTAATATTTCAAAGTCTTTTTCCTGGAGCTGTCCTCTAGTGATCAAGTGGTGGAAGGGAAGGGAAAAGGAGGTGGTTACACATGGGCACTGCTATTGTTACGTTGGAAAATACTTTTTGATGAAGAGTCATTTCCTTCCACTGCCAGAGGGTGTTGATAATGAGCAAATTACCTTCTACTCCCTCTGGTGTGGATATGAAATTGGCTGTTAATAGAGTTGCTAATGCTACTGGGTTAGCATGTGATTGTTCTATTTTAAGCCAATTTAAGTTATATTTGGGGAGTAGCCAATCAGACATCTTACTAAGAATGTGGGCCCAAGTGCAGCATTTAATATCGAGAAACCTGCCTCACCCACAGATGTGGCTGTGAACGGAAAGTGCTGAACATGCCGTCGTTAACATGAAATGTTTTAATACAATGTCTTTTCTCCTTTGTAGGTACAAGAATGGTCTCATTAAGGCAAACACGAACTGTGTTCATCATAGGATAGGACCCATTTCAAACCCCAATAATACAGAATGCTATCAGCCAATAATGTACTTTGTTTAATCTAACAATGGGTTAATGTTGGTCATTTCATTACTGCTTGTTATGCAGTGAAAGCTTACGAGAAAATGAAATGTTCAGAAATTAGTTGAAAGGAGCAAAAGAGGTGAGAGATTTTACCGGGTTGTATGCTCGATTGGGCTAATTAAAGGTACAGATGCATTAGTAGGTTATGTGAACATCTCTGATTTCTAAAGATGCTTGCCCAGGAGGGGGCTGGTGTATTCTAATCATATCTGGCATTTGAACCCCCAAGGAAAAGGAGCACAGCTTTTCTCTTACATTTTTCCTAGCCCTCCCCCTAAAATACCTATTGCCACCTGGCACCTGGTGGCTAAATTGAAGGCATTGCTTGGTAAAGTTCCTGGATTAAATAGGATATTCTTGAACAAAGCACTGTTGATTTGTGATTTTCATGTTTTATTGGCTTTTCATGTTTTAAATGTAAAGCTCATTAACTACATACCGAGAAGGAAACAGGTATGAGGGATGGAAAATAAAACTCAACTGATGTGATACAGAAAGGTACACTGTATGCCATTCTGGTTTGGATTAATTGGGCTTGGCACTGTTATGGCTCCTGTCACCTGATCAGTTTACTGGGCTGAAGAAATTGCGGGAATGGAAAGTACTGGAGACTAACAATACTCCAACTTCATCCCTTGCCAAAATACCTCCCAAGAAAATTCTAGGCTCATGCTCTCTGTTTTATCATTAAAATTGGTTGCCCATGGAAGACCCATCCTTTGTGACCGTCATTCAACAGACATTTGCTGAGAGCTGCCTGGTGCCCAGCTGGGCCACAGGAGTGACTGGGACAAGGCCCCTGACCAAAGGAGCACAGAGTATTCCAGGGAGACACTTACCTGAAAATCATAATACGCGGTGGTAAGTGGGCTAATAAGAGGTGATTAAAATCTTGGGCATATGGAAAATACTTTTAGAGTTGACTTTTTTCCCCCTTTAAACAATTACACATGGTAAGTTTCAGGCATCACTCTAGGTCTTTACAAATACTAACTCATGAATTCTAATAACAATCTTTGGAGGCAGATACTATTATTATCTTCATTGTATAGTGAAGAAAATTAAGGCACAGAGAAGTTAAGTGACTTTGGCCAAGGTCACACAGTTCGGCAATGTAGAACCCACGCCATCTGGCTCCAGACCCCATGCCCTCAGCTACTATATGTTGCCTTCCCTTTAAGCCAATCCCTAGAACATGACTGGGATTTGGGCAGATGGAGAAAGGGGGAATGGGTGAGATGAGGTCAGCATTCTAGGCAAAGGGACCAGCTTGTCCAAGGGCACTGATCTGTGACTAGCTGTGGCACACAAGGCGGGCCCCCCAATGGTCAGAAGAGCAGGATAAGACGGTGTGCGCTTTGAGTGTAAACGCTGATCCTGGAGGGATGAGCAGAGAAAGGGGAGCTGGCAAAGAGGGCTGAGGAGCCCACAGAAGGCAAAACAGCCGCGGGACCTCTCCAGGGGCGAAGGCAGAGAATGAGGGCGGGATCCATAGAGTCAGCTGCTACAGAAGTTCAAGTTACATGAGGAAAACCAGACCATTATTTTGGACATCAGGAGGCCACGTGTGCCCTTAGTGAGTACAGGGAAGGTGGAACAGAGGACTGAAATTATGCTGCAGTTGATGAGGAGTTTCTGGGAGGAGAGATGCTATGAACGTGTTTTTAGAAGTTTTATAGTAAAGGAAAGAGGGCAGAGAGAGGAAAGGGAAAGGAAAGGGAGGGAATGGCAGGGAAGATAGTGAGCTTGGCTACAGATCCAGAGAAGGGATAAAGCAGAGTGTGAGGGAGTGAGAGAGGTGGGGTGGGGGTAGAAGCATCGGAGAGGAGTAAGATTGTTATGAACTTCTCCTCTGCAAACTTCAACCTGAAGTGCTCTCTGGGGAACAAGGCAATTATTATTATTCTTTTTTTTTTTAGGCACGGAAACATCACATAGAAAGGTCCAGATGCAGATTTAATACAGAGGGCTGTATAAGACTCCCTAGGCTGTGAGGACTTTGAGAGAAGAATCTGTGTCTCAAGCAGAGTACCAGGCAGAGAGCAGGTTCTCAGAATGTGTTTGTTGAATGAATAAATGGGCCTTATTTACATTTTTATTGTGAATATTATGAAAAAAGAACATGGCATTGATTTTAAAACACTCAGAAACACAGTTATGAAAAACTAACATTTTATGGACTGCAAGTCATTTTATGAAATGTTGCAAATGCATATATCCATCCTGCCCAAGGCCTTGAAGTAATAGGACCATTATAGGATTTCTCATTGGGTCATCAAAAAAGTTTCTGCTCTCATATTCCTGCTACTTTACAGACAGACTCTATTTTATTAAAGGTAGGAAAAATAAATTGTTTCTGGAGTACTGGGTATAGTTAAAGGTGTTAAGAAAATGTAAAACAATTTTACTAGTGTCTTGACTACTAATTTGGATAAATGTTTATTCTCAAAATGTTCTAGCATTATCGTTCTTCTTCCAGAAAGGTCAGGCACATGCCACTAAAAATACATTTAGTATGTTGGGAATATTTTTCAAGTGATTTATTGGGGTAATGTATGGACTATTTATTTAAATATATCTCTTATTTCCAGTAATGCCACAACCTCATTAGAAGCGACTTGGCTCATTGCTTAAACAAAATGATTTCGCTATTTAGGACCGCTGCTTTAAAAATAGGCTATTTTCCTCTAACCATTTACCAGAATTGGGGATCTATTTTTAGAAAAGTACACGTGAATGGGTAAGGTCAGAGCCCCGAGCCTTAGGGAATTCCTCCAGAAGTTGTGTCTGTTGTACATTCTGGTTCATTTTTTTCCCTTTCCGATTTTCCAGAGTGGAGGGAATTCTCCACTTGTGATGTGAGGGCACAGCCACTTCTCTGGGGGACTGTGGAATCCTCGGGAGAGGCTCTGTCCTGTATTCTCTGTGGCAGGCACCCAGCCGTAAAGTATGGGGCCTGGTTTCAGCAGTGAAAAACTGCTTATGCTCTTGGGGGACGTTTGAGCACTATTTGACGTATTAGCAAATGAAATTTGCTAACTAGTGAGTGTGCAATACATAATCGCTTCTCTGTGGTTAATACATTCAGAGACTTATAATATGGATGTAAGTTATGAAGCAGAACAATAAAATGAATATGTGTGATACTTCTGGGGGTCACATTCCCGATGTAGCATCTAAGAGTTCCCTCTCCCTGTTTCATCCCTCAGACCCTGCTTCCCAGCTTAGAGGTAACCATCATCCTGAATTCTGTGTTTATTATTTATCTGATGAAAAAAATGCTTTTACCACATATGTATGTACCCCTGAGCAATATGTTAAGTTTGCTGGCTTTTGAGCTTTATGAAAATTGTATCATACTGTGCTTACTCTGCAATCTGCTATTTTCATTCAACATTCTTTCCAAGATTCAGTGGTCCAGGGAGTTGCATTTCGTTGTGATTATCCATTTCGCTGCTGTATGACAGTCCACTGTGGGAATATGGCACAGTTTACTCATCCATTGTCCTGTACAGTTGGGTTGTTGGTAGCTCCTTAGCTGTGATGGACAGGGCTGCTGTGTGAATCCTTGGGCAGTCTCATGCACTTATGCAAGTGTTTCTCCAACATGTATGCCATTTATAAGACAGTGCCACACTGTTATTCTCAATAGTGCTGTCTGAATTTCTTGCCCAACTAACTTAATGAAACATATGACAATGCAGCTATGATTCAAAAAGAAAGACAGGCAGGCAGACAAGAAGAAAGAAACGAAAGACAGGAGATAGAGAAAGGGAGGGAGGAAAAAAAGAAAAGAGAATTCCCCCCTATAGTTTAAGGCCAGTCTAGAAAAATACATACATTTCCTCAAGTGTTTTGTTCTGTCTAATGATTCAACCGTTATAGGATGTTGGCTACTGAGTTGAAAGATTAAAAATTTTATTAAATCAAGTTGGTATGCATATGAAGAAACTGGCATTTTCACTTATTGTTTGTTGAGTGTTAATTGCCTTCTTTCTTCAAAGTAATTTAGCAATATGGAAATACTACAATTGACTCTGCAATTCCCCTTACAGAATTCTATCCTAAGGGGAAAGAAGAATAAGTTTACAAAGATGTTTGTTTAAGGATGTTAACTATAGCGTTCTTGGTAGCAATAAGAACGCAGGAGAGATAATCTACATGTCCAAAAGTTATTGGTTAAATAACTGTGCAGCAATTTAAAATTTAAAATGATGGAAGAATGTATATGTTACAGTGAATAGGAAAAAAAAGTTATTTAATATGTATATGGACAAACATATATATATATATATATATATATATATATATATATATATACGCACACAACCATCCAACTTTTATGAAAACAATTTCTATTTCATGGGAAAAATTATGAATGCAAATACATCAAATTTTATAAGCAGTGGCAGGATTTTAGGTGATTATCATTATTGTTGCTTCTCTGTATTTTTTGTTTTTTTCTATAAGAATAATTATTACTCATTTTGATTAAAATAAAGAATAACTTGTTGCAGTCTATTTATTAAAGAGAAAACTTGGAGATGCTTGGTGCCGCCTGCACTCTCCATTATCCATCTGTGGATTATCCTTAAAAAATTTAACATTAAATTTAACAGTAGATTGGCACCTACTATGAATACATTCTGTCCCTTGCTCTCTGGGGGAATGTAATCTAATTTTGTATCAGTCTGAAAAACAAAAACACAATTCTACACCGCCCAAACGCATTCCAGGGAACAAAATGTCAAATGTCTGTATTAGCTCTCATCATCCCAGCTCCAGTCTCTCAGCCTGGATCACACATACCACACCACCTACACTGCTCCCCGTGTTTTCCTCCGGGTGGTTTAATATTTCTAATTTCATTTGTCATTACAACTTTCCCATGAGCTGGGGAGAGTATATAGTGGCAGGCATAGTCATTATTGGGGACACTTTTTTTTATTTGGTAAAAGACAGGTCAAAAATTCATTTTATAATCCCTGGTGTCTGGGAGCCTTTGAAAATAATGGCCAGTAGTTCAGCAAATTCATTAACAAATTCCCTCTAGGTTGGGGAATGTGCATTATCTGGACCTGCTGATTTACGTATTGTACCATGTTTTCAACTATTCCCTTACCTGGTTTATATCAACATCTATATTTAAAGGTCTTCATTACTTCCTCATTACCTATGCTCCCTTCCTTTATTTTTCTTGTTAAAGACCAATTTAAAAGAGCAACTCAGTATCTCTGCCACTCAGAGTCATCATTAGTTTCCCTCGTCTTCTCATTTATTAGTCTAGCCACTTCGTTGCCCAAGCTTCTTCCTCCCCAGCCCATTTTCATTCCCTCTAACCTCTCTGGTGGTGGTGAGTCATTCTACAGTCTCTGCTGCTGCCCTTATCTTTCCTTGACAAGCCTTAGAAAGAGTTTGTGCATTCATTTTTTTTTTTTTTGGCTCTTTCTCATCCTTTCTCTATTTCCACAGTGGGCTTTTTTTTTTTTTTTTCCCACCCTTAGATCTTTCCAAGGCTCTTTGTCAAGCAGCTCCTTGCATTTTTTATTCAAGGCATCCTGAGCCTTTGTGGCTTAACTGTGATTTGAAAACTTTGTGCCTTTGCCTGTAGTGCTATCTGGGTTTCTTAATTCACCCCAATTGGATTTCTGAAAATCCTTGAACTTGAGCAAGTTCCTTAATGTGTTTAAATACAGAGATCAGGTCACATCACCGGGGTAGTGGTGTGTCATGGTCAGCAGCATCAAAGGCCATTTATAAGAAGGAGAGCGTCAGCACAGATGTGAGGTCAGTGTTCATGCTTGGGAAAGACACGGACATTCTGAGCCCAAGTTCATCCTCGACAAAGAAGCTATAGTGTGGCTGGTGTTCCAGGTTGTTGGCACTTAACTTGGTTTCCTGGGCAGAGAACACACCACACACGGCAGGCAGCTTGCTGTTTAGAAAGGCAAGATTGAAAAAGGCTGCTCAGGAGTTCCCCTTTCTAGTTTACATCAGTTAATGGAATGAAAACAAGTGCTGGGTTTTACACTCATCGAGTCACACGCATCGGTCCACAGTGTTCCTTCATTCTCTGTTTTTGATAGTGTCCGTGTGTGGATCTGCTGGCAAATATGTGATCTTGGCAGTGTCCCTTTGCGTCTGTGGCGGAGAATCCACAGTCATGCTGCTCAGGTCTCCCTTCAAGAGAGAATCTGCCCCAAAGAATACAGCCAGCTGGGAGGCCTCTGGCTGCGAGTGTCTCAGGGTAGCTCTTGGTCGATGATACAGCGCAGGGCCCTGCACAGCGTGGGTAACAGGCCCACCTTTTCTGGATCTTTGCTTCAGATTGCTCTGTTGGGCTGGCCAAAGCCTTCTCCAGATGCACTGCAGTCGGAGGCTCTTCCTAGCTCATCTTCCTTCCTTCCTCCTCCCCTTTTCACAGATGTTGGACCTGTATGGCTGTCTGAAGGCTTTCCTTGCCTACTCGTGCTCCCTCTCCCCTTTATCTTTCTCAGGTGTTAACTCCACGAAATCTCATGCACCTCTAACTCCTCTAAGCACATGCTTCTTGGAGGACCTTGTGTGAACAAGGACCTAGCCCTCTGAACCTTGCGAACTCCTCCTGCCTCCCCCACCCATCCTACCTGGCATGAGCTCAACCATACTCTTTTTTGTGTTACTTGATGGAAAACCCAAATGCTACTTAGTCACAGAAGGCATTTCAGGCTAAACAGAAATGGAATTGGCGGTCATCTCCAGTCTGGGATTATGTATACTGCTACTCTCACTCATTAATATGGACAATTGATCTCATTACTGTTTGACCAGATTGGACAGTTCCCAGGAAAAGAGCTTGTACTTCAACCACAGGATCACTAGGTGACGCTGCTGCCCCACATAAAGGCGACAGCCTGAGCTAGGCTTGGCCAGAGCTATTCTGGGCTGGGGGTCCTGCAGTTTCCTTGGCTGGAGAGGGCCTACAGGTCCGCAATATACTCCAGAATCTGAAAAAGTAATTTCTGGACCCATGAGTCCAGACTCTAGAAGAGCATGTTAAATCTCTCTCTCTCTCTCTCTCTCTCTCTCTCTCTCTCTCTCTCAGTCTCTCAGAAGTGTGTGTGTGTGTGTATGTGTGTGTGTGTGTGTGTAGTTCTCTGGAACTCTTCATTTGATTCAAGAACTAACCATGGCTGCTCTAATTTCTCCAAGTGCTGCCCAGTTCACCTTACATGACCACTCACACTTTTGGATGAACAGAACAACTGAAAGCTCAGCAATCCCCACTCCTGCCCCCAGATATGGGACAACAATCATTTTGAGTGGTGTTGACACCAAAGTCTTTACAGAGGGTCCCTCAACAGAGTTGAATGTCCAGGCACCACTCACTTGTGACAGGAGTATAGGGAGATATGGACTATTGGGTGCAGGGGCTTCTTCTATACCTAGTGTCCTAGTGTCTTCTCTGCTGAATACAGAACATACACCTCCCTAGCCAGGTTTCTGGCTTCAGTGCTGCCATCTTTTACTCTACCGCCCCTTTCTTTTCACATGCCCAGTCAGCAATCTGTAAACATAACACCTGTCTTGTAAATCCTCATAGACAAAGCTGCTGAGTGGGACTAAATATTTAACCCTGCAATTCAGCCCTTATCTCAAAACAGCCCAATCTGTTCTACATGCACAACACTCCTTTCTTGGAGTTATGGGTGGGCACATTGGACAATCTGAGTTTGAAGAAGTTATTTGCTTACACATGGGATGACTGTTCGGTTGCATAAAAATACTTTCATATTTACAGGACTGAATTCAGTCATGCTTCCATTGGGGAATCTCCAGAAGCAAAACCATCAATCCACTCTTTACATTTCTTTAATATTGCCCAATCTTTTTTTGTCACATTTTACACCAATAATGGTTAGGAATTTCCCAGAAGACTTCTGGCTCAGTGCCTTATACAAAGATAATAGGAGGATGTCAGTGGATAATTTTTGAAAGATTGCTCTAACATTGTTAATAGGCTCCACAATCCAAGTGCAGTTCTACTCAAATTTGCTTGGTTGTAAGAATACGGATTCCCAGGCCTCTCCCCTGGAGATCTGACTCAGTAGGTCTGGGGTACTCCTGGGAACATGTATTTTAAACAAGCAGCCCAGTGACTCTTATGCTCAGACAAGGTCAGAAAACACTGCCCCACTAAACATATGGGTTCTAGCTATGAACCAGGATACAATTCCAATCAGACACAGCAGAAGCCACAATGCAAAAAAGAAAAAAAAAATTGGATATTTTAATAGCTAGAGACAGAACCATGTATGAGTCACGGGATGGCTTCACCAGGTAATTGGGCACCTAGGGTCATTGCAACCACCTGGAAGCTTCTGATCGAGAAAGCACTGGGGAATCTTTTATTAACATATTTAATGTGCTTGACTAAGGGGAAAAAGTAGACAAAGCCAGGAGGCCTTGTTAGCAACCCCTCCCTGTACAGTGCGTGGCCAGTGGAGAAACAATGCTTTCTTTCTCAGGAAAGGATTAGTTTAACCCTTGACTGTCTTTCTCTGGGGAGAAGCCAATGGGCACTTACGAGCCTAACCAGTAGTCTTGCTGAACGGGCTGGAGGTCCCTGGGCCTCCATGGCCAGTGCCTGGGAGGGGTACCCCAGAAAGCCACAGAGGCTTCTGTTATGGGACTCAGTTATGGCTTCTAGCAGAGAGCAGTCTGCTACGTAATGTCCCAGGATGCCCTCCTCCTCTACTGGGGTCAGCTTAAGAATCCCTGCAGACCCCAGAATATTGACCCACCAATGAGAAATCCCCCTACCCCTTCCTTGCTGCTGAAGGGTGAGTGCAGCTCTTTCCCAGCTGAGGGCTGCCGATTATAAAACGATGCGGAACGTTAGTGGGAAGCTGAAATTGGAACCTAGTGCCTCGGTAAGCCAAGTAGTAACTCTGATCTGCAGATTTTTCAGGCCACTTCTGTCATTCTGCACTCAGACCGACATTACCCCTGCACGTAAACCACAGTAGGTAGGATTTCCACCTGCCCCCTCCCCAACAAAGTTGGCTACCCCATGGGGAATTTTTTGTTTGGTAGCAACAGCTAAGTGAAAATGTAATAATCTCTTCTCATCTGAGATGGATATATGCAGATACATGATGTATATGTAGATAAATTATCCTGCGTTGGGGTGTCGTTTTGTTTTCTATCCCTGCATGTGTCTAGGGTGGCTTTGTGTGTGTGTGTGTGTGTGTGTGTGTGTGTGTGCCTTTTTCATAAATAAATATTTTAACTGGAAATTTCCAAGCGTATGACAGGCCTAGAATGTGAACTTGAAAGTACTGTAATAGAAATCATCAGTTGCCATGGCGACGTGTTCCAAGAGCAGATTGCACCAAGTCACATGGGCAGAGAGTGCTCAGTAATACTAACACATCAGAGAGTGAGGCCACTTAACCTCAATCGCTTCCAGCTATTGTGCAGAATGCAATTGAATTTATTCCTAATTTCTGCCAGTGCTAAGGAACAAAATTTCCCTGCAGATTTTAATCTTACTCAGGCAGCCCCAGCCAGCGCACAGACACAGTTCAGCACCAATATTCAGCCCGGTTACTTGCCCACTTTACAGCTCTATTTTCTTATTCTTATTTTTAATAATAGCGTCCCTCTCCCTGCCAGATCCCGCATGTTCCCCTGCCCTGGGGAGATCTCCCCTCCTCCTTTCCGAATGGCTGCACAGTTTCTCTGACTCCATTCTACTAATACAAGGAATGCAGCTTTCATGACAATACCGGTAAAAAAAAAAAAAAAAAAAAAAGACAGGGCTCCATTCTCAGCAATAGTTTTTTTTTTCCTTCCCCTCACCCCAAACCTGTTCTGAAATATAATTCCCCGCGGCTTTGGGCTGTGCCTTGGAACGCCACAATTAACAGCCCCATCGGAAGAAGGCACAACGCACTGTCACTGTCCCCTCCCTGGTCTGCACATCCCCCCTCCCCCCCACCCTAAACCAGGAGAGCAACACAGATTAGCAGGAAGTCCAGCCGCCCGGCACACAACACTCATTTTGAGAGCTTATCCGCTCTTATGAAGGCGGATAAATCAGAGTATCTCATACAGACAGTCTCAAGTCAGCAGTGTCATCGATCTCCCCTGCCCTTTCTACGTTATTTGTCTTATTCATTTCCAAAGATGGTATCAGAGATGCCGAAAGAGCCTTTGTTTTCCACACGCTTGCTCTTCCCAGGGTGAGTTGCCGTGTGGCTGCAGGAACTAAGAGCCATGCTTCCGGGCAGCCCTTTGTCTCCAACCCAAGGTCACCTCTCCCTGTTGGTTCAGGTGTTGTCCACAGTCGGCCTGTGTTCCCAGGCAGCAGGCAGCATCCTCTTTGGCTGAGTCTTTTTGTGGCCCTAGCTCTCCGCTGACCTCCCCCTTTGTGAATGTCACTTTTAAAAAGATGGGAAACCTGCTCTAATAACTAAATGAAGACAGGGCAGAGCCCAGCCCTCAGAAAGTCCACGTTGAAGGTCAAGCAAAAGGAAACTTAAAAACATAGGGAAATTATTGAAAAAGTCTTTTGAGAAAAAGAAAAAAAGGTAGTTTCTGCAGTGGCTTCCTTTAGTGGGCAGGTTCTTCCAGTAAGGGGGAAAATGGAGTCCCAAATCACTTACTCAGCTAGTGCTAAGCCATTGTTCTAATGCTGTGCTGCAATAGGAAATGTGGAGAGGAGCCGAGAAGAGAGGGAATGGCAGCGTGAAATTAGGATGGGCTGCTGGTGATCTCTGCTGACTTTACACAGAGAGCCTGGTGACTACAGAAATCTGCATGGAGCTTGGGAGAGAAAAGTAGCCAGAGAGGAAATGAAGAGAAGCATGGCAATGAATTTTATATCAGAAGTGTGACATTTGGATCGGGAGAGAGAAAACCACATGCCAAGATGCTGGTAGCCCACAGGGCTCTGTACCCACCCTGCTGCAACAGAGCCTCTGGAAGGCCTTTGCCAAACAGCCTCGCCCCACACCTGCCCATGCGCAGGGCAGAGCAGCAGTGTGTGCTCAGCTGGAGTCAGCCCGCCAGCCTCCTCAGGGACTTTAAAGCAACCCCAGCTCCCCCTGGCTAGGCAGGGGACACGGTGTCCTTTTAATTGGCAAATGGTCCAGCTAGTCACAAAACTGAACGTGTTTTCTATTCAAAGTTGGTTCGATTTATACTAGGGCATCATTTCCACATTTACTAGTTTAAAATACAGTCATGCTTAACGACAGGGACACGTTCTGGGAAGTGAGTCGTTAGGTAATTTCGTCACTGTGCGAGCGTCACAGAGTGCGCTTACACAAACCTGGATGGTCTAGCCTGCTACTGTAATTGTATGTGCTATGGTTTCATTCGACTCGCAGCGCAGTAGGTTTGTTTATACCAGCATCACCACAGACACGTGAGAATGTGTTGCGCTACGACACGACAACAGCTTCAGTGTCATTAGGTGATAGAAAATTTTCAGCTCCACTACAATCTATGGGACCACCATTGTAGGGGCAGACCTTTCTCAATAGAAATGGCGTCATTCTGCGGTGTATGACTGCATTTCCTGACCCTCTTGCTAGAGCTATTCAGGCAATTGGAGCTTTGGAAAGTTCTCGGAGGTTGTCTGGTCTAAGCCAAGTTCCTTTAGACAGAGAAGCCTTCTGGAACTTTAACCCACACAGCTGTATGTGGCTGGGGGCCACTGAGCCTCTATGGCTTCCCACCAAAGAAAGATGGTGAGAGAAATGTCAGAAAAAAGCCTGGGCGTTTTATCCCTGATGAATTTCATTAAAGGGAAGAAGCAATCTGTGCTATTATGCTAATATCTGCAATAGCAATTTTATTATGTTCGCTAATCTATAGTCAAGGAATAACATTATTACAGTTCTTATAGCCTTTCAGAGTACTTTTGTAACTATTACCTCATTTGAATCGCATGGCAACCCTATGAGGTAGGTGGGGTGCATTTTACAGAGGAGAAAATTAAGATCTAGAAAAGTAAGGGCTAGAACAAAGTCACACAGAGTAAGGACAAGATCTGGATCTTAGGACACCTGATGCTCTTTCCACCACCTGTGGGATACCGGACAGGCTGAGGGCCTGATGGCCTACGCTTTTGGAGAGAAATGGCCCGGAGAGGCTCCTTCCCACACAACTGGCTATAATCTTATGTTTGGAAAGAACCACCCCATGGGTGAATGGATGGGGGTTGGTGCCTGAGCCAAGTACAGTCATCTCTGGGTTGAGCAGAAGGGGTCAGCTGCCTCTGAACAAGTTTGGTGTGGATTCTGTTCACTAGAGTTTTACAGATTGAATAGAGGCAATGCAACCCCATTCAATTTTCTCTTTTGGGAGGTGTGAATCTTGGTGGCAAATGAAAAGGCAGGTATCGTTCTCCTTTGCAAGAAGCTGACTCTACAAATCTGCCTAAGAAGCAGTGGGACTCAGAGTGCTGGTGGCATTTAAGGTTTGATGTAGTGATGTTGACTCTGCCGAAATGCACACTATTTATTGCATCTTCAGCTACTGAGTAACAAAAGAAACAGACTTCATTGCCCCTCCCTGTGCTTCTCTCTGTCTGTACTGTCTTCCCTACCCTGTCCATGGTGGTATAGAGACGGTATCAGGGATGGGTTGAGAGTTAGGGATGTCTGGTAAATATGCGTATATTATCGAGCAATATAAAAACCAGAGTTCTAACACTGGCTGTTGGGATGAGGCTTCATGGAAATGGCTCCATGAAAAAAACCCAGCGTGATGACAATGTGGCTGATAGGAAAAAAAATCTCTGTGCTTTTCCAAGTTTCCATGGAATAGCCTAGGAACAGCTATTATAGAAAGTAACCTGAATGTGGTTGGATGCTATTTAGATATGTCAATCTGTTTTTCCTTTATTTCCCTCTTTTCCTTCTCTTCCCACAAACAAGTAGTTTGATTGGTCACTGCCTCTGGAGAGGCATGTGGCAAGGCAAGGTGAAGGTCTTTATGGCTTTCTTATCACTAAAGCTTCAATTCTTAGGGTAATGGTTCTATGGGATATTAGCAGCTCTAAAAGCTGGAAATGCATGCCATGGGTTTTATTAGTAGTTTAAGTGAATGGGAGGTATTGTTGGCATTTTGTTCTTAAGGATGCTAAACAACCAACAAGGAATGGGCAGGAGCGGTCCTGTCCTGATGCCGGAGGTGGCCTCCCCCTCAATTTGGCAGAGGGCTTTTGGGAGCACAGGTCTAGTGTTCTGAAGCAATATAAAGGCAAAAGAATGAGGACCTAAAAGACATTCCCCCAAACTTGGGAAGAGTGAAAGGGAAGGAGGAAGGAGGGGAGGAGTAGAGAAAAGTCTGGGAGACCTGAGTGCAGAAGGGACTTGCTATACACCTCAGCGTGATGTGCATATGTGGTGCATGTGGGTGAAGGTTTCTCAGCCTTGGCACAGTTGACATTTTGGGCCAGATGATTCGTTGTTGTAGGGGATGTCCTGTGCATTATAAGTTGTTTAGCTGCATTCCTTACCTCTACTCACTAGAAGCCATTTGCACCCCCTCCCAACTCATGACAATGAAATGTCTCCAGACATTGCCAAATGTCTCCTTGTGGGCAAAATTGTCCCCAGTTGAGAGCACCTGCTCTAGGCCAGGGATTGCAAACTCCATTGTCTAAAGGAACCAGAAGATGATGGCAACAACAGAAGTAGTAGTAGTAATAGTTAACTCTTCCATGGTGCTTACCACATGCCAGGCACAATTCTCAACACTTTATAAATTTTAACTCATGTAATCCTCACCATTACCCTAGGAAGATGAGGAAACTGGGAGACTAAGAAAGTCATCCGAGGTCACACACTAATAAGAGGCAGAGCCAGCATGTGAGCTCAGGCCACGCGTTCCCAGAGCCCGTTTTTCTCTGACCACAGCACCATTTTCCTTTATTTAAGCCAATTCATTTGCCTACCTAGGAAGAAAACCTCACAACTACATTTTTTTAAGGATTAAGGAGTTTTACAGTCTCCTATGATACAAATGTTTCTATATCTGAGAGCATTGTTCAAATGAGAATATTGAATTGACAAAAATAAGTGGGCATTGCGAAGCAGGTAGTGTTAGATGTGTTTTCGCTTCAGCAGTGTGGGGGACCTGCTTCTGACCCTCTTGTATTCTGGCAGCACAGGGTTTTAGCTTTAGTGGCAAACCTGGAATGTCAGGGGCACATCCAGAATGTGCCATGCTATCTGGTGCTCTCCTACCGCATCCTCCACACTGGGGGAGGGGGGGGCAAGGCAGCAATCCCCTTAGTGATGGACTCTGCCTGCAGGAAACAGCTCATGTCTCAGGTGGGCATTCTTTCTCTGGCCCTGGGGAATAGCAGGCTGCCTGGGGAGACGGCAGGGAGCCTGGGGGCCCAATTCTACATGCTGCTGGTGACGCATACAGAGATTGTCCTTCGTGGGGTCCCTGGGTGCTTTAGTTGAATTATGACTCTCTGTGTGGACAACTGTCCACTAACTGCTCTTCCCCTATTGTTTCACCTGTGGGACAGATTCACAGAGCTCCCCAGATTGTCACAGAATCCTAATTCGTGAATACGTTATTGCTTTTCCAGATCTTTTCCCAGCACTGCTTCAACATGGACCTGGAGATATCTGATGGGAAAGCTAACATTTGGCTCTGTGTCTTCAGTTCTCAGGCTGTCCCTTGAGATGGTGATGAGATGCTAATTTGAGTTCCTAATGTTATGCTAACAATTACCCTTAGAACAAGGCATTATGGATTTAAAGTTAAATTGGAGTTTGAGAGGTGTAAAAGTTATAGGAACCGTATCCACATTTTCATTATAGCTAACTTCTCATTCCCAACAACTGTAGAAAGATCTTCAACACTTCCCACATTACATCTGGTTTTTCATTCAATTAGAATCACGCACGCCTCCTCTAAATATCATAGTTAGAAACAAACAGCAATTTTCAGAGTAATTCTCCCCAGCATGATGGCAAACACTTTTCCAGAATACAGAAGGGCCTGGCTCTAAAACAAATGCTAAGCAAGAATTCAAGCAAAGCTGCTAATACCAATCCTTTAACATTGAAGCTGGTCAAGGGTTTGTACTGTTTTTCTAAGAAAGTTTATATTCAACCACAGCATTACCCTATCCCTCTTGGCCCATTTCCATCCCAGAAAGGGACTAATGTTTGTCAATTACCTACTATATGGCTGGACAACCTTCTTTACATACATTATCTTAAGTCACTAAAAAACACTTTCAAAGCTCATTATTTAGGTCAGAAGACTAGATATATTGGAAGACCACTACCTCTGCAAGGTAGGTGCTGGCCAAGTGGCAGGGCACCCTGGTTGTTCAGGGGGACTGAACACCCAAGGATGGGGTACTCACGAAGGCTTTCAAAGAGGTTGCTTCCTCCAGGAAGGCCTCCCTGACCCTTCCTCATCCCTTCAGAAAACTGAAGTTAACGCTCCCATTCTGGAATTTTCACATCACATTATTTCACCTGCTACCTTGTAGTAGAGTTATTTATTCATGTCTTATTCCCTTCTAGAGAGAAGCTGCTTTATTTATTTATTTACTTTATTTTAAGGAGGGCTCAGCTCACAGTGGCCCATGCGGGAATCAAATTGGCAACCTTGGAGTTATTACCCTGTTTCCCTGAAAATAAGACCTAGACAGATCATCAGCTCTAATGCATCCTTTGGAGGAAAGATTAATATAATACCCCGTATTACATTATATTGTATTACATTATATTATATTGGACCATATTATGTAAGACCATATTATATAATAAAATATATATATAATATATATTATATATCACATAATAATATACTTATAATAATATATAATATATAAAATATATAATATATATTACATAATATATATTATATATAAATATATAATATAATTTATATATAATATAATTATACTATATATGTTATATTATATAATATATGTATATTATATTATATAAGGTCTTATAGTAAAACAAGACCGGGTCTTATACTAATTTTTGCTCCAAAAGACGCATTAGAGCTGATGGTCCGGCTAGGTCTTATTTTCGGGGAAACACAGTAGCACATGCTCTAACCAACTGAGCTAACTGGCCACCCCTGAGAAGCTGCTTTAGAGAAGATGGTCTCTTTCACTCAGCTGCCTATGGACACCCTGACTAGCACGGTGTGTTGTAAATCTTGTGCTCTGAAGGTAGAGTGGCTGAGTAGATACCCTTGAATGAATGAATGAATGAATGAGTGAGTGAGTTCATATGGAATTTGAGCTGGATCTTGAAGGACAGGAAGATCCAGACATTCCTTAGTAATAAATCAGTCCATTCCAAATTATAAACCATTCTGGCCAGCATCTTTCTGGAGTCCTTACTGGTCTTTTCTCTAACCACGCTAAGAACCACGCATTTTTCCTCCCCTAGGTCCCATCCTGACACATTGTTTACTAGCAGCATGGTCATTAGAAACATCAAAGCTTTATTGGGATGGGGAGTTGGCACTTGATTGCAGAGATCCCATTACTGCCCTGTAGGAGGCTGTCACGTCCCCAAAGTGCACTACCTCCAGTGCCAATCTCTCCCTCACACATTCTCCTCCTGACTGCTGGGAGCACACAGGCATGCTGCATGTCACCTGCTCCTCCAGCTCTTGACAGTCTCCTTCCTTTGTTTCCAAATCCTAAGCAAATTGCTTGACTGACGATCAAAGCCTGCTAACATCAAACAGCTGCTATATACAGGTGTGTTGTACAGTTACCTGCTGCTTGCTTTCCTCAGCAGAGACTGACATGACAAACAAAACCAGGAGCTGGGTGCCAAGGTCCTCTTGGAATTCATCCTCAAAATAGCCTCCCTCCGTCTTCATCCGTGGGTGGGTGGGATGCTGTTCTCCTGGTTCCTGAGTCCTTTGCAAAAAGCCAGGAATCACAGTGGCTGCATCCAAGCAAAGAGGTTGCACTCTTCTAGAACTCGATTTATAAAGGACACCCAGGCACCTTACAATATTTTCCAGATTTTTCTCTCTTGTTAATGTGATTACATAAGTGTTTTCTGCTGCTCTCTGCTCTTAGCAGTCTTCCCAAAGGTCTCAGGTTCTGACCTTTGAAGGTAGCTCCGATCACCCTGGAGTATGACTGGGCATTCAGTCTCCCATCCCTGGGGGATGAGGTTGGAGGACGAGTGGATTCCCACTTCTTCCAACGTTCCTGCCTATACTTTGGAGCCCGGACAGCTACCAACAATTACTTTTCATTGTTGAATTACTTTTCAACAATTACTCTCTTTTATTTACAAGGTGCTTTTGTACCTAGGGGTCTGGATGTGATCAACGTCCTGCCAGTTAGATGTACCTGCATGAAATGAGGAAGGTGACAGTGGGGTGGAGCCACGTTTTCTGGGGCCACGCTTTCTCTGGCAGCACCATCCTGGGTATGTCGGGATATTCTCTGATGGCCACTTCCTGACACGGAGGCTTCCTGATCACAGACCTGGCAGCAGTTTCCTCGGTGGTCTGTCCGTTGTTCAGTTATCTTGGCGCTCTGTCGGAGGCTCAGTCATTCCTGATAGTTCCACCTAGTGTCGGTGTTTTTTTTTTTTTCAGCTTTCATGGTAATTTTGTAAGTCATTTAATACCCTCCTTTAACTGGCCAGAGTGAATTCTCTTCTCTATGACTGACCCTTAATCAAAACAGAGGGCAGTTGGACTAGAGATTCATCCCCCATGCATGGCAGGGTAATCAGCCAGCTGGCAGGGGTCCTGCACAGAGCTGCAGGCTGGAGGCCGGGAGTGGGGAGGACCACTGTTCCCCCAGGGAAGAACTTGCCTGCTTCTGCTCTCTGCTCACACCCTTCTGCCTGGTACAGTCTTTCCTTCACCTTCACATTCCCGCTCCTTTGAGAGCCATACCTTCCCTGCCCCGCCCCCAGCTGGAAGCAGTTTTTGCTTCTCTGAACTCCATGAGCATCCAGCATACCTTTCTTAGGAAATGACCACTTTCCATTCATATTATGGTTACTTAAGACATTACTTATGTCCTTTAAGATCAGAAGCAGAGACTGAATCATTTCGGCAGATCCTGAGAATCCCAACACCTGGAGTACCTTGTATGTATATGCACATAATAGTCACGACAGGAATGGAAGAACGGAGGAGAGGAGGTACACGGCACTATGCTCCCAACACATCCTAGGGCCTGATCTACGATTTCCTGTCATTTGCCTTCATGGGAGTTGCGGGTCTTTCAAAGACCTCATGCCAGTTTAAAGGATGGCTTCAGAGCAGCAGCGCTGCCCAATGGAACTTTCCGTGATAATGAAAATGCTCTAGATCTGAACTGTCCAGTGTGACTGTTGAACACTTGAAATGTGGCTAGTGAGGTTGAAGAACTGAATTTAAAAATTCTGTTTAATTTAATTAATTTCAATTTCAGGAGCCACAGTGGCTAGTGGCTGCCATAATGGAAAGCACAACATCAGAGTACATACAGTGTTTCCCCGAAAATAAAATCTAGCCAGACCGTCAGCTCTAATATCTCTTTTGGAGCAAAAATTAATATAAGACCCGGTCTTTTTTTGCTATAATATACGACCGGGTATAAGAGTTTGCCTTTCTGGCCCAGGACCAAGAACTTAAAGATTAGAAGAAGGACAGAGACGTGGAAGCTTCATGGGGGTACTTTACAACCTGGGACTAACTTTCAAATTTCAAATTTCAGAAGTAAATGAGGCTTCCTGACTCTCGCACCATTGAAGTACAGGGCTGTCGTAGCACACATGCAGAATGCCACTGCATTTCACACGTAGAAATTTATCTGAGGATGTACTACATCCACTAAACTATGCAAAACAGCATTGTTTATCATACTAAGAAATGGGAAACAACCTAAATACCCATTAATAGAGGCTGATGGGGCCATTTATATTAAATCCATGTACGCAATTAAAAGAAGGTGGTAGCTCTACGTGTTTTGATATGAGAAGCTACCTAAGGCAAATTATTGAGTAAAAAACAATAGCAGGAAGGATAGTCAAGAAAATTCTGGGAAGGACCTGGAGGGAAAGGGCAATAATAAGATAGCAGGGGGAAATTCTACTTTTCACCCACTACCTTCCTGTGCATTCTGAATTATTTTTACCATGAAGATGTATTTCTCTTATAGTTAAAATAGTTAATAAAAAAAGTGTATTCTCATCAGGACAAATTTGGGGAACTCCGTTTTTTACGTTTCTGGTAGTTTCCTATGTAAATATTAAGGTAGAGATTACTAGTGTGCTTGCATATTTGGTTCTTTTTTCCTTCCTAGTCTCTCAGGAAGATGACATTCCTTTGCCCCTCTGCAGTTAGGCAGGGCCACGTGACTAGTTCAAGACACTGAAGTATGTGTGGAAGTGACATGCGTCATTCCCAGGCCGAGGTGTTTAAGAGTCAGTGTGCTACCTCTGTGCTCTCTTCTTCTCTGTCACAGTCACTCTGGAAGCCTCCTGTTGAGATGGCAATGGCCCAAATGGAGGGAGCCAGAGTCCCTGAGGCACTGCACAGAGAACCCCCCGTGTTCAGACTTTGCATGAACAAGAAAAAGCTTTTGTTGTATTAGGCCACTAGATTTCAGGGTTTGTTACCTCAGCCTAGTTGATCTTGTTCTGACTAAATCGTTAATGACAAAAGAACGATTGGAGGCACATATAAGAAACAGGCTTCCACAGACTGCATTACCTGCCCTGGTGACACTGTGTGGAAGGATTATAAACCTTTCCCACATGCTAATGTTGGGATAATCATGCATTTGAGCAACAGGAAAGGTAAGTACGATTCCCAGGTACAGAATTCTTATCCACCTTCCAGCCATGGTGACCACTTCTTTGGTGCCTGAACATCTGGTGCCTGAACATCTGTCCAGGCAGGAAGACTGCTCTCAGACTTGTCACTTAACACTTAAGTCTAATGATGTTTTTCTGTATCTCCTCTGAGCCTAGTTGGCATAAGAACAATTAAGCAGGAGCCATGGGGTAGCTCAGCCCATCACCCTTCATGCCCTACATGGCATAACATAAGCAGGTGAGCTTCAGAAGCACCAGGTGCTCCGGGGACCTCAGTCTCTTCCTTCTCCACTGCTCTAGGTCCACTATTTATGAAGGGGGCAATCTCCAATTCCAACAACCTGAGAGCCAGAAAAAAATCTCACTGCTTTGCTTTGCCTCAGTTCAGATCAACTAAAAATGGACGAATGCCCTGACGAGATGACTGCTTGCTATTGGAAGACGGAGCGGGGGTATAAGGAAGGGCAGGAGAGTGACTTGGAAGGTATGGAACAGAGAGGACAAAACCAGAGCCACAAGAAACAAGTACAGCTCGATCTGAGCTTAAATTCTAGCTGTGTAGCCTTGGGCAAATTACTTAGTCTCACCGAGCCTGTTTCACTTTATGGGTTGTTGAAAGGTTGATATGAGACAATGCACTAGATGATGTACTAGTCCTCACAGAGTATCTGACAAATAGAACTAGAGGCACCTCCAGGCAGGGGGCCTTGGTGACCTGCACCTATTTATGACTTTGGAGGGTGAGCCAAGGGCAGGGGAGTAGCAGGTTGCTCACTCACTCAGGGCCATGGCATTCCAGGAGGGCAGTTCCATGGGGTCGTTCCAGTACTGCACTGACAGCTCACCACCAGTCACCATGCGATTAAAACTCAGAACCTTTATTATGCACATTTATGCTGGTATAACCGTTTTCTCTTAAGCCTTAGACCAGCCCAATGGGTGTGACGTCTGTTATTTCCATCTCGTAGAAGATGAAACTGAGGCTGCAAGAGGTTAATGGATTGGCCCAAGTCCACACCGCCTGTAGAGCAGGGGTTCAAACCAGGGACTTTGGTTTGCGAGTCCCCACTGCCTCTGGAAGCACTGCTCTCAGCTCGCTCAACACAGTGATGATGGCTGTAGCTAACAGTAATGACAGCACAGCAGGTAAGGACGTTTTTTGCTCCTAAAGGTTTTATAGTGAACATCATGTGAACCATATTTTCACCCAGAATGCATGTAATCTTAACATTTTTAAAATATGTACATAGAAAGGGGATTTTGAATTGGAAAATATGAAAATATACAGAACACGTTTCTCTATTTTTCAGTGTTGGAAGGAGTACAGGGTGTGTCAGGAAGGCAGTCCTATATATCATGGCTCCAGTAACCCGGAGTTCTACTTTGCTTTGACAGCCAGCCTGGAATGGTGAGTCAGATGGCAGGGACGCTTGGATGCTCAGGAAAGAAGTCTGGGCTTTGCCTTGAATCACTGGAGGTGGTTGAAGAGGGGACAGATGTGATGAAATAATGTTCTGCTATGTTCAATCTGGCAGCACTATGCAGGGTAAGGAGAATAAAGAGAGGCTGAAGGCAGAGAGCCAACAAGAAGGCTGTCGCTTGTGGGGGTGAGGGCTGGGCTAGGGTTGAGCAGAGGTGATGAAAAGAATGGGGTGTTTGGAAATGAATGGAAAAATCAACACGACTTGGTGATTAATTGGATCCTTGGGTCGGGGAAGCAGACACGGAAGTTTTCAGCCACAGGAAGAATCAAGAGGAGGAAGAGATAATTTTGAAGGAAAGAAGATAGACCCACTGAATTTTAGATGAGATGGGAGCACTGAGGAGAAATGGCTAACAGGAAATCCAAGAAGAGCGAAGGTTTCAGTCTGAGTTGAAAGCTGGAAAAGACCAATGTCCCAGATCAAGCAGGAGAAGTTCCCTCTTACTTTTTGTTCTTTTCAGGTCTTTGATCGATTGGATGCGGCCCACCCACCCACATCAGGGAGGGCAATCTGCTGTACTCATTCTATGCATTCAAATGTTAGTCTCATCCAGAAACACCTTCGCAGACATTTTCAGACATGTGTGGGCACTCCATGGTCCAGTCAAGTTGAAACATAAAATGAACCATCATGAGTGCCATGAAAGTCAGTTTTTTTGGGGGCTAAGTAAAGAATGTGTGCTGGGGGAAAAGAGGCAGGAAGACATATCCACCTATCTGGGAATCTTGACAGCCAAAAGGAGAAAAATCACATACTAACCATAGGGGCAGCAGGTCAACTAAGATTTCTTTAAACAATGGAGGAGACCTTTTGATTTGACTCTTTTTCGCTAATCCACATGGACATTCATTCTTTCATTCCCCACCCTCTGCAAAGTTTATTAAATTGAATCCATAATTTTCCATTCTAACTATATTTGTCCAAAGGTAAGTTTAAGTTTGTTTGCATTTTGGGGATGCCAACACTGGCAGAAGCAGGTAGCTCAGAAATTATCTGGGGCAAAGGAAAAATCCAGCTTATGATCGAAAATGTGTTGTGGCTAAAGGTGCACACTGCTTATCAAGACAATTAATTGTCCTATGTCATTTGCAGTTTGTCACTGATGCAGAATGCATGTTTCTGGCCAGCATGTCAACTGCCTTAGTATTTACTTAAATGCAGAGAAACACATTTCTCAAGCATTGGTGCCAGATGGGTCCAAAGGAGAAAAGGAGACTGCAGTTTTGTCAGCTGGACCAGGTGGCCAGTCTGCTGTGGAACAGTGACATGTCCCTGAACCGTTCCCCATCTAATCAATGTTCTAGCACGAGAGAAAGCGCTATGCTCACAAGGGAGGATTCAAGATTGCAAAACCTTAAGGGTCAATGGTGACACAATCTTTTTTGAGCTTGCAGACCATTTGCTAGAATCCTAGTTCTGTGTTTCACCAGTACCGCCCCTTTCCCACACACCTCTGCTCCTAAATAGATCCCACGTAGCCAGCTGGGCATGGGCACTCAGCCTGGGTGCCGTCTTCCCGGGGGCCACATTTCTCTCTTGTCATCACTTAATCTCTTAAAAAAGACCATGTAAATACCTCTCAAATGCGCCTGTGCCCAGATAATCATGTGCATAGTGTACCTGGCCAAACAGGTTATTTAACAGAAAGTCCTCTCTGTATTTCCAAGTGAGACCCACTCTTTGATTTACAATGATACCCCACACATATTTTCAGAGTTATCACTCTATGCGTATATTACCATCCAGTTAGTTATACATAGGTTAAAGGCTCTTGTTAGATTATTTCAGTATAATTAATTAGTACAGCATAAAAATATAATTGAAAGAAAGAGATTATATTTGACAATACTGTATTATATACTTCAAAGTTGCTAAGAAACTGGATCTTATATGTTCTCACCATAATTATGGGACATGATGGAGGTGCGAGCTAATGCTATGGTGGTAATCATATCGCAACATAAAAATGTATCGATACATTGTACACCTTAAACTTACACAATGTTATATGTCAATTACATCTCAATTAAAAATGTATATATATAAAAAATGTATATATATATATACATATATATAAATATCCATATCCATATATATAGATCCATCCCCCAAAAAGAAAAAAGAGATGCCACTATACATTATACATATGATATGATAATATATAGTGTTACCTCTTTTTTCAATTATATTTTTTATACTATAATAATTATACTTAAATAATCTAACAAGAGCATTTATTGAGCACCTATGTACTCAGTGTTAGGTTAAGACCCAGGGGATACAGAAAAAATAGCAGACATAATATTAGTCCTCACGCTGACTACACATAAGCTAGGGAAATAAGACCCATGCATAAGAAGCGACAATTAACTGTCCTAGAGGCACATGCAGAAATGCCAGGAGGGCATTTCTTCCCTGCTTCAGCCTCTCCAGGAGGGTCACATCCTTCCAAGACTCCAGTTTCTGCTGGGCCACTCTCCCAGTTCTCACTGGCTCTGGTGACACTAAATTCCTCCCTCGTCCCTTCCTCCCTGGGGCAGTTACAGCTTCCCACTGTTGTTAGTCTCTGGGCACCTCACCTTTTCCTGTCTGTTTTCTTAATCCCATCCCCTCCTCTGTCAGTAGCCCCTTCCTTAAATTCCCTTCATCTGTACCATTAGGAGTGAATTCTGTTTCCTGCTGGGACCCTGACTGATGCAATGAAACTTAAGAAGTTGCAGGTAGGGGGTTGCTCTGCTTCTTGGTAGAGATTCTAATGTGTCAAGCAGAACAAATACTTGTTTGATAGAGGAGAGAGGGGTTGGCCTTCCCCAGCAGGAGAGGGGGAGGAGCTTTGAAAGCCGACTATTTACAGAGAGGAAAAAGCAAGGGCTTGAAGGGAACAAGTTGGCGGTTGGGTGTAGACAAGTCTGATCTGCACAGCTAATTTTTAGACTTTAAAAAGTTAAATGAATCCTTCCTGGAGGCTTGTGCTTCCTGTCCTGTCACTTGTTTGAAAAGAGAGCTACATCAAAGCCCCAGGCTGCGGAATTCCCTAGAACCCAAACTTCAGAGGCCTGCTGGGGGAAACTGCAGATCCTCCACCAGGAGGAGTGGCAGTGAGCAAGGAACCCCTCCTGCTGTAATTACTCCTGCCAGAATATTCTTTTTCAAGCTTTGCTAATTGAAATTAAACAGCTGCCATGTTTGGACAGGGACAAAAAAGAATTCATTTTTCAGCCTTCTCTGATCTAACAAAGACTGACAGGCTGTGAGAAAACCAGGGAAAATTTTACTCCCATGGTTACTGAGTCTCCCACTGGTTGACCCAAAGCAAAACAAAGAGTGCTGAGGGGTTGAAGTCGTTCCCACTATAGCAGGAGCAATGCCATCTAGGAGTTCACAGGACAAAGGACACATTAAGTTAGTTTCATGGCCACTGTCACCAACAGCCAACTCTTCTCAGTGCCCCAAATTAACAAGATACTCACTACCCTATGCTGGAAGGGGCTAGAAACAACTAAAGAAGAAAGAAAAATGCCTGCCAAGTGGATCTTTTGCTAGGTAAGTCCTTCTCCGGGTGGGAAATGGTGGCCAGGGGTGGTGTTGTCACCGTAGGGGCCAGTTGTAGTAAAAGGATGAAGGAAAAAGAATCCACAAGGTGCTTAAGAGTGTGTGAGGTGCTTTCAGAGAAGTCTGAAATCCCCACGGCAGTGCGGTAACTCAGGTCTTAGGAAATAAACTAGACTGGGAACTATGGGGCTTATGTATGGGTGTGATTTCCTCAGAGATTCCTGTGTTTTAGGTCTTTGTAATACCTCATCCTCATAGGTGGGAGATAATCAATGTAAGCACACTGAGTTCTTTGGATGAAAAGTTTAGTTTATGTCAGGAAATAACAATTATTAATGTGACTAGAAACGATTAAATCATGTGGTTAAAAGCAGAGGAGAATGCATAGATGGGTACTCAAATAGTGAAAACATCAACTGTGAGAACAATGAAATGTAAAAGCTTTACCAAGTACAGTTCTTGGCGGGGGCGGTATTTGGTGAACTCACGATTATAAATTCTCTTCGGAAATGGTGTTCAGGTTTCTGCTCAAGTACCACGTATTTAGAGAGGATTTTCCCGATCACTCTAAAACACAGCACCCTCCTCAGTCACTCATCTTCCTTTACCCTGCTACATTTCATATACTTACTAGGTTATTATCTATCTTTCTCGGCTAGAATATAGGCTCCAGGAGGGAAGAGACTGTGTCTGTTTTGTTCACTGTTGACTCTTCAATGCCGGCAACAGTGCCTAGTACATAACAGGCACTCGATTACTGTTTATTGAATGAATTTAATAATATGTAAAACTCAGTGTTAAATATTTTTTTCCAGTCTTTTTCTGTTGTAGTAAAATACATGTAACACAAAATTTACCATCTTAACTATTTTTACATGTACAATTCAGTGGTATTAAATATATTAATGATGTTCTGCTACCATCATCACCATCCATCTCTGGAACTCTTTGCATCTTGGAAAACTGAAACTCTATATCCATTAAACAATAACTCCTCATACCACTCCCTCCAGTCCCTGGTAACCACCACTCTCCTTTCTTTCTCTGATTTTGACTACTTTAAGTACCATGTTTCCCTGAAAATAAGACCTAGCCGGACAATCGGCTCTAATGCATCTTTTGGAGCAAAAATTAGTAAGACCCGGTCTTATTTTACTATAACATAAGACCCGGTATAATATAATACAATATAATTACTATAATTACTATAATATTATATACTGGGTCTTATGTTAATTTTTGCTCCAAAAGACGCAGTAGAGCCGATTGTCCGGCGAGGTCTTATTTTCAGGGACACACGGTACCTCATATAGGTGGAATCATACAGTACTTGTCTTTCTGTCATTGGCTTATTTCACTTAGCATCACATCCTCAAGGTTTATCCATGTGGTAGCATGTGTCAGAATTTCCTTTTAAAGGCAGAAGTGTTAAGTATTTTGATTCTCACAACAATTTTTGTATAGAGGGAACTACAAGATATTTAAATACTCCATCCAATCTTCTAAAAATATGCTTTATGAAAATGGTAGTAATATTGAAAGTAAATCTCACTGGAAAACAAACTCAAGGAAGTAACATTCACTTGCCCTAGTATTAAGGGCACTATCAAATGTATATGTGAATATCAACCTATGTGACAGAAGTAGACTAAAGAAGATTAAAGCATAAAGTAGAACAGTTAGGTCACAATCAGCTCTTTCTACTCATGCCAGTCCGAGTAGTGAGTGAAAAATGTTCTAGACTGTGTCACTCAATATGATGAAGGTTTTGCCTGTCAGTGATGGACCACTTTTACCTAGGGAATATCCTCATTCAGATCACTCACTCTAAAGAACACTTAGTCTTCCAGATCTCAGTAAGTGACATTCCATTCATCCAAGGTGATCTTAAAATAAGACATATAGGTCTCTTGATTAAATATGGTGGTGTAACCACGTTTATCTCTGTTTACATCTGAGACCTTATTAAAATGATTGTACAGGAATTTTTAAAAAGCTCTAAGCCCCCCCCCCCACCTAAATGATATAAGCCCACTATAGAAAGAGAATGAAAGAATAAGAAAGTCAATGATTTTTGGAAGTTAAAAAGCAGATGACTAAATGAGATGACCATTTAGCAGATAGAGGCAACCACAGCCTAAAGTTCATTTAGAGGGTGATATGTATACAGGGCTTTGGATTTAGACACAGGTGTTACACAAAATCAGCAACCAAAACAGACCTCCCTCCTAGCTCCTAAGCTCCATTCACAGAATAACAGCAGCATCACATCTATCCTCCAGGCAGGATATCAGAAGTTTGTTCTCTGGATAAACCAGAGAGCCCTAGGGACTAACCTTCCCCATTCTCTTCTCCACCCAGTATCCCTAAAGTGAAGCCCAGTAGTTGACAAGCTCTGCTCCCATCCCCAAATAAAGTGTCCCCAACCTCTAGTTTATATCTTCAGAGAGATTTGAGAAGATGTTATGCAAAGGGAACATTTGGAGAATAAGAGTTCTTAGAATTTAAAAATAGAATTCCTGAAATTGAAAAAAAAATGTGATAGAAGAATTGGAATATAACATCTAGAAAATCTTCCAGAAATTATAGCAAGAAGTAATAGATAATATAAGACCAAATAAGAGATATAGGATATGTGACAATTAATGGCCTCTGAGCCAAATCCAGCCCATGGTCTGTTTTTGTATGTCCCTTAAGCTAAGAATGCTTTTTAAATTTGTGAAAGGTTGTATATAAAAAAAAGAATACGGAACAGAGGCTATATATGGCCCCCAAAGACTAAAATGTTTCCTATCTAGACTTTTACAAAAAAAAACCCAACATTTTGCTGACCCCTGATCTAGAAGGTCCAACATCACTAATAGGAATTCTAGAAAGAGAGAAGAGGTAAAATGGAAGAATGAAATCATCAAAGAAATTATACAAGAACAATTCCCAAAACTTAAGGACAAGAGTCTAAGACTAAGAGGTACATGGAGGATCTAGAACAATAAATGAATATTAATCCTTTACCAAAGAATATCACTGTGACATTTCATAACATCTGAGGTTAAAAGAAGAATCTGAAAGTTTCCAGATAGGATAAAAAAAAAACAGGTCACTTACAGAGGAATGAGAGATCAGATTTTTTAACAGCTGTACTTTATGCTAGAAGAAAATGGAACAAGGCTTTACAAATTCTGATGGAAAGTAATTTTTAACCTTGAATTATATACCTGGCCAAATATTAGGAATAATTAATATAAAGACATTATAGACATGAACAGACTTAGAAAACTTACTTTCCTAGTACCTATGTTAGGGAACAGGAGTTGTAGGTACGCTCCACTAAAATGAGAGAAAGGAAACCAAGAAAGGAGATGATGGGATCCAGCAAGAGAGACTTCAACGCAGTGAAAGGGTGAAGGAAACTCTCAGGAAGTTGGCTGAACAGGGGACTAGAGATTAAATGGTCTAGATTACAGCAAGAGAGAGAAAGCGAACTCCAGGGGGGAAAAAAGTGTGGTAGGTAACTTCTAAAACAACTCCAAATTATCTCAGACTCCTGCTAGTCAGGCCCTGACTAGCATGACAGGAGGTATGACTCCCTCCTCTTGAGTATGGACCTAGTGATTGCTTCCAATACACAGAATATGGTAAAAGTGATGGGATATTTCTTCCACGACGAGGGTATAAAAAAATTCTGGCTTCCATCTCATTTGCCGTCTCTTGCTCTGATGAAAGCCAGCTGCCGTGTTGTGAGCTGCCCTATGAAGAAGCCCATTTGGCAAGAAACTGAGGGATGGTCCTGGCCAAAGCCCATGGGGGATTGAATCCTGCTAACAACTACCTGAATGAGCTTGGAAACGGATCCTCTTGTAATTGAAGCTTGAGAGGACTACAGCCCTGGCTGACACCTTAATTATAGCCTTGTGAGAGCTCCTGAGCCAGAGACCCCAACTAACTTAGTCTGATTCCTTTCCTACAGAAATCTGAGATAATAAATGCCTGTTGTTTTAAGACAAAATGTTTTTTTGGAGGGGCAATTTGTTACACAGCCATAGATAACTAATACAAGGGACTTGAATAAAAACCTAACATGACGAAGCATTTGAGGAAAAAGTCAAGGATAAGTAGGTAGCAAAAACAAAGAGCAAACAGAAATTTCCAGAAAAATCCCAAAGTTGCACTGGAACTTGAATCATGATTCAATTTAAACGTAGTCATAGTTCACTACTGGGCTCAACAGTGAACAGTATTAACATAATCACACTTTTGTAAATATTGAATATATTACTAAAAACAGGAGTGATATAAGGTGGAATAAGAGAACTAAACTCTTATTTATCATAATATGAAGTCACTGGATAACTTCCAGTATTGTAAATAAAAAAATAGCAGTTAATTATTTATGACTATGGAGATTAACTATCAGCATAAACAGTTAAAAAGCTGAAGATAATAGAACAACCTTCAAAATATTTAGGGAAAATTGACAAACTTGAATTTTATGCCCAAACAATTGTCTCATTCAAAAAGTGAGGTGGTATAAAGTTATTTACTGACATATAAAGAGTTTGTCTTAGACCCTTGCTGAAAGAACAAATAGAGGAAATTGTTTCAAGAAGGTAAATTAAACCAGAGGAGGATGAAGGAAGCAACAGTGAGCAAAAAAAATAGGTGAAACATGTTGGTAAACTAAATAAATACAAACTGTGAAAACAAACGAATAAAAAACCAACCAACCAACCAACCAAAACCTTATTTGGCTTTTAAAATAAGATGGTGAAACTAAAATAATAGAAAATCCTAACAGGACAGATGGGTGGAAGAAGTTAGGAAGGAAGTTAAGGCATGTTAAGATCCTTGTTTTAGTCAGGAAGAGGATAAAGATAATTAACTTTATCCTCTTTGCATGACACAGATGGCATTGTTCACCAGTCTCTGTTTGTTCCTTCTTCCTAGGTACACAACTAAAGCACGAAAGTTCCCTGGCATCTAAGTGGGACCATGACTGAGTCCTGGCCAATGGCAAGGGGTGGTAGTGTGGAAGTAATATGTACCCCTTGCAAGCCTGGTCCCTAAAATACCCCCACAGGGTCCTCTCCATACTCTTTCTTTGCTTCTTACCAGCTAAGTGCAGAGGGTGCAGCGCTGAGGATCCCAAGGGGACATGGAGCCACCAGGTTAAAGAATCGGTATCTCAGAACTAGTACATGGAGGAGAGTTGCTGTATTACAAAAACCTGCATGAGCTTTCCATTAGGCAGAAACAATTTTACGCGTTAAGCTGCTAGGATTTGTTACCATAGCTTAGCCTATCCTATTTTGACTAATACAGAAGCTGGTACCTTGAAGTGAGGTGTTGTCCAAATAACGTAAACTGTGTGGCATTGGCTTAGTGGTCAGGCAGTGAGTGGTAAGGGTGCTGTTATTGGTGGCTAGAAAGATGAGACCCAGAGTATGTAGGGGTGAAACATGAGAAAACTGTCATCTGTGGAAACTCGGGGCTTCTCTTACGCTGGCAGCTCTAAAGGAAGTCTAGAAAACAGATGTGTGTTGATTTTCATTGGCTGCCTTTGCTAAGCTATTATTATAAGATGAACTCAGGAGGGAATTAGCAGGTCTGTATGCAGGAATAAATGAGAATAAAAGGAGTCCAGATATTTGCAGAGTCAAAGGGTTAAAAAAAGTTACTACTTCTAGATCCCAAACAGCCGAGGATACATGACAGAAGCCCAATAAAACCTCTCAGGTGAACAGTGCAACCAGCTTGTGGCAAAGCCCAGACTGAAAACATGACCTTCCCAGTGATGGTTCCAGATGGCCTCAAACCAGCTGCTATTAAATTGAGAGAGATTGTCATGGACGCAAAGAAGCAGAGAAATGAGGCAGGGTTCACAATCATGTCAAAGAAATAACTGGTTGTAGTCACTGGGTAATGGAACTGACTGGGAAGCGAATAGACCAGAAGTCTGTACTAGTGTTTGAGAGAACCGAACTGCTCAAGAAAGCCATGAGTGTGGATTAAAGCGCCCTTTAAGTGCTTGAGACGTCAAACACCTTTAGGCTCCCCAGCTTAAGCAGAAAGCAGGCCATAGGTTGTTAATTCTATACAGCTCCCCAAGGCGGGCAAACTTCCCAACACCCATTTCAGATGCAACCTACAGACAAAGGGATTTCTTCCCAGAGAGCAGAACTGGGTCCTTGTCAGGTAGGAGGCCTTCCCAATGCCAGCCCCATAGAATTCTAGCATTTTTAAGAATGACTGACTGTAGTGTAGTATACCCCTTTTCATCCCTTATCTGACAGGGAATTTTTAATTGCCAATTCTTGCCCTGCTTCACTAAAGTATATGGGGCAGAAGTGCATGGGTGGGAGAAAATAACATCTTTTATCATTGGTTGCCATGCCAAGAAGAGTTAATCTGACCTAACAGAGAAATCTGTGTGCTATCCAGAGATTGTGGACTTTGAGCCAGAATGCAGTTATTGGATGAGACTTGGGGTAGTCCACCTTGGGGACAGGTGAATGTGTTCTACGTGTGGAAAGACAACCCCCGCCACCCCCGATATTTGGTGACCAGAAGGATAAACTGTGGACGAACGTGCTAGTGCTCATGAATATCCAGTTCTCTTTTTCCTGAACACGTAGCTACACTAATTACTCTGCAATCCTTGCATCTAGGTGAGACCATATGATTAAGTTTTGGCCAGTGGAGCATAGGTAGAGGCAGTGGTGTGTTGGTAGATGTTTAACAACGGGCTCTCCAAAAAACAATACATGCATGTGTACTTGGGTTTACCATAAACTTGCTGCTATAAAGGATGGGTAGCACATTATTCATGATTAATAATATAACAACTACATTTAAAAATATGCAATACACTTTTTAAAAAATTTCCATATAGCCAATTGATTCTCTCAGAATGCTCTTGTTGATTTGTACCGAACTCTTATATTGTAGCCAACCTATGGTTACAGTTGATGAACGAATGTAGTGCCAAACGTGAATATTGGTTGATATTTTCTTTTACATTATTAAGTGAAACAATGAAGATGTATGTCAGAATTTACTTCATCAGTAATCTGGGCAACTTCTTTGCTGAATCAGTTAACAGTTATCAAATACTAGAAGAATATTTCCTCGATATTTTGTGCTATTCACAATAAAATGACTCCAGATACAACATGCTTTTAATTATTCTGGATTTTTAATATTTCCTATATAATGTTTAAAAGTTTCTACACTATCAATAAATAAAGTTCTGATTTATAGCGTTTGCCTTTCCATCATCTATTTCAAACAACCAAAACGATGTCATTAAACATGGAGTCAGGAAGAGATACACAGTAGCCATCATGCTGCAGTATTTCCCACTTACAATACAAGACACATAAATAATCTCAAGCATAGGTAATAGTAAAATGTAGTAAAATAGGAAGTTTGAATAATTATTGCCTTTGCTTTTCATTTAATTTAAAACATTTAATTGCATGTTTATATGATTTAATTTTTAATAATGTTTGTGTGTAACAACCAGGTTGCAGAATGCCTGGAAATTGAATAGGTGGCTTTCCTGAGCTGTAATGAGTTACTCCAGCATACCACCTACATGAGGTATGCCACTTACACACCTGGCCTCTAAAATATGCCGCATTCCCCTTCACATAACCTCTCTTCACTTCCTGGACAGCCCAATGTAGAGGATCCAATGGAAGACTCCGAGAATGCCATAGGGGACAGCAGTACCTGGTTCCCTGAGTCACGAGGAAGATGCCCAGAAGTGCCTTCGTACTGAAAATATCTACCTTGTGTGAGCGAAACATAAACGTTTGTTATGTCGAGTCTCTGAAATTTGAGGTTGTTTGTTATTGCAAAACCTATTATGGCTGATACACTTTGCTAGAAAATTTTAAACACTGGAAATAAAATGAGGGATTCACTTAATTATAGTGTTAAAAATAACTCTAAAACATAGTGGCCAATACTAGAAATGAAAGTAATGTCATGCAATATATCCAATGCCAGCCCCCTTCACTATCCTACCTGAAACTACTGATACAACCCTTGCTTGTTCATCTTGGCTTCCATCCATTGTTCTTTACCTGTGTAAATCTAGGGCTTAAAAAAATCTCAAAACCAATGCCTTTGACATCAGCACTTCACTTATAATTATTAATTTTTTGACACATATTTGGGGTCAAAGACCAGAATCTCACAGTTGTAGGTAAATTGTTGCTACTGGTCAGAAGGCTTTTAAAAAACATCCTTCAGCTTTAAGAAAATGCTTGAAAGATCCCATTTTAACTATAAGACCACAAGATATTAAATTCTGCATCTGGACACACAATCTTATCTGAACCAATTATCCCTTGAAGCTAGAATCCGTGGTCTTTTCTCAGGGAATATTCTGACAATACTTACACTAAGCTCAAGGAATGAGTGGGAAAAGCACTCAAAAGAACCTTTAATGTAAATTAAGAAATGTCCAGTAAACAGAAATGCTTTGAGAAACAATTTTTTCCCAGGCTGAAGCGTTCTTAAAAATTTTCAAATATAAACATCTAACCCACACGTTGAAGGGTTCTTTAAAATTTCAAATATGAACATCTAACCTAGTGTGTAAAACAGCCCAGAAAGTACCGTAGGTAACAGCTTTGAAGGAAATACATTGCTACAGATGCTTTATTTCTATATTCACTTGCCAGACATTCACTAGGCATCTACCATGTGCAAAGTATGCACCAGGCAGGAGCCATAGTAGTGAATAAGTCTTAATGGGAGAGGTGGTATGGAATTGCTTATCGAGAATAGGAAAAGGGCGTCCCGGGCTTAGGATGTGGCCTGAACAAAGTGTATGCATATTGGAGAAATGGGAAACTGTGAGATAACAGGAATATATATATATATATATATTTTTTTTTTTTTTCCTTTTCTTTTCTTTTCTTTTCTCCCCCCCACCCCACCCCCTTGCTTTTAGTTCCTGGCACAGAGCTCCTAAAACCCTTGGAATTTCCTAAGTGATAGAAACAGTAGGAGCATCTCTTATTCTAATATTTGTCTTTGACCCTGTCCCTGAGATAGGGCTCCTATAAATTTCTAAGTGATAAGGACACTAGGAGCATCTTTTGTTCTAACGAGGTGACTTTTGGCAGGCTCCTGGATGGGGCTGGTCACCAGAAAGACCAGCCATGATCAGAAGCTTGGAACTCTCAGTCCCGCCCCTCATCCTCCAGAGAAGGGACAGAGGCGAGAGATGGAGTTAATAATTGAACATAACTATGTGAGGAAGCCTCCCTAAAGTCCCAAGAGTAGGGGGTTTGGGGAGCTTGCAGGTGGATGAACATCTCCACACTGGGGGGATGATGCACCCCAATTTCACGGGACAGAGCTTCTGTGCTCGGGACCCTCCCAGACTTCACCCCATGGATCTCTTTATCTGGCTGCTCATCTGTGTCCTTTATCATATCCTTTATTATAAAATAAACCAGCAAACGTGTTGTCCTGAGTTCTGTGAGCTGCTCTAGCAAATTAATCTAGCCTGAGGAGGGGTTGTTGGTAGAAGCTCAGGCAATAGTCTGAGCTTGTGACTGGGGTCTAAAGTGGGGGTGGGAGGGGCAGTCTTGTGGGACTGTGCCCTTTTCTTGTGAATCTGATGCTATCTCTTGGCAGGGAGTGTCAGAACTGAGTAAAATTAGAGGACACCCAGCTGTTGTTGCAGAGAATTGCTTGGTGTGGGGGGAGAAAACCTCCACACATTCGGTGTCAGAAGTGTCAGAAGTGACGTGTTTTGTGTGAGTAGTAAAGGAGACGAACAGGGGAAATACATAGAAGGGAAGAACTGGGGTATTCCCCACATAGGTAGGAAGATCGCCATGTTTCCTTTGCACTCATATACTAGGGGGTTAACTTGTATAAAGCCCCTTATGATATACTGAGGATCTGGGACTGTGTTCTACACACGAGGAGGGAATCATGGTAGGGCGGTCACTCGTTGTTAGAAAGACAGGACTCCTGCACTTTAAAAGGCTAACACACTGAGGGAAGGACAGTCGGGAAAAGATAGTTGGGAGGCTTTTGCACTCATCCAGGTGAGAGACGGGTCAGTAACAGGACTGGGGGAATGGAAGGGAAGAGACAGTCAGGAAGGTGTGGGGAGGTTTAGCCACAGGACCTGCTGACTGACTGCATGTGCATGTGTCGGGGGGCTGAGCGGACAGTGGGGCACTGCAGAAGGCCTCCCGTGTCTGGAGCCTAGGGGAGCTGCTGGATGGGGGCACCTTTACTCAAGATGGGAAGGGTGAGTGAGGAGATGTGCACTCAGGTTTGGAAACTCTGACCTGGAGAGGCCATTGGGCAGATCCCGATGGAAATAAGACACTCAGAGATACATCCTCACCTTTCTGTTTTGTGGATAAGTCAGTTTAACACATATTCGTTGAGTCTCTACTACATGCCAAGAGAAGGACTTAGGTCTTGGCTATGCAGGGGTTCATGGTACAGAAAGTTCTCTAGTAAAAGCAGCCTTGGGTTTAATGGAAACATAACCCCAAAAGAGGACTTATTGGAGAAATTAAAGAAATTGCATGTAAATCTGCCAGATGAGTAAAGATTTTTTTTTTTTTTTTTTTACAATTGTAATACTCTCCACTGTTACAAGATCAAAGAAATAGACACACTTATGTATTTTGGGAGTGAACTGCATAAGGCTTTGGAAAGTAATTTGAAAATATATATCAAGAGCCTTAAAAAGGCTTATACTCTTTAAATCAGTAATTCCTGAGTCTATTCCAAAGGAAATACTCCCTAATTTTAAAAAAGCTTTCTATACAAAGATGTTCAACACCATGGTATTTGTGATAACAGTTTGGGAATTAGCTTAGATGCCCAGTTACATTGGAATGGCTCAGTAAATTATGACAAATCTGCTAGACGGAATATTAAACAGTCACTAAAAATGATGTTAGAAAGAAGTTTGTTACTTATGTTAAATGGGAAAAATAATATTCAGTATCATCACAATTGCATACAGTAAAGCCCAAGCCCACGAATAGAAGCACAGTGACTAGAAGGAAATACCACAATTTTAATAGTGGCTGAATTTAGGCACTAGAACCTGGTTTTCCCTTACTTGGCCCATTCTTTTGCATTTCCCAAAATTTCTATCCTAAGCGTTGAATGACTATTTAATCAGGCAAATAAGCTCTCACTAGCAAATGCAGAATGAAGACAGATGAGGACTTAGCGGAAACCATCTTTGGAGTTGAAAGGAATCACAGAGGCTCAGAGACAACACTCGCACTTGCTCTGTGCCTTGTGGGATGAATCTGTGGTGAATGTGGTGCCTACGGCTCTGCAGAGACATTTGGGGGACCAGGGTCTCTGAACAAACGGCCAGATGCTAATAAGACACCCCTTGAGTTGTTTCTTCCATTGTTATTCCCCCTATTTACTGTCTGCTTTAGAAAAGGTTACATCACCTAGCAAATGTACCCTCTGGGCACAGTCTTTCCTCAGAGACACTGACTGCTCCCCAGAACTCACAATTTCCTGAGGAATTATGTCTTTTCTCCCTTCTCTGCAGCAGCTCCTCAGACTCAGGGAGCCCAGAGCAGGTGGGGGAGGGGAGCAGGAAGGAGACGATTGCTCTGAGACACACCACAAGCCCATAAAGTCTGAAAGGTTAAGCAAAGACTGAGGCTTGAAGAGGGAAAATTCTCCATTCAACAATAATCTCCCCCCTCCCCTCCCTCACCTCTTCTCAAAATGGAAAGAAAGGGTGCAAGATGTAGGCACTTTAAAATATGCAAAATTAGGAGCTGGTGCAGACCTCATTAACACCCGCCTCCAACATCATTAAGATGTTTCCAAGAAAATTAATTGAAAGACTCATTAAAAATAAATTAAGAAAAATGTGTTGCAGAGCGCCCGCACTCAGCTCATAAATCACAGCTCAGAGCTCCGGCCCGCTGCTCCGGCAATTAACTCCAACCTATTTGTTTTATCCTGACTGTGAAAATTAGAAAGCAGACGTGGAGATTAGATTAGGGACGTCTGTCAAGCGGAACTTGAAGTGAATATTTTAGGATACAAAATGGAAACCAGGAAAACAAAGAAAGCAGAGATTTCATTCTCAGGAGCTTGTCTTTGAAAAGTGACAGGCAGATGAAGGGTGTTGGGAGAGCCTGTGCGGAAGGAATACATACGCTCGGCTCAGCTCCGCTAGCTCCGGAGGCAGGAAGGGCGGGGGAGAGAAAAGAACAGACGTTTCAACTATCCTGACCAGGAGGAATAGCACAATGCCTTCGCATTATAAATATAAAGAGACCCACATCTCGGTAGAGATGGCATTGAGACATAAAATAGGTGTTCCTGATAATACTGGCATTTATCATATTTCAGTGTTTAGACATACAGCCACTTGGCCTAGTCACTCAAAACAGGGATTGGTCTCCTGCAATACGTTACGTGTCAGTGATGACGACATGCACAGTCCATGACGTGAAGTATGTCAGTCCTTTCTGGGTCTCTCTTAACCCAACGACACAATCACCAATTACTGAGTAGCAGGCACTTGGCTGGCCTTATTCATATGTGTGATCTCATTTAACTTTCATATCGCCAAGGAAGAGAGCCATTTCACAAGATGTGGAAACTGAGGCTCAAAGTAAATGGATACGCGTGGGAGTTACGTAGGGAGGAAATGGCAGACTTGGGATTGCAACCCTGGTGTGAGACCAGTGACACAGCTTCTTTTCATTCAAAAGTATATATCACGTCACTGTGTTTTCCAAACCTCAAACTAGAAACCCGTTTTTGCCCTTCCCTTCTTTCCTCCTTCCCTTTATTTTCTCCTTCCACAAATATTATTGCAAACCCACAATATGCCAGGCACGGTACCGGGTCTGGGAGGTATAACGGTGGTCTTACTGAGTTTGAAAAGACAAACACTGAATAAGTCACTGCAAACGTGGCGCTGCTGTGAAGGACACACTGAGAACACTGTGCAAAGGGAAACTGAGTCTGCCTATCATTCGGGTCACTTACCGAATGCCTATTTTGCATCTGCACTGAGGATCCGGACATCGGACTGCTGGCTCTCCTCCTCACTATCTGTGAGACCTTGGGTCAGTGATTTAACCTCTCCGTTTCCACATCTGTAGAATGGGGACAATACTAGTACTTACCTCAGAGTTTTATTTTGAGGGTAAAATGAGAAAATCCATCAGAAGCCCTTAGCAAAGTGCCTGGCTCAGAGTAAGCACTGAGTAAATGTCACCAGTTATTATTTAGAGGTGACATTTAAGTTGGCTCTTAAAGGAGAGGCAGGAATTTAATCAGAGCTCCATTTCTGGGGACAGCTGCAGCCTTATGGGTGGTATTTAAAATTATTTGGATCTTTCACATAAAAGAGGGAGTGGGTAATCTTGGATAATAAGAGGCAGGCCAGCCTGTCACGACACACAGCCTCACTGGGCCAGCACCGGGTTGCAGAATGAAGAGTGAAATGCAGCAGGGCACAGAATAGGTGACAGCTTTGCTTCCTTTCCTCCAAATCATCTCAAAGGCACAAGGGCAAAACCCCCCAAGCACAAGGGAGAAAGGTTAAGGTTGAGGAGGGGTGTCTTATTACAGAATTTTCACAACTCCTACCTTGCCTAGGAGAGAGTTATGGACCAGTACCATGTTTCTCCAAAAATAAGACCAGGTTTTATATTAAGTTTTACTGCAAAAGATGCATTAGGGCTTATGTTAAGGGGATGTCATCCTGAAAAATCATGCTAGGGCTTATTTTCCAGTTAGGTCTTATTTTCGGGGAAACACGGTTGTTAGTGGACCAGCATCAGTAGCTTTTGGAAATTCAGCGGTAGTGCAGTGGATCATAGTTGATTTTTCATTTTGTTTTAATCTAGTTTTCAAAAGTCTGGGTGTAATTCCTGACTCCAGGTGTGTTGGCCCATCCTTACTTGTGAGGCTGTAATAATCCAGAACATGTCCATATCCAAGCTGATCCTCAGCTGGATGGTCTGATATGACCCTAACAGTTGTTTGCGCTTGGTGTGCCTTGTGGACCAGTTACTAACTGGGCTGTAAGGAGTTATTCAGTCTTTTGAATATATCACCCTTGCCAATAAACAAGGCTGGACCAAGGCAAAGTTTGAAATATATAAAACTTGACAATAAAATACTTCCTACTTCATAGGAAAACTACTAGCTAACATTAGAAATTACCTTTTTTAAAGGTTTCTATCTCTCCCTTAAAGCTTAGAAATCTGTTGAAGGACAAATACCCGGGAAGGGTAACATTGTAAGCTCTTTCTACGCAGGATGAATTTCATACCCTTTTCAGATGACAGATTTTGACAGTGGAAAGGAAGTAAGCCCACATGGCCCTGACAACAGGAGACAGGTACTGCACTGAGCATTCCGAAGCTGCGGGGGAAAAAAAAAAAAAAGGCAACCTATTTCAAGAATTTGTCAAGGGCTGGGCTGATGAGCAGAATCATCTTCAATCTGTCCTCTCCTTGGGTCCAGGTCCAAATAGGTGCCATGATCTGTGAATTCTACATCGTCCACATCTTCTGCATCCATCTCTCTTTTCCACCCCCCTTTGCCTGAGTTTGGCTCTCTCTTGTCTGGGCTCTTGCAAAAGCCTCCTACTGAATTTCCTCTCCTTCAGTCTCACCTCCTTTACTCTCATGGCAGACTTATTGTCCTATAGCATAGATAGAATCATGTCATTCCGCTGCCCCAAGCATTGGATCTCTACAGAATAAAGTCCAAGCGTCTTAAGTTGGCCACCTGGAATCTGGCCACCAGTGATCTTTTCAGGCACATCTCTCACCACTTCCTCTTTTTCTAATTACACATTTTTGACGTTTGTCAGACTACTCACTATTTCCAAAGCACACCCTTTATGTTTCCCATGCCTTTTACTCCCCCATTACCTTTGTCACACCTGCCTCAATTCATCTCTAACAATTTTAACCTCTTCTTCAAGGCCCAATCCAAATGCTCATATCTGTAAAGCTTTATGATTTCCCTTCCCCCAACCTCAGAGAAAAGTAATGTACTTTTAGAGTGCCTGCCAATACTTATTGAATGATTGAATAAACTTTCTAATAGCAATTATCACAATGTCTGCTACAACTCAACTGGTTGCAATATGTGCATTGGTCTGTTACCTGCCTAGATAACAAGTTCCCTTAAAGATATGAACCATATCTTGTTTGTGTCACCCTCAGAACCTAAACCTGGCACACAGTAAGGGCTCTTTAAATTGTGTTATACTTTACTTACAGTGAAATGTAAGTGCTTTGACATATTATTTCAACTGTTCTGGGTTACTTATATAAATAAACAGTTTTGCTCTTGATAATGGAGAATTAATGGCACAGGTAGACTAATTTATTTGGGAGACACAATGGCAGAGCTGAGACCATATCCCCAACTCCTGGTCCAGTACTCTTTGATCTATTGTAATTTATCCATATGTCAACATTCCACAGAGAACTAGAGCACTTTACAGTAGCTATTTCTTTAACTACCTAGAAAAAATAACCTACTGGAGAAGCCATGTCTGAGTAAGATAAACCGCGCACCTTTCCCCGTGCCTCAGATGATGTATAGATGGGGAAACCAGAGCCAATCATGCACAAAACACCTTGTTTTCACTTCCTTTCTGAGATCAAGCTTACCACCTTGGGTCACTCTTTCATCTCAGGACAGTAGGGACTTTAAGAAGTCGATAGCCCCTCACAAAATCCTAGAAGCTCTTACTTAGACATACTCCTCTTCATATAGCCCATAAATGCTAGGTGAGTAGCCACATTTCAAGAAATAAGGCCTGGCTGTAGATGAACAAATCTCTACATTTTGTTCTTTTACTTGAGGGCCATGTGTGTGTGTGTGCATGTACACATACACACACACACACACACACACACACACACACCCAATGCTCTCGGTAACTGAGTAGCCAAAGTGTTTCTAAGCCAACCTCTCTGAGGTGCCCCACCCAATTTCTTCCTGTCAGTGTTGTATTTCCACTGAACAGATTCATCCCCAGAAGGAGACGATGCCCTATTTTATGGAATCCCCACTCTCTGTCAAACTACATATTTTTATGCTTTATTATCCAACTGGGCTGGCCCAGGCTTTGTGAGCAGTGTCTGAATATTCCTCTGGGAATTCATTGGTTACAAGGTTATTCTGGGCTGTGGCTATCTTTTGATATCTCATTAGTATTTTCTAGTGTTTCCTGTGATAATATTAGAGCAATAATTAGAGCAATTAGTATGGCCAGTGGCTTTGGGCTGATTTATTCTCTTAAGCTCATATGCAGGTAGGAAAAATTTAATTGCCCTGGTTCTGTCAGGGTCCAAATGATGCCCAGGTTTCCACTGCTTAGTCAAGCATCTCTGGGGTCAATTTTCATTAAAATGACCCTGACACTAATGACAAGTGACTGTTTCTGCCCCCCATTTGCAATTTTACAATAATGTCCTTTTGTTTGCTTCTCTTTGAAGTATACGAGACATTGCCGAAAGCCTCGATTTGTCCCCGTTACATATCATGCTTAATTTAAATTTCAGAATTGTTTCTTTAAAGAACTTTGTCTCTCTCTTTTAGAATACAAAATATCTGAGGACAGAAACTGTGTTTTTTATAACCAATTCAATAGGTAGTTGAAATGATAAAACAAACAAGCAAACAAATAATTTCACGTCGGAACTAAATATATTCTGGGAATTCACAAAGAAGCATTTGGGGTTGAATCTAGCTACAACACATTGTGAAGGACCTTTTGTGATTTCCTTACTCCTTGATTAATATCAGCAAAAATAGGGATAACAATGCTCACCTCAAAAGGTTTTAGTGAAGATGAGATGAGGAAAATTTTTTGTGAAAGTATCTCATGATGCTCAGAGGCTGAACGCATCTGAGTATATTTTCCCTTCCTCAGATAGCCAAGATCCAATCAAAGAACCCACCTAAATGCCCATGAAAATGTAGCTAAAGCAAAAATAATTTAATATATTTCTTTTATGCCCCTTGCTTGATTTCATTTGTACTTAAACAACAACAACTATAAAATTTTGTGTTTTTAGGATTTGTAAAGACTATGTAGGTCAACTTCCTCACTTCCTAGGCAAGGAAACTGAAACCCAGAGACTTTACCTTCAAGGTTATGACTAGTAATTAGCACAGACCGATTTCCCTTATATTCTGTACACATGATAGTTTGCACCGTTGTTCTGAAAGATGTGTTAAAGAACTGATCCTTCCTCCTGAGTCTGAGGTGAGAATGACTGATGACAGCAATTCACCTTGAACACACACACACATGTATATCTATGTATACATATATAAAATATTTTGTTATGCTTCTCATAAGTAAGGGAAAATACGATCATTCTAGAAAATTTGGAAGAAAAGTGTCGCTATTATCACTATTACCTTCTCACACTCTCATTATTGGGCATTTAGGTTGTTTCTAGTTATAAATAAATACCAGGTGAAGAATCTTCCCATAGCCACCAGTATAATCTACCTGAAATGTGTATCTGTTGTGGTCACTCCTTGCTTAAAGATCTCCCATAGCTCCACCAAAGGTTTTCAAACTTTCTTTTTAGCAGAAGAACCCTTCTTTTAAATATCTTAAGTCAAACTTCCCCAGGAACGTGGGTTGTGTCAGGGCTGGGTTCAGAGTCTGAATCAATTCCCAGCCACACCCTACCTCCCTATTGACAAAGATTCCTAACGCTTCTCTGAGAAACACAGGGGCTACTCTGAACACAGTGGGAGAAACTCTGACCTACAGAGTAAAAGTGAAGCCCCAGAACACAGTGTGACATCTCCAAACTGTCTATTCCTGAAAGATCATGATGTGTTTTCTTTTCTTACCACTTTGCTTATGTTATTGCTTCTGTCCAAAATGTCCTTACCTCCCTTCCTCCCAAGGCTAACACCCGTAACCAACTCAGCCTGCACATCACTTCTTTCAGGAAGTGACGCTCCTGAGATCTTCCCTATTCCCAAGATATCCAGTCAAGTTCTCTATCATCATAGGTACCATATCCCCCTGATGGTCCGGACTAGGAACTCTCTCTCAGAGGGCAGAGACTGTTTCTTACTGACGAGTGTATTCCCAGTTCCCAGCATAATGTCTGCTCACTAAAAATATTTGTTAAATAAATAAACTTATGGATACATTTCGGGTACCTCTCTATTTCCTTAGCATCGTTTTATAAAAGCAGGGTCACTGGGGGGAAAACGACGGACATTTCTAGGCCTCTTGATGCACTCTTGGTAAGATTTATTGCAAAAAATGGTTAGACATTCATTTGAAACAGAACTGTCTCTCCTGTGCACCCAGTGTTTGCTATTTGTGTTTGGCTTCACTTTTCATAGAATCCCATAATGCCCATGTATAAACTATTAGGGAAACAGATTATCTAATTTTATCACATGGAAAATAAAGAAACCATAACTATTAAAAATCTTAAATTTTAAGGGTAAGTTGAATTAATCGAAATCTCTCTAAGACATTTTAAAATATTACACATCTCTATGTTCTCATTTAGTTTTATGGTTTTAATTACTTATTCATCCATGACTTAAAAAAATCCAAATCTGTCAGCCAGACTTTTCTCCTGAGTTTCAGATTCATACCCAATTGCCTGGATGTCACATTGGTACACTTGGTGTGCTCAAAGCTGAATCCATCATCCCTTCTGTCCCCATATTTCTCCAAACTTGTTCTTTCTCCTTTCTTCCTACCTCATTACCACCTACTTAGTTACCCCAAGCCAAAAATTTGGGAGTCATCTTCAACTTTTCCTCATTCTTACCCTCCACATCTAATCAGTCACCAAATCCTGTTGCTCTCATGCCTAAATATTTGTCACATTCACACTTCTCCATCACCACTGTCGCTGTCCTGGATTAGCCCCTTGTTATTTCTTGCCTGGATTACTGCAGAACCTCCTCACTGGTCTCGATTCCGGTCTTGCGCTCTCCATTCCATCACTCACATCCCTGTCATGAACATATAATCAATCTGAATGAAAAGTAGTAGTGTAAATGGCAATAGATATCAGTGTCTTCAAATCATGTTCTTTTAGAAATATGATGTCATAGGTTAAGACATATCAGTTAAACATAGTTCTCCTGGAGACAGGTTGACTGCTCAGCGGAAGAATCAAATGAAGTATAACAACGAACGATGTATCAGTTCACTTGAAATAATACTCATGGAGAACCGACATTTATTGGATTGTGCAGAGATGACGGAGAGGTTAGTAACGCTGGAAGGGCACGGTGGACTAAGATGCACTCCAGCATCGTGAGGGCCACGTGGCCTTTGTCAATGCAGCAGGGAAAGGAACATTTACTAAAGCTCATCATGGCTTGATAATTCTAGGAGCCAAAGTGACAACCAACAGGAACTAACTTTTCTACCCCCGTAAATGAGAAACACATTGTTAAGGTGGCCAGAAGGGGACTTCACCAGCTTCATGACCACAACGAACCCTCAAATACCAAGGGCTTTAAACAAGGGTGCAATTAGTGCCTCAAGCCTTTAACACACCTTAAAGGCTTAAGGTTAAGGTTAAAGAGGGGAAAACGATCTAAGTTTAGCATGTTTGGAAAATGGCGGTGAGTATAAAATGGAATGAAGTTTGGAGACTGGAATAAAGCAAATAAGACTATCAAAGAAGTTGAGATGAGATATGGTATTAATTAGTGTTTCCCAAACAATCTATGGTAAAGAGCAGTTAAAAAAAATCCATATCATTATGGACAAATATTTGTATAAAACACAATAAAATGCTAGAAAAATAAAATGTAAAAGAAATACAAAATACTAGGCCCATTTTTTATGGCCAGAGTACCCAGACATAAAAGCACTCTCAAGCTGCTAAAAACTTTTCTAAATGCCCATTCTTAATTTTTGTATTTATCTTATCACAAACCAGTAATACTTTACAGACCAGCACTGGCCCATGGGCCACACTGAGCAGCACCATTTATTTAAGATAAATTGCAAAGACTTTTCTCACAAAAATATACTTTTGGGAAGACATTCATCTGTTAATTAATGTTCATATATCTTTCAAAGACTGAAACATTTTGGCTGTTTGGGTCTTGGAAAACTTCCATCTCTGGTCAGGTCAAGTTGAGAGCATCTCTATGAGAAAATACCTATCAAACCAGTGAGATTCATGTCAAACTCTAGAGAAACAATAACTGTGTAGATTAAAAACTCTCATCAGAGAATATATAAGCTGTGACTATGGTGTTGACTTCATTGTTTAGTGATGGATTTTTCAGTCAACCAGCCAGTAAGAATGTCCCTCCATCCCACCCAGATCTCAATCAATTATCACAATGTCTGATTTGATAGGCTGATAGTCACAGTGATAGAAACACGAGTGATAGACCAGGTTCCTTTAGCCTGTATTGAACAATAAATATCCATCAAGTATGAGCTACATGCAGGCTTCTTGCTGTCTTTATTCTAAACACAAGTGCAGCTGTGTTTCTCTGAAAAGGCATGTGTAGTCAATACTGAAACAGCAGATGGAAGATGCCACATCTCAGATCCAGTATTGTTTTAGGTGAGAAGGCTAATAAATATTGATGAAGCAGGGGTAGTGAAAAGAAAGGATTTTATTTTTTACCTTTAAAATCTTGTTCACAGATAAACTGTTCTCATACTGTGCCTTGAAACCTCATTATAAGACATATTTAATGTGATTCTCATGGGCTGTTTCTCATTACAGCCAATGGTGAAATGATGGTTAGTGGTAACTTTGGAAATAAGGAAATTGATATAATGCATAGAGAGAATAGGTATTAATTTATATATCAACCTGTAATTTGAGGGACTGACATGCGCAGTCTGGAGGAGAGAGACTTCCGGGAGATAGCCTTCAAGCAAGTGAAAAACAGAAGTCCTATGGAAATGGGAATTCAGGATGCATTGAACATGTCTTAAGAGTTGGGGATGCCGTCTTTCTTTTCATGGTGTGGTGTCAGAGGTAGACATGTATACAGAGAATTACAAAATGGTGGGAGGCGTGCAGAAATAGGAAATTTGAACAAGGTACAGATATTGCACAAAAGACAGTGATTAACTCTATTAGGTAGACTGGTTGTAAGAAAAGAAAAAAAATTACAAAGCGATTTTATTGGCAAAATGACTCTCAAAGTGTTAAGGGGAATCATTGCTGGAAGTTGTTAAAGGGAAACCTAAGGTCTAATTCCCTTTAAGTCAAGTATGTACATAAACCTCTTACTTGTAAGGATATAGATTAAAAATTCTTTGTTAGGATAACCACCCTCCACCAAAAATTATACATACACCTACTAACACCCCATCCCTGAACTGAGACCACTCAGCAAAACTCTTATTGAGGTAGAAACATTTTGTGAGCACTGGGAATTGGGGGATCCACGAAAGGGCAAACAATAATGAATGAAAAGAATGAGTGCCACTTGCCTTAAGTGTTCAGGAGTTTGTTTCCAAGTGTTTTATCTTTTTCACATTATTATAAATGGAACTTTTTTTCTTAACTTCATTTTTGGATTTTTCATTGCTAGTGTATAGCAATACCATTGATTTTTGTATATTGATCTTGTGACCTGCAACACTGTCGAACTTGTTTACTAGTTGCAATAGTTGCCTTTTTTGTTTTTTTGGAATGCTTTGGATTTTCAATATACAAGATCACATCATCTGAAGGCAAAGTTAGTTTTATTTTTTCCATTCCAACGTAGATGTCATTTATTTCTTTTTCTTGTCTAATTGCCCTGGCTAAACCTCAATTACAATGTTGAATATAAGTGGTGAGTATGGACATCTCATCTAGTTCCTGATCTTAGGGGAAAAGCATTTAGTCTTTTACCATTAAGTATGTTATTAGCTTTGGGGTTTTGTATTATAGATAGCCCTTTTCAGATTGAGGAGTTTTCCTTTTAGTCCTAGTTTATTAAATGTTGTTTTGTTTGTTTGTTTTTTAATTACAAAAGGGTGTTGGATTTTGTCAAAGGCTTTTTCTGTTATGTTGCTGATTTTGAATTTAAAAATTGCATTGCTTAAGTCTGGCTTTTCCAGGAAGGCAGATCATGTACCTAATTAGCTTGTGGATTTAGGTGAAGAGGATAAAAAACAGAATGTTTCTAGTGTGCTTTAGTTTCTACTGGGTACATTTAACACGGTAATAGAAGAAAATTGGAGCTCAAGAAAGAACCTGCTGATTTGTAAATGGGATTGAAAAATGCAATTATTTTTCAATTTCAACCAACAAAAGATAATATTGAGAAACGTGTTGAGCAATAAAGCTGATTTTCAGAAAGCTTCACATCCAAAACCCAATCAAGATCATGGCCATCATTCCTCCTCCTGAAATCTCTGAAATTGATTTGGTGGTGCCTATTAAATGCTTTCAGTGGGACAAAGTGACAGAAGAAGTGATGACTGAACATGGCTAAGCTTCTGCTGGGAAGTTGTACCTATCACTTCTACCCACATTGCACTGGCAAAATAAAGTCTTATGACCAAGCCTAACGTCAAAGAGACAGTCACCCATAGGGATAGGTGCTGAAAATCAAATGAAAATGAGTGGTATTTATAATCATATCCTAAGAAAGGACAGAAAATAATTAAGAATAAAAAAAAACAAACAAAAAAACTGACACAGCCTGTTCCTTTGGTGACAAATATTTGCTCCCTCTTTTTATATGCATACTATTTCATTTCTTCTTTAAAGAAGACACCCTAAAGTCTTATCCAATCACATTTCAAACTGGAAGCACTGGATCTCAGATGACTCCTCTTCATCCAGATAACAATGAACTAACATGCCGTTACTTGTCCCCACAATGGTGGAAGAACAGGGTAACTACAATGTCCCATTTAGAAAGGGAAAGAATGGAAATCATACAGCAGTCACTGATTCACAGCAATTCTGAAATCTTTGTGGGATTACATGGTGAAGGCCCCCTAGGGATAGGGGCTGTTCTTTGATTGGGCTCTTGTTCTGCTCCCTAGGGATGCTTCTCAGTTTATTGTTCTCCATGGCTCTGGGAGGTCCTCCTTTCCCTCCATTACCCTCCTTGGCCACATCTGAAAAGGGCATTGAAAAATATGCTTTCCTTTGTGGCTTAGCCTGCTTTCTATAGAAGTCTGGGGGCTTCGAGGTCATTTTAATCTCAAATAGTCATATTAAAAAAAAAAGAAAGAAAAACTAGGGTGGTGCCCATGGGATGTCTTTCCATATATTTAGGTCTTTAATTGCTTTCAAAATGTTTCATTGACAGTACATTGCTTTCAAAAACATAGTTGGCTTTGTATCTATTTGATCCTGGTCAACTCTATGTGTCAATAACCAATTGCTTGTTTCTTTTTGAGACATGCCTCCCTCTAGACTACATTCCAGGTACCTTGACCTCTGAGTTCTGTGTGAGAACCAATCATTAGTCAATCCATGGGCAACATCAGGGACCATGAAGTGCCTCTATGTTTGCACATATTGTTAGAAACGTGGGCCTTGATGCATAAAGATCGTTTCCAAAACTGAGACTATTTTTCAAAATGAGAACTATTCTTTCTAGTCCCTTGGTTTTCAACCAGAGGTGTTTTTGTGCCCCAGGGAACATCTGGCAATGTCTGAAGACATTTCGGTTGTCACAACTGGGGGGTGTTACTAGCATCTAGTGAGTAGAGGCCAGGAATGGTGCTATACATGCTAAAACGCACAGGAAACTCCCTTCCGGATGCTTCTTCCTCCCCCCAACAAAGAATTATTCGGTCTAAAATGTTAATAGTGCAGAGGTTGAGAAACCCTATTCCTAACAGTACCACTGAAACGGAAGTCCCATGAACTCTCCTGATAGCTCTCCAGAGCAAAAATAGATAACATGTTTCTGTGTTTATCCCACCCGCCAGATGCATGTTCTTCAATTTTTTCTTCCCCAGAAGCAAAACGTTGGGATCAGAGAGAATATGAAAGCCCACTTGTTTTGATACTTGAAGGAATCACAATTTGTTTTTTTAACCCTTTCATTGTCTTTTGACCACCTCTTCACTGCCCCCATCTTGTTTGTTAAGATTTGTTACACTATATATAATCTTTTGATTCCTTCCTTTATCTACCAAAGATTCTTATCATGCTAAAACACATTCTCAATTGATATGGATTTTATTTCTCCTTTTTAATACTTAGTACAAGCCTTCCTTTAGGTTCTTTTAGAAGGAAAAGCAGAGCTACTGGGATGTTCTGGTTTATAACAATGTCTGGTTTATCATTATCATCATCTAGTGCCTCTGAGAATGTTCCTATTGTCATTTGTGAAGGAAATCCATCAGGTTTCACACTAAAATAGGGGATACATTTGAGGGTCCAGGCGTTTCATGTTCAGGACCTCAGAGCCTTCAGGGTACCAGGGAGGTATTTTACTAGAAATGGGCAGAACGTTTCAGACAGAGATTAGTGCAACAGGAGACAGAACACAGCAAAAGGGAAACTATAGATGCAAAAATACCTGTCAGGTCATATCAGGTAGACCTGTCCTTAGAGAGCAAGGCTGGCTGTATCCTCTAAGGATCTAGATTCTAGAAGAAAGGGAAATGCTGTTTCAGTCCTAGTTTCACCTGAGTCACTAATTTACAGAGCCTAGGCAGCATCTCAATGACTATAGTGAGAATCCATGCTTGAATATGACTAAATTATCCTAATACTTCAGGTAAAAAATATAAAGAGGAATAAAACAGTGTGACTTTTGTAAGCAGCGTTTGCTTTCTTGGTTAGTTCCAAATGTCTCTACTACTTTTTTCAAAAAAGGACAATTCTGCCTTCTAATAGAATTCCTGACTAGGCAGATCATTTTATTAGATAAATGTTCTATTAATATTTTGCTTTCCTTCATTTCGTACCATTTTCTATTTTATTCCTTTGTATCTTGGTTGAAAATATGTATGATTCTTATCTCTTCCTCAGGTTTTTCTTTTTTTCATTGTGACATCTGTGCATTAATCACTGTTAGCCAAGCGGCAGAGAGACCCGATTCTTTTAATGGGAAGAGAGCACGCTGCATAGAAAGCATGCCGACCTGCAAGTTAGACGCCTGGACCCTAGCCTGGAACCTGCCGTCCCAGGACAAGTCACTTCTCTAGTTGTTTCAGTACAATTAGTATTTTACCAAAAGATCTCAAGGGGTCACTTTCATCTCAAATATTCTCTTTATGTCTAATCTTCTTTTGTTTACATGAGGACAGTAACATGGTAGCTAAATATTTTCTTCTTTCTCTGCTTATTTTGCAGCTGTTTAGTGTGTGGTGTGTGTGTGTTTGTGTGTTTGTGTATGTGTGTGTGTGTGTGTGTGTGTCTGATAGTGGTGAAGATTGGGGTGGAGAATGGGGAGAGAATGGACTAATTAACGTTGGTAGGCAATAACACGGTATAATACTCTGCAAACATACATAACTTGTGTTAAAGAAGATATGCAGGTATTTAAATACCTCTGTTAGAGGAAATATGTAAGCATTCATCATGGTTACAAAATAGCATTCTCAGAAATGCCATTATCTCCCTCTCCCAGGACAGATAAAATACCTGCAGACTCTGACCTGCCACTGAAACAGCCATGAAAACCCTCGTGCTTTTATACGCAGGACAAGGCTTTGAAGCTTCAGCTTTAAATCGCCCCAGCATTGCCCCCCTCCCCTCCAGCTGTAATGAGGACAGCATTTTCCTAGTCAAAACATCCTGGTTCTATTTATAGGCATTCACTTATCTGAATAATAAACAGAAATAGCAGGCTATTCTTATACCATTTTCCTTCAACTACCTTATTTAATACAATGCTAACAATTAAAAAAAATTCCAGAGCCACAATACATAACAGTGTGTTTAGTTAATTACCTTAGAGAAGACACTGACCAACGTATATTTGAGTAGTTGAAATCTTGCAAGAATATTTGATTGGCTTTTGTTTACCTGGGGTTTCCAATAACTCCCTCGCCATTTCATGGGGGAAAAAAGGTTTCAGTCCTTTAAATGATTCCACAAATATCCAGTCTCCCGAGTTGAAGGGAGACTGTATTCACCTGCTAGGTAAACTCCCTTAGCTGATGTTGCTTTACATAAGGATGGCAGACAATACAGTATCCACAGAGACAGCCACGATTCACTTCTATTCTTTTTCCTATGTAAGTTTGTATTAGGTTATTTAATGGACCACATTATATTCAGTAGGTACGGCATGCAAACCCCCAAATGGCTGGTGCTTAATTCCATCCCTCCAGTCTGTTTTAACTAAGACGTTTTCTCCTGTGCACATAATCTTCATTATCATAGAAGTTATTTTTAATTTATAATTAACATAGTCTCCTTCTCATTATGGACGCCTTGATCGATTTAGACCCTCCAGACACATCTCATCTGGCACGGTCCTGGCTGTGTCCTGCAGTTCTCTGAACGTGCAGTAGGTGTCTATCTTAGCCTTTCCTTCATCCTTCCTCCTCCTCTCGTCCCTGACACTGTGATATAGTGCATAATTCCAAAATGGCAGCTTTTTGAAAATTCACCTTGATTATCAGACATTAAAAGTGACTCATCCCGCAGTGACTGTCTGGCAGAAGGGACGGGATCAGACAGCAAGACAATGAGGGGACTGGGCGTATTAGTGCACTAGATTACAGAGCCCATCAAAAATACCTTTGTTCTGTCAAAGATCCAATCATTTACTAGTGGTGTTCTGCAGAGGAGAAAGAATGAGAAGGAAAAAATCCACCAAACAAACAAACAAACAAACAAACAAACAAAAATCCATCCAAGAATTTAAAACCGTCTCAGATCTCTTCATTCGAAGAATGGAGGGAAGTGTCTGATCAACCATCTCAGGGGGAGGACAGGTGGGGACTGTGCTTCTGGAAAGGGAATCTATAGAACCCTTTCTTTCAGTGGCTATCAAATTTTCAACACTAGATTCTGTCCTTCGGGTTACGGGAAGAGGGAAATTGGCAAGGTAACAGAGTTTGCTCATGCCTACAGCAGCACTCAGCCCTGATTTACAGCAGAATATTTAGAAGGCACAATATTTCACAATTAGAACATTCATTTTCATTAAAAGTAAAGCTTCTGATTTCTATCATGTCACATTATAATGCTAACCAAGAAATGTGTGACGGGTGAAAGAGGAAAATATATGTAAGGGCTATTATTGATAAATACTTTATAAGCATCTAAACTGGCCCAGGTAAAAAGGCAGTAGGAATCTTTGTAAAGACAGAGTGTATGAATTCTTGCATCGAGCATGTGTGTGTGTTTGTGTGCAAAGGGGAGGAGGGAGTAGGAGAAGGGGGAGGTGAGATGAGGGCATTCATACTGAGCCCTGTGTGGGTGTATAACTGGGTGGGATGTGTGCTGAGTCGTCAGCATGACTGCAAGCCTGGCTAGCTTGTCTGCTTCTCCAAGGAGACAAAAATACCCAAATGAGACGCTGGTGCCTGGCTTTCTTCTTCTTCTTCTTTTTTCTTTTTTCCTTTTTATCATTTTCATCATTTGCCTATGAACTCATAGGAGCAGTTTATCAGTCATGGAAAATGCCCCAAAGGGGCCCAGATCAAAGGCAGGCTTTGAATTGTGTACTTAGGTGGATCTCCCTGCCAAATACTTTAATGTGATTAAAACACAAATTCCATAAACAATTATTTTCCATCTGTTCAGCAACAGTAATATTGATGCTATGAGCCATCCATGGCATCTTCCTTTTACAAAGATACACTGAGTGAATCCAAACGCTCTTCTGCACATGCATGCAGCAGATCGGGGAGGGTTTGCCAGGGCTTATCCTGCTAGCAGGGTAGGAGAATGGCGACTGTCACCACGCAGGGATCTCTTGATAAGAATGGTTGTATTTTAACTGACTGTCACTTAGCAGATAGATTCGTTAAAACAGCTCATTGCATTCATTCCACCAGTTGTGCCTCAAGCCTGGAGGTTGGTCATTTCTCTCCCCCACATCCAGATGTATTTCTACCATCAGGTACAGAAAACATGTCCCTTTTTTGGCCCCTCTTAATTACCCCTAAATGACTTCACTCCTTTATTGGTGAAGGAAGACAGATTCAGCAGGATCCCCTGGGTAGACTGGCCCAGTAACAGTTACACTTTCAGAGATTCATTCCTGTTTGTCTGGATTCACAACACACACCCTGAGGAGTAGGGAGAAAGCAAATCTGTAAGCTTTAAAAATCTCTGCCTAAACCTGACCAAGGGAGGGCTCAGACCAATTTCCACACACCAGCACTCCTAACACAGGGATGGACTCATGAAAGAGAGACCAGCGCAAGAGTTTTGATCGGTGGAATTTTAATGAGCCCTAAAGGTTAGGCTTCGACTTCGTTAACAAAAAACTCTAGAGATAATTTCCAATTTTCGGTGTTTATAGAATAGTGGTTCCTCGGTCATAATCAAATTCTAAGACTGTTGAGAGGCTATTCTGCATGTCCAGCTGATGCTGAAACACAAACCATCAGAAATTATTAAATGTATGCTCAAAATCAAATGTAGAAGAAATCAAAAGAGGAAGAAATTTTGCAAATTAAAATGATCACATTAACTTCCTCTGATGAAATCAGTTCAGTCAAATGCAAAATACTATTAAAAAGAAAACCTGCACAGATATTTCAGCTGTTAAAAGGGTTATGATTATCCTAATATTTAAATGGACAGGGACAAGGAAAAAAGAGAGAGAATAAACAAAAGAAGAAAGCTTCATCCCCAGGAATGAGAGACCAAGGTCTCTGCTACATGTGTGTTTCAACAGTGTAGGAAAGAATACAGAAACAAAATTTACCAAAATTTACTACTAAGACGACAGGTCAGCTTGCTGGAAATATTTCCCCACTGCCCCTCTTCCTCTTCCCTCTTCCTGTTCCCCTCAGTCTTTATTGAGCTTTTGCAGAATTGCCATAATTGCACCAGAAGGGGGGAAGAGTATTTTTTAGAATTCCAGCCACATAAAATAAGAGCAAAGGGTAGTTAAGACAAAGGGCCACATCCAAAGATTTGGCTTTTCTGTGTTGGTTGGAAAGCAGGATGATCAATCTAATGGCATGGGGACCAACAGCAGGTGCTTGAGCTGTAAATGCTGTGAGGAATATTCTTTAGGTTATTTAACACCATGCTAAGTTTTATTTCCTCCAATGCTACAAGTCCCCTCTGGCTTCCCAGGCTTGCCACATCCCTTCTTGATTTGCGGAAGAATGGAAGGGATTAACAGAAAACAAATGAGCGGCCTGAGGTTCTGTGACAGTGAGGGTGCCAGGGGTTATGGAGTGAGGGGCCCCGTTAGGTGCTGCTTTGGGCAGGTGTTGGGACATAAAAGGGCACACAGGGCATGGGATTAGCGGTTGGCAGACCTGGGTTCCCATTCTGGCTTTGTACCTTATTCCTTACTCTCCATGTTACCTTGCTGGGGGCAGTCAAACCCTCTGAGTTAGTTTTCTCCTAGGATAAAAGGGATTAGCGAGTTCAGGTAATGTTAGAACTGGGAGGGACTTCTGGGATCATTTAGTCAATTTTCGTCATTTTACAGACAGAAAACTAAGAAGCAATAATAGCTGTAATAATAATAATAATAATAATAATAATAATAATAATAATAATAATAATAGTTATTATCTTAAGGCATTTAATAGGTGCCAGGCACTGTTCTAAGCTTTTTATAAGTATTATTCTATTTTCACAACAACCTAATTTGGTAGGTAGTATTGTTACTCCCATTTTATAGATAGGGAAACTGAGGTGTGGTAAGGTTCAATATCCAAGGTGATATTGAACTAGTCAGTGGTGGAGCTGGGTTTCACACCCAGATAGCCAGGCTCTAAAGGTATACTCTAGTAAGCTGTGAATCCCCATTTTATCCTCTTTTGTACAGGCAGTGAGTGCACTCATTTCAGGAAAGGGGTGTCCCACCTGAATCAGTGCTGTACATGGTCCCAAAGCGTACTGTGTTTCCCTAAAAATGAGACCTAGCCGGACCATCAGCTCGAATGCATCTTTTGGAACAAAAATTAATATAAGACCAGTATTATATTATATTATATATTATATTATATAGACCCAGTCTTATATTAAAATAAGACCAGGTCTTATATTAATTTTTGCTCCAAAAGACGCATTTGAGCTGATGGTCCAGCTAGGTCTTATTTTCAGGGAAACACGGTAGACCCTACAGAGATGTTACCAGTATCACGGCAATTGCTGACAATGGCCTCTCTGTTCCTTTCAGGTTCCTGGAGGTTGAAATGTCCCTCCAGCCAGATTTCCACAGGTGTGGCACAGTCCTCTCAGGATGCTCTGCTCCGTGTGGTGCACTTCATGAAGTCAGACTGCAACCCAGATAGCTGTCTGCTGCTGATTGCTCCCTCTCTCTTCCGCCATTTCCTTAAAACTCACTCTAGGTGCCATTACACTCGTATTTGAACACCCAGCATGACACTCTTTATTTCTTTGCTCCAGCACTAGCACTTGCACAACTTTTGTTAGCCATATGGATCAAAACTGCTTCTTAGAGCAAAAATAAGCTGCAGAAGGAGAGATCATGGCAGAATAAACACGACCATTGCAAAAGACACTCAACTCCAGATAGCGTGGCAGGGTGCTCGCTGAGTAAGACTGTTTGCAGATTGGGACACTGATGCTTACCGGGTGAGAGAGGAGACTACAGTTCCCACATTAGCTTTCATTAGCTATTATACCCAGTACCTGAGGAAAATATATTAACAGTATATGGTAATGGACTGTTGCTGAAAGGACAATAGCATAAATACCAAATTAGTGTTGCCTGGAGAGGTATCAAATAGGCCATGTGTGTCCTAAGCTCAAGGAAGCTTGGTGACTTTTCCAGACACCTGGACAAGACTGTCTAGGAAATCGCTGCTGTGTTTTCCTTTACTCACACTCACAACACTTCCTAAACACTTTTGACACCAGATGTGTGGGTTTTTTCATCAGAAAATTGTCTGACACCAGCTGGGTATCTTACAACTTAATTCAATTCTGACAGTAAACAGAGTTAGCACAGACCCCATAAGTTAAGGGCTCATTCCCGTAAGACTGCTCCCCACTTCAGACACCAATCACAAGTAGTTGGTCCCCAGGTACCCCCAACTTCTGTTCGACTTGGCTATAAATAGAAGGTTCTGACGACCCCCTCCTGGGGTTCCACCACTTGCTAGAACAGCTTACAGAACTCAGGGGAACATGGTTACTAGTTTATTTTTAATAAACGATATGATAAAGGATACAGATGAATACCCAGATGAAGAGATACATAGGGTGATTGTCATGCAGGGTGTCAGGCGTGGTCTCTGGTCCCGTTCCCCATATAAGAATGCAGGACATGGTGAGGCCAAAAAGGAACCCCACGGAGCCATAGATAGGAGAGTCATACCACTATAGTCTCGCTGGCGGCTGGATTGGAGACACAGGAAGCAGGAGCCACACGATCTGCAACCCGCCGTCCACGTGTCTCTGCCAACCGACCCCACTTGCTAACGGCAATCCGCCTCTCTGCAATCCGCAATCCACAATCCGCGCTTGCTAGCTTAGCCACGGTAGTTACATAAGTGGCCAATGGCTAACCAGTAGCAGCTGATGGCCATCTACTACCCGAGCCAGCACCTTTCCATGTGAGGCCGAGAGCCTGGAAACTGCTTGCTCTCTGGGGCTCTGTCCCCACAGTGATGTCTGGAAAGGTCCTGAACACAGGAGATGCTGTTCCCATGGAGTTGGGGTGCGCCATTCTCCTGGCATATACATATGATCACAAACTCAGAAGCAATCTGGACCCATAGTTCTGGGATTTTTATGGCGGCATCATCACGTAGCCATGACTGATAATTAACTCAATCTCCAGCCCCTCTCTCCTTCCCAGAGGACGGTGGTGGGGCTGAAAGTTCCAAGCTTCTAATCATAGTTTAGCCTTTCTGGTGACCAGCCCCTATCCTGAAGCTATCCAACAGCCCTCCAAGAGCTGCCCCATTTAGAACAAAAGGCACGCCTATCACCCAGGAAATCCCAAGGGGTTTAGGATCTCTGTGGCAGGAACTGGGGGCAGAGACCAATTTGTATTTTTTCTATTATTTTACAAAGGTATATACAGTCCTTTGTGATCTGGCTTCACCTGCCATGTCAGCCACATATTGCACACCTTGATATCCTCACACCAGCCATCCCTTCTGCTTGAGGCAATCACTTCCCAAGTCCCCTAGCATCACTCCCCCTTCTCCAGGTGTAAACACCTGTTCATCGCTTAAGATCTGGCCCCAAAGTTACTCTCTCTGTGAAGCGTCCTGATTTCTTGGCATTTTCTGTAGTACACATGGTTAGAGCACTCATCACACAGGATTAGAATTAATTATTCATCTTTCTTCTTTTCTTAACCAGGGAGCTCCTTGAGGGCAGAGACTGTATTTCATTTATCTTTGCATCTTTAGTGCCCAGCACAGGGCTGGAATCATCTTATTTACTCAATGAATACGGAAGGAAGGAAGCAAGAGAGGGAGGGAGGGAAGATATGTCCTCCTGAAACTATAAGGCATTATAGAAATACACAGAATTACTAACAAGAGAATGATGTCCACTGTTTGATGGCTTCCCGCTGTGCAGGAACGAGCTTACACTTCTCACAGGTACAAAATGGAGACCAATGACAAGGCTGGCAGGAAGCACACTTCTCACTCCTCCTTTACCTGCCTGATGAGGAGGTAGGTACACAATTTCCCTAAGACAGAAAGAGTGCCCTTGACGAATGTCATTCAATCGCAGTAATTTGGTTAGCTGACTAAGCACACAACCTAAAGAATACAGAGACTTGGGGAACTGTTTAATTCATGGCACTAAGATATTTGACCAGGGGGTGTGTAGTTAAGTGTACTTAAACACAATCATGTAGCATTGTGTTTGGTCATCCTCATCTGGGAGTGTCAGAAGAACCAGGAGAGAAAAGAAGCCTGCCTCCTCAGGGATTTTTCCTTATAGTACAATTTTTACAAAAAGCTGAGTGCACAACTTGCAAAATAATAAGCTTCAGTGATAACACAAGCTTCGGCTACAATGTTCACAAAGAGCAAGTCTGCTGCTTAAGCTTCTAACTTACCCTTGTGACTACAGAACAGTCCAAAATGTCACGTTCAAGTTAAAGTGACTGCAGCCAATTAGGTAATTTCCATAAATTGGGTCCGTTAATACTTGGGCATTATCTTGGGAGAAATAGGACTCTGTGACAAGATGCAATGTGGCTTGTGAAATATTAGTTTTGAACAATCACAAATCAAGATCCAAGGGTATGTTAAATTATTCAGCATTCTTGACCTCATTATTAAGTGACTTGTATGGCTTTTTGCTCATATTTATATAATCTCAGGCTCCAAGAAGCTTGATTTTGTTTCCTTCCACCAGCCATTTCCCTATTTCATCTTCTGTTTGCCTTCTCTACTCTTTATATATTAGCAGTTTAGTGTGTATCCCTTTTTATTTTTTTTATCTTGTTTAACTTTATAATTTAAAGGGCAATGGCTATGGTTTTGTTTGAGGAACACACAATAAGAACACTTGTTAATACAAGGACACATATCAGATATATTTGGTTCCCATGCCTCTCTTTGCTAGAACACAACCTCAGGTAACACAAAAATCCCCCATCTTAACATTGCCTTGGTTCACTGTGTACTGAACAAAAAGCTGTAATATGTAACATATGGCTTTATAAATGAGTCAGAACGTCATGCCAAGTCTGCTCCTGGAAGTGTTCTAAAATGAGAGCAACAATATAATTTTCCAAATAATGGGAGAAAGGCACAAAAGCATTCCAGGAAGATCATGTACCAAAGACGTTTGTTGATTCCATTTTGTTCCAAAGATGTTTGGAACAAGCGTTAGTTAATGCCAACAGGATTTCTGTAACCAGTGGATGTGTTGGATATTTAAAACATTCAGGTGTTCCTGTAGGTTCTAAAGAACTTTAACCGATTGCATGATTCTCCTGAGAATATTACTAGCAGGTATCATTTACCTGTACAAGTTAAAATATATCACTGGGGCAGAGCAATGAAATGGACCTGGAATGAGAACATCACCAGGTAATGTGACTAAATTAGTGAACATCTGCCAGAAAAAGTTCTTACACTGGTGTTTATGAGATTAACAAAAGAAATTAGGAAACATAAGGCTGCTCAATGGTACAGTTTTTTCTTTTCGATATGGGTGTTTTTGTAATGTTGCTCAGGATTCAAATGGCAACAAATACTTTGAAAGCAGAGACATAGAACTCCATTTCATCATACCCCAACCAGATGGGACCAGAGCAGGTGTAATCACTTTAAAGTGTTCTTCTCTATAAATCAACTTCTGATTCATTCCAGAGTGGAGCTGTCAGCCCTTAGGCGCCCACTGAAGTTGAGGAGTTTTAGAAAACTAAACACAGACATTAAAATAATGTTTGAATTAGTTTTAATCACGTTGGCCTAGATTCTCGTGCTCCCCAGGACACTACTGTATCTCTTCCATGTGTGAGATGCACGGGAGGGCTGCCCATGGGCAAGACTCACCCGGAGTACAGAGCAGGAAGGAGAATTTAGGTCAATTATCTTTTGAAGTGTGATTCCTTTAAATAGCTACTCAAGGTAGTATCTTGCTAACTGAACTGTACATAATAAAAATGACCCATGCTGTTTCTTTAAATACTGCTCTTTGGTTCTAAGTGATCAAAGTGTTAAATTTGTGTAAGGGAAAAAAAAGAGTTATAGAAGTTTCATCCATGTTCTTTCTGGAACCTACTAGGAATGATTAGGTAAGTAGTTTACCTCTTGGAAAGCCTGGGCTTGAAAGTAGATGCCTTCATTTCACAAAGTAGGTGCCTCCATCACCTGGGTCTTCGTTTTCTCCACCTGTAAGTTGAGGAGACAGGTAGTTTAGAAATCACTTCCAGATCTTTGGTAAATATACTAAGAAAAAAAAATGATGAAGTACATGAATGTATGGAGAGGTGGGAGATGGAGGGAGGAGTATTTGCTATATACCTCCATTCTCCAAAGTTTAAACTTTGTATGTGGTTGTGTGTGTTTTCATAAGCTCAGAGAAAAAAAATCACTGAATAAAAGATTTTGTGGTGTTAAAAAGTATTCTTTAGTGTAGAAAAATCTTAAAGTGTCTTTTAATTAGTAAAACAGTTTTATTGCTTTTAATATAATGGTAGGCCTTTAGAAAAAGCAAGTAGATCTAAAGCAACATAATGAATATAGGGAATACCTTCTAGAGATCTTCAAAGATGATGAAAAATTTCTAAACATTACTGATAAAACGAATTGCTCTTACAGCTATAAAAATAATACTCATTTATGGTAGAAAATTTGAAACATATGCAGACATATAAAGAAAATAAAAATCACCCTGAATCTTACAATTCCAGAAATAACAACTTACTGTATTTCCTTCCAGTATATATGCATACACGGAAACACGTGTGTGCACACACACATTGAAAAAAGTCTGGAGGGAGACAGATAACTTGTACTTTATTTATTTGTTTATTTATTTGTTTATTTATTTATTCACTTACTTAACTGGTTACAAGGTCTTGTATCTAGCCATTTCCCCTTATTATACACTGAGTCAGCCAAAAAAATTTTTTTAATAAAATAAAAAAAGTAAGTTCATTTCAGAACTACAAAGAACTACACCAGAGAAATGATAAGAACCTGTTTTCTTTCATTGCCTTTCTTCCAACAGGTTTATGGGTTATTAGAAAGTGTAAGACAGCTTTCAAAGATGAATTAATTCCATGTTGAATTTCAACAAAATCCAATGGTGAGAGCAAATCACGCAATCCATTAGGCTTTGTGACTGTTCATTACGAAATTCTGAATTTTAGCCATCTAGAAATGTAATCCAAGCTCAGATTTATTTTTCATCTCTTAAGACTGCGAATGCTAAATAGAGCATGTGACTCTTCTTTGGGCCTAGGAGGCTACAAGTGGTCAGAGAAGGAAAGAACTTTCTTTCCCCTGGGTCTTCAGTCTCCATGCTTGCCCAGCACCATGGCTCACTCAGTAAGCTTGTTGGGTGGCCAGCAGAAAGAGTTATCACTCCCCTTCCTGGGAAATTAGAAGGATGGTAGATCTAGCCCCTTAGACATATACACAGAACCCAGGTCATATTCCTACAGCTCTACAGACAACAGAAATGCCTTCTCCCCCTCCCGATCACATAGACACAAGCCAGATAGTTGAGGGAAGGGTTTGTTTCCCCACTGTTGGGTGAAATGGGAGAAATTGGGGAGCAGAAAGAGAGATTTAGATAATATTTAAA